>NC_051055.1:13036603-14236603 GCF_904848185.1 Acanthopagrus latus
CTTATGTCATAGTTAAGTAGTCAGAGGGGAATTCCGGTATTTTTAAACCTGGCCCCTAGAATTTCATTTTTTGGCGTGTAAATGATTCATATTTCCTAACAACTGTGCAGTCAATCACCTCAGCTGGCAGCTGCAATATGGCTACAATGAGTACAACACTATCAGTTGGGGCAATTCTGACCAACTGTTGTTAAACAAGAAGTTTGGAAATAAATTCTTGCTGGCTGTTCTTCTAGGTAAACAAAAATTCTCTGTAGGACTGTTGTCAGACACTTACAATAACAACGTCAGACAGAATTTCTACTAGGTGTAACATGATGTTCGGATTTGCCCCAAAGGATTACGTTGTGTGGTAAATCATTTATACACAAAAACATGCAAACACAGGGCTCAGGTTTAAAAATACTGGAATTTCCCTTGTAAGAACTGAGAATTAGATGGAGAAACGGTCAGCATTTACTGGAAATCCAGCATCATAAAACTTAAGAGTTTATATTTCAGATGTAGGGCCATCATAAGGGATGTCTTGCAAGCAGACAGGTAAGTTACTTTCAACAAGAAACCCCTATTGGTGCCAGTAAGACTTACCTACTACTTTGCTAATCTAAATGTCGCACTGAACAAAAGTTCCAGGTGAATGTTTACACCTTGTAGTTCATTGTTTTTCTGCAGCTGGTTTTCCACAGCTTTGGCATCCCTGCCTCACCTAACGATGCCTGTTAATTACAGCTATTTATTAGCCCCAAACAGGCAATTAACTGGCCTTCAGCACAACAAGCAAACACACTAATCTATACGCAACACATTGAGAGATGACTCCATTGAAGATTATGAAGAAAAATGAAAATGAGGGCCAAGGATGTGAATAGGTGTCAAATTTGAAAAGGCTCTTTGTTTTCTTTTTTCCTGTTCGATTCCATAAATATTCAGCTCATTCTTTTTTTCCTGAGGTGTTTGTTTTTGTTCCTTTGTCTTGCTTTATCCTTTTATTATGTGGAAGCTCTAGCTGTTATTTTCCCCTTTATCTTTCAGTGACTTTCTTCTTTATTCAACAAATCTGTCCAGGGTGTTTTGAGGGAGCAATGAGTAATGGTGCCTGTTCATGTCACTCTTAAAGCAGTGTTAGAGTAGCAAATTGAAATCAACAAAACAGCAGATGTCCTTCTACAGAGAACAAGAGTAAGTATTTCAAAATAACCTGATTCTGCAAGCTTTGTAAATAAGGCTGGGATTTCCCCACTATATTACACAAAAGCACATACACTTCTGACAACTTATATCAATATGAGTCTAGAGACCATCAACCGTTCATTGCTTTGAATTTTAAATCATGGAAAATGTTATGCGTTGTTTTAAAATAAAAACAAAAATAACAACAGGAAATAGTAGTCATTGCCAAACGTTATTAATAATATACAGTCAATACAGTTATATCATAATCAGTTCCTACTAAACAACAAATATTTGATTGATTTTCAACAGAAATTCCATTTTGTCATTTTAAGCTTCAGCATGGCTGACTGCATGTTTGCACCTAAATATTACTATGTACACATGGAGCTGGGCTATTGATTAGATGTCAACAGCAGATTTATGGTTCTGCAGTGGTGTTGCTGTCGGTGCATCTAGACCATTAAAACATGTCTGGGAGTGATGCTTTGTTTGTTTTTGAGAAGTAGCTTACTTTCTCTACTTTAGAAATCTCATTTCATATCTTTATGTCAAAGCCTCTGAAACTTGTAACTGATTTGAGAGCATTGAAGAAACACATTTGTATAATGATTGACAAAAAAGAACATATCAGAACAGAGAATGGTCTGTGGGACTGCTGAAGAGATTATGGGAGCAGGGGGGAGAATTTGAAACGGACCAATTACAAAACTACAGCCGCAACCTCCGCTCTGCCCCCTACATACACATGCAGAACAATGACATTAGTCTTTAGTGTACAAATCAATCTTCTTATCAAACAGCCAGCAAAGGGCTGAAAACAACGACTGAAGATGCTCAGAAAAGATAAACTTCTGCTAACTATTTATAGAAATAAAAGAAAAACTTAATTTTTCTCAGAGACGTCAGGATGTGACAACTTGGGAATAATTCTTGTCACACAAACACATACAAAGAACATAACAAGGCCAAAAACACCCTATTTTTGAATGACTTCATTTAAACTCAAAACACTTTCTTCCTTACAGACAAACACACGAGACACATGCACGTATGCATGCACACACATACACACACGCACGCACACACACACACACACACACACACACACACACACACACACAATGCCTGCAGTCAGTTAATGTATCACTTTCCCCCCCTGCTGTGCCCCAGTTTTTGTAACTTGGCTATAATGAGAATAAAGCCTTTACAGTAGTGAGCCCATATTCAGCCTTATACACACAATTCATTTACAGGGCCATGTGTGCAGTGTGTGCACCCAGACACGTGTATGTGTTTTCTTCTCTTAAAACATGTGAGTGTCACTGTTCTGTGTTGTGTGTTTATGCACACAAGAAACCAGATGTAGGCACCTTGAGGCATTAAATAAAATAGCAAGTTTACAAAACCTTGTGTTTACTTACATACATGGTCAGTTGTTTTCACTAATATTTCTAGTTATTGTTTTTTTTTCTTTTGTCTATTCCTTTACAGAGATTTTAGCAGTTGTGATTTGGATCCTGCTTGCTGATATTATTGTAGCCTGTTCCCAGAAAAAAAAGTAAAAATACACTGCACTTCCATTTGCAGTCATTCATTCTTTTGCTTATGAGCAAAAACCATGATGCACAATCCTACTTTTTCAGGAATAAATAGGCAGAAACAAAAAGTAACTCCAGATACTCATCTTTAATACATATATAACTGCCTCCAAATTTCACACTGGTCCTTAAACACTCAGTCCTCATGTAAAAACACATCGTGCCCTGAGACACCATGATTCTTCCTCAGCTCCTGTTTGTGTGTGAGAGCAGGTGTTGTTAGTGATTACTGAGTGGACGGATATAAGGCAGATCAGGAGTGAAAAGCAAGAATGGTGTTACTAGCCTCTGGTGGTTTCCACACAGATAAGAGATAGATGGGTCTACCAAACTCTGATACTAAACCTCTTTATCTTGGGAAGAACAAAGTGCAGGGTATAATGACTCAGGTAATGTCAGTGGCATTGAAGAAAGATAATCTGTTAAAAAGACACATTTCAGGAAAAGAGAAAGAAATCATGTCCCTACTGACAAACACACTGTCAGTAAGTCGAGAGCCAAACTTGTATTCTGTGTATTAAATGCTAACTGGGACTGACTGTAAATAGGATCCAAAAACAAAACTGACTCATTCATTTTCTCCTGCAAAGTCATTATGTAATAAATGGATGATAGAAGAACATAACTGAAATATGCTGCAAAAACTGTTCAAGGTAAGGGTAAAACAACATGGATAAAAAGCACACATTTAGCAAATTTTACTATGGTCCCTTAAACATTTTAATACCTCTAAGGCCTCCAGTTGAAGTAATTGATAATATAAGGAGGATCTTATTTTTTTTTTAAAGTTCCTTTGGACAAGTGGATAACCTGTAAACATACATTGCTCAAGATAAGAGCTCTGCAACAACCAAGTAAAATCAATGAGCAAATGCAAGATTTCAAACAGTGTTAACATGTAATTTACAATGGACGATAAGCTCTCCACACATTGTTAAATGAAAAGCTAAAGTAGCTAACAAAGGAACCTGTGTAGTTTACATCCATCAGTACAAGGTGAATTAATCCCACAGAGATTGGCTGAGTTCGACCTCTGTCGTGACAAAGTATGCACGACTGTGAATGTGCGATACTGTGATAAGCTGAGATTTAAAAGGTAAGTGGGAATGCAATGGATATTCTAGAAAACTTAAATAACATGCACACACCAAATAACTCCTTCCTGTACCTAGATCCCCCCCCCCACGTCGTTCTCTGTGAGACGTTGCTGTTGATGTTATCAGGGTTGGGCTGTCTGAACCAAACATGGAATGAAAATTAGATGAAGTTTTGATCCATAAACAGCATGAGAGTAAGGAAGGATGGCAGGAGGAAAGAAGGAAAAGTCAAATCATGGTTTTAGCTCATAGCCTGAAACCACGCATTTGAATTTCCATATAGATTGTAGCAAGCTTTGTTGAATCAGGTTTCAAATTTTTCTAATGACAGGCTACGTTAAGCAATCAGCCACAGACAAACAATTACTAGTGCTGATAAGCCTGCATACATGCATACATAAAAACACATATTCCTTCATTTGCATGCTCACACACAGTCAGGCTCCATGATAGACAAGACATTGGAGCAACCCCCGCGATCATGGCAAATACATAAATGCTGTACTTGCACGGACAAAAGACAAATATCAAGAGACACACAGGACATAAATTCAATATAATTAGCTTTGATGTTAAACTGAGACTCCATCCCCTACAGAATGGCCCACACTAATGATGATCCGCTGTTTACGGCCCAGTCAATTGGGGGACTGACAGGAATTGTACCCTTAAGTAATAATGCGTATTGATAAAGTTGTGAAAGTTCCATCTGGCCTAGGTATGTGTTCACAGGTCCAACAGAAAATAACAAATTTTAAAAAGTTTATTACCATATAAAATCCTAATAATATACATCAGCAAATAATAGGAACATGCTCTAAAAACTGACTTATAACTTTCTACAAGTTTAACAAAAAATTCTCTTCGCATTTAAATGCCAAAAAAATATACCACACATACATGTCTTATTATTGAACATCAATGAATGTTAGATGTATGAAAAAAGCCTTTCTTTCATTAAAAGGAAATTAACTGCAACTATTTTCATACCTCAGCCATTACCAGTTGTTCCTACACCTCCTATTAGGAGAAAGGCTTAAGATGATATACTTTATCATACCAATACGGTATACGGTTGATTTATTCTAAAGACGAGAGAGAATCCATTTAGCCAGCCAAGCAGCTGCAGAATATATTGAAAGCTATACACACATAAACACAAACACACATACCTTTCCAAATGATGCTTGCTAAATTGGAGCCCTATTGACTGAATCAGGAAGCATTCACACTCCTGTCTAAGAAACCATTTAGCCACACAGGCCCTAAAACCCCTTCCTCATTCATTTCTCTGTCCTTTTCACTCTGTCCCCCCCCACACACACTCCCTCCTACCACCCCTCCATTCAGATGTCAGTCACATAGCATGCTGTTAAAATGAGGTAGCTGCTAACCCATGGTTTCCTGTGGTCTACTGCTGCGTGTGCGTGTTTGACTGTGAGTGTGTGAATCTGTCAGTGTTGATGTGTATGAGTAAGACACAGACCAAAGCCTTTGGTCCAACAAATGATAACAATCAACAAGCCTTTATGGTCACTTTGAGAAAGACGGAGTGCAAGTGTGAGACAGGGCGTCATAGAGGGGATATTTTTCTGAGATTTTATTATAAATGGAGAAAAAAAGATTTCAATAAAGAAAGCTGATTGAGGTATTAAGATGTTGTCAAAAATATATTCAACCAAATTCTATTTCCTGATTAAATTTTAGTAAATTAACCTTTTCAAACTGTTCTAAAAAACAACAAGCTCTTTGGAATACAACCTTGGCACCTTGAAAATGAGATACAATGATTCAGCTGAGTGCTCCCAAATATTTTCAGAGCAAAATCCATTAATCTGACTAGGTTAAATGGCTGTTTTCATGTCAGTGTAAAGAAGTTTTCACTCGTTAGAAAATGCACCAAAACACACAATTTGGAGATTAAAGAATTAACCACTTCAAAGCTCAATGTATTCCTGAGACAGACAGTCCTTTAGGTTAGGACTTGGACAGTCTATGACCAGCAAATCAGGTGGTTTTGTTTCCTCAAATATCAGCATTTGTTTTTGTCTTATTAATTGCATAGCAGCCCCTTCTTTTAGAAAAAATGCCAACGCCTCGGAAAATGTTAGTTCCATGGTTTCCCCTCCATGGTAAAACAACACCAGTTCACTAAGTTGTTACTAGCTGCCATGCTTGGCAGTGGTGTGTACTGTTTGTTAGTACTGTATGTCTCTAGAACAAAACTATAGCTGTGGTGTTGCATAAATTAGAAGAAATAAAGAACTTGGGAATATTTCTAAGGCAAATGTTTGTTTGGCACCAAATGGATTATGTAGGCTCACATGTGTGTTTGTACTTCTTTAGTGGGACCAGACATGTGTGTGTTGTGCAAGTCCCTGTTGTGTAACCTTGACAGATTGAGAGCATGTATACATGCTTATAGTGCTCTTCTATACAGTAGCACAAGAATACCATGTCTTTGGCAAGCAGCATTGCAATGTGGGTGGAATACACATACAGAGGTCTCATTCCATTTGTTGCATTTCTTTTGCCTTTGATCAAACAGGAAGAGCAATATTACCCAGCACACTTGGATATTATTATCCAAGACTACCTAAAGCCACAGAGCAAATCAACCTATTTCTTTTGTCAGTCAGCCTTGTCATACAAAGGTCTTCTCAGTATTCATCAGAGACTCATCAGACCTGCTATTAATTAAAATACCAGAGAAAAAATGCGAAGATATCCAAGAAAAGTGTAATTTGCAGAGAAGGATATGTAATAATAATTACTTTAATATATGCCTCAAAACCACCGTCATGTATTTCAGGAGTTGATTTGTACTTTTGCTCCCCCAACATATTTGTAGGAATAAAGTGATGTAGCTCTCGTGAACATATCTTATAAACACTGCTGTCGAAATGCTCCATTCATCCTCCACACGTAATCACCCTCTTTCTTTTAAGACGAGATACTGTGAAATGATCTGATATCAGGACTTCGTAAATTTCTGAGCCCAACAGATTGCAGAGTGCGGATTTTGGGATAAAGACAAAATAAATTCTTAAATATCTTTCTTTCCCTGTTGGAAATAATAACATCAATGAATCATCATCATCATCATCTTTGTTGAAATGTTTAATCTGGTTGTTTAACCTTCCTTCTTTATGCTGGTCAAGTTAATCAAGGGTACGATTAAGTCCCCTCCTATGATTCTAAATCCTGTCTCAATATCATTTTGTTTTTTCTGAACTTCAGGATTTTGGAAGACATCCATTGCTACTTCTCATCGGATTAGCAGACAGGCCCTGTATCAAGTGGCCTCAGGTAAAATCTGGTCTCAGATTTCAATTTCGATATCCTTTATAGTTGTAAGTTTGGAATTCCTTCAAGTTTATCTTCTTGCTTCCATACAAATGAGTCTTCTAAATCGTTATTATATGATGCAGGGCATGGCTTTCCTTGAGGTCCTTGTAGCCCATGCTTTAGTCACTAAACTCCTATAGGGGCACGTTGCATTACACTAAAGTTTAGTGCAATGCAACGTGCCCCTCTCCCACCTCCCCTCATCTGCTTTACCTATTCAAAGCTCTGGCTGTGTTCAAAAATACATGCAGTGTGGTTTTCGAGTGGCATGAGAAATGATGACAAGACTGACAGAGGCAGGTATGTGTTCCCTATGAAGAAAAAATCGATTATGTTCCTGAACACCACCCGGCGCCTATGTGTGCAGCAATAACTATAATAATAACTGACCATTATTGTGACAACACAATTATAAGGGGCAGACATATGGTATCTGTTAGTGTGGACTATACAGGTTATGGGGAATCATTAGCAAACCATCTAAAACTGATGGAGATGTGCAGGAACAAGGCAAACATAAATGTGTGTGGTGCCCCTCACACTATGAAGTACAGATGTGTGCTGGGTGAGTGAGAGTGTTTTGTACCTGCTTATTCTCTCAGTATATAATTTACTAAATCAACATACAGTGGGGCAAATAAGTATTTAGTCAACCACTAACTGTGCAATTTCTCCTACTTGAAAAGATTAGAGAGGCCTGTAATTGTCAACATGGGTAAACCTCAACCATGAGAGACAGAATGTGGAAAAAACCCCCAGAAAATCACATTGTTTGATTTTTAAAGAATTTATTTGCAAATCATGGTGGAAAATAAGTATTTGGTCAATACATAAAAATTCATCTCAATACTTTGTTATGTACCCTTTGTTGGCAATAACGGAGGCCAAACGTTTTCTGTAACTCTTCACAAGCTTTTCACACACTGTTGCTGGTATTTTGGCCCATTCCTCCATGCAGATCTCCTCTAGAGCAGTGATGTTTTGGGGCTGTCGTTGGGCAACACGGACTTTCAACTCCCTCCACAGATTTTCTATGGGGTTGAGATCTGGAGACTGGCTAGGCCACTCCAGGACCTTGAAATGCTTCTTACGAAGCCACTCCTTTGTTGCCCTGGCTGTGTGTTTGGGATCATTGTCATGCTGAAAGACCCAGCCACGTCTCATCTTCAATGCCCTTGCTGATGGAAGGAGATTTTCACTCAAAATCTCTCGATACATGGCCCCATTCATTCTTTCCTTTACACAGATCAGTCGTCCTGGTCCCTTTGCAGAAAAACAGCCCCAAAGCATGATGTTTCCACCCCCATGCTTCACAGTGGGTATGGTGTTCTTCGGATGCAATTCAGTATTCTTTCTCCTCCAAACACGAGAACCTGTGTTTCTACCAAAAAGTTCTATTTTGGTTTCATCTGACCATAACACATTCTCCCAGTCCTCTTCTGGATCATCCAAATGCTCTCTAGCGAACCGCAGACGGGCCTGGACGTGTACTGGCTTCAGCAGGGGGACACGTCTGGCAGTGCAGGATTTGAGTCCCTGGCGGCGCATTGTGTTACTGATAGTAGCCTTTGTTACTGTGGTCCCAGCTCTCTGTACGTCATTCACTAGGTCCCCCCGTGTGGTTCTGGGATTTTTGCTCACCGTTCTTGTTATCATTTTGACGCCACGGGGTGAGATCTTGCATGGAGCCCCAGATCGAGGGAGATTATCAGTGGTCTTGTATGTCTTCGATTTTCTAATAATTGCTCCCACAGTTGATTTCTTTACACCAAGCGTTTTACCTATTGCAGATTCAGTCTTCCCAGCCTGGTGCAGGTCTACAATTTTGTCTCTGGTGTCCTTCGACAGCTCTTTGGTCTTGGCCATAGTGGAGTTTGGAGTGTGACTGACTGAGGTTGTGGACAGGTGTCTTTTATACCGATAATGAGTTAAAACAGGTGCCATTAATACAGGTAACGAGTGGAGCCTCGTTAGGCCTCATTAGAAGAAGTTAGACCTCTTTGACAGCCAGAAATCTTGCTTCTTTGTAGCTGACCAAATACTTATTTTCCACTCTAATTTGGAAATAAATTCTTTAAAAATCAAACAATGTGATTTTCTGGGTTTTTTTTTCCACATTCTGTCTCTCATGGTTGAGGTTTACCCATGTTGACAATTACAGGCCTCTCTAATCTTTTCAAGTAGGAGAACTTGCACAATTGGTGGTTGACTAAATACCTATTTGCCCCACTGTAGGTGCATCAACTGCCACTCAACAGCTACTGGAAGTTACAATGTAGTCTCCAGCTGGGAGAAATGGCATCTCATAAAATGTATGTGTGTTTAGATTTCCTTTCAGGGGACACAAGCATACAATGTATCTGAATTAAGTAAAAGAGACAAAGCCATATGGCGAAACAGTAACACAGAGGGAGGTGCTTTTTTTCCAGCAACATTTTTATCTAGAATGCATCCTGAATTGACTTCCAAAACTACCCCCATCTTCACATTTTCATTTATTGCCTTGTCTGCCATCATTACCATATTAGCTATGGCACAGTAGCTGCAGTTATCAGTTTAAAAATAACTGAAACATAATCAACTGTCTTTGTAAGGTAGCAACAAAAGAACTAACAGTACTGGAAACTTAAGATACCTTTAAAGCCCTAAATTTACATATTTTTAAGACATTTACAGATAGTGTAGAGCCCTGCTGAACCGGGAGAAAAAATGGCTTTCACAGACATAATCAGACAGATGGATAAGACAAAAAGAGAGAAATAACCAACATTTCTGTCTCTGTTTCCCCTCCTTACACTCCCTCCTTCTCTTGCCCTGAATAGTCAGTTAATTAACAGAGCAGGAGAAAAAAAAAGTGTGGCAAGCAAATGTCAAATTCGACAAAGATGGAGGTTAACTTCTCACAACAATGCAAAACAACAGCAGCTTAAAAAATCTCATTCTACAATATTAAAGTAATTAAAATTGCCAAAAGGGACGAAAGCAAAATAGTACTTGTTTAGTTTAGCAAACATGTGGGAGAATATAAAAAAAGTGATCTGTTGGGGAGAGAGTGAATGGTTAGACTAATTAACATTTTTTTTTTCTTTTTCTTCAAATGATAAATAATTATGTCAACTTCTGTGAGTCAAACTGGGATTTCAGAATAGCTTAAGGGGGAAAGTTTATTGAGTGTAATTAAGTGTTTTATTTTTCTGCAAATGCCGCCTTTCTCTTGTTAGTATTTCATTATCAGCCTTTCATTAAGCCACCTCCACCTCGTTCTCCAACTTCCAGTTTTCTGTGTGTGTCTTGTGCGGCTGGGCAGGTGCAATGGGCCATGCTGACAGCTTGTCCCTCCTCTCTTGCTGCAGGGAAAACTGTCACCTCTGTCATTCAGGGCTATGAACACAGCATGGAGAATGTATGTATGTGACTGTGTGTGTGTTCTCAGGGGACTGTGACAGTGTGGGGTGAGAGGGGCTTTATTAGCTCTGCCAGAAACAGCTGAATGCACGGACACTTACGCACGCACACACGTTAAGTTTGCTCAGGATGACTAAAGCATGATCGGAGATTCACAACCACAACCTGGAAGGGGAAAGCCTTTAGGGGGCAAAACTTTACACTAGATGACATGGTGATGCAGCAAAGGGAGGGAGGTTTGTATGTGAGTAGTGTTTTCATATACTTTTTCTAACTTCACACATTTACACAGGGGAATAAACTGTGGTCACTGCAGACAAACAACATCATAACAAACATGGCAGTAGTGCTGTGCATAAGCCTTGACGTTCACTGAATCTTACTGATGAATAAAAACAAATTTCTTATAGTATCAATACAGAATCAGGAACAACAGAGGCCTATGGGTGAAAACATTGCTTAAGACCATACTTGTCTTAATGTCTTAACCATTGCTTAAGACCATACTCTCAACTGAACTGATAGCAATCGTCCAGTAACAAAGCTGGAAATATTTGCTATATTGGACAATTTCATATATAAATATGTCGGAACTGATAAACGGTACCTTAATTTTTTACTTTTAATGCTGACTTGATGATACTGACGACCAATAAGGTTGATGCTTATTCTCAAAAACTCATATAACCATAAATCTGGCACTAGAAAATGCAATTATTTGATCCTTAAACTCTGTCTTGGGACCAATAAACAAGTCAAAGCTACACTAGACATAGTTTCAGGTTGAGATGCCACTGCTCATGTGGGACCCAAGCAGCAAAAAGAACCAAGCAAGATCCTGTACTCCGAAACAAAACACAGAAGCTCCAATGTAGCTTAGGGGGTTACACAGTTGAGGCCTCAGAGAGTCAATGTGTGTGTAGTGTCTGTGTGTGTGACTGTGTGTGTCCATTGCGGGGCACTGGCCCCAGACAAAGTGCTCCGCCAGCTTTCTGCCTACTGGTCTTTTCATTGCTGATGGATGGGCCTTGTTCAGCACCATCTGGCTATAGGATATTTCACATTAATCATCACAAACACACACACGGAGACATACAAACACTCACACCTCTGTCTCTTAAATATACACGTGGCTGATGAGTACAATATGTACAATATGTACACATGCAAGAAAATATGTACAACCCTGCTGAAAGAAAGTGAAATGAAGGGACAGACAGACAGACAGACAGACAGACAGACAGACAGACAGACAGACAGACAGACAGACAGAAAGAAAGAAAGAAAGAAAGAAAGAAAGAAAGAAAGAAAGAAAGAAAGAAAGATTTATGCTCACTGCACCATCTTGTTTGTGTTTTAGCTAGCCATTTTCTACATTTGTGATTCAGAGCTAGCTACGGGAGATTAAGAACCAAGTCTGGTACAAAAAACAATTAGTTCATTTAAAAACATGTTTCATTTGGTTGGTAGCTGGGAGCTATGGAGCAATAAAGCCTCACTAACCCAGCGCCCCCCACCCTGACTCAGTCTTTATTAATGACCTTTTCATACCTATAGGAGGACACGCATTAACAATAATGGTTGTAAAGACAACAATTTAGTGCTCGCTTCTCCCTTTCTTTTTGTCTCTTTCCTTCTCCCCCACATACATACACACACACACACACACACACACACACACACACACACACACACACACACACACACACACACACACACACACACACACACACACACACACACACACACAGATGTGTTAGTAAACACATAATATCCTTACATAAACTGTAAGCTGAAAGGCCAGACACCCAGGGGAATTTAATGTAAAACGGGGGACATTATCAGACTTCATTTATTTCTATCTAACGGCTATATGGGCTTAATACAAACTGATTTGCCTCAGTGTTTCCATGGTGTATGGACATGGGCAAAGACAGGCAGAACCGTGGTTGATCTGAGAGGAAGCATGCTTGACATTAGATTTATTATCGTTAAATCATATCTCACGGCTATCTGAGTTTGTAATGCAAGCGGATTTATGTGCACATCTACACAATCTATGGAAAAGAAATAAGACCTACAGGAACATGGCTGCAAGTACGATTTAAGAAATTTGCTTGACATGTTAAAAATATCTATGTATGAGGGCTATCAGATAGCATATAATGGGACAGGATTACCTGACACATTTTATCCCCAAAACGTAGTGAATTTGGCAAGGTTATCAGTGAGTCAGTTTAAACATTGGTCCCTTGCAGGGATTAAAAACACATGACATTATGTAGAAATAATAAATATGGCAGATTAGAGGAGTAATTGATATTATCAATGAATTTTTATTTGCCACTTAATATGTAATTTATTTGTCAACATAGTTGACAATAATGTGTTTCACAGCATTAAAAAAACTGAATTTTATAAGCCAAATAGAAATTAAAAAATACTTTACACTGAAATGCATATAAAAAAATACTTATACAAACAAATACTAATTTTAACAGAAAATATGGATTCGCTGTTTTTTTTATGGCTGGATTTCTAACATTGTCTTCCAGGAGAGGGCATTTCCGAAGGTCTGACTCTGGCTCTGACTGCAGTCATATTTCATATTTAGCCTTAACTTTGGAATGGACAGAGGGTTCATCCCTGAGGATCTAAAGCTTCACAGTGGCTCGGGGAGAATTAAGAGCTCTCAGATCTGGCAAGACAACACAGTGCCTTTAAAGTGGTACTTCACACAAAGTCTATCTTTTGGGAATGAAACACCCAGCTCCTTGTGTGCTCTGTATTTTCACACAAAAAAAAAACACAAAGATAGATAGACACAGAAGATTGAGATTTTGCTGCAGGAGTTAAGGGACTGAACTTACATACCACGACAACTAATCACAAAATTTCTGTTTTAGGTGCCTTTATGGAAGTGCTGTCTAAGGCTTTCAAAGCATTTTCAATTTTTTAGTTTATTTATGTATTTCTGGGGATTTGGGGGACGTTACAGGACATTTGTAAAGGCACAGTTTAGCTCCTTGAGCAATATAAACATTCTTGAATCAGTATGTTTACAAGATACACAAGAGTGTTCAGTAATATAAAGTTAGAGACGTTCAGCCACAGCCGGCTCAATATGATCTACTGTCACACAGTTGGTTTCTAAATTCCTCTGAGAATTGTAAAGCATGTTCAGGAATACTTACTATCTAATTTAGATGTAAACCTGTTAATGTATTATGAATATATTCTCTTCTCTTAAAGTTGTTCAATTCACATTCTTGCTTGTGTTGTCTGTTTGTAATCACTTGTATGAATGTGAAATTCCATGTGTACTTCTATTTCTGCTCCTGTGTGTGTGTGTTTCAGTGCGTGGGAGGCAAAGAGCCATGCCTGCCACAGTGAAAACGTGTTCTCTCTTACATCCTTTTAATTAGTATGTAACATATAACAGCAGCACCACAGGCACAAACTCCTCTGGAGGTATAAACTCTGCAAAAAAAAAAAAACAAAAAAACTTAGCTCTGCTAAATGACACAGTGTGACACCTGCATGGAAGCCTTCAACCACCAACGTGTTTGCAACATGTGCCTTCGTGTACACTACTTTAAAATATTCATTCAAATGACCACAGCATAAAAACAAAGACGGGAGATTTCTAGATAGCCCTGTACATGGACTAATTATAGTCTAATATGACAAAATATAACTTTTTCTTTTACATGACAGATGAAAAATGTGGTGACAGCTGTTGTCATGGGGCTGTCATTCACAGAGGGATGTCTACATAAGAACTACTCAGCAACAAACACACACACACGTTGTTGTCACAAGGGTCTCATCACCATAAGCATGCCTTAAGAGAGGCATGTTCAGTCTACTGTCAGACATACACTTGTACTCTCACAATGTAATCAGGAACAAATACTTGAGTTGTCCTCATCCACTAGATTGCTGACAAGAGGCATCCATCTTGAGGAGACATCCAACTCATCATAGCCATAGAGACAATATGATGATGGTGACCTATACCTACTTTTGATGTCAAGTGAAGGCTTCCGTTCTAGAGGTGAATGAGGTTTCATACTCAGGGCCATTATGAAATGTGCAGATAAAAATAGCTCACTATACTAAAAGACCAAGGGCAAAACTTGCATAGGCAGGTAGATACAAAAATTTAAACCAGGGAAGTTATACAGGATCACAAACACTGAAATATCTCTTACCTTATGGTCATAGGGGTTATAAGAGTGGAAGAGTTGTGACAGCTCTTTTGTCCTCTGCTTCTTCTGTAGACAACAAAGATATAAAATACATTTGAAGTTTAAAAGCCACTCATATAATGCATGCATAATACGGGTAAAAAGACCAAAGACAAGTCATTGAGATGTAACTGTAGATAACTGACTTCATGCTTTAAATTAAAACCCACTGATGTAGATGGGGAAAATGACACTTGCTTTATGTTCTTGATTTGGTGTTTAATCTATGTCCTTATGTTGGTCGGTTTGTCAGCGGTATTACACAGAAACTACTGAATGGATTGCCACAAAACTTGGATGGAGGATTGTCTCGGCCTAGACGAGATCCTGTAACCTTTTGGTGTAGATCTATGTAAAGACATGAATCCAGGATTTTCTCTCAACATATTTACCATGGATGCAAATGCATGGATCTTGATGAAAAAAAAAGCAGACGTAGGTATTCGGTCTACTGAGTCCAATTCTGTAATATAAGTTAATTAATGGGTGACAATTTAAAAGATACTTCCTTTAAATGTTCGCACTTTCCTTGACTTGCTTTGTTTGCAATATTGTTGTGGAAAGCACATTTGTAACACTGTATCTTCATTGTATCAAAGATCATAAAACATAAAGGAATGTTTATGGAAACTCCCTGAGAAGGTAGTCATATAATGTAGGCATTATACTTCTCAGTGTGTCCACACATCTACTTGTATTTGTGTGTTGTAAATTAGACATTAATCGCTTGTCTTGCAACACTGATCAGGATTTCTGTACTTTGCATCAATCTAGGGTATTCACTTCAAATAATAACAATTTTAAAGTTTTCACTGATCAGTGTAGATACATTTTTGTATATACAATTACTTGGAACAACCATGATCTAAAGTATTGTTCCTTGGCATGTCCTCATTCTGTTCAGCTTGTCATGCAGATATAGAAAAAATACATACTTTCACTCATGTTAACTTATTGGGTCACTTAAACAGAAAAAAAAATCATCATGGTTGAGAACAAGGCCTACAGTAATTCATTAAATCTATAAAATGTGGACTATACAGAGAGAAAAAAAAAGACATTTGTATGCCTACCAGCTATGGCAGAAAGATTTCTCATGTTTTTCTTGCTCAAAATCTGCCCTTAACCTTGTATGTCCTTAATGCATAATGAGATGCACAAGCGTGAGACATGACTGTTTGATGTGTGGCAGTTGTTAATGCAATCAGTTACATGAGGCCGATGCAGTTACAAAGGGTGCTAATTAGCGAGCTGATTAGGCCATGTCTGGCTAAGGGGGAAGGATATATGTATATGCTATTGTAGCTTAAGGGAGGATGCATTCATTGCTGTGCACTCTCCTCATCCCTCCGTCTTTTTCAGCGTATGTGCAGGGCTGGATTCAGTGTCCTTAGGCCAGATCTGTACATATGGAGCAGCAACCTACAAGTTGACTATCACACACAAGCATCATTATAGCATGAATGACAAATGCAGCTTCCGGACAGGCAAAGGCAGCTTGAGGATGTGGTGAAGAGAAAGATGGATGCAGAGAAGGACGAAAAATCAATTAAAATGTACAGAATTTATAATCAAGTTGGCAAAGATGGATAAAGTTAGCACGAAACACTATGAACTATGAAAAGATATCTGCACCAGATGCAGTATCTGAAGGCAGGAAGTTAGATTTTGATTTTGTAAATATTCTGTGCAAGTTTGTACTTCTGGTTGTCATCCGAGTTGCACTGCTCAATTGGGTTTGAGTGGGTTCAGTTACATGCAGGTGAACAATCCATTTGCAGAGTAAAATAGAATGCGTTGTAATTCATCTACAATCGTATCCAGATAAATTAAGGATTGGCTCTGAACTCCAACTCTGAATGCTCATGTCTCAAGTTGCTACATAAACAATTATGCCCAGAAGAGGAAATCTTGGCTGGGATATCCATTATATTATATAGATATCTAGATATCTACTGGCTTCACCGGAAGCCCCAAAATATTGGCTGCTGGCTAAACTGCAGGCTACAGGGGTTCAAAAATTGGCATGAAATTATATGACTTTGTTAAGATAATATTCTCAGACAAAAAAAAAGTAATGTAGTGAGATAAGAAAAGAAGTTCCAAAAAGGACACTGTGGCAAGAAAAGTTCAAACAAAAAAACAAGGGAAGGGAGGGGAAAGAAAGGTGAAAGGGTACAGGTGTACTCCTTGCCCCAGGCCAACTACCATTTCAACTTCGTTGTTCTGTCTCTTGTGAGGACTATCCTTTCATCACTCTACTTCTCATCACTCCTTGCCCTACTCTCCATTCCTTCTATTTGTGTACACCTTCACCTATTTTCTTCCCCACACTCCAAGTCTACCCATCTCCTACACATTTCCCTGTTCACCCAGGGCTCTTGTGATCCATACAGTCATGTAATCATTGGCCCCATCCTTCTACCATTGTATCAGTCTTGTTTTCACCTGATTCCTTCTCGCTTTCTCTGCCAAAGGGCTCTCCAGAATCTCCAAATCCTTTTTTCTCCCATTGTCTTTGCCTTTCCACGTATCCCTCGGTGCTCTACCTCTCCCTTGCTCCCTGTGTTTTTCTCCAGTCAAGGAATACTCATACTAATCATTCTGTCTCCACTCTCTCACCCATCCTCCCCCTTGTAAGGCTGTCCCTCCACAATCTCACTCACTCTCTCTCGCTCTGCCTGGAGCACCTTAGGTGAGAGCAATTCTCTCATCATTTCTCCGTAACACCACTCTCTCTCCTCACTTCCATCCCTTCATCACTCTCACCATCACTCTGTATTCAGTGATGCTCAGCTGTGTGTGTGTGTGTGTGTGTGTGTGTGTGTGTGTGTGTGTGTGTGTGTGTGTGTGTGTGTGTGTGTGTGTGTGTGTGTGAGAGAGAGAGAGAGAGTGTGTGTGTGCGCGCGCGTGTAACTGTAAGACAGATGTAACCGCAGGTAAGGATTTCTCAACCACCAATGAGCTCCCAGCAGAATTTAGCCAGCTCAATAGCACACACCACAGCCTCACACACCAACACTGGCTCACACATTGACTCACAAATACAGTACATGGTGTACATTCAAAATTGACTTAAGTGAAAAAAATGTGCGAAATACAAGGAAATTCTAAGGCCAACATCAAAACAGAGGGGAGAGCCAATATAAAATAAAAATGAAATAAATATGAATGAATAAACAAAGAGATCTGCTTCCTACCTCCTAATGTGACAGGAATGAGTGAGGGGGTAACCTCATCTCATTACATGTTATTTTAGAGTCTTGTAGTTTTAATTGATGGTGCTACTTGCATGGAGGTTAGGGGGTGGACATTTGTGAGATCCTCAGTTTAAATCCCTAGACTAATGTGAAAAAAGCTGGCGGGGAGGTGAATGAAAGATGTTCTCATTAGCCCACAACAGCTGCTGTCGGGGTGCCCTTGAGCAAAAACTCTGCCCAAAGTTGCACCTGTGGAACCAATCAGTAGCCAATAGCAGAAGCCTGCGCTGGGGAAACGGGGATGTGTAAACTTTGCTAGCTGTGGTTGAAATGCACGCTCTGTAAATACGCCATTACATATACATAGACTGGCTTAAATCTCACCCACCTTTCCTGGATCACTGTCCCCAGAGACTTGAGGGCATGAATGTTGTGGAAAGAATAATGTCAAAATTGCAACTCCAGAGGGACATTTATTTAGACAGATGGCCTCCGGTCATACTGTACCTAGCAAAGTGAACAAGCTAAAAGATGTAGTTATCAATTTTGTATGTCATGTCTTATCACTTTTTAAGCCAACTCTGTCCATGTAAAGTTTTGTTAGACTTGTGAAAGCAATTTTGGTTTATATTATTGGATCTACTGATTGGCTATAATTTCACCGATACTGATAGTCAATAATATAACTTTTCCAATAGTTAGAATAATAATTTGATCATATATTCTCCATGACTAATTTTAATAAATGTCCAAAAAGCAAGACAGCAACAACAACAGCAACAATAAAAAAGGCACATCTTATTAAACTCTACATTTTGCATGGATTTGTCAGCCTCGATGGCAGCTATAAAACTATATAATAATTACTATGATGCCTTTATTTGTTAATACTACACTGAAAATTGTTATATTGTGAACATACAACCACAACTTGCTTCGAACAGAGATCTGGAGTCTGCATCACACATTTTGCAGCATTTACATGAGACCACCTTGTTAAATGTCAACGGTTTAGGTCATCAAGTGTCTCTCAGAAACTCTGCATTACCTTTCCTATTTTACAGTAGCTTTAATTCTAAGAGCTTCATTAGTGCACTGAATCGCAATGTGTCTGTATAAGGGTGTGTGTGTGTGTTGTGTGTGTGTGTGTACAAGGACGCATGGTCCATCAACTAGAGAAGTTAATCTAGCATGCTGTCTAGGTTGTTTTAGCGGCAACCTAGCAATGCAAAGCCACTGTGTGTGTGTGTGTGTGTGTGTGTGTGTTTATATATGCTACTGTGTGCGTGTATGCCACCGTGGTGATGATGAACGATGGTTGTTACAATTACATCCATCTGTTGTTGCCACCTGAGACGGATGCTGCGTCTAACGGGAAGTGACATTACAAGGATGTGTACACTTGTATTCAAAAAACATGCAGGAGAGGTGTAGACTGAGAGAGACTCTCTGCTGCCAATAACACACAATAACTTACATGCTTCATGAAAATACTGCTGTTCTAAAATAATTACGTATAAAGTTGGAATATCTGAACAATGCTGTGAAGATGATACACAATTTTTGAGTACAAATACCCTGACTAAGATATTCTTGATAGTCAATGACACTAAGTGAATGGATTAAATATTAGACAGGAGGACAAGGAGCTCATGGAATTTGTTTGCGTGTGTGTACTTAAGGGTGGAATACTTCAGGATTAATTTTGACCAAACAAGATGTGACTGTATAAAGACAAACCAAGACTGTTTTGGTCAATTTCATTTCTCCCAGCTGAAGCTTGGCGGGTATCGGACTAGCAACAGATGCAAAGCGTTATTATGGTACAAGACGGGCCAGGGACAGCTGGTTAGCAATACTTACTACAGTAGAAATCTCGGCAACATAGTACATAGATGTCTTCGACAAAACGTCAATACTGTTGTTGGTTTACATTCAGTTGATATTTGTTTGTTTATTTAAATGCTTTTAATTAAAATATTCTGGCAATAATTTACATCGCCCCTTGAGGCATGTGCATGTTGTAGCTGAATGTTCTTTTTAAGTTTGTTATCAGTTATTAGTTTAGATGTAAAGTTAGATGTAAATTTCAAACATGCTCTGAAATGAGATGCAGAGGCTATTTATGAGACAGGATTTTATAAAAAAAAAAAACTCAGTGTGTGACTCTCTGACATGAGGCAGTGGACATGTACATGTGCCTTTCTGTGTTCTTGTGTGTCTGTATGAGCAAGGGCATATGTCAGTATGCCCTGTGTTGTGGGGCAAGGTAACAATGATCTTGCCTCAGCTTGTACTGTATGTGCTTCTGGCTTACCAGTATACGTCCGTTTGTCTTTCCCTAATGACGGACAGATGTTATTGCTATAGAGCCTGCGCCCACAGTGTGTTTGTGTTACATTACTGCAAGAAACACCTTGGGCATAATTGGTGTGTGGTTTTGTCTGTGTGTGTGAAGGATTAACACTTCCTAAAGCATCACAATGACAAGTGGTCACAATGATGATACTCGTGTGTGTGTGTGTGTGTGTGTGTGTGTGTGTGTGTGTGTCAGAGACCATTCTGTCTCTACAGAGGTCAGTACACATACCATGTTTCAGCTATGTTGACTTGTGCCAGATCACTTGCATTTTGTGTTAACTAAGGCATACGCACAGCATCTTAGCTGTTAATTGTTGATTCACAGACCTAACATTTAAATCATTTGATTTGATTTTGTTCAATTTCATTATGTCATTTAGACAAATGCTTAGGTCAGTCAAATTAACTTGCACAATGATATTTTGTGACTGAGTGGCCTTGAAACTATCATGCCTCTGTTTTGTCTTCATAGCCAGTATCTGATCAGAGAAAACAAACTGTATTATCAGAAAGTACCATTTTTTTTAATATATATATATAATTAAACTTTATTTCAAAGTTCAAATAGTATTAGCACGTGTACAAGTAGAAATCCATTCTGAAAATGTGTTTTAAGTACATGCTTTTAAGTTTTAAAACTGCTCATTAGTTTACATTGTACTGAAAAACAGATTTTTAATCATTTTTATGTTTTACTTGGTCCCCACTGCTCCAGCTTAAAGATCTCTTTTATGAAATCTACACTTGTTTTGTACATGCTTATTTTTGGTGAGATTTTTATTTTTTTACACCCTCTAGATCAGTGTTACTCTCAGATGCTGATGACCTAGTCAGAAGAAAAAAAAACATTTGAATGTGGCAAGCAAAAACTGTGATCATTAAAATGCAATGTGTTATGCCTTCTATTATTAGTAGACTGGGTCCTCATTAATCAAGTTCAGGCCTACCCGCTCCCAGACAGCAACTTAACCATGAACTCAACCTTAATACCTGTTAAGACTGCTTTTAGTCTGGTGTTATTATCTCCAGTGATGTGTATGTGAGAGTGTCTAAAAAGTGTGTGTGTGTGTGCGTGTGTGTGTGTGCGTGTGTGTGTGTGTGTGTGTGTGTGTGTGTGTGTGTGTGTGTGTGTGTATGTGTGTGTGTGTGTGTGTCTTTGCAAGTGTTTGTGTGTGCGTGTCAGGGCATAGATAAATGATAGTGAGGCTACAAGATAGAGCTACTAGTGGCTGGCCAGCTGTTTAACTTTGACAGCTGCCGCACTGGTGCCTTGTGGGTAATGGAGTTCTTAACCAATTACAACCTGGGGAAATTAAAAACACTGTCCCACTAGAATAGCTAATCTCCTCCTCTATCACATTTTTTTCTCTCTTTCTCCTATATAGCTGCTCATTCTCAACTCTTCCCTGCATACCAACAGACACCCAAACACACATACACACACACACACACACTCTCCACTCACCAAGTCCATTTATCAAGGCTAAGTTCTAGTCACCTGGGGATGATTATGGAGATCTGAGCTAATAGCATTCACATCCCTTTATTCTCAACTCTCTCCCTTCTCTCACTCCATCCCTGTGGTCCCCTATTCTTCCCACCTGCCTCTGTCCCTCGCTCCATCCTCATTCTTTCATATATCCTCTCATACAGAAGGTAATATGTTAGCCCTACAAATACATCTAAACACAGCTGGACCCTCTCCAACTCTCTGCTTCACTCACTGACTTACTGAGACAAATCTGTCTATGTTCTTCTATTCAAATATGTGTATTGTCATAGCTAGAAATCAGACTGCCAGAGCATATTTTTACATTTTCATATATCTTTAGTTCTTATTACATATTTATTAATGCAACATCAATATGATGTCAGGATCACCAAATATAGACATTATTACATTATTATTAGATTATACACTATGTATTTCTTATATGGTGATGTGAGTCCCACGTTTCAACATGGGGGCCCAATAAGAAACATAACCAACATTAGAGCTTAACAGCGCACTAAAATATGTTCCTGAAACCATTTCAGATGTGCCTAATTTTACAGCCTAATTTTTTGACGCTATTGCATTTATTTTGGTCAAAGATTGCTCTTTCAGCCAACCTCAGTTCATATATTTGAGCTAATATTATGCAACATATGAATCCTGTCCTTATAATATTTTTTTCTCCAACATGAAACAATGCTTCAAGAAAAAAAAGGACTGCAGCTAGGAAGAAAGCCCACCTCAATGGTAACTGTATCTGTTTTCCAGGACATGAAAACTACTCTTCAAATTTCAATTATTATCATCTATCCCTGACTATTTCTCAAAAAACACAAACACACACACATTCTTGCACAAGGGAGTGTGACTGCTTATATTCTGGTGAAAGATGTGTACTGATAGTTAATTAACTCACTCACTGAGCGAGATCTGCTTCATCTCACGTTGATAGTGGCACTGGAAAGGTTATGTCTGTGTCCCATACTGATGAGAAAAGGTAAACCTCCACACTTGCCTCTAAAGGGCCTTGTTTACTGCTTTTGCTGCTTATAAAAAGTTATATGTAAAAATTTCAGACTTTCAAAACTGAACTAACATTATCAACTAAATGTGAAAAAATAACTCTGTTGACATCATGTACAATGTTCTACTGAAATTAACATGCCAACTAGCTACCCCTAGCCCGTTCTGTGTTGTAATACTGCCTTGTATCTCAAGAGGTGATAGTAACTCACTGCCAGTCTGCCCTCAGTTCAACATGAGAGGAAAAAGAACTAGTGCTGCCCTGAGGGTGTATCCTTACTGCATGTCATGCATATTAAAAGGCACTGCTGCCAGTTAGACCAATTAAGGACAGGTAGCTATTGAATGGAACAGCTGAAGCTCTTGCCAAGCAACCATTATCATCACCACCAGCCGCTGCTGGCAAGAAATCACACTGGGTACAAAGGAAAAAGGTGATGGAATTAGAAGCAAAATGAGTAAACATAGCCATTACAGTCTATTGCATATATTTTAGGGTAAGCTTTAAATAGCTTATACTTATCAAAAACGTTATAACAAAATGTGAAGTTAGCTGTTTGTTGATTTGCAGTATAAAACAGTTCCACTAGTCCTCGTGGCTAGCTGAATTAGCTTGTCAAAATGCTATAGGATAGACTGTATATTCCTTTATGTCTTAATATAAAGACTGGACTACCCAACATTCTTGTCATATGCTGCCTCCAATTGGGATTTGGAGTATAAATTTAAAAGGTGGCCAATTCTTATGTATCACACCTTAAATGTGCCCCTTAACATCCACAATGGGCATGTCCCTGTAGCTGTTTCTTTTGGTCGCACTTTATGTCCTCCATCCATCTCCCTTTCCCTTTCATCTTTCTTCCTATTGTCCCTTCTTGCTTACCTTCTCTCACTCCCTCTCAGACCTCCTTCTATCTCTGTTTCCTACTCGATCTAGTTCTCCATCCATCCCTCCTGTGGCTATTCAACACAGTTGTGTTCCAGACAAACCATCTGGTGCACTTTATTAATGACTGACCCTACATGGCCTAGACGTCGCCTAGCTGCCACCACTTGCTGTGTGTGTGTGTGTGTGTGTGTGTGCGTCTGTTTGTGTGTGTGTATGTGTGTGAGAACAGGTGCATAGTGACTGATGATGTGATGTTGTGTGCAGCTTTAACCACCGAAGCAGGTGTGCTGGTTACAGGGACCCTAACATATTATTCTGACAGTCTCTTTCACCTTTAACTGTTCTCTGTCAAGCACAGATATACTCACAATTAGCTTAAATTTCAACATGTAGATGACCAGTGAAGACGGCTATTAGAAAGCATGACAATGTGAACATGGAGATCCCATTCAAGGTAATTATAAAAATGTGACCTGTTTTGTTGCCTGTATATATAGCCCTTTTCAATGCGTCACATGTGACTTACAAAAAACCATAGTCATTAAATAAACAATAAACCTAGATCACATAATTATTTAGTATGTCAAAAACAAAGCTGACACTAAAAGGTTTCCAGGAACAGGAACCAGCAATATGCCACAGCCTGACAATCAAAGAGCTGCTTGTGGAATGAAGCCTTGGACAGATGCGTGCTGACATCCAACCACTGACAATAAAAGTCAGATGAGACAGATGGGGAGAAGGAAAGGAGAGGGTAAAAAAAAGATAAGAAAAGCAGCAGCTGTGATGTGGTTGTCTGGGGATTGATCCCTCCAAGACACACTCAGCTTCTCCTCAGAGAATGAATGGATATGGATGGGAGGAGAAAAAAAGAGAATGACTTATGAAGACACTCCACTTGAAAGAAATGTGTCAACACTTTGATGGTAAAGACTGAGAGAGTGCAAATGCAAGAAGGGCTAGAAGATACAGCAAAGGATATAGCATAAAGTAGGAGGTCATACAAAAGAAAAAAGGTCAACCATAAACATATCAGGCACAAGTAAAAGCTGCATGTATGGTTAAGATTCAATAATGCGAGAAGTGCTGCACACCAATGTTCTACAACATCTTTAGGAGGGGGATGGTCATAGTTGAATTATATGATAAAACATGAGTAAATGTGGATGGAAGTAATGATATAATCAACTAAGAATGGGGCAACTTTAAATATGTTTGCAAGAGCAAACCTATGTAACGAATCTTAAATTAAAGCAGCTACAAGGACCTCTCATTTTCTTTAATGATTCCAGCCGTTCCTATAGACAAAAACTAAATCAGCATCACTGCTTTATGACGCAATAATCTTGACAGGCTCCTGTATTTGTTTGGATAGCAGGCAAAAAGAAATATATGTTACATATTTTTAATACTGCTCTTCTGTTTCAAGCGCGACTAGCTAGTAGGATGCATAGCTATGAGGTAAGGTATCTATTTGTTAGCTGTAAGTCTATAACTAACAGATTTGGTTGCTCGGTAATAGCAATTTTGTTGAGCTTAACTTATCAATATTAACTAGTCATTTATGTCATTATAATATCAAGCCAAGATATGGCTCAGTGTCAAGGCCAACATAAAATGTAAAGTAATAATATGTCAGTTTTGTCTGAAGCCATGTGGAAATCCAGCTGTATCTGCCACGCACCAACAGATGATAGAGCAGCTTTTTCTCAAGCAGCGAGACTCCTCAGTTCATCCTCAGCACCTCGCCATAAAAACTAGTTTTAGTTTAATGCCTAATTATTTGCAGGGAATCAAAGCCAGTGACAGGCATTACGACTAACTACGACTACCATACTACACAAAAATAGCCAGTCCTGTCACTAATAGTCTCGTTTTCGCATGTAGGTCATATAGAAGGAACTCCTTGTAGTATATAACTAAAATATGTACGTAAAATTGTGAATCAATCCACGGTCAAGAAGAACATAATGAAAATAATGAGCATAAAGTACCTTTAAGGATACACTGCAAGGGCTGTAGAAAGCTGTTAATTTATGTTTTACAACTATCTTGCAGATGACTGTGGCTATGAGAAACCCATAAGGCAAAAGGTCAAGAAAACACTGGAGCTGCTGATGGCGGTGTTTTTAATCGGCGTTACTCTCTCACTTTTGCTTTCTCGCTTACACACTTCTTTCGCAACAATTATGGCTTCATTAGCCGGTAATTGTTTCATTTGGCAGCTGATTGGGAGAGAGCGAGGGAGGAAGACAGGGATGTGTTATACAGAGAACAATACAAGGTTCAAATGAAGCAGGAACTACCAGGAGACAGTGTGTTGCAGTTACCCTACTTCAGTAACAGCCTTTGGATATAGGCACAAAAAAACCTCTGACTTCTGTCAGTAAAGGTAAAAAAATATACATATTTCAAAATGCCTGTCTTGAATTACCCTGCTAGATCAACTGTTGATAGAAAACTTTAATCTACACTCTTTAGGGTGTATGGCAATTTGCATAAATGCTGCAGCGTTAAGACTGATCGTCTATCTCATCCAATCACAGTCAGTTACCTTTTGTTCAACCCAGTCCTGCCCAGGTATTCTCCACTTTTAACAAATTTGGATTTTGTAGTATTACTTCACTGCCAACATTAAATGTTTAACTCTAATGCAGTCTTTAACATTTAAACATTTACACATTAACACTGTTTTCCATCATACAGTATGTGTACCCTATGTGTCTCTCTGTCTGAAGGGGACAGACACACACCCCCAAATACAGAAATGTCTTTTAGGATTAGTAATATTAAAATTCCTAAAGAAGTCATGACAGAACTGGAACAGGCTTTTACATTTTTAGATGACAGGAGGCTGGCCTGTGTCTCCTCAACCCACATACACGTACATTTGTGTGTGCACTTACAGTACATTCATATGTGCCTGGAGTCAGTTTGAATATCTGTTCCTTTAATAACTATGTATTCCTGCTCATAATACGGCTTCCGCTATAATGAGTGATTTGGTGAATTTTTTATTTCTATTTTGGCTCGTTTCAAAGCTGATATCCCTAACTAGTTTAAGTTACCATAATCTGTACTAGCAGTTATTGTCTGTTCAAGGGCTTGGGCAATCAAACATACTGTATTTTGAATATTGTGCGATAAGATGAGGTGAATTGTTCTCATATCTCTATTACTTTCCCACACGAGCAGCTAAATCCAGCCCCAAACCAGATATGTCCTCTGATTAGTGGTAAAAGGGTCTCTGTCTCTTTGTCCATACTCACCATATATGCTGGTACTTGCTCCATCTTTGCAGCAGGTGTACCAGGTCTGGGGTAAAACTGGTTGATGAAGAGACTTGGGAATTGGTAGAGTTTCACCAGGTCTATTGTCTCTTGGAAGTCTTCCTCTGTCTCCCCAGGAAAACCACAGATTATATCTGTGGCAATGGTTACCCCTGGGACCCTAAAATAGACAGAAATAGATAGCCTTTTAGGCAATGTATATATTTCTGTTATTTTTTTATGTTGCTGTAAATATGTTAAACTAAGTGCTATTGAGGTTCCCTTGAGAACTTAACTTCTGCTTAACATCTGGTGCTGTAATGAAATAACAACAAAGCTCCTTTGAAGACATTAAAACAAAATAATGGCATCATGAGAAATAATTGTTTATTATGTTGTATTGTTTTGTACAAAACACCACATAACATATGTTCACTTTGGTTATTGAATTAATCAAGGAGCATCATGGAGAGCAACAATCTTCTTTCTAGAGGTATCTCCTAGGGACACCAATTCATAAAAATGTATTAATTAAATTACTCTGAAGTTTACGTATTACAGATATTTCCCACTGTTGCTATGTGTCCTTGAAAAAACATGTGAGGCACCATAGCATTAAAGACAGATAAAGCCTCTCCCTTTGGACTCATTAAACCAATCAAACCCTGATTAGCAACCTCTGCTGCCAATCAATATTTATTGATTATTGATCAGTTGGCTCATTGGATTAATTGTAGCCAGTAGAATGTGGGAAAAGATGCATTGATTAGTTCTATATATTATGTATGTATTGACAGCAGACGGACAGGTTTTGAAAGACCTCCAAGGCTAAGGCATGGCTGTCAGTCAGAAGACCAAGTATCACTAGTCTTAAGTAACCACTTGACATTCCCATTGATACATATGCAGTTTTGACATGTAAGAATACAGTTTCAATGATGAGGATTGATCTAAAAGGCATTTACCATCATGTAGCTGTAAATGACCAATGTAGGACCTCTGCTGGAAAGATTATTTCATTCACAACTTTATTCCGACCAGCAAAGTGGCACAAGTTAGTGTTAGCGCAACAGGTCTAACTGAACAGATCTCCTTTGAAAAAACCTAAAGGAAACTGGAAGAGGAAGACCCTAGTGATTGAGTAAACTATCAATCACAAGTAATTTGGGGTTGCTCCTCTCAATTGAATCCTTCAATCCATCTATATCTGTATTCTTGCCAATGTTTTAGTCCTAAATCATTTTTCACCAAGAATCTCACACCTGATTTTGTAATTCCTTCACTAAGCGTATATTTTCCCTGCTCTTACAGATTCAATGCCTGGTTACAAATGTGTTCACAAGAAACAAGGACCAGATTTGGATTAAATGTAAGATCATGAAGAATTGTGTCTTTTTTAAAATCCACATTAAGAGACACATTAAGACAAGAAACAAACACGCATAAGCAAACACGACAAGGCCGACAAAGACAGCTCAACAAAGACATTAAGAAAAGAGTGGAAAGGACATTTTCTCAGCAATCGACAACATGATGCATCTTTAATTACATTAACTTCCTGCATCTGCAACCCCATGATAACCCCTGACCTATTGATAAGTTTCAATTGGCTGCTGGTCATTAATATTAACCAATGGCCTGTAGGCATAGGCATCCTTGACCTCTTAGATCTGCCTGACAACTCCCCTATGGAAAAGTAAAACTAAATAAATTAAAAACTAAAATCTGAGCATGGAATGTAGAAATGGATGAATAAATGAATAATTCTTGATTTGTGATTAAAATGTACTTGAATCCCCTCAAGCAGTGCTTCCAAACCCCCTGAGTATTTCACAAAAACTACATAGTTTAAATCCTCTACTTTGTTAGGTAAACAGAGGAGTATTTTCTGCCTGTAGGCTTTCTACAATAATTAATCAAGTAAAGCATCCTGAAAATGGAAAGATTTAGTTTGGAGCCAAGGTTCTCTACTGTGTTTAGCCACATGATAGTAAATCAGTTAATAACTTTTTGCAGGTGTGTGGTGTAAGTCCAGAAGCCACATTTGAGAAATGTTGTGCAGCCAATGCAAGGATCTAATCACACAAAACACTCCAGGGATGAAAGTTTAAATAAATAATAATAATACAAATAAAAACTTGCATTATTTATTGCCATTTAATGCTTGCGTCACCAGAGTATAAAATACATATAATAGACTCCCCCAAGCGATTCCAATAATAGCAGTGGGAGGGAAGGTAAATAAAATTAGCAAAACAAACAAGCAGGTTTTTTCTTTTTCTGGCCTCAATAGATAACTGTCTTTTGCATCTCCCCAAGGCATGTGTATCCAATTTGTGAAGGCCCTTTGGTAGTAATGGTGATGAGGAGGTATGAACTGTAGGTAGCCAGTGTGTCCTTTTCATTCTTGCAGTAGTACTAAGAAAATGTACACCATTGCCAGAAAAAAAAATTGCAATCCGGGCTAGGGGTGCAAAGTAACACATGGAGATAGAATACTGAGAGAAAAGAGCAGGGAGTGAGACTGGTGTGAATTGGCTTTCGTGGATTTTCTTAAGGTGGAGGCTCAGAGGGAACAAAAACATGCACACACACACAGTGTCATTTTGACACCTCTGTCTATCCCAGATCTAAGGGTGATGGAGGTGTGATGTGCGAGACTAATGAACAAGAACCACACTGATACTCGCCTTGTTAAAAATGAGAGGGGAAATGCATGATGTTATGGTTCACCTTTTCTAAAAACAGAGCGCAAGGATGAGACACAAGCAAAGACGGAGAGAGAAAAGGAGAATATCAAGACAGGAGACAGATTAGGTGTCAGCTCAACTTGCTTTCAATTAAACCGATGCACGAAGAGAGCTATTTTTAAACTAAAAAAATGATCTGTATTTCTAACCTACTGGACATAATTTTAACAGTGGATGAGTGTCTTCTTTCCCCAAACAAGCCTGTCAGTTTTATATCCATCCATCCTATTTTGTATCACATTTGTACACTAGATGTTGGAAACAAAAAAAAATAGGGACGTCACAGTTTATCGAGTTACGTCAAAATCAAAATGTACCAGAAATGAACACTGTGACACTGTGTAAACACGTGTGTATAGAAAAATGGGGCTCATCAACCTAACTATCACCTTTAAATGCATTCTAGATGTCTGTTTATGAAGGACATATTAGTTTTCAGTTTGATACGTTCTCAGACAATGATCTGTTTCAATGGAAAATAAACTAATGCACCTGTAAACATATCACACACACTGTATGATCAGACAGGAGGACCACTTTTTAGAAACAGCTAGCAGTCAGTTGCTCCTGCTGTATTTCCTGTAGCTATTTCAGAGTACAAAGACACTGCAGCCCCTGAAGCCCCTAAAACAAAAGAGACTGAACAGAGGTGTGAGTCTGTGTGTGTGCTTTGTTTCTGTCATTTCTTCCCCTGCCCCATGTGGGCAAAGAGACCACATCCCTGAAGACGGTAGCCTCCATTAGCCATGGTGTGTTACCACTCTAAGTTAGCATTTACACAGGGGCAATGTGTTCATAGGAGACTAAAGTCTTTTAATTAAAACTTGAGATAAGCACACAGTCAGTCTTCCATCTACCTCAATGGGCTGAATTAAGTCTCATAAAACACACCATTGTCTTCAGCACCATTATTATCAACTCTTTGTTTGCTGATGCCTCATATGTGCATACGTGTATATGATTTTCCATATACATACAGCCATCCTCCTAATCATACATTCAAAAATATGTGCACTAATATGTGGGCATGTTTGCATAACAGATGCCTGTGAGCGCCCTCCGTGATAAGATGAAGGCGAGACCGGTGGGACAGAAGAGCCCTGAAAAATGACAGTAGTGTAGCATGGAAGTGTAGAGAGGAAAGAAGACTGGTGGAAGGATGGAAGGATGAAAGCGGAAGAAAGACAATCTGGGAAAGTAAATATTTACCTATTCATCTGCAGGAAAGAGACCATGCTACCCATCTGTGATACAGTGCATGTGCTGTGTGTGTGTTCTCTGAAATGATAATGTGTGGTACACTGGGGCCACTGTGGCATAGGAGATGGGAGCGAGACATGGTGATAAGGAGAGGAAGAAAGAGATGGCGATAGTAAAGGGACAGGCTATAAAGTTTGCAAAGCTGCTGTCTTGCTGCTGTCTTGAGGAAAACTACTGAATCAAATCACATTAACATGTAATCCGACGGTTTTAGCATGTTGTGTGAGTGAGTGCAGGGGAGAGAGAACAGCAACAGCTGGGGTGAGAGTGAAAACTAATTCTACAAGGACGGAAGTTTGAAGACTACAGGCCCATAACATGTGTGAAAATTATGTTCAAGTCAGCTAAATCAATGCTTATGTGAGTTAGGTTTTCACTGGAGCCATCTGTCCACTCATCTCTCCATTTAACAAAAGGTTGAAACAAGGTACATCATCTCTTTGACCTGACATTCCAAGGCCATGTTCATACCTGGTATTATCTGTCCTCGATGATCTCATCAGGAGACATTTGCATCACTTCGAAAATATAATGACATCTTTTACCAAAAGAAAGAAATAACAATGTATAATACCTTCCAAATTTACAAAAAGAGCAAAATATTTCAGAATTTCTTATAGACAGCAATTAACAAAGTTTATGATGTTGTTGCTAATGCAACATGTCAAAAATTGTGCACATTTTAAGGGAGCCTGGGGACTTTTCCACAGGAGACAAAGAAGTAGCTCTTATTTGTCACTGTTTAATGTGTTTAATATACGGTATGTTTAACGTAAATAAAATGTTAAGTTTTGTATAAATTATGCAATTTGCTGAAACAGTATGTTCAAACAGCTGCTAAATGTTGGCAAGTAAGATACACTTTGGACAGCAGAAAGGCAGGTATAGTTAGGCTGCGACTGACACTTTTAACAAGGCAGAAACAACATAATGTATTTCATTTAATACTGGAATTACAAGGCGGCAAAAATTATTATTTTGAATTTGTCAAAGCCCTTTCTTAAAGTTTTTAAAGCTTATCTGCAGGCAACTAGTCTTTATATTGTGCAATTTGTTAAGGGAGTCTGGGGATAATGTGATTTCTAGATAAATAGTTGGGTCTGTTGAAACAGTGTGTGAACAAAGATGTAAAATGCAACCTATACTTCGAACTGTCCATATGTGACTGGATCCCCAAGAACTCATGTTGATACCACATCTGAACAGGCCAAAATTGTAAATCTACTGAAGTGTGTTTTTGCATCACCTTTAAACTGCCTAATTACAGTGTATTAATCTTTATCAGTATCCCCATGCATCTCTGTCAGTAAACTCTGAAATTAAAACTCTTTATTCTGATACATAGTTGAACATAAAACACCTTTTTAAGAAAAGCAACAAGTCCCACTGTAAATTGTGCTGAAGCACAGAATGGCTACTGCTAAACATTTCTTCAAAATGATGGCAACCAGGTGCTGTCAAACTTCTTTTAAAAATGAAATTGGCTTTAAAAAGTAAAATCATCCCTACAACAGATGTCTTGCAAAATGAACTCGACCCTTAAGAGTCTGGAAAATATTCTTTAAAAAATTCTGAAAACTCATCAAATCCCTCTCCAACATAAATATAAAGAGAAACAGCACGGTCGTGAAGGTCATCCATATCTTTGTTTACAGCAATTTACTGAGATTAAATTTCTTGTGAAGATGTGATGTTTGTGCATACGGAGACATCACTTGTCATATGATTAACATGTATCATTATTGCCTGAAGTACATTAAATGAAAAAGTGTCAGTGAAGTTAAATAAACAGTTTGTCAGTTGTCACCTTGATTTGTGCTGCTTGCTCGTCTCTGTAGTTCGTTCACAGGTTTTCTACCCCTTTCTTTCAATTTCACATCTTATTTCACATCTCATTTAATTGTTGCTGTGAGAATGTTACACTTTTGTGGTTGCATATGTGTAGTTCATCATGTTAAACATCTCATGCAATGTTTCATCTAACAGAAAATGATTCCTTCCTGAAGGGGAGACAGAAGGAACCTATAAGAAAGGGGGTGAAATAAGGACACTTGTGAGAAGTGTAAGTAATCACTCAGACACTTAAGTGTTTGATTTAGCCATGGCAGCTGGAGGTAATGGTGCTGTCATGTAGCGGCTCAATTTACAGTGACAGAGAGAGAGGGGAAAAGGTCTGCTTGGTTATCACTCACTTTCCTCAACCACTTCGACCATCAACAATGAAGCAAGGCACTGAGGAGGCACCAGGTGACTGGACAGATAACAAGAGGATTTCAGACAGGTTAAAATTTTACAGCAGAACAATAGCTCTCCCTGTAGATGTAAAATGACTTAGGATACCTAAATGAAAGTTACAATGCCCTGAAAACCTGATTATATCTGAAAATAGAGTTAATAGAGGTAATGATATTGTCTAATTCAATCTATTTGTGGGCAGGATGCTGTGTCTGAAAAGTTTCATGAATCTGAACACACTAGATCAAACCAGGAATTTAAAATCAAATTTCTCAATTGGACCTGCTAGTATTGGGAGTATACACTTTATAAACATGAATACTCTTAAATACAGATGTTCTAAATGAGAGTTAAAGAGTTTGGAGCTTCCAAGGCAGCTGGAACAGACGATAGATACATGGCATAACAGGATAACAAGCACCAAGTAATGCAATTACTATGTGAGACAAGTTAGCATTTTGCTGTGAAGGGATTCAACATCTGGAAGATTTAAAAAAGAGAAAGAGAGAGAGAGAAGTAAAAGCAAACACTGACTAATGTGATTGAGAGTGAAGAGGAGACAGACAAATGATTGGTTAAGAGACAGAAAGAGATGGGTGATGGCTTCAGTTGGCCTGAGAGAAGTTGTCAAACTGCCAAATAGATTTTCTCAAACTACTTTTCTCACTTTTCTATCCCTAAATCATTGCTTGCTCTCAGTACATCTTGTAGAGTGTGGAACGATTGTTGTTTTACTTGAAAAATCCATCCCTCCATGCACAAGCACACGCGCAGGCAGTGCCATATTAAAAGCACTGAGCCATGACAGTATTCTTGAGTTAACAGTCTCGTTCTTAGCCTCACACTATCTCACACATCTTTCGCCCTTAAACATCGCCTCTTGTTAACTATTATTTGTCTTTAATGGGGATGATTGGAATACAGTTTTAAAAATTGGAAAGAAAAAAAAGCCTTTAAAAATGTGTATTTGCTATGTTTAAGCAGTGGGTATTGAATATCCTTTGGTTATGTTTTAAATAAATGTGTGGGTTGTGTGAAAAGGTAAACAAGTGGTATGGGATGGAAGCACAGAGTGAGTAAAAACACTGGATATGCCGTTGGTGAATACCAACACATTTGTCTACCAAACCTGCAGGTCATTTGTAAAGATCGAGGTGGCTGCAGTGGAATGAATGGAGAGCCAAGTAAATAATGATCCCACTGGAGTCATCAGTAAACTTTATCATTTAATGAAACAGCCTGAACACAGCAGAGCAGAACTGCAGTTCAATTTAACACGCACGCACACGCGCGCATGCGCGCGCACACACACACACACACACTTCATTAGCCTTGGACAAGGGTAATGAGAACACACACACACACGCACGCACATTTCATTAGTCTGAGGGAGGAGTAATAAGAGCGCACAGACACCACAAATCCATCCAATCACACTTTTCACACATACACACATCTATGAACACACAGACACACACATATCTCGTGCATATATAAGCGTAAGAAGGCTGAAGTGCAAAGGCATGACACTCGTGGCTGTCTAGCCAGGCGTTAAATGGACTGTCCCTTTGCACTTTATTTCAATTTAATCCAACCTTCATTGACATACCCGCAGTATGTGATTCATCATCCTATCCCGCTGTGCTGACCTGACCCGCACAGATATGGATAACATCAAAGCACCGGATAAATGCTTGACATAAAAGCCTTACCTGACTCAAATCATCAGTGGACACGTTATCAAGCTGCTCACCCACGGAGAGCTAGAAATTTGCTAATGTCATAAATTGAAATATGTGACTACACATATCCATCATCTCTTTTTGTACAAAGACATAAGTAGGTTCTCCAGGGTCCTGACTGGTTCTTTCCTCGAAGCCAGAAGTTTAAATCCTGGCTCTTCCCAGTTCCTATGAGCTCTCCTCTCTCAGCCAGACTGCAAGAAAGTCTGTTTATGTGCTAGATATGTCTTTGAATAAAACCTTTAAAAGTGCCTTGCTGCTGGTGGTGCTTCAGGGATGGGAAGAGGAGAGTCTCATTTTCATGTTGCACCAGGGTTTCCCCTAGGCCCTGGTGTAACGATGTTCTACAATGCGATAAAAGATGATTGATTAATAGAAACAATTTCAAAGTGAGGGAAAACTGTTTACTACTGTCTTCAGACCTGCTTCTCACAACAGAGGCAGAGATGCAGGGTTCATAGGGAAAAGCTCTCCAGCTGACAGTGAGGCTAACTTTTAGGTTAGCAAGCCAATTATGGGTAATCTCAGTTATGCAGACACAGTCCATCTCAATGTTGGACACATTCAGCCTTAAACAGAGAAAATGGATCAAAGGCACAAAAACCTGTGAAAGCAATCACAACAGAAAACAAGGTAAACACTGATTTTTTTTTTTATTCCTAAAGTTGGTGGTTTTCTCTTAGAGAGGTAATTAACTGATTAATTATTTTTAACTAACTAATCATTTTATGAATCATTAAGCTGATGGTCATTAGAGTCCAAGAGCAGCATCATATGGCCTTTTCTTGAGAATGAGGAAGAACCTGTCAGGGAAAATCAATTAGTGTCCCTTTAATGTGTGATTTCTGCAGTAAAATGAGCTACATCAGACACACTTTGATATACAGAGTACACAGGACAATCCATTAAAACCAGCCACACTACCTGACATACATACTACGCCATCTTAATGCATATTTACATCAGCTATAAGTAGAAGTCCTCTCACAGTATCACTGCCTAGAGTTAAAAACAGTTATTACTTCATAAAAACACAGGGCGTGTATATTGTGTTTTATATGAGGTAATGACATCTCTTTGCAGCTACAAAAGTAGAAGAGCTGAACAGGTTTACATGAAGAGAAGATTTTGACAGAAAATGTTCCTCTCTGTAGACAGCAGTGAACAGAACATTACACACAAATACCAACTACTGGCTACACATCAGAGCTAGTTGCCAGTGATGATTCACTTGAGAGTGGAATAATTGTTGCACAATGGTGTCAAAAATACACTGTCATTCAATCACACACACACTCTCTTTCACATATGTACACAAACAGATTATTGTCCATCAACTGTGAGCGAATCTGCAGCGTTGAAAATGAGCTTTGAAAGGTAGCATGACTCAAACACTGAAGTAGAGAAATATGATACGAGACAGAGAGAGACTGAAAGGTGAGTCAGATAGTGAAACAAGTCTGTGTTCTTAGGTGAACACAAGTATCAGCTGACCTTGTGCGTGCATGCGCACCCTAGAAGGGTGCAGACACATGGAAAGTTAACACTTTGCTGCTGTGTTACTTGACTTTCAAATATGATTGTGAGAGATTGTTTACATATTCACATTGTACTGAGAAGCTACCTGACTTGCAGTCATGCGTGCCTGTGAAGATGCAGGTGTAAGCATTAGCATTAGCATGTGTAGAGCCAATAACTAAAACACTTACGGCTAACCCAGGGGTATGGTTTAGCTGTGTGTTTGATGGAGCCGAAATGTATAACCCATAAAAATAATAACAAAACTATTCCTTGATTGAATGGGTCTCATGAAATCTAATGTAGAACAATCTAACTGAATAAACAGTCTCAGTATCTAAATCTGATCTCAAGCAGTTTCAGTTTGTACTTTGCGTATTTTGTAGGTGGGAAACCAGTCAGTGTACTTTCCCATACTAGCATACAAATATGATTTGTCTGAGGGACAAGGAAACAAATACAAGTATATCTTTTAACCAAATACAGAAAAGGACGTTAGGAAACTGCGGTAACTCAAACATAACCTCAGTCCTTCAGGAGCACCGATAACCTTGAGGCCCATGAGTCAAGCCCACATTAAAGCATTTCACTGATAAAAATGACAATGATAAAGTTAGTGAGGGACAATATTGACTTGATGTCTGAACAACTTCAAATTTGTCATGAAAAAGACAAGTTGATAATGAACAAAAGCAAAGTGAATATCATCTTTACAGAAACATCAAACTGGTTTTTACTTTAAATTAAATGGGGTCTAGAGTACTGTGTTGATGCAATTCAAGGAAAAAGAAAACACCTTGTTCTTTCTTAATTATTCTGGCAGGGGGTGTAGACGGGTTGGGCTGTTTTGCCACCTGCTCTTTGTGACCTCTGAGAGGGTTAGAGTTTCACTGCTGCTCTGACATGTTTTAAAGACATGAACTCACACACTTATATAAGTGTCAGTGCTCTCTGTCCTTCTGCATTTCTTCCCCTCCCCTTTCTCATGCACACACTCACACTGCACTCCAGCATTTGTGTATGTGTGTGTTCTATTATCTCTTAAGACAGGAAGGATAGGTTATGTGGTCTGAGGGGCTTAATAATAAATTAACACAACTTAATGAAGGTAAACTTAACTCCTGTAATTATAGTGAAGCTGTGTATCCTGTGTGAGTGTGTGCGAGTGAGTGTGGTTTGTGGCAAGGAAATATGGTATAATCCAGAGGAAGTGTCAATAAGACAAGGATGTGTTAGGAACTGCCAAGAGTCATTATCCACAAGCTGTTTCTCTCTCAGCTGCAGACACACACAAACCTCAGTTTCGGCTTGTTGTGAAGTTAATGACTCGTTCTCTCCTGGTTTCCTGTTGTTTAAACGGAGCCAATTCACAGCCCTAGACTTATTGACACACACAGTCAGCCAGGTATGTAGGCAGGAAGCCTCCCCCTCTTTCACTCCTTCCTGGATTAAATCACCTCTGTACACAAACACGCACAAATCAACAAGCAGACAAATTGATAAATAGTATTCCCATTCTACTATCTGCAATGTTAATATAAACATAAATAAGGAAATCTTACTCATGTAAGCTAGATCCTTAAATCAGGTAGATCGTGGCAGACTTTGTGGTTTTAGTTCAATGTGTGTGTGTGTGTGAGAGAGGGCAGGAGCAGGCTGGTGTACTGAAATATGAGATTAATGTAGAACTACTGTCCTGAAAAGAAGAAAAGAAATGTGCAGTTCCTGTAACAAGACAGGCTAATTGGCCCAGCAGATTTTAACATGCCACAAACAGCCTGATAACTTCTAAATGATTTCATAGCTATCATACACTTGCCCCCATTCAGGGGCCAGTCGAACATACAACCAAGCATACACACTTCCTTTTCCAGGACCTGAAAACACCATCAATGTGTAATATAGGCTACAAGAGTTGACACACAAGCATTTTCCTGATAAGCAATAAAAGTGGGAGGTCAGGTTTCATCAGGTTTGACACTCTAAGTCACAAGTTACCAAATTTTCAACTGTTGAGTATTTTTTTTTTTTTTTGCCAAGCAGCAGCAGAGTTATATCAGAAGAACTGCTGAGGAGGCGTGCAATGCTGTTTGTAGCCAGTTCACTAGTGATATGTGTAAATAATACACACATTCTATTGTTGTGCTGATGTATAATTTGTACATTGTTATACAACAATAGGCCATATCAGAGTGACTTTATAACGTGCAAAGAAATACATGGATGTAGCATCTGTGGTGTCACATTTATTTAAGTTTCTCAAAGAAGACTTTTTTCCAGCGATGTGTTTGATGTCGGTGGTCATCCAAGCTGTTACCAGAGCCATAAAATCCAAATCAGGACAAAGACAGGGTCGAGTCTGACAATCTGACATTCACACCTACTTCTCGCTTTGATCGGTCAACTGCGCGAAGGATAAAAAATATGAAGGGGTTTGAAGTTCTCTCTCCAACGCTCTTTTTTCATTCTTGACACAATTATATGTGTTACTTTTCACATATAGGCTACAACCATGTGCAACACTATGGATGTCTTCCAGAAGAAACTGTCTGAAAATGGGTGCGATTACTTCCATTTTTAGGCAATATAATGTCTCCTCCCTGCCCAGATTTTCATTTCTCTATCCAGTCGTGGCGTTTCAGTTTCAATTAGCGTGTCTTCCTTTATAGTAAAATTGTAGGCTGAGGCAACTGTCATTCCAAAAAATACAAATATATCATAATAATATAACAATATATTACATCAAATATGTTTTGTAATTCAGATTCAGTCTTTTCAATTTAGTTTTCATTTCAGCCAGTATCTAATAACCTTCTGGGGGCATTCCGTAATTCCAAGGCTCATGGAAGAAAAAAACTGTCTCCATGAAAGCCTTCAATTAGAAGTGAAGTTGGGATGTCCTATTACTGTAAGCACTGTAACGCGACATGACATGTCCAATATGTGGATATGGTGTGTTTAAAAACACTCAAGTGTGCGTGAGTATATGTGTGTTTGCTGTCCCTGTGCCTATTCTTTGTGGTTTAAAAAAGCTTTCAAATCAAAGGCCAAGAGTCAAAACACAAACAGACGAGCTCACTGCCTCATTTACTTCACTTGCTGAATCATCAGCTGGAGGGAAAGGAGGAGCGAAGGGAGGGGTGAAACGTTGACCCACCAGTGTTGTGGATTATCGCGGCAAACCTGTCTCAAAACCGTTCTCTCTTCCCGCCTCTTGCGCCCTCTCTTCTTTCCCTCTCTTTTTCCCCCGCTTGTCTTATCTTTTTTTCAGTTTTTTTCCCCAATGCCTTCAGGGAGCTGCCGCCCCTCCCAAGTACTATTCCAGTGAAACATTAGCCCTGGCTGATACCTTAAACCTTTGAGTGTGTGAGTGTGTGTGTGTGTGTGTGTGTGTGTGTGTGTGTGTTAACTAATGAAGGTATGTCTTCAACAACAAACGAAGCAAGAGACTGGCTCCACAGTGCACACACACACACTCAGTGCAGTCACGCTACTGAAGCATCTGTCCTGCCATAACCCAGGAAGGTTTGATATAACCCTGTCACTCCTCGTGACTAATAGAGATGACTAACACATGCGTACACACACACACACACGCAGACACACGAGACACAGCACACAAACAGAATTATCTTGAAGCTGTTTGCTTGGAGAGAAACACTCGTTACACTCAAGGCAGACAAAGACACGCACACGGAAAGTTTCTCATCTGCACATTATATCAGCAGTCACAGCGTCACACACTGGATGTTGCAACACACTGTCAACACTTAAAGGTGCCAATGAGCCTGGGAAGACTGAGCTTGATTTCTGTATCAGAGATTTAAAAAAAAAAAAAATCTTCTTTAGTACTTTTCTGTTAATTTTGTTAAATTATTATTATTATTATAGTGTCACTGTGTAGTGTTATTTTCTTTTCTTTCAGTAGCTACTGACAAAAAGCCCATTCTAGCTGTGTTTCCATTGAACTGTCAAGTGAATCTGAAGTGAAAATAATGTAGGCTATGCAAAGCAAATGTTTCAAAAGGTGGCTGTAATAAACAGAGTAGAGGAAGTAGAGGTCCCAACCTGGAAATAAATGCAGTTGTTTGTCAACAACCCAGAAAACCACAAAGAAACCACTGTTAAAGTTATTGTGTTACTCGTATAAGTAACAGTTACTGTGAATGCAACCCAAACAATTCCTACTGCTGCATCTTCACTTTAAAAGCATTTAACAAGCAAAACATGGGTTGACTTTTATTATTAAGTAATCACAGGAAAGTTTAGCAGTTACCACTATATTCCATCAGAAATGAGTCTACAAAGCAAACAACTATGAACTATGAAACAAGCAGCAGCTGACGTTTAGGTGTGAGCTGCAGGTGACAGGCTTTAACCCAACTTCACAGCAAGGCAACCAACTTCTTTTTCCCTCAGTTACCCTATAAGCGCAAATCAAATTTCGAAATGAGACTCCTGCTACTCTGCTGCTGCTTCACAGAGCAAATGTTTTCAGTTTGTGATTAGATCATCTGTCACCTGGCTAAGTAAACAAAAAAAGAAAAAAGGAAAACGACAGTGGAGTAACACCAACATAATTTTCGTTGGACTCTTTAGATGAAAAAAATGCTATTTTGAAAAAGTTCCTTTTTAGACCCGGGTCATTTGGTTTGGAATCAGCTTCATCATCTCATTATCATTGAGCATTCAGAATTATATTTGCCATTTCAGGGGTGACATGTAATAAAAAAACAACTGATCAAGAGCCCTATTTGAACCTACTATTTTGAGAAACAAATTAGTCACCAGTGTGTTTTCACCAGCTGCATACTTAAAAATGTGTGAGGTGATAAAAGACTCTCTTTACTTTATAGATAAGAGCCAGTGCCTTTAAAGACAGACTATTAATGAGCTGAAAAATCCAGAGACCACCCAGAGATGTGCATGTGTCTGTTGCCATTTCTGTGTATGCAGTGATCAGTTTAAAATAAAAATTCCTTCTGGACGAAAGAAGAGAGCCAACGGCTCTTTCTCTGACATCATTTTGAAACAATCAAGACCATATAAAACAAATACTGTCGAGTAATTGAAGACCATTAAATGACATCAGGTGCAGCTATGAGACTGTTCTTGCATACTGAAAAAGTGTGAGCAGGTTGAAATTTTGAAATGACAAAAAAGAGAGTTCCATATTGCTTTGCTGCCTTAGAAGAGCAGCACAGTTATGTTAAAAGTCAGAGTGATTTCACTTATTCCTTATGTGCAAGGTGAACACAAACCATGAAAGCACATGAACATATCGATCATGTTTTCATGCCTTAATGCAATTGAATACAACAGTGTAGACTGGAAACCAAATGCTTAAACAGAGATTGAATGGGGAGTGTTGGGTTCCCATAAGTCACCTTGTAGGTCAAGGGTCAATGTAGCCATCAGCTACTGGGATCGCACAGATTAATCACCTGTTGACCTATCCAGATCCTCACTCCTTAGGGTCCACACCTGTGAAAACTCAGCTCGACACTGGTGGTGCAGCGATAAGTAGATTTATCAATTAGTCAAGCGAAAAATAAATAAATTCATAAATGCCAGCGTTTTTAAAATATTTTTCATGTTTGCTTCTTTTAGCTACTTGTTAAGAATTTGATGCTCTTCTTTGTCATTTATGATTGTAAATGAAGATTCTTTGGGCTTTGGCATGTGGATTGCACAAACGGAGGAATGTGAAGATGTCACTTTGTGCTCTGGGAAATTGGTTGAAGCCTTTTTCTCATTTCTTGACATTTTACAGCCTTCATGTTTATCGATAAATTCTGAAAATTATTGTCAGTTTAAGTGATAACAAAATAACAGTTGTAACACTGGCCGAGCTGCGTTATTGCTGTTTCCTCACTTGCATGTGCAAGTCTGTCTCCTTGGGAGAAGCCTGAAAGCCTCTATAGCAAGAAATTGAGAGGTCAGGAACACATAACCTCCCGGGAAAGAAACCTGCCACCCTGAGGGAAACCACAGAAGGTCTGAGGGCCACTCAGTGCCCAGCCCTCCTCTATCATCTATGATGATAGAGGATGATTACACATGCTTACACCCCCTCATTTCTGCTCAACTCAACTAACCCTAAAGTTCAACATTAAAGCTGCCAGATTTTGCTCCTCTACACACATACACACCCAATACCCAAACCACAGACGTATAACTATACTTTTCCCGGCGTTTCATCTTTGGCCCTTGTGAATCCGAAACACTTAATCCTCCAGAGTAGTAGTGGGAAAATCATCACAGATATTATGGCACACTATCAAACAACTGCAGAAAATCCTCTGACCACGTTCACTCACTCTCTAACAGCCTTATTCCACCATAATAGGATTTTCTCCATACATCATTACGTAAAGACTGTACTTCATTATGTGATTTTAATTGATAGAAGCAGAGAGAAAAGGGTGTAGAAAAATATGGTCTGTGTTGGCAGACGATGACAAATTAACCATTTTAATGAAATAATTATTCTGCTGATTGTTCGAATTATGCACGGCACAAAACAATTCAGTAATAACAACTTGGAAAAATTAGTTATGTCATTCAAAGAAGAGTATATTTCATGCAATTTTTCTCTCTTAGGATATGGATGGATTTAGTGGAAATGGTGTACCAAAACTTGCAGTGGGAATTAAGCTTAACATTTAAGCAGAGAACATTGGAATTATATTTATGATTAAAATAATGCCATGAACCTACACAGGATGAACAGACTGTCGCGGATCCTAAAAACAGCACTGGTTGTGTCCGAGTTGAACTTAATCCATCATATCAACAGAATTCTTTCAGTGGAGTTTTCATTGTTCTCCAGCACTTCCACAGCATTAACAGCCTATCTTTCATTGTGACCACAATCTTAAGCAGAACACAGAATTGATTTTCCCCCACCAGTTCATCTACACATGCTTCACTAAGGGTCAGAGAGGCCCTGATTTGTCATTACATTTGAGAAGTGTGAATGAGTTTCCACTGACAGGTGATCTGGGCATTCAACCATCAAGAGACCTTTAATCTCAATATATGTTTAAGTGAGGAACAAATCAAATTGTTCGAATAAGCTGCCGTATGGTCATCAGAGTGAAAAATGAATTTGTCTTCTCTTTTATACACAGTGTTTCTGGGGAAATGGCATATACGCAGTTAATGAGTGCAACTTTGATCTGTTTTACTTTCCACAGCTGGAAACTCACAGCATTGTTCTACAGTAGACCATGGTCATTTCTTACACTGTGATCTTTTCCAGTTGTTTATATGGAATGGGTGTAGCTTTGATTTTGTGATGGGAAAATTCAGGGGTTCAAGGTTCTTAGTTTGTGACCAAAAACAAATAATATTTCACTGGCTAGTAGCTATAAAGCCCAAGGATCACCTGCTATGCAGGAGCTTCAGTTTCATAATAAAGGCTCCCAACAATAGCCACCTTTCAAAAATGACTAAAGTAAGGCTGCCTCAAGATTACAGGAAAGTTTAAGATCCTCAGCTGTGAAGGATTTCAAGGAGGGAGGTCTGACGTGCTTGTACGTGTGTGCTGGTTTTCTCTGATAAGGAAGGCCAGAGGTGTTTGACCCCTTTGACCTCTGCGGTGTTGGTGGCATTAAGCTGTTTGTAAAGAAAAATACATTTGTCTTCTTCAGTGTGTGTGTCAGTCAGATAAGCTTTAACCTACACAAGGCTCCTGTCTGTCGCACTCTTTGAGGTGAACTTTATACACCACAACAAAGGAGTAATTGTGAGAATCTACATTAACAGGGATCTGTGAGTCTAACATACTAACCACACACACTGACTGACAGACAGAGAGACAGACAGACTGACAGAGGGCTTCGCCTTTCACCTTGATGTGTTCTGGTTTGCATGAGTGCACCAGCGAGAAAAGTAGAGTGAATCAGTAAAAACACTTTTACGACCCTCTCTCATGTACACGCGCGCGCGCAGACACCCACACACAGCTTGGTGTGTGGCCGTCTGTTCTGTTAAGAGAACAAGAAACACAAAGTTAGAAACACGCCAATGTAGCCTGTGGCTAAACAAGAATAAAGTTACAGGCTGAATCTCTGTAACAGAGAGAATGCCAGAAGAAAATTAATAGGAGCCTCAGTGAAAGAGATAAATCACTGGACAGTTAAAAAAAAAAAAAAAAGATTGATCAGCAAACCAGTCTTTATCTCATCATTACATCATTATCAATCACAGGAAAGTCAGCAAGGGATGCAATTATTTGTAATTAACAATAATGGTGTTAATACTACATTCATCCAGGCACGCTGTCAAGTTCACTGAAGAGGTTTGGGTTTAGGTGCCCTGCTCAAAAAGTAATCAAAGAGTACTTGCATTTCTAACAACCTTGCATCTAAATGGCTACTATATCTTACACAAACACACGCACGCACGCACGCACGCACACACACACACACACACACACACACACACACACACACACACACACAGGCTTCCCCCAGCAACAAAAAAAAGTTTCTGTTATACACATATACACTCTGTGATACACACAGTGTATCACACACAAACACAGTGGGTGTTTTCTGGCTTGTCCAAAGCCCTGGCCTCTCTCCCGGTCCCTGAACTGCACCCCAGCATTTACTACTGCAGCCAAATGGGTCAGACCACTGGATGCGTACGAGTATTGATTTCACACAACCGACATCATCCATGTTTGCTGAAGTTAACAGTAGCCAGACATGGAGTAAACCCACACACACGCACACGCCACACGGAGGGTATCACGTCATAAAATCTGCCCGGCTACCCTTTTGAGAATGTGTGTGTGTTAGTTTTTTGTCTCCAAGGACCATTTGCCACAGTGTGATTTTTTTTTTTTTTTTTGCAAGATTTTGCAAAATCAGTACCACCGTTTGAATTTCTACTGAACACTAAAAACAACTGGAGACAGCTAACAATTGCCTAAGAAGCAAGGCAGTGCACACACACACACAAGATAAGCATCTGAGTGAGTGTAAAAGCAAACACAGCGGTATCACTCCTCAACTCAAGGCCCCTTCAGAGGAAAGTTAAAAGGAAAGATTTAAAGGAATGGCGAGCCTTCAACTCTCGGGCAAGGAATGACCGCACACCGCGCCCAATCAGAAGCTTTTAAAGATGTACTTGAGTGCTGAGAGGAAGACAGAGGGCCAAGAGTCCAATTTCAAGTATGGACCTTGTTGCAAACATGTACACAGAAAAGACAAGGACCTGAAATGAAAAAAAAAAAACAGCCTTGTAAAACAATGACAGATGGAGTGAGAAAAACTAGTTCCAGGATCCAAAAAGCAGAAGTCAGTGAGAAACAAACCATAACTATAAAAAAGATAAGATAATGAAACTCTGTGCAACTCTCGCCACACACAAATTGGACCATAGCTCAAAAGCATGCCTTTCGTCAGTGTAGCATGTGCCATTAGCCATCAGCAGCATTTTTGCTGAATTGTTCTACAGCACAACTGAATTAGTTCATGGCACAAAACAGGACAATTCTGTTGTTCTCCCAAAACAAATGTGATTCATTTATCATGATTTATAGTTGTACTAAAAGCAACACAACAGAGAGTCACAAGCTATTGTAGATAGCAATACAGCAGTTAAGTGGGCATGCTAAACATTCTGATGTGTTTAAGCCAACCAACCACATGAGTGATTGAAAGAAAATGTGAAGAAAAAAAACAGTAAATCAGAGAGACACAACAGAATCAAACTCCTTGGCTGGGCTTTCGCATGTGGGAAAGAATGGATGGTAGAAGTGTGTGAAGTTAAGATGTGAAATATCAGTACAGATGTCTTCTCCCAGCATTTCAGCTGCATTTGGGGAGTGCTTCTATGAACTCTGTGCATATACGCAAAGATTCAAATATAGGTAGTTGTATGGTGCTGAATAAAAGTCATCTTCTCCCAGATTTACATTTCACATATGAGCCTGTTGACCTACATGAAGCAGTTACATGAAATCTATTGATTGCTTCAGTATGAGAGTCTCATCCGCTTAGAGCAACACTGTGTTAACAAAATGACTTTAATCTGCAACATCAAAAGACATGTATGAGAACATATAGACATTAATATCTAAGACCTTCATGCACTGAATCAGGTACACTCATGATAATATAGATATCAATGAGAGTGAATTCATGACCATCCATGTGAGATGGTTTTCTCAAGCAAATAACTTACTGTGCTCTGTGTCTCTCTCACTGCCTCTGTACACACACACACACACACACACACACACACACACACACACACGCACGCACACACACACACACACACACATAAATATCTACAAAATGAAATGAAGCCGAAATATCCTCTTCTATACTAATCTTACAACATGCATTTAATTCCAGGAAAAAGGTACTTAGAAATAAGAGGTTATCATCTGGCAACAGCAATAACATGCTTAACTATACCATTGCATAGATAAACATCTTTCTTCTTAATCACACAATAATACCAGGAGATTTAAGGCAGAAATTTGACCCAAACTCATTTTAATATGAATCCCTTCATTGCGTATTATCATATAGCATCAATTCTATATCCATTCACCACGGATGACATGCATTGCCATAATTAATCATACTCAAATTCAATGACATGATTATCTTTCAGAAATCGTACAACACAGTACAGTAAAAGATTAAGTTTGCATCATTTCTTATCTTTTGTGGTAAGTCATGGGGGTCAAATCCTTGCATCATGTGTATGTATCTAAATTGGGATTTTTTCTATGAGAGGGAGGGCTATGTTTTATTCATATCTGGAATGCACATGTTTGGTTTTAAAATCCATGTGTGCCAGTGTGTGCATTTTGAAGAACATAGCTTGAACATGTGTGTCAGGAAACAGCAAATGCTAAACCAGTTCTACAGTCAGTTCTCCTAGAATATATATCGATGAATCACATGTTTGAAATGTTTAACCTTGTAATACCTCATGGATGAGAAATGAAAGCGAGAGCGAAGCACCGCAGCAAAAGACAGATTTACAAAAAAAATAAAATATCACTGCTGTTATTAAATTTCTTGTATTTTTGCGCAGCTTAAAAAGAATCTTGTTTTTTTAATACTATGTTATAAGCTCAAATATGCTATATATGATATCCACCTTATGGTAAAAATTATATCTAGTATTATCTGAAGCAGTTCATTTCTAAAAAGTCTACCAAAGGAAATTAATATCATTCATTATTATTCATCATGTTTACTAATTTGTTCCACCTTCAATGCTGTTGAAATGTCACAGTGATGTGCCAGATGTCAATAGCACTATAAAGAACAGATATAGAGTTTGCATGATCCAAAAAATTCATGCATAACTCAAATACAACTTGAACTGATATGAGTCTCAGAGAAAGGTCTGTATTGGGTTGTATTTCTATTAACCAATTATAGTCGTCTTGGGTGGCACTAAGCTCAGAATGTAGCTACTGTGCTCTTGCATAACACGCAGATAGCGGAATGGGTGGAGAATTCTGCCTTCAGGTTTATACCCACAGCCTACTTCCTGTGAGTCAGACTAGCCAAAGGGAGACAACAGAAGAGAATAAAAAAGAGGAATGAGATAAAGACAGTCTCCAACTAAACACTTGTCACGACAACTTTGATGGCACCCAGGGGTATCTACTAACTACTAACACGGTACACAACTGCAGACCAATGCATTATAACCAACAAGCATCCAAGCAGGGAGTTGGATGTGCACATGCAGCAGTAGGTGTTTCTTTTAATCTGAGTCAAGTGATAAAAGTAAGACGAAGTTGTCATACAAAACAATCACAGACAAACAGACATTCACAAGTCATGCTAATGAATGAGGTGAGAGAGGAAGAACATTTAACTGTTGTGCTGATGCCATCAGGACCCTTACATGCAATAGACTCACTTGCAGCATCATGAGTGCATTTAGACTGCACATCCTGTCTTACCTCTCTTTGAGGAAGTCCACCACTCTTTTGAAGTCATCAATGCAATACTCTCTCTTCATGTCCATCAGAACACTGTCTGAAGCTGACTGCACCGGAACATGAAGGAAGGCATAGACACGTGGATGATTCAATATCTTGGCCATCTCCTAATGAGACACAGAGAAGAGAGTGGGAGAAAGAAGAGGGATTGAGAGACAAGAAATAAAGGATTAGAGTTGTCATATGTATTTTTCATAAGAAAGGCAACAGGGGTGAAATCACTAAAATGTAGGAGTGTGTCTACTTTTTCCATACTGTATATTGGTCTGGGTCTGAAATACTGTTGCTTATCTGTTTGCTAAAGATAAGTAATAGCCTAGAAACAGCTACATTCCTGTTGTTACACAAAATAAAATTAAAAGTTGTAAGATAGTCATTGCCAGTTTAATTGTGGATCCCAAAAATACATACAGTAGTTTGCACAGCACAGACTACACTGTAGACAGAAAAACAAAAAATAAAAAAATCAATTAAATACAGAATGTTCAAACCTTCTATCATTATGTTTGTTTAATAAACACACAGCACTGATGGCTTAAAATATAAGTGACTTACTAAGCTTTTTTTAAACCGAACAGGATACAATACTCTGTATCTATGTAACAACGGGCAGAAAAAATTACACTTTGGGAGAAATATTATTTCTATATTGTCACTAAACACTTCATTGATTAACTGTTAAAATAGTAGTTTTCTGTTTACAAATGGTGGAAAAGCCAAGGATTGGAGCCCTGAATGTGAAGCCAAACTGTAAACTTTTTATATGACCCTAAAGTTTAGTGAATGAAACATAAAAGAAAGAGGTAGCAAAATCTCACAGATGGCTCCAGTGAATGATGGCTGCTACCTTTGAATAAATGAAGATTCCATTAACATTCCTTCCTCATCCTGCTCTATTTATGCTGCAGACCTTCAACAGTAAACCGCCTCTTTCTCTTATTTTCTATTTCTCCTTTTTATCTTGGGGAAAGAAAAGAAAGGCAACTCAGAAAATTCATCATGTACCCACTAGATCTAAAGTCAAAGAATCAAGGCTGCGCCAGTAGGTGTTCTTTATGCCTGAAAAGTCAAGAGCTTTTAGAGAAATATCCAGGTCTACAGCTCACATCACAATAGTGAGAGGAAGAAAGAAAATATAGCCTATAATTAATTTTCTGGCCATTATGTAGGTACCTTTAGATAAATAACTACTCCAGAAAGCCTGCAGTTCCTATAACGCTGAAAGCAGGTTTAAGTAAATAAAACAGTATAATTTACTGACTTTGAGAAAAATGCCATCATCACATAATCTGATTATGATCTTAGATGCTTTCCAGGTGATGTGTTTTGAAATTAAGTTAAAATGAGAAGGAACAAATACTCATCACAATGGGTTAAATATCAATATTGTAACATATTAAGAAATACCAACAAAAATATAATTTTTTCCATCATCGTCATCACAAACAGAATAAAAACGCCTTAACGTTTTAACTAGAACAACTGCATGAGTGACATACTGTGATTTTTTAAATGAACTACATTAATTGGGAGAATTTTTTTTCTCATTTTTAGATTCACTTCCACATTCAAAAAACTGGAGAGACCACAGATGTCAGATTTTTCTGATGGACATAATCAGGATGCTATCATTACCATGCTAATCACCACAAGAACGAGAAGGAGAAAAAGAAAAAGAGAGGGGTGGAAGAAATGATTTAATGATTTCCTACAAGAATATGCTGATTGCAGTCCATCTTCTCAATTAAGATCTATTGTATAGTGTTCCCTCTTTCACACACAGACAGAAACGCATACATGTGCATGTGCATATGCACACACACACACATAGACAGCTCAGTTCTAGCACACCACAGGGGGTTGACCACTGGAAGCTCCAAATTAGGAAGAATTAATTTGGTTGGAAAATGGAGCTTGATTGGTGACAGAAATCAGCCGTCTGTGTGTGTGTGTATGTGAGAGTGAGTGTGTGTGTGTGTGTGTGAGAGAGTGTGAGAGAGAGAGAGAGAGAGAGAGAGGGAGAGAGGAGAGAGAGGGAGAGAGGAGAGAGAGAGAGAGGGAGAGAGAGAGAGAGAGAGAGAGAGAGAGAGAGAGAGAGAGAGAGAGAGAGAGAGAGAACATATGAAGGAATATGCATTTATGTGTGTTTTGAAACATTTTCGAAGGTAAAAGAATAGGAGATTGATTATGTGCTCATGTGTTATTTCTAAGTTCTTACAAGTAACTCTTTTCAGTGCAGATGCTTTAAAGAGTGTACTTTGATATTCTGATGTGAAGCCTGCAACCACAGAAATGAAACCCAGGCAGAAAACAAAAACACAGAACCATATCCAATGTATAAGTAGTTTAACTACAGGCAGATATGGAGAAAGAGAGCCAGTCTCTCTTTCTCCATATCTGCCTGTACAAGACATTTTTAAATAAAATTAATTTTACCTCTTGTATTTTTTTTCCATTAACCGTCAAGTAAGCACTTTGAGTCTTGGATGTGTCATTCATAACAACTTATAATGTATCCTGGTAAATAGAATAGATCTGGTTTGGTAATACCGTGTCCTATTCTTATTCTACATGTGTATAAGAAACCATTTACACTGATTGATGATCATTACAATGTGCATGTCACCATAGGTAGATTGAGATATGGTCACATGCACACTGCGAGCATAGTGCATGATATACAGCACTACAGCATAACTTCTAGAGTCACATATTTCTTACGGTCTGCCTATACTGCAAAAAATTTATATTTATCAACGCTATGGTGCAGTAAAAAAATAAATAAATAAGAGTTTCCCTTACGAATGAAAAGATTTCCAGATGATTACACAGAACTATGAGAAACCAGGCATCAGACTGTTTGTATTGACATACAGCACATTTATTTTACTGCAAAGCACACTGAGTTTACTTGTGCTAACAGGTTGCAGACCCCAGCATCTCCGTGTGGAATAGTAGTGTTCAAGCCACGTCAAAATGAATATATATATACATGACTTGGATCGATGAGCAGGGTGATCGTAATGTTTTTCCTAGTTAGCGGACATGGCCAAGTTCCCCTCTGGAGACGGGATTCTCAAACCACACCACCAGCATATCTGGGACCCTCACCAGTTAAAATGAACACCAGTTAAACTGTCACACCAGAAACATGTCTTTCTGCATTGCAATATTTAACAAGGAAGCTACAGTGTTCTTAAGCAGGAGACTTTAGCGACAAGGGAGGGTCTTCAATCTCTTGTTTTCTCGCTAGCATTAGCCATGATAAACATACGCAACTTCTGTTCTGGGAACTCACCCTTGCACAGGCCTGTACTGAACCGAACATCCTGTACCGAAATGGTTCAACACAAATACATCTATTGTTACACCCCTACTGATGACAACTTCTCAATGAAGGCAACTGAGCCCTGTGTGTGTGTGTGTGTGTGTGTGTGTGTGTGTGTGTGTGTGTGTGTGTGTGTGTGTGACTGTGGGTAGAAAGGGTTAAAGGGGTCTAAACAGATGGCATGCTAGCTTGAGTAGCAGGGCACTGCTGATGGCAACTGGGGATTAATCTATAAGGGGAGGACTTTTCATTCACACAAGCCATTTATCATGTGTGTACGTCTGTCTGACAGCGCGCATCCCATCCTCCAATGATTATACAGTACACTGATATGAATCTCTTTTGTTACCGATCCCTGTGGAGTTGAGGCCTTTTCAATGTTTGACTGCTGCTGACAGACAGTTTAGTGAGTCTGAGGAGAAAATGATGCTGTGATGAGGAAGATATCACTCAGCAGTGCCCAGTGGCAAAAATTAGAGTGTTGCTTTAATGCTTTTCGCTCCTGGGTGGATGAACCATCCAGCTCAAAGCACAACTCAACACGCTTAAAAAAAAACAATCAAAAACTGGTGCAAGTGGTCTTTTTTTGGTTTGTTTAGTCTTTTATCAGTCTTGACAGTGTTTAAAAGGAGTATAATATCGTATCACACTCTCCCCCCCACCCCCCACCGAGCCTCTCTCCCTCATTCCCACAAACAGACACGCAATGCTTTCATCTTTGGTCGATCAGCTCAGAAAGACACATAAACCAGTAGAGATCCATCTTAACTGGCTTAGCTCAAAGGATCTAATATCCATTCTCTAAAACCAGATACGATAGAAAAGAACATATATGGAAAAAAGGGAGAGAGAGCAGATAAAAGGTGGATTGTGAGCTCACTGATAGCTCGGTGCTCTAAATTCCTTTGGCATATTCTGCATGAGAATATTATCTGTTGCCCTCTACTCCGTTTCATGACCCTCCTGTTCATCAGCCTCCCAAACCCTCCCTTCATGTTTTTAGAACAGTAAATGTGTTTAATTTGCTACTTGTACTTGTGTTGTAGGCAGAATGCTCTGGATAGCACATGTTTCTGACCAACTCTCCGTAAGGGAATACAGGAATTGACTGTGTGAAGCTGCTGATTACTTTGCATCAAGTCGTCTCTGTTTGTATTTCAATAACAGCCTTAAAGTTGTTATTTGCAGGGATGTAAAAAAAAGAGAAAAAAGAGGAAAACAGAAAGAAAGAAGGAAGAGGGGTATTACAGTTTGCTTAATCTGAAATTCCAGAGACATAAAATTCAAACCTTTATTTATCAACTAAGTTTATCCTGTAAATCTGCCCTCCCACATATAATCTACAGAAAACAAAAACATGCAGAAAAGAAATAAGAGGTCATTGTATTGTGTGGATACATCTGTGTGTTTGTGTTTCATTTAATAATGCTAGTGCTTCCTATTTCTTTAAGAGCACTATATGTGGTAAGAAAGAATGCAAGTAGTATGTATCAGCTTAATGCAAATTATTCTGTCTTGACCTAATCCTTATCAATTAATACACATTTATAAAAGTCTGCTAAAGCCAAGTAGAGAGACCAACACTGCGGCCAACACCACCAATTGTCAACAGTCTTCAATTGTGTGTACATTTACGTACAAATAATCTACATTCTAAACATGCATTTATTGACGAGAATTTTCACATTCACCTATGTACTTTTCACAGCAATTGTCATTTCTTTAAGGGTTTTAACACTGGAAAAAGAAAAAAATGACTGCTCAACAGAAGTATATCTGTGGCATGACAGCACATTCGAAACAAAACAGAGCGTAGAATGCAGAATGTTGACTTCAAGAAATAATGAACGCTTTACCCTCGTACTTTGCAAAAACATTTCTCAAAAAAATCTAAGAAAAATGATGGCATTTTCTCATCACTTGTTCAGCACTAACAAACACCTGCTGACAATACAATAGAAAAATGTGTCTTGTGGCAGGCTCACACTGGAAAAACTGACAAATTGAGGTCTTAAAAGTCTTAAGATTGCCAACATGCTTTGGGTGTGCAGCTGACAAACACTATTGTCTCAAAATGGAACAACAACCTTGATGTGGAAGAGCCACTCACAGCAAGAAAAAAGTTAACTAATTGTAGTACTAATTGCTGGGGGGGAGAATGTTTTACGTCCTGTTTGTCAAGTCAAATATGAAACTTAAATGGCAGCTTCATGGCATGCACAAAGAGCTAGCTGAAAGAAATATAAATCTTAATTTATTAACCGGTAAAGCGGTGCACTGTCAATATATGGCACACGCATCATCTTATTCTTATATAGTATACAATATGGAGACACTGGTGATTGTGTTAAAACAGCCCACACAAACACAGTTGGAATCCCCAGAGTGATAACACGCAGACAGTGAGGGTTTACTGTCTGGTTCAAGTGAACGATTTGAGGCAAGCCCATAATGAGTAGCACCTAACTTCATTCACACACACTCACAGATACATACACAAACCCACACATGACAGAGTACTAACAGGGTTCACCCAGGGGAGTCTGTAGAGAAAATGATTCTACAAGCCGTTCCCAGGATAATAAGTCAGGTCCCCATGCTTGTGCACTGGCACACACAAACAAACAGTTGGTGGAAATTCAGCAGCAGATAGAGGAACTGAGCTCCCAATGGTATTAAACATTTCAAACACTTCAGGCTGCACTTGATTTTCCCTGGAGGTTACGCTGAGCCTGCAGCACCTCACATAGTGAAGATAACATCTATGTATTGCACAGTTAAATTAAGTGCTTTTGTAGCATTTGAATGTCACACTGTATTATGCTCTGTGTATCTTTTGTTTTTTGTTTATCTTTAGTGTTTTGACAGTACAGTGACTGTGCCAACATGAAACGTGCCAACCAAAATCTACACCAAAACTAAAATGCATGAAACCACTATATGGATAAATGTGTTTGCGGCAGCTGTGGACTACATTAATTAATAGCAGATAATTCAATTGACTCACTGCTCGTATTGCTTTCTAAAGGGACAACAAAGATGATGTCAATTTTGAGAGAGCAGCCAGCATTTACATCTCCATCTTTCAGAACTCATAATTCATTGAAATTATTCAGAAAAAATAATTCACTGCAGTTAGTCAGGACCCATAATTTAGTGGCACATCAGAATAGCTTTACTGTGAGCATTCGTATGGTGCCGGCTCCTCACACAATGCTACATTAGGCCTCTAATGTGAAGAGGCTCCCTGAGGCTTCATTAAAATGAAAATGGTCTGAGAGGGTGTGTCTAAGTGTGTGCCCATACAGCTGTGCTCACATGTGCACATCTGAGTGTGAAGGTGAGAGATGTGTGTGCATATGTTTTGGTGTGTGTGCGTTCATGTGCAATTGAATGCTTGTGTCCTGAACCTAGAGAACAGTAACTTGACCTGGAATTTACATTATGTTTTTCTTTGCTAAATGCATATTTTTGGCAATAAGGAAATCGATTTAGGAGATGCAAACACTGATTTACCTTAATAGTTATTTCAAAATTACATTTTGAGTTTGTCAAACATTTTCTTCACAGCTGGATGAAACCAGTTAAAAAGAACTGAGGATATCCAGTATATTTCTGACCATGTCACTGTGTCAGAGAAGGATCAGAGATTTACAGTTTGCAAAATATTCCAGTTACTTCTGAGACAGTGGAGAATTACAGAGACCACTGTGTTAAAACAAACAAAACAACAGACTGCGTTATTAGAAGCTGTAAACAAATGCTTTGCTCTGTTAGAGGCAGACCCCATTTTCTGAACCGTGCCCTCAGTTATAAGGACTGCTGCTTCGATGTGGATGTTAAATAACACCACGGCAGCACTCCACGGGTAGCTGACGGACAGAGACCTGCTGCTAGAGCTAGAGATGAAACAGAGATGAGAAGAGTGGTAGAGAGCGCTGATCACTAACAGAAGAAAAGGGTATGAACAGACAGGGCACAATCCACTCTGTCTGACATGTCTGAGGAGATTCTGTAGGAAAACGGACCAATAAGTAGGAAAAATAAGTAAAAGGGCATCATAGTAACTCAGTGGTATCTTCTGCATTGCATTGCTTTTCTAACTGCTTTTACATTTATGTTTACATTATTACTTAATGTTGCACAGGATGATGTTTTTGTTGGGCTGAGTACTGAAATGTCCTCATTAAGAGAAGTTCTTTTTCAAATGGGGATTTTTTTATGACTGAATTTGTTCTATTTCACAGATATGTTTAATGAAGGGCTGAATAATTAAAAACCTTTCAGTTATTTATAAAACTGATTTTTTTTCACAAAAAAGGGAAGAATAAATAATCAAATAAATCAAAAAATTCTGTATCAATTATCAGCAAAATCATTGTTTTCATCATCAGTGAATCCATAGTTAAATCTATATTTGCTTGCACTACTGTTCATAAAGCAAACTATGGGAGGAGTGTGAACAGCATATCTGATGTATGTCAAGTCAAACTGAAATGAGCTCTGTGCAGGATGTTTAATGGACAAGTGCTATTTCATTCATCTTAGCCTGACTGATTGCTACGTACGAGGAGGCTACTTTCACACCTCATTTACTGAATCTGCTAGCATGCTAGATTCAATCACACACTGAGTCACGCACTAGCAAATGCACAGGTATCTGCAAGCACACACACACTCCTTATGCGAGGTGACCAGTTGCTGCACTTTCGACAGCCACTTAGCAATTTATTGACAGGCAGAGGGATAGATGGATGGAAAGAAATAAAAAGGAGAGCTTGAAAAAGTCAAATCACAAATTTCACTGTAACTAAAGCTAAACTAGAAGTATAGAGAAAAAAAGGTGAAAATCATAGGAGTAGCATTGCCAGAGACATTTTTACTTGCACCTACTCAAATAAAAATGCCCACTGACGGCATGGTGCAATCAACTAAAATGTCAGAGATGAGTGGCCCATGAGAGGCGGTTGGGCCTTTAACTGCTCCAATCAGCAAATGGTGCTATGAGGCTGTCTACATCTGTCAGGAAAAATAGGCTGCACATAGTAAGAAATTGTGTGTTCTTGTGTGACAGAGGGAGACAGTGCAGAAGTGTTGATCTGAGTGAGTGTCTGTGAGAGAGGATGATCTTTTAGGCGGAAGTGAAGAGGTAACTTGGCCTTTTCAGCTTCAATCACAGCCATTCAGTATGATGTTGTTATATAAGTGCTGGTGTTCTTCAAAAGAAAAAGACAAGGGGATATAATTTGGCCTTTACTTAAGATGAAGGATGAATCTAATTTGGGGATTTGGCCTTCATCATCACCATCATCCCACTGTGGTTATCGCTGTGATAACCACCATCGTGAGACATATTAGAGCAAAGTGACGGAAGGAGAGGTGAAGGAAGAGTAATTGGGAGGAGATAAACAAGAGATAAAAGGTGCTGAAAGATGAAAAAATTAAGCACTGATGAGAAGAATATGAAGAATTAAAGAAATGAAAGAACTGGAAAGGAGGAAACAGAGTATAAACCAGGATCCGAGTGCGAAAAAGCAAAATCGAAGAGGAAGAAACCAAATGACTTAAAGTCAAAAGTCAAAGAAGAGTGGGAAGGAAACTCAAGAAATGTTCTGGCTCATTTCTGTGTGAGGCTCACAGTCATTAACAATGCACACAAAGTATATAAGTAGGACCAGAAAGAGAAGAGGGAAAGAAAGTGTGTGCGTGTGTGTGAGGAGGGTCTGAATTGGGGCTTGCGGGGGGAGGAGAAAACAGGGGAGAGGATAAAGGGTAAATGGGGGACAGGAGCAACAAAAGACAATGATAAGTTAAAGACGAGCACTCTTATCTTTCCTTATGTAGGTTAATTGACTGAGGAATTAAAGCAAAAAAGATATAATTCAATTCAATGCATGGACGTTAACAATGACAGGGCCGGTAGCATATGAAACGATTCTTAACATATATACACACACACACACAGAACAAGCTAGTGTGTCGTCCTAGTATATTTCTAATTATCAGTTAATTGTTATTCCCTATCATTAGGAGGGTGGTTTTTTAATTGTAATGTAGCCAAGCAGAAAGCCTACCTATACATGTGGGGGACAATTAGCCACCTCCATTAACCCCTGGTTAATTACAACCTCCACCGCTGCTTCCCACAGCACTTTCCCACTCCTTCTTACCCCTCATCTCTATCCCCAAGCCTTCATCCCCAGTTTTTTCATGTCTGCCCTCATTACATTCATCTATGATCTCAAATCTTCCTTGATTGTTTGATTCAAAAGTATATGTATTTTGAACTTCACTCGCTTTTTTTTTCTTTCTTACGTCAAACTTTTGTGTCATTTTATTTTTCTAGGTTACCCTATTTCAGCCCTCTATGTCCTTCTTTTCTCCATTATTAGATCTCTCTTCTACTCAAACTCACATTTTCCTCAGGGATGAGAGCGGAAGTGCTGAAAGGCAATCAAACTGCAGAAAAACTTGGTCCAAAATGAGTGTTGATATTTAAACCAGAACCACTAAACAAAAGACAGAGAAGAAAATCCCTGATTTGTCTTCTTCACTTTAACCCAGATCCACCATATTCAATTTCATTAATTTCTTCGAACTATCCTCCTCTGCTTAACCTTCATAGTTGCTACACAAAAACACAGCCCTAATGCTGAAGTTGATTTAGCATTGCTCTTCCAGCCATGCACTGAGTTTACTGTTCAACTTTTCTATCTCGAGAAGTTAGAGCTACGCTTATGTGCTCTTTCATTGTGCAGACGCATGTATGACACAGGTCTACTGATGAATGTAAATCCATCATAGTATTTTTTGTGTATGCAGCTTTGAAGGGAAATAATTAAATTTAATACAGAGAAAATGTAGGCCTACAAACACAGACAGAATATAAAAAGCTGAAACAAAGGAAAGGTTTACCACAATAAACATCATGGATATAGCGTATTCATAAAGCATCCTAGTACTAAAAGTTGCTACAAGTGACGAAATTGTAAGAAAAGTAGAAGAATGATGACATGTTCGAAGCAGTTTAACATGATCCTTGTAAAGAAAAGGCGCAGGGAGAAGGACTATTCAGAACCCTTGGAGCATCTTAAGCAAAGGTGAAAATAGTGAAAAGACAAAGAAGATGAACATTTCTCCAAATGCTAGATGACAGAGAGTTAATAAAACACTACAGTTAAGTTTATGAAGATGTGGTCGATCTCGTTAGAGATGTGCTCACATCTCCAACCCAACATAATAACGCTATACCACCAGAAAATAGATCACAACACTGAGATTTAGCAAATGCAAAGATATTTATGAATAAACAAATTCTGAGATTTCTGACCATCAATAAACAAACAACTACAGCTCATTCCTTCTTATATAAGTTACAGCAACCAAATGGCAAAGTGTTGCCTTAAGAACAAAGTGTCTGCTCAGGCAGAGCTCTGACAACCCTAGGGAGGTGTACTAGTATTTAAAACACTATATTCTCTTTCTCACATCTATCTATGTACACTACTTCACAGCATTCGTTGTGACAAATAGTGTAACAACATGGAATAAACCCTAGTTTTATGCTGCTGTGTGGAATTTATTGATTTGACAACAATGGAATCATCACTGACCAGACTCACCACAAAAACAGAAATATTTTTGTTTTTTAGGCCTCCTACTCTTTTGAATAATTTAAACAAATCATGCAATTCTTAAGTTCGAGTTGATTTGTGGTTGGGTGGCTGGATATGCCATTTGTCCTCTAATGGTGGAAAGTGGAGATAACATGTTATAATATGTTGTTATTAAAATGTCTGAAAGACAGAGACAGACAGGCCAAAACATAGAGAGAGAGGGGTAGAAAGAGAATGAGAGAGAGAAGGGATAACAACGTCCATTGTTCCATTAGGGAAGACAATAATGACTGATAAAATGAGGTTGCTAAAGAGGACACAATGGTCCTTAATTGACTCATTAGGGAGAGAAGAGAATGAACTGCACTAATGAATGGAGTATGAGCACTGCAGCTAAACTGCTTGGTAAGCAAAACAGAAAGGCATTTAGTTTATTAAATCTAGGCAAAGCAATATTATTTGTTCACAGAAAGGGATAGCACACGAGACAATAGGGAGAAGCACAAAACAGTAAAAGGAAAAGAGTCCTGAGTGCATTCGGTTTTTAGTTTTATTCATCAGTGATGTATTACCATCTTCGATGGTAATTCTGGGTGAAACTGGTGACCATGCACTGTGTGTACCTCTAGGTGTTCCAGGATATATGGTGGGTTGGTCATGCCCAGCCTCAGCATGGCCCCTTCAGGAATCACCTCCACCAATCTCCACAGCAGAGTGGGCAGGTCTGTCCCTATGTCTCGACCATAAGCTCCTGTGTCCTCACTGGTCAACCAGATCTCACATACACCCTCTGGAAAGAGACAGACAAAATCATACAGTAAAAACAGAAAGTATTTAATACGCTGAATAACAATTGATTTGTCTGTTTTGTTCCCAGAATTAAATTGTTACAGAATTTTTCTCATATGGCACAGTCCCAACTGGACACAATGGACTCATTTAATGTTTAATGCCAGTATCAAGTGGCAAAATGAATTTGTATGGAAGACAAAAAAAACGGGCAGCTGTTGTGATAAGAGTATCTTAATTACAAAGCTACAGAAATTCAATAATTTAAAAAGGTTTAAGGTTTTAAATGTCTGCAGAAAGTCTAGATCAGTCATGTATTCCAAAAAAAGGAAAGAGAGTTTCCAGCCCACATACATCTTACAGTTACTACTACAGTATATACACATCAATACACAAGACAAATCTTTACTGTGATGCTTCAGGGAATCTCACATGTATATTTGCTTACTATCAACAGTGAATGAAAGCCTGTTGACTGAAACCCGGAGGAGCTCTTTGATTCAGTACTTCAGCTACTTTATATCAACTTGTAGTATTTAAGATGATTCTAGAGAGCGGAATAACATCACTCCTACGTTATGGTAACCTACCTTCCCCTCTGCCTAATTTTAGACATGGTGTAAATGTCATTGATTAAACTGCATAGCAAGACTAGAGCTACATTTCAAAAGAATACTTTCAGGTAGATCGCAATTAAGGTCCTCTTGCAGTGGCCTCTGAGGTGCTCCGGTGTCAAAGTTAACAACCAGAGGTGACTGCACCTTTGAGGTTGAAGTTCCCTGGCTCATAAATGGTTAATGACAATTATCACTTTCTGAGTATAGGCTCCTGTAAAACCTAACTTTACAATTTAGTTACAAATATACGAAAATGTTGAGAAACGCCCTATCTATAAATGTTGAAAAATCCATCCCCTAGTCAGGACCGCCACCAAAAGTAAATGGGGTCTGTTCTAGGCCGACAAACATCCTTCATCTAAATTTTGTGGACATCTGTTTGTAGTTTTTGTGTTATCCTGCTGACAAACCAGCCAGTCAACCAACCCACAACAAATGAATATGGGTGAAAATATAACATCCTTGGTTTCAGCTACTATCAGAACACACGTAAAGCAAACTTCCATTTTCAAGTTGATCACTGTTTGTTCCCCTTCCATCACAGCAACTTTCTTCAAGTATTATTTCACTACCTCTCTTGTTGACATTGCCTACATGCTCCAAGGCTTTGACAGTCACTGACAAGTATTAAAAAAGAATACCCTTCTTATGAACAGACTTTCCAGGAACGTGAAGGTCACATACAGCAAGCAGGCACAATCAACCAGCTTCATGCTAAATTAGAGCACCGCTCACTGCTAGAGCTTAATGATCTAACTGTCATTTGACTGTAGGTCTGGAAATGGTTGAGTGTCTGCTTAAGCTATGTGTTAAGACATATCATATCTTCCAGGCCCACAAAAATGCATTTGCAATTGCGGGGGCACGAGCTCAAGCACACACAGACACACAAACTAACAGAAAACCACACGACCATCATTATCATTAGCTGTGCAGAGACAGACAGAAAGATGCATGTGGTCATTCAGAGTAAAGATGGTGTTTGGCTAATTGGGCAGTTGATGTGCGTGCGTGCGTGCGTGTGTGTGCGTGCGTTTGTGTGTGTGTGTGTGCAAGAGAGAGGGAAAGAGTAAAACTGTGTGTTTAAAGGCGTGCATAGGCCAGACAGATTAAAGATGATGACAGCATAATTGTCCAGAGTGAAAGAGTTTCAAAAGCTCATCATCGTTGACATTAAGATGCACTAATGATTTCTAGAGCCAGTCTCGTCTAAAAACACCATCAAAAACATCCATCAATCATACGTGATCAGATCTAAAGGCTAGCACACACAATACAAGAATGCATTCAGGACGTGATGTTCATTTGTTTCAGTATGCAATTAATCAAAAGCATATTTCACCTTGGTCCAATACTCAGTAATAGCCTAGTTCATTAAATGTTCTTTATCATGTAATGCAGGCTGTGTTCAGCATACACATTGATAAGAGCTGCACTCAAAAACCTGGAGGTCATGCTCTGTGCGGAGACATGTTGTCATCAGCTAACATTGATGCATAATGAGAGTCTGTCACTGCTCAGCAACATTAATACCGCAGTTGATTTGCTGCAGCATTTTTTTAAAACAAAATCTGTGTCATATTTTTAAGCATTTTAGCCTGAGGGAAGGTGATGACAGCAAATTCCCAGGGTAGCTGATGTCAGCTTGTTTGAGCTAAATAATAACAATCCCTCTGCCAAGGTCTAACCTTTGCTTGCATCATCTACATCCCATGTGTGAATGTATTCCTGCAGCCACAACACCATCAGCATCACTTTCTACACCACAGCTCATTCCGAGAATAATATTGGTAATATGTGGTCACACAATACAGGGAGCTAAATTGGTTTCTTCCAAAAAACATTCCTGTGATTCCACACATGATGCTGCCAAGTTAGTAAGCTTGTGTATAGTCTGCTATTAAATACCTCTTGTGATTCCTGTGTTAATTATATTTTGAACTGGGTGATTCTTTGGAAAATTCTCAGGTGGTTACTCAAGGCCACAGTCATACATATATCTCCAGACAAACTCAATAACCTGCCCAGTAATTTGCCCCTTTGGCCTGCGTCTCATTCCCTTTTGTATAAGGTGATCCAATGGTGTTATCGTTGGCCGAAGACACAGAGAAGGTGGCCGTTTCATCAGGAAATGTTGAATGCTCTCATTTCTCTATCTCCTCTCATACACACTACACAGCTGCTTCCTCTGGTTTTCTGTTGTGTGTGTGGTGCAGACATGGGTCGCACTGGCTGAAATGCGTCTGTGCATCAGGCATGTCAAGATTGCTACAGGAGGTCATCATTACAGGAGCAATTGGTACTCTAGATAGAAATGTGTATATCTAATAATGAACAACTATTTACATTTGCATCTACTATAATGTGCTTTTAATCTCCAATAAGTGACTGAGTCTTGATTCATATTTTATCAGCAGTGCCAAGTTTGACAAGTTGATCTGAGTTTTGAGGATAAATAATCTGTAGTTCAAACAGCCATAGGGCAGGCACAGTTTTTCCAGCAAATGAGCAGGGAGCTCTAGGTGCAGGCAACATGGCACGAAGTGGAATATTGTTCATTTACAATCACTACTGACATTTTAATATAAAGCTGGCTGCAAATCAGTGAAGTACCCCTACAATTTAAGGTGGTCTACAAAGCAGGATGAACATGCCTTGCATAAGTGTCCTTAAGCAAGCCTCAAGTCCGTACCAGTTTAAGGTGCAGTGTCCTCTAGCTGCTCCGCACAGAGAAAACTAAGGAAGAATTTAAACATATCAATTTAAGGTTGATAATCAAAACGTGTTAGATGAAAGGTTGAATCTTTTGAAAGAAATTGAGTAAATTTCCACTCTGCTTTGACTTGTGTGTGTTCATTCCATAACCTCGATTTTTTACGTCACCATATCATGTAGTTTAATGTTGGAGCAGTCATAAACAAGGGTGGGGAGAAGGACACCTTTCCTAAAAGCTATTAACACTCACTGAACTCTGACACAGCAGCACAAACAAGGCGTAGGAAGAAATGAATAAAATTCCAAATGGAAGGAGGGCAGGACAGGAAGATATTAATGATGAAAATATAAAGAGAGGGATCTGTGCTGTTTGGCCACACTCAGTAATCGCATACAGTACATGCATTTATCTATAAAGACATTTACATCAGGGGAGACTTGAACATTTAAGTTTAACTGAGGATATGTACAATATGTGTATTTGAGAAAACATTTATATTGTATAAGAATAGTTATTGCAACTGCAGGTTAATGTTGTGAAATAATTCACTTAGAACAGTGCATGCAACTGACGGCCATGTTTGTAGTTGGAGGCCAGTAGCATGGTATTTGGCATAGGACGTATAGGATATCCGGTCACAATAGCAGCCAGGTGGAATCTGCATGGGAGTGAGGAAAGATGACAAGAGTCTCATGTATTGTATTTGTGAAATAAACTGTCTCTCTTTCTCGAGTGTGTGTGTGTGTGCACACATCTGTCTAACAAAGAGGCTGAATGTAATACACAGATTTGACTGGCTGAGAGAGAGAGAGAGAGAGAGAGAGAGAGAGAGAGCACACACAAAAGAGAAAACAGCTGTGTGTATGTATAAGCTGCGTTTGTCTTTGTAATAATAATACCATCAACATGTCAGACAAATGCCATACACATATCAAATATTCATCACTCCAACTCTGTGCCAAAAACCTGTATTATCTGAGTGTGTATGTTTGTGTGCGTCTGTGTGTGTGTGTGTCCATGTGATTTTTCAAGCAAACCTTCTCACCTGTCCAGAAAAGACAAAAAGGTAAAAAAAAAACAAAAAAACGTAAACAACCCAGAATTCAGGGAAGGGAAAAATATGTCATTCTAGTTGTGTCTTTATGTAGATCATACAGAAAGCTAGAAGCAACCCTTTGTCTAACTTGCGAGATTTAATTCTATGTTGAGCTACAGTTTAATTAATTAACAGGCATTTTAGTGACTAAAAGTCACAGTATAAGCTGCGCTGACATATACGGAAGCCTTCATATCTCATACCATTATGATGTATATAATTTCTTATGGCCTTGCGTTCCTGCTCCTCCTCTGGTTAAGAGGAGGGGAGAGTAGGAGGAGGAAAGAGACAAGGGCTTTGAAGTGGTTGCTTTGAAGAACCACGACAGAACCAATTGATTCAGGTGATTGGGAGCTTTAGTAAAAACCACAGTTGTAACAGTAAAGGGTCCTAAATCATAAATGAAACACAGAAGTGGCACAATATGACCACACATTTTCATGTCATGCTGTCTCTATTTGGTACTTTCTGGCTCAGATTCCTTGAGTAATGTATGCATACATATTGTACAAAAGAAAGTGTAAAGCTCACTGGATGTACATTTTATTCTGTCAAGTAACTCCCAACTGAAATGAATGTAAAAAAAAAAAAAAAAAAAAAAAATATATATATATATAAATATATAAAAATATATATATATATATATATATATATATATATATATATATATATATATTACATTTCTCATTAATTCTAATATCAGATCGTTGTATGTACAAAACCTATTTTTTGTATAGGTTTTATTCAGAACAATCAAGGTTATTGATCTATGTACAGTATATTTAAAAGGATAGTAGACTTATTATCTATACGATAGACTTGGATTATTGCTAACAACCAATAAATATCTACAGAAACCAACACATGCTCTAATCCCTGACTGGCACTCATCACTTTTGCATTTCTTTTCTGATTCTGTGTCAATGGCCATGATTGAAAGACAAAACAACTGTGGGAGATGTGATTTTTTATAAACTGGCAGGTCATCAAATCCAATAAAAAAAATAAAAATAAATAAAATGTTGTCAACTTGTGGTGAGAATCTAAAGTGTAAACACATTTTCATCATTTTGGTCTTTCACCTATGTCAAATGTGTTTGTTTTGGCAGCTGCTTGTTCTGAGACTGTTTGTATCACCAGTGACTGTTTTACAGACAGGAACAGAAGTTTCTAGTCTATGTTCAATGCAACCAACTTTATACAACTCCATCACGTATGTATGTCTACCCCACAAAACACTTTTTATATGCACATGTGCATGCCTATGTTCCAATGTGTGTGTTTATGTGCATGTATGTACTGTATGTGGACTGTACTTGTGACTACACACATCAAGATTACCCTCCTATCCCGACCATACACATATGGGTTCAGTATGCTTACTTATCTTAATCTCTTTAGCATGATATACATTTTGATTGGCTGCCACAGGCTACGATGCTTAACAGATTATAGATTAGATGATCCTATTAAACTACATTAAGACTCTATTTTCCATAACACACAAGCCATCAACACATGGCTAAGCATGTTACAGTTCATACATGAAGAAAGAGCGTGGAAGAGAGAGCGAGAAGTAAACAGTGAGCATGTTTCAAGCTCATATAATTACAAATTTGACAGGACTTTAACTTTCAACAAATGTTCTTAAACTAAAAGTTATACTTATGACGGAATTGGTTAAAGTTTGCTGGACATTAAATACATTAAGAGAGACAGCCTGAAAGTCTGTAGATACAATATGTCTACTTCCTTTGGGCTGATTCAAGTATAAGCCCACACACTCATACACACCCCCTCATATATCACAGCTGCTTAATGTATAGCAACACGCTTAGCTGTGTGTTGCTTTGTGTCATGGAAACTAAGGATTTAATGCAGTATAATAGGATCATCTTTATGTGCATATAATCTGTAATCTATTAAACATCATAACCCTACAACCAATCAGATCGTGCAGGATCTAATGTACAGCAATAACAACTTATATCCCTTTGAGCATGTTTACTCTTTAACTCAATGACATAACAGATTTCATGAAATACTCTACACCCTGAGGCCAACAAAAACATATACGTCTCATTTTCTGACACTGAAAAATAGCATCGTATCAGATGCGACTTCTTCAGGAAGACAGTGAATCAAATTCAGTTAAACAGGGCTGGCAGCCTAGGATCCATGATTTTCAAGGCATACAGACTTTCATAAATTCAAACCAGCAGCATATTCAGTAGCATACAAGGCCCTTTAAACTACAAACTATTCATTTGTTACATCCTTCAAGTCATAATTTAAGAACACATTTTAGTAAAGTTGTTTAAGTGCCTCTCTAGACCAACATATACAGTAGATAATAAAACAGTTAAGTTAGAGGTTTTAAAAGCGATAAATGTTTGAAAAAGTATAAAGATATCAACTAAGAGGGTTTGTGAGCACTCTAGTCCGCCCCCCATACTTCACAGGTCTTATAATGGGGAAGCCCATCACTGCACTGCCAAATAAATGCATTCAGTATTCTGCTTTAAATTAATGCATGAAAAATTATTTTTCAACAGAGCTACAGAACATGACCTCACAAGTGCCAAGGCATATCCTTCTAACAAGCAAACCTAAGATATAGACATATGCATACATCATCTGTTGCTTGGAGCTATTCCTTCATTTGGCTAGCATGAATATGTATCGAAACAAATGAAAACACTGCTTTATAAATACCATATCAACTTCAATAAAAGCCTTTTCAAGAAAGGATTCATTTCGTCATCTCACGAAGAGAACACATACTCCCACCACACGCACACATCATCTACATATAACCATGTCTAACCATGCAACACTTTTGTACAGTGCAACTGACTGGAAGGCCTGTCTGACCTTCAATCACATTAGTCCCTCCCCTGCCCCCCCCCATCAGCCAATCCCCTCTAGCTGTCTGCCTCCATAGTAAACCTCCCACCCACCACTAGAAAGTGAAGCAGTCTGGGGCAGATGTCAACAACAGCAACTTGCAATGAAATGATGAATTTGGAGTGAAAAAGAGGAGAGAGAGAGGAGAGAAGAGAGAGAGTCTGTGTGAAATTCAGAGAAAGTGTTTGTTGAGAGAAGAAGGATCCAGAAATATCATATGGTATCTAAGAAACATGTCCAAAAGATGTACTAATGTATATACATAGTATCATTTGCCACTGTCAACAAGACGACTTACTTGACTGAAGGTGCTTATTATATATTTTGATTTTTGTATATACAATTATTGTCAGTTTATTTACTTGGTTCACATAGTTTATTCAGTTTATACTGACGTACTGTTTATTCTGTGAATATAATCCAACCCTGCCTGACTTATGATGATTATGAAATTGGCTGACACGAAAGAATAATCCCAGCTTGTCCAATATAACCTTCATTTATCTTTAGGTGTGTATTTAACAGCAATCACTGAAATTCTTGATTTTCACTAATCTTTGATTCACAGACATGCAAGAAATAAACATTTTCATCAGCAGTAACATAGTAGTAAACACATACACACAGACACAAGTCATCCTTCACTCCCCGACACATAAATTCTCACACATTTACACACTATAACTCACACCACACACAGAGTTTAATTGCAGTAATTAAGCAGCTTAATTTAGAGCAACAACTGTTGATGTTGAGCGTGGGCGTCTTGGCAGGTAGCATCATCATCACGGATTAACCCAACACACACTCTTGTATATGCAAATACTGTCTCTCAGGCATGTTTACACTAAATACATGCATGTGTGCATGCACATTGCTGTGTACATGCGGACACGTGCATGTGTTTATGTGCATGCACACTTGTGTATGCACATGCATATGCATGGCTTAAATAACCAGCCTACACAATCCTTTAAATAACAACATGTCAGCTTTAACCTACTTTCACATAGTTTCTGAACTACAGGCGTGACCTTCTGTGCAAGCCTGTGCATGAGCTACAACGTCAGGATACATCAAAGCTTCTATGTGATTGTTTATATACATGCACATGCAATGCATGTGGTATATAAGAAAAAACATGCTATAGTATATATGGGTCACATACATTGTATGGATATATCAAAAGTAATTGGCAGAGGGCCTCCAAGTGTGTGTGTGTGTGTGTGTATAGGGAATAATTGGAAAAGAAGTTATATCCACTCTTTCATCTTTTCTCTCTTTCTGTGTGTGTGTATTTGTGTATGTGTGCATGCGCACGTGTGTGTGTGATGTCAAAGAGGAAGCATCTTGTGAAGCTTCCATAGCAGATGGACTGCTGCATATAGAGAAAAGGGCATCTGTGGGGACCAAAAACAGTCCTTTTACTGCCCATCACGCTGCAATCTATTGGCAATCTTGTGAACTAATCAAAAGAAGAAGCAACAAGCTGAGGATAAATTACTCATGCTCTAACACTTCTTTTTGTACAGAGTCTCACTCACTTTATGCAATATAGCTTTAATAATAGATATCTCCAATGTGTTTCCAAAACATGTTTTTTCATGTGATTATTCTTTTGCATGGGAAAAAAACATGTTAGGACAGATGGCTGAAGTGCGATTACAGATTTCACTTGTACTTAATTTCACAAGCATTTAATTCAGCCCCAGTTTGATTGTAAAAATATTCAAACATTTTTTTCTTTCCTGTCGTGGCTTAAGTCGACCATAACACGAGGAACTCAGATTGGTTGCATCCTGGCATTAAGTCAATGTACAAAAATAAAAACTTAGAATGTTAGAAATGTCACTTCACATTGAGCATGAGTTATGAGTTATGTATGTCCTCGATGTGCAAGAATAGCAACCTGTCTACATCGTGGCCCTCATCTTGACCAGTGCATGCTGGGATATGCTCCAGGCCCTACAAACCTCACCAGGACAACCAGTGTGGTAAACTGGGGGTGTGGATAAATGGCAGAAATATGCCCTGGGTATTTGCTATTTCACCATCTCTTAGGTTATATAGATTTGACTGTATGCGCAGGAGGTAAATGTGTGGTATCAGATGAGTGTGAGTCATTCAGCCTTAGGTGATGGAGTTGTCCCAGTTTACCTGTGTACAGCTATTACAAAACACATGAAAAAGGACAGATAATTATTGAAAAAAAGTCGATAACTGGGAGAGACTGTGTGAGAACTCTTTACTGGGTTTTATTTTTTCAGGAGTGAAACTAATGATATTAGTGATTTTGTTAGCAATCAACAGGCCTTGTTATCTGCTCTCATTAAGAAATGCTCTCATTAGTGTCACTTAACAAGCAGAGAATACAATTACACAGAAGGGTGAAGTAAAAGATGCAGTTGTCACAATAGGTCAAATTCATCTGTTGATAAATTGTATGGTAATGTGATCCAAAGACAAGACTTGAAATACAATATCTGCCAAATCATTATATCTAAAAGGCTAGCACCTGCAAATGTTTGCCGTTTTTACTTGATTAAAAGCTTGAGAGTTGAAGTGATTATCACAAATCTTACCTGTCAATCCACTGATTAATCAAATCTTTTCAGTTCTAATTGAAATGTTCGAACAAAAGAAAGAAAATCTTTTCCTATGTTACTGCGAATTATATAACTGTATGGAGCAGGGGTAATATATCAAACAGGGATTATCTACACTGTCTGGAGATCTGACCCAATGTCTGTCTATCAAGATAATGAACTTGTACTGTACGTCATTAAAAGCACGAGTTGAAGCCGAGGGGAGGATGAATGGCTGATGGGGTGCGTGGATTAGAGGACGGGGAGTCTGAGACACAGATAGTGAGGGGGGAGAGAGTCAAAGGAAGCTATAGGGGGCAGATCCCATTTCTGTATGCTTCAGAGACCCCAACAACTGCAAGGCACTAAGGGCCTTACACACACACACACATACACACACACACACACACACACGTTTCAACATTCAGATTACATATGGAAATCAGCTCCTATTAGAAAGTCATTGAGGTGGTAATGGTTAAAATCAGCTGTCAAAGAAGTCAAGCCACTGGACACACACACACACACACACACACACACACACACACAGTGTTATTAATCAGACATAATAAGGTTCAACTCTTTCTAATTCAAGGCTGTTGACCTAATTTCTTTAGGTGCTGTTTGTATGGGTGTGTGTGCTCGCCTGTGTGCTTGTGCAGGCACTAATTTGATAAATAATAATATGTCTGGTCAGTATTTATGCTAATATATTCATGACCCACCAGCAGGCATCATGTCGTGTTTGTTAATTCACTTAGCCTGTTTGTGTGTGTGTGTGTGTGTTTGTCTATGTAATCTAAGGAAAGAGTTACTGTAGAAATCCCAGACGAACTTTAAACACACCCTGCATGTGTCTGTTAATTAAGCTAGTGACTCCATAATATATTTTGTGTGTGTGTGTTTATAACTGTATTTGGAAATTTGCAAATGTAAAAACATGTTGTGTGTGTGTTAATTTAGTCAGTGGATCTGAAAACATTATCTTATTACGTAAATATAAATACTTTGATGAACACAACTGGGGTATTTTCTGTATTAAAGCACTCGACTAATGACTATGATTAGCTTACTGAGTTAATAAACTGAGGAACAGAGGAACTGAGGCCATATGCACAGCTATTGATCCCATCTGCCCAACTTCTCTCATACAATCTTCCTCTTTGCAACCTTTAAATCCTCTAGCACTCCACATAGCAAAACCATCACCAGCATTAACACTGAAACTGACAACTTTGTGTGTTCAAACCACATTTGACCTTTCAAGTGAGATTACTGGTTACTAGTAAAGATGTGATTTTGAGTCGGTCACAAAACACTTTGGGTTAAGACATGCTTATGAAGCTCCTTGCCTAGAGATCTTAAGCAGGCAAACTCAGTGCACTTCTCTTAAATATGTTCGTAAAACCTTTAGCCATTAAGCATATCTTCAACTCACAAGCATGTCAAGTGAATTACTGACAAGATCCCAAGGATACCAAAAGACAATGCATTATGTTAAACAATCTATACAATACAAAACATCAAGATTTATTAATTTCATATACAACACACTTTGCTTAAATATTTTGAGGAAACAAGAAATGTCCCATTTCAATATAAAACATTTCAAATCATCTGCTGATGAGAACTGCAGCAAATTTATATTATTTGTGTCGGGGTTTTTTTTTTTTTTTTCTTTTGAGGAACAATCCCTATCAGTGTTAAAGACATAACAAATATGTTACTTCATAATAAGATAATCCATGTTCCCGCAGTCAAATGTTTTCAATGTGAATCAGCAGAAGCTGTAATTTAAAACAGCTCTGACAGGCTTACATCGTTGATGTAAAATTATGAACAGTGAAACTAGATTACATGTTGCAGGACCTGAATCCAGCATGAAAATGGTAGGCCCCACCATTACTAATGGAAACTATTTTATAGAAAGGTAATAATTTACTGTACATACAATTGAACTGAATGGCTATAGTGAAAACATGCAGATCATAAATCACTTCCAAAACAAGGCATCATTTCATGACAATTACAGGGAATACTTTTAGGGTTTATGTGATTAAAAACTCACTTTTATCATGTGGCCTTTCTTTAACCGATGGCATTTATTGTTACCATTTAAAAAATTGTATCTTGTTTATATCTTAAGTTTTGGACTTTATTTGCTTTCTATATATGTATTAATTGTAAAGCTCTTATAACATTTTTTTAAGGTGATTCTTGAATAAAGTCCTATTATTATCTCAAATCTTGTGTTATTAGCTGCAGTAAACATGAACTTTATCAACATCCGCTTTATAACATAAATGGAAAAGCACTGCTTGCATCAGATATGGGCCAGACACAATCATGCAGACATTGGACATTAAATATCATGACATGTTTGTCATAATTGGACCACAAAAAGACAGTTTAAAGCCCCAAACAGTATGAGAGATACCTTTTGCTTCCAAGAACTTGAAAGGATAATTTGTAAATGGATGTCTTAAAGGCAACAACAATTGCATCTTTCCAATAAAGGACAATAGGAGTTAAACTTATAGTCTTATTTTAATGCAAACACTCTTGCCCCATCACTCATATCATTAACCCCTGCAATGCTCATTTTTACAAGTCCAAACTGTTTCATTTTCAATATAACATACTTGTAGTACAGCTAAATTATTGATGGCTTACAGTATCCTCCACAATCATGAATGAACATACACATTTATGTGTGGACCATGTTCAATCACAAATTATGCTACATGAGAATTCTTCCGAGAGAGGGGAGGGACTCAAGATATACAGTACAGTTCCATATCAGAGGGAGGGGGAGCAGCAGAGACTGCAAGACATGGAAAAAGAGTGAAAAGGGGGGCAAAGTGCTGGAAAGAATGTGCTAAGAGCTTATTAAAGCTGTTCTTGACTCCGGTTAATTTATATCAGCTTCAAACACACACAAGTCACAATAGGAAGGTTTGGCACTCTCAGATAACTACACATGAACACATCATCATCCTCTCACACACATCATTCATGTCCACTACAGGGGAGAGCAGTAACAGAAATGTGTGATCAACAAAAGTTTTTAGGAGTGTTGGGAAAGAATATCCTCCCTTGAACAGATGAAGAGGCAGGTATGCACATGAAGTTGTGTTTGTGTACACTTGTGTACAATTCTAGCTACTAGGCAAGGAGCTTTACAGCAAAGCCAAGCACACACACGCAATGGGGGTTGAAGGGAATCAGGCATAGGGTTTTCAGCAAAGTGACAGATGTGGCGACAGGCCGTCCAGTCAGGCAGAAACACTCAACAGCTTCTTCAGCTGAAGACCTGGAGTGACATTCACTGCGGCAAGAGAGCAAAGTGTCAGCACAGATACACACATACACAGACACACAGACATACACATGCATGCACGCAAAGCATAAATATACAAATACAAATGACAAAAGAACAAGGGAACATCCACAAACTGCTAGAAAACTGAATTCACTTTGGTCAAATTTTCCCTTAAAAATAGCTGTAAATCAATCACTGTTCTTGTTTTATCCCAATATTTCACATCATAAAAAGTGTATGACTTAGGGGGGTTAAATGCCATACTATTGCATGAGGTGGACGGGAGGAGTTAAACAGCAAGATGCGGGTTTCAGACATGTCCCGACGTGTACCAAACATGTATCAGCATGTGACTAACTTTGGAGGACAGAACCTGCTTAGCCAAGTAGGCTGACAGTTGTGATGATTTTAAATAGCATATACCATTATTTGGTTTTAAATAAAAGTTTGTCTGTGTTTTATATAACAAACTATTATAACACTTAACACAGTGGACATGAGAAGGTTTGAGTGTGTAGTCTCTTTTCCCTACTCATCTTATTATTTTCTTTCACAAACTTTAATTGAATCAATTCTTGTCTTTGTTTAAAACTTTACTTAATTATCTTCTTTTCTTCTGTCTCTTTGTACTTTCTCATTGCAGGTTCTGTATTTTTCCGTCGGAGTATTTGTTTTGCTTTCCTACATTAATGAAATGTCCTATTCATCCATTTTGTCAAACTGACTTGTGTTTTTAAACATCAAAACAAACCAAAAAATCTTTACTTCACAGAATGAGATTATGTATTGGATAGAGATTTCTGAGGTCATAAGAAGAGACAACACATGCTTCAGTGGTTCTCATGTGATAAATAATGAATGAATGAAATGATGGATTCTAACATACAGTATACAATATTTTTTAACACAGAAATGATCCAGTGTAATGAGTCACTGTCCACAGATTGAGCTGCCATGCTTTCAACTTCTCATTTCACCTCCCACGCATATTTTATAAGCAACATAGCCGTGCTTTTGCACGTTTTACCTCATGTGTTTGAAAGTAAATGTTGCAGCCTATTCAGAGCTGTGCCGTCTGCTCAGCTGAAACTTGTGTTGTGAAACCTTCAAATGATATGGAAATCAACTTCTTGGACTTTATTCACCCAACTCAGACCAACTCCATTTATCAATGCTTCAGTGACAAGATGTGAAGCCAGATCAGAATGTGAAATATAGATAAGATCACAGAGAAAAACATTTTTTAAAAGGAACTGATCAGTATCAACCAAAATTTCACCCTGAAGTTTCTAAGCATCAAAATGTTTTTCTCTTTCCCGCTGCAGTTGAAACTGCTCACTACAGTTACTGATATACTCTGTACCAATGTTTACAGATATAGACAGTGAAAAGAAAAAAATATGAGAGAAAACAAGAACAAACAACAAAAATGGAAAGGAATGAAATTTGCACAGAAAATTCTTCTGTTTCATTTTCTTGTTCGTGTTGAATATTCAAATTCTGGCTCATCATCCTCAGCTTAGGCCTGGTAAAACATTTTTCTCCTCTACATCAATACAAAAGTAAATCCAGGCTGTAGAGTAGCACATGTAGTAACCCTACACCTTCTTGGTTTGCCTGACAATGCCAGCTTCCCACTCACTTACCTGATTTGCATATTGCGATAACACTGCAGACTACATATACACAATAAGTAGGTGTGGACTCCCATTATTTGAATAGAATACTGGATGCAGATCAGATAGTGATGGAAGATTTAAATATCACAGGTCTTAAGAAACAAAAGCTTAAACCAAAACTTTAGAAGTAGTTTGAAAACAAGCTGCATGAATAAATGCAACTAACATCAGGCTTTAAGCCACATTCATTTCCAAAAGATTTTTACAAAACAGGCTACATCTATTGGAACTGATTTTTTTTTTTTCTTTTGCTCATTCAACCATCTTGTAGTAAAAATAACTGATCAAGGCATGGAGCAATGTTCTCAGCATTTGTGTTTCAGGCTTGCCATTATAATGTTATGTTGCAAAATATAATCATCAAGATGTGGTAAATGGAAGCACCTTTAATGCCTTACTTGTCAGTTTGTTCCCACCTCCACAAAAATGACAGATCCTCAAGTTTAAGTGATGGTAATTTGTCAGTGTAGTCACATACTCTCTCAAAATGGATTTAAGCGCTCACCTCCCACAGCTGTTGTCATCTACAATCAACTATCAACAAAAGAGTTCAATACACATATATAATCCAAAGTGAATGTTTCATTCTGGATTTTTATTTTTAGACTGTAGTGGGACAAAACAAAGCTTGTTTGTCGAGGGGCAATGCCAAGTGCAACCTGCAGCACAGACACAGTCGAGTTAAAACAGTTAGAGGGAACATTTACTAGAGGACATATTCAGTAGTTTCCAGCATCTGCAAAACATTCCTCTGTGTTCCGAACTGTGTGTGCGTGGGTGTGTGTGTGTGTGTGTGTGTGTGCGTGTGCATGCACGCACACACATCAGCTGTCCCCCCTGTAGCCCTTTCATGTCACCCAACACCAGGGGCTCGTGGCAATGGCCACGGGTGGTCCACTATGTGAGAACTGGTTCCTGCAGGGGGTGTGAAGAGACCCCCTGATGGTATCAAAATATATACCACAGGGGGACAAACACACACAAGAATGTACCCACAAACACCATACAGTGCTGTAAATTATACTCAGAGGACGTGGGTGTCTTTTTCCTCATTATACACACTGATATTTTTTTTTTGCAGGTTCTTCCATTCCGTCATTCCTGCTGTTTTCCAAGACAAAAATGAAAAACATGTCTTGAACAGGACATGTGGCCAATTTAAGATTCATTAGCAGGGACAGAATCTCTCAGTTAATTCAGAATTGATTCTTGATTCAATAAATCGAAATATAGCACTATATTCAGGCTCTTACTCCATTTTGGTGTACAGTTTAGTCATTTCTTTATTGCACTGACTTAAAATACAGAATGGCACAGAAATACAGAAATGTGACACTAACTGGTCTAGATGAAGGTGAAAGCCTGACAAATAGAACAAAGTCAACAGCAGCAGCAGCAGCAATTATTTCAAACATGTTAGTCTTCTCTCTGTAATCAAAGTAATTTATTGACTGCCACCATTGGCTGAAATATCCTTAGTGTTGGTCTTGTTGTTTTGTGATGCAACCATTACCAACCCCATATCTGTCGTAGCAGTATTACCAGAGAACCCATCATTATCACCAGTGCTGAATGATTGATCAGAGTTGACTGGAAGGGTTTGTTTTTTCGTTTAAGATTTTTGTGTGACAGTGTTACTGAATCTTGGTTTGCCAACTCATTTGCTAAGATAAGTCAGTTTCAAACTGTTTCTCTTCAATGTTATTCATGTCTGAAAGTTGATATTCTTGTAATGTGAGGGGAAATGTGGCTAATATCATATAAAAACTAGACACTGCACTATCATTTCTTGAGTCTAGTATTGCAGGGTATGTTTCTATATGTACACAGCCACGCCAATATTTAAGTATCAGACCCAAAACAGGCTAAGAAAGGACTCAACTCTACAGTGCAAGTTCAATATCCAAATCACAAGAAGCTGAATTCTTTTGCTAAAGGCAAAATCACTCTGATACGAACTGCACCGCTCCACAGATGCCCTGGCCAACAAATCTTGTTCTCTAGATGCATGAAAATGTTTGCTTGGTACAGATTCCAACAACTGTCACGTTATTATGATGTAAATGAAAAAACAAAACAAATTTTAATGCAAAAATAATTATTCCCACCTGTTTGAGCAGGGTGTATTGGCCATTACATCACGCTATCCTAATGCTCAACAACCCCACAAATAAGCACTCTAAACAATAATTTACCCAGGATGAACTGGCTTGCTCATCTAAAAGACGGCACTAATGGACAATGTGTCCCTTGACCAAAGCCACAATACCCCAGAAAAAGTGACAAATCAAGTCTAACCCACATACCTTCTTACACCATTCCCTTGGTGTTGTTTGACTAGTCTCCAAGGCAGTTTAAATAAATGAGTAAAAGTCATAAATTCATGTATAAATATTTGTTTGTGTATTTTATTGCCTAAAGCCCTTAATAATGAGACTGGTACATACATCAGTGTAACAGCAATGCTGTAGAATCATGGTTAATGAATTATTTCTGCAAATCATGAACTAACTGCAGGGCTAATATTTTGCTGCAGATTTCCCTCCTTATTCAGCTGAATGGGAGATATATTAGTTGCTGATGGTATGTGCCTTGAGGAATGTACTAAAGTTCAGCCTTTTCATAAGCAATCTATTTATCTATCCATCTGAGTGTAGATAAGCCAACATTAGCTCAACATCAGACAGCAAACTAAGCAAGAGAAAGATTAAAAGAAAAAGTACAGTGGTTGATAAAGGACAGAGAAGTTACACAGAGACACAGACTGCAAAACAGGGAGAGATATCATGCGAGAAAAATAAGACTAAAGGTGTCCGACAAGACAATAAGGTGATTAAGTTAGAGAGATGTACACATAAAAAGGCTGGCCTAGGAAAATTGATTTGAATCAAAACAGAAAGATGAGAATGCAAAGGAGATGGAACTGATTGAAAATGAGAGAGAATCAAAGAATGGTCAGATGTAATGACAGAGGGAGAGAAAGCAGAGAGAAGAGGGAGAAGAAAAAGACTGATGGAACTGGTGGGACTGAAGTGATGGAATGGATTCAGACAAGAAAACAGACAAACACTAGAGCAAAAGTGGGACAGTTGCATAATGTTTAAGATTGCGGACCAAATAATATCTGTTTGACTTTTCATTTCTCCGTCTGACTCCAACTCTTCTCAAGGGGCCACCCTCATGAAATGGAAAAGAAAAAAACAGTTCAATAAGGTACTTTTAAGAAATAAATATTTCAGTCTCTCTTCACCGGCTTTCAATAGTCTCCCTCATTTGATTCATTCCTCTTTTACAGGTAATGAGTTGTGTTGATCATAACATTGATGTGGGGTTAAAGTTAATTACAGGTAGAATAACTAATTAATTGTGATGTGAGTGTCAAGTGGGAAAATTAAGAACATAGAGAATGAGTTCACCTTTTGCATGTCAGTCAATTATAAGGATCAGATTTAAATGAACTGTCTTTGAACTAAATGTAAATGTGATTGTAGGTACATTAAATATGTTGTCTGTTCACAGTTCACAGGCATTTAAAAGACGTTGATGTTGATAAAAAAAAAAAAAAAATACTGAAATCCTTTTCCATTGGTTACTATGTATAATGTGAACTAAGAGTAGATCTTTAACATCAACATAATCTACAAAAAAACCTAACATGGGAACCTCAAAAATGCAATCAACAACTAATCTTAAAACGCTGTAGGTATTGTGGAAATCACCAAAGACAAACTTTTACTAATTGATCAAATTGATGCATTATCATTAATGAATTATCAATGAACACGGACCAAATGCCTGTGGACGCATTTGGATAGACCTTCAACCAATTAGAGCAAACAAAAAGTGATACAACCATTCAGAGCAGTAAGACTTGTGTGACATGTAGCACTGAATAAGACATGCAAGTTGGGATGCAGGAAAGAAAATTACTGCTTGGCCATAAACATTCTAAAACTACAGAGGTGAGAAACAGAAAAAAAAAGTACAAGAATATTCATATTTGGTTCATGAACTGTGCATAGTTTGACAGTTTGATGTGTGTTCCTTGCCAACAACCAACAGAGCCTAAAACGTGTGGCTTTTTCAATCATCCTACCAAAACTCTCCTCCATATTAGATAAAACGGTTGTACTGGCCTGACACAAACTAATTTGCCGGGGAAAACTGTCTGATCAGGAGGGGAACCAGACACATCTGCCAGAACAAATAACATGAGCTCTGCAGATTTGTCTGGTTCCCAGAGTAGCAAATTATTATGAATTACTCTCTCATCTCTTATTAGCATCCTTTCCAGGTACAGCAGGCAGCTGTTTTCAACTAAAAGTACCTGCCTAACCCAAAAAGGAGACATAAACAGTTGGTAACTTGCTGATAACCATGCAATGCATCTTTATATTTTATATACAAAGGTGATGCAAGTGCATTCAAATGTGGATATGTTTATTGCCATGACAAACATACTCAGTTATTCATTATACTATCCAAGGATAAGCCATTGAATACTTTTCTCATGTACCTTTTGCTGATCTGAAGCAGTCTCTGTGGAAAGCCACATGATAAGAATGTGCCACATGGCAGAAACTTTAATCCCTGCAGGTATCTGAAGGGCTTTTGTTTTGTGACACTGCCAAAAAATCTGAAAGGGTTCAAACAAGGGACTGTGTAGATTAAACAGCCCAATTAATCTCTCCTTCTCCAGCCTCCCAAGTCCCAAGTCTAGACTTCAAAGCAGGCATAAATGTAAGGACTTGAGCCACTTGTAGCTTTGTTATTTTTTTCCCTTTTACACTGGCATGTAACATGACTCATTGGGGCTTCAGGAAACAACCTAGCAGTCATGTAGTTTTCTTAAATAGAAGAGCGGTTGCGAATAAGGCAGGACAGAGAGCAAAGGCTTACTTGTGTTCCTGCAGGATATTTAAAAAAAAAAACAAAAACCTGCACATGGGGGAAAAAAAACCCCCCAAAAAACTAAAGAATGTAAATCTCGACTGAAAAAAATACATCACGTTCTTAACTCTGGAAAGAAACTAACGCTGGTGCAGGGATTCAGCATTATGTCTATATACTTTATTTTAGAGAGAGATATGGGTTGGTAAACTTTCTAATTGTCAAAATAAATTTCAAGAAGCAGTACAAAAAGATAGGATGGGGTATAAGGAGGAAGAAGTAAACTATGAGTAAGTCACAGAGAAGGGATCAATTGTTAAGGCACAGGGGTATAAAGTTGGCACAGAAAAAAAACAATGGTTGTGGTACACCACTTTGTACCTTAATCAGCGGGTTATGATATCCACTGTAATTCTCAACTGAATCATACCACCTGCCTTTCACTGTTCACTGAATCTGATTAATAAATGTGTTCTTATGTTGTTTATCTAACTTGGTTGACAGACAAATGAAAGTTGCATTGGAACTGAAAGGGGGATCCCAAAATATTTCTTTTGAGTGGTCAATCCTTGCAAATATTTACAAGCTCACAACAACATCGAAGAGGGTGTCATTTATGTGTCATCTTTCGAGACTCGCATGGACTAACAAGGAGGAAGTTGGTATGTGAACACAAGAGCAGGAGGGTGCTTAAACAGCTTGGGAAAGGGAACAAACACACACACAAACACACAGTGGCGTTTTGGAAGGAAGAACTAAAAGCCAAATGTGAGTCAGAGGACTAACAGCAGTTAAACATTTTAACAGGCACAAGCCCACTCTGGGTGCATGTATGAGAGACGGTGTGTGTGTGTGTGTGTGTGTGTGCGCCATACAGACAATAACAAGGCCAGTAAGCCGAGCACATGGTCGGGGTGTGAATGTCAGTGTCCTACTGCCACCTATTGACTGAATGTGGAACTGCTCTCCCCTCCCCCACACAGGGTTGTACAGTAGGAAAATACAGTAGTACACACAGCCATTATGTGAGAGAAACAGCCACAGAAGCGTGGGGACAAGAAGAACAAAATATGTCACGAAAGGAGCAGGAAGTTATAAAAGGGAAGAAAAATGTTTAATAACCAAAATTAATTCTCTTTCAGACTGACTTTTCTCACAACCCCAACAAAACAGTATTGAAATCTGTAATTTTATTTTCATCTGTTGCTCAGAGATCCATTTTTGATGGCCTTCAGCGATTCAAATTCCTTTAATCACTTACATTTATGCTTCTTTTTTACCATAATGAGTTGTTGCCTTTGCTTAACTCTTAAGTGTAGTAAAGTGTGCGAAAGTTCATACAATGCTATCTGTCCTACAGCAAAAACAACACACACCACCATTATTGAGGCAATATTGTTAGTAGCAACACTTTGTATTTAACATACAAATATAGTATAGAATTTATAGAGGAATCACTTGTGCATTGCTAACATAGATCTCACATACTGTGTGACAAAGTGTGTTTACACAGTCACAGTATAGGACTATTATAAACTAGTATCGGAACTATACAGTAAAGAGTACAGGGTACAGAGTAGAGAGTTTAGTTCTCAAAGTGATACAACTATTTATAAAGATATACGTATGTTTTGCAATCAGCGGTATGATATAATAGAGCATTTAGTAGCACTGAGGTTTCTAAATCAACACAGTGGAGAGTCAGTAGGACTATAAAGCCTGATGATATAGTGAAATGGAGTAGGGAGAGAGGAGAGGTGTGGACACAAGTTCACAGAGGACAGAGCAGATGGTGTCTGCTGGACTTACACAATCACACACACATACGCACACACACTGGTGACATAATAGCAGCATGCCAGGTGTGCAGTTGGTGGCCTGCAGTCTGGCATTGACTGTGAGTTGAGTGTGCGAGTGTGTGTGTGTGTGTGTGTGTGTGTGTGTGTGTGTGTGTGTGTGTGTGTGTGTGTGTGTGTGTGTGCGCGTGCGCATGCATGCGTGTGTGTGTGTGTGTATGCGTGTATCCCGTGCTCTCTTTGTGTGAAAGGGGCCCCCTATTCACTAGTCTCTGCTGCCAGCTTGGCACTAAATCACAGGACAAGACGATACACGCGCACAAACACGCACACATGCATGCACACACCACCCTCTGCTGTCTTTTTGTCCAGCCCTGCCGAGGGAATGAAAAGAGGTCAAACTAGAAGACAGAGGCACCACGGCAAATGAAGGACGACGGCAGTTTAGCTGAACTTTAAGAGCAAAAAGACAAAGAAAAGATATTCAATATGGTACAAGAGCAGAGACAAGAAAAACGGAAAACAACTGTTCTCTCTTAGCGTCTCAGTAGCTATTGTCCCAGCAGTGAGCTGGCTCAAAATGAGAATACACACACACACGCAGTTTCCTCAGGCAGTGTCTTCAGGCAAGGTTTGGACAGCCCAGCTGCAGTCTCACCTCTACCACTACTCATTATGCATGGCAATGGTGCTGATTGTGTGTGTGTGTGTGTGTGTGTGTGTGTGTGTGTGTGTGTGTGTGTGTGTGTGTGTGTGTGTGTGTGTGTGTGTGTGTGTGTCGTTTAAAGCCAGATGAGTCGCAGTTCCCAAGCAGCCAAGAGTCTGCTCTGTTTTAAACTAGTGAGAATAATGACACAGCCAATGAAATATTTACAGAGGAAAGGGGGGAGAGTGAGATAGATATCAGACACAAGCAGTAACAAGCCAAAGGGAGGAGAACACAGTAAACTGAAGGATTCTCAACTATATCTCCATTGTGGCTACATTTAATGAGAACCATTACCCAAGTACAAATGGTTTTCAATCATTCCCTTCCATCTTACCGTGGCTGAAGCACCACTGACCTGCTGTGGTCAGTTATGTCACACCACAAACAAATACTGGCAGTTAGGGTACCTGTTGATGAATATTACATGACTGCACCAAGCCAGTGCACAGAGGGCAAATGAAGACCATGTTCTGAGCTCCTAGCCATAAAACAAATGAAATGAAAAAACACATTATTTTTACAGCTAAATGACTGTGCACCAAAGCACAGGTGGAACTAATGACATCAGCAGTGGCTCCGTTCCACTTTGGGGACTCCAGGTAAATTAATCTAGTGTGCTAGCATGAACAAATCCAGGACCCATGAAGTATCTTACCTATAATAACAGGAATGAAGTTGATTGTAATGTTATCAGCTACAACTGAGCTTTTCCTGTATGACAAACCAAAATGTCTGTAGTGAAAATGGTCTATACAGGACCCTGGAACTAAAGTTGAATGGATCCATGATTAGCGCCATTACTTGCACCTGTGTTTGACAAGTCAACATGTATACTGTAAAAAAGCTCAGCTGAGTTTGATAACTGAGGCTGGCTACTGAAGCAACACAAAGACTGCACTGATTGTCACAGCAATTTGAGATATAATCCAACAAATATACATAGTCTTTGATTCACTCTGTTCATTCAAAAAAGATTGACATTTCAAATTCGAATCAATACTCTGGGAAATATTTACTATCAAACACCAACGAAACATCTCTATCTCTTTGCTGTGGTCCATATTTTTCTCATAAAAAGGCAGTTAACATTATTATAAAATTCATAATTTATTAAAAAATTACAAACCATAACCACAAAATTACTGTGAAGCAATTCTGATCCTGTTAGGTCACTGTTTTCACATAACCATGCTGCCAGCACAAGCCTGTCTTCTATACAGACCATTAATTTGGATGGTTCACAAAATAAATGACTTGTATAGGAGGCTTTCTGCAAAAGCATTTGAAGTCTGGGTTCTACAAATGGAAAGAAAACCCTTAGACATTTTAGTGTTGTGTGTTGTGTTTCACCAATAGAGTTATACTCAGAAGTAAGCCTCACCCCTTTATCTTTAGCACTTTGCTGCCATGCTGAAGCATAAAGATGCTCAGCGATACTTAAATTAAGTTAAAAAAAATGCAAGACTTGTTATCACTTCTTGATGTGTCGGTTGTGATGACATATGTTTGAACTCCTGTGCGTATGTGTGACTGAAGTCTGCTCTAAGTTTTTTGGCTGCACAACAGCCAAATTATGAAAAACTGTTGCTTGAGTCTGAACTCTTTCTCAGTGCAGAAGAGCACACATGGAAGTAACTTCTGTCTGTGTGAAAAATATCAGCAACTTATTGGCCTGGAAGATATTCAGAAAATCCATTTTTAGCTTCTCCATGAGTGCTTTCCCAGAGGATAATAAATTTGACTGCTTCCACACACAGGAAATTTGTGTTAGTGCTTGCATGCTCAGCAGTTTTCCACACAGTGTCTCCAATAGACAGCACTTTGATGGTGGTGACTCAACTATGATCAATGAGTTCCTATCAATATTTCAGTCTCTCTGCTCGTCTGCCTCTGTCTCTATTTCCACTCTTCCTCAAGTCTCAATCGATAAGAGGCAAATTAAAGGCCAGCTTCCTTTTAATCTTCTTTCTTCCATCTCTTTTACTTGGATGAATGTCAACTGTAAACAAACACACTCACATCTGGGTTGACCCTGAAAATCTGTGAAATAGCACTGTTCTGTTCTCTGAATAATAGTCCACCCCCCCCCCCCCCCCCCCCTCCTTTTAAAATTTTTTTTTACTTTCTAATACTCTTATCCAAGTTGGAACTGTAATATAAATACCAAACTTTAACCTGGAGGAAATAGTGAAGCGTAGAGGATCATTCCAGGCAGATTTTGGCATCCACATCTGTCCTTGTGTCATATTGCATTGGCAGCAGAGGTAAACAGGAGCTGACACCTGTCACAGATGTTGGAGCTACCCAACAAGCTAACCCACATATCTGTCCATCTATCTGTAGCTATCTGTCATATGTCATCCAGCTGGAGCCAGGAAACTAAGCAGTGTCATTTCAGCTAATATCTGTGTTTGACACTGATGCCATCAGTCATGTGGAAATGAGGAAAAGCACATGATACTGGTGAATATTAGTGGGTACATTTGATGTCAAAGTATGTTATCATTAAAAACAAGCGTGATGTTAAAGTAAACTAGATAACTCAACAAATTTAACATAGTGTCAGTTTAATTGTAAAGAAGTAGCTCATATTTCATAATAACATCCAGGCTTTACATTGCATTTTTGGTGGTTTTGCTTTGAACTGAGCATCAAACATTTTTACATTAAGAAGAAAAGCACCAGCTGTTGGGTCCAGAAAAAAAAACAACACTGGTGATACGAGCTTTCAGTGGTGTGTTGTCATTGTGCCAAGACTCACTAGAGCCCAAAATTCAAGCTGTGCCGTGATTGCTAAGATGCATGTCGCACACTAATGTACTATGTCATGTGGGAGTGATAGCAGTGTGTCTCTATCTCAGAAGCGTCATGTCCTGTTTTAGACAGGGCCATTTCAAAAACACACTACTGGCAGTTTAAAATGACAAGGCGACAGCCACAGTGGGTGTTTGCAAAAATAGAGTTCTCTTTTGTACACAGCCCTGGCACCTCACTGTCTGACTTGCCCCATGTTTCCAGTCAGATTTCTAAAAGGCAACCACCACGTTTACAGGACAGGGGATCGGCAGGTTTCAGATATGACGGACTATTTAAAAATGTTAATGTAGACTTGAATGTCAGAAGAGCCAGCCAAGTTCCAAATAACCACATATAATACATTCAAAATGGGCAATAAATGAAGCAACATAATTAGGTTTTTATGTAACCGATGAGAAAAAAAGAAGAAAAAAAACAAACAAACATCTCATGAGTTGGATTCATATTTGTTTTGAACTGAATATTTGTCAAAGCAAGTCACTCAACGCATACACCCACACCTAATCATAGGTTTATTATAGGTACTGTTATCGTCACAATTTCATATGACTCCTCTCATTTTTGCCCAAAATTGTGTGAGGTCTTATGTTGCCATACAGGTCGTTGCAGCCTGTCAATTGCCGCAGAGGGTCAGCCTTGATGGATGACGGGACTCATATTGAAGAGTCAATGCTGCTACTGTAGTTCAGCTAATGCACTAACTGGGGGGTTGATTTGGGCTTTTTAAAAACAATGTAAAAAAAACACCTCTACTAGAACAGTAAAAACAAATTAAACACAAAACCCACATTGTTCAAAACAACAAAGTAGGACATAATTATTGTATAAGGGAACTTGAAATTCAATTTGCCTTTATAGTTTGCCTGCAAAGAAGTCTTGCATAATTTTGAGATTAACAATGACATTTTTATCAAATGTAGTGATTGATTGTCATATTGCGACAAACTGTACAGTTTGATGTAACTATAAAAGTAAAATGATGACCATTACTGGCAATGAGAGAGACAGTAAGTAAGACAGCATTGTCCAGAGATGGACTGAAGCGTTTAAAGAGCCATGATAGAGAGGCATGCAGGTGCACAGACAGGAGAGCAACAGGAAGGAGGCAGAGATGACAGAAGGGGTAAGGAAAGGAGAAGGATGAAGGCAGGAGATGTTTAAAGTATAGAAGCCTAACAGGGAGCGTGGAGGAGGAGAAGAATCACTATTGGCTGACTGTTGGGGGATTGAGGTTGTTCACTTCCATTTACGGTGCTCACCTCATGAAGAATACTTCCATCTTCAGAACTGCTCACACAGAGAAATATGGTTACATGTTTCTCTACTTCTGGCTGTTTTACACACAGCTAAGGATATAAACTTATGTGCCCTCACACATGCCAAACCCACACTCAATCACTTGTTCCCAGCATGTCTCTGTCACACATAAAACTATGCCTATGAACTCCCACACAATCCCCACCCATACACTCACACCCACAACCTTGTCATTTCCAATGACATCCCCAGCCTCCATTACCTGCATACATTAACAAACCGCTCTGATGTTAAAATTATACATTCGTACATTTGAATAATTCAGATTATTTTAAAAGCTGTGCACTCACTCACTCTCTTTTTTCCAGACAGAAAGAGAGCTATTTACCTCAAATCGCATTTGAATAAATCCCACAAATCCTTTCAAAGTTCCATGGGATAAACCAATCAAATACCCCCAACGCTGGCTGACTGGCCCAATCAAAATTAGTATTCATACTTGCAGCCTTTTTTTATTCAAAAGACATCAAATAGCAAATCAAATTGGAGCCTATTTGTGAAGCTCAATTTGTTTGAGATAAGAAAAAGGTGGCTAATAGAGTGAGAGAGAAAAGGGGCATTGCCACAGTGCCATAATGTAATTCCAAACCTAACAAAAATATTTGATGAAGTAAACAGTGTCCATTTGGTTCATAAATGTGGTAGAAGATTCTATTTGTTCAACAAAAGAGAAATACATAATATGTGGCAGTCAAAATACACATTATATGGCCAAAGGGTGTGGACGCTCAATTATTCCTGGGATGAAACCTGCTTATCACACTCACCAGAGTGTGTGTATGACTATTTTTGTGTGTCAGGCCACGTGTGTGTGAGAGAAACAATTACAAGATGTCAACAGGAATCATGAAATACGGTAGCAAACTATGTGTCTTCCTGTGTTTGCAGCAGGCACTGTACATGCATGTGGTTATGTGTGGTTGTGTGATAGTAGATGGGCTGTCATGATATTGATGTTATCGACTTATTGTACATATCTTATCAACTGACTGATATATGGAATTGACTTTAGACATGACCCAACCCATTTTTGTTATAGGAGTCCCAAGAGTCCATTTTTTTTATTGTTTTAGTTGTATGTTTTTTAAAATGTATTTGGGATATTTTTTTTTCACCTTCCAATCACAATGTCTGAATATCAGAAGTCATTAAAAGTTCACTGCTCTCTGCAAGGGTTTACTAGCATTATTATGCTATGATAATAAAGTCATATCAGAGGCATAAAATTGTCTTAAAATGAAAATAACACTATTACTCACAATCATTTCTGAGACAAAATATCATCCAACAAAAGTAGCTGTTGTGACAGACCTGATGGTAAATGTTATAATGAGTAAGAAATGTGACAATTAAGTTGGAACTGATCGGCGAGAACAAAATGTTTCCAAACTAAAACACTTGATATTGACCCGAGAGAACAGTGGATAGATAGTGAAACCTCATTTCTCGCCTCTGGTACCCATCTCTGTCTCTTCCAACTGTCTGTAAATCATGACAGGCGGTAACCCTCCAGCTTCCTCTTTCTCTGTTTTGAAAACAACAACTAACCGTCTCTGACGCTTATGTTTCCTGCGTTTCAACGGACTACACACAGACACGCACGCACACAGACCCATTTTATCTGACCTCCAAACTCAAGTTCCTGCTTTGCGTCCTACAACTTTAGCTAAGCAAATATCAAGTCTATTAGAAGTTTGCATGAACATGCAATTTCGTAAATATTGTCAGTGGTTGTCATCAAGGCTGAAACAGAATTTTACTATAATACTTATTAGTGGCAATGGTAAAGACAGGCAGCACCAAGGGCATATGTGTACATTACAGGAAAGTAATACAGGCAGTGAATCACACAACACATTCTTCCAAAAATATCAATATATGCTGCGTGCTTGTAACTTCTCTTAAATAATTTTAAAAAGGCAGGTGTATCTTCACCCAGCACGTTTACCCAAAACTCACATGTGCACAAACACACACACCAAGGTTCAAGCAGCTGGTGAGTTTGCCCTTGACTGCCCAGCCCCGGGCACTGCAGGCATGGATGCAGCTGTTTAAAAGAGTTCTGGGTAGGATTTAGAAAGCAATGTCTTTGTCAAGGGTAGGCTTTATTTACACTGACAATGGCACTGTTCCACACAAAGAAGTGAAGCCGGCCTTTTGGATTGGAATTGGATACATCCAAAATACAGCTACGTTGCCAGAACACAGTTAAAAAAGAAAAAGAAATTGTGTATTCACATAGTAGCTAAGAGCTCAAACCTGGTTTCCATCAAAGTATTCTTGGTGTAATACCCTTTAAACCCATATGTAACCCTGTCACTAAACCTAAACATGAGACCTCTTCTGTGTTTCCACTGTGAACAGTACTCTTAAATGAAGGTGTGTTTTTTTACCAGATGGGCTTCAGGGCTAACCCCTTCTACTTTTCCAGCAGATAAGAAGCAACAGGGGAGACTGGTTGTGACTCTTAAGAAGCTGATGCATTCATTAACTGAAACATTGCAACCTATACTATACATTACGACAGATACAAACTGGTAACTTTCTGCTCCGCACACATTCATCTCTTTTTGATGCCAATCTCTGTCTTGCTTGACCACAGACTTGCTAGGCCTATAAAATGTGTGGATGTTTATGACAACAAGGAAACAAGCTTTACTGATAAAAGGCTGCAGGCAGCAAGACAGACAAGTGCTGGTATGCAGTGTCTTAACTCCATCTTATCAGATCAGTGTTGTAGTTCCTAACAGAAGGTTAACGGAAAAAAAAAACAGTAATTTTGGTACTGTCTACAACTTCTGTTAGTGGAAAAGCAAAATAAAATGCTCTAAACTGTAATGAACCATACTGCTTGGAGGAAACAAGGCTTTAGTGGCACCATGAAGAACAAGAATTTCTGAGGGCACAGAGGGAGCAGAATGAGGCATTTTGCTACACATTGTGTTTAAGTAGCATGTTTGTTTGCTCTTTAGGCTTTTCTACTAGCAGTACCGATAATGGGTTACACCACATACATAGTTAAAAAATAACTAAGAATAAATCAAACTCGGCTGCCCAGATAAGTTAAGATTAAATGAAGAGATTTTATAAATGTTCATGTCTGACAGCGCTGAGGAATGAGGTCTTTGTTTGTACACTGACACGATATGAACAAGTTGTAGATGTGATTAGGATTTAAATCACAGCTCCGCTAAAACATTCATGGTCAAATTTTCAGGTTGAACTATATTTAAATCATATCCATGAGTAATTAAATACTAATATTGTGCAGTACTCCAGGCATGAAGAACCCAAATGCAGCATTTGACATGAATTAGGCTAGGTTTGTAATCCAGTGAAGAAGAGGAGGGGTGCTCATGTGAGTGAGCTGCAAAGAAAATTAACATGGATCTGAATTCCAGTACATGTGCTTATGTGTGCATTAATTCCAGTGTCTGTTTATACAGATGAAGTACAGTGATTTGAGATTCATCACCAGGCAAATGATTTACAAAATTCAACAGATAATACACATTTTGTGTATAGTACGTAATCTGGAAGTGTAATTTGTGTTATCAATTTGTAGGACTTGCCCTTGACTGACCTGCCTGGGGCTCAAACAGAGAGACATGGCCTGCTGTGCGGTTGGGGATTCTGGTACCCTACTCTTAAGGAACAGATGCCACGGCACAACAGCTGTTCAGCTGGCATCGAACTGGAAAAACCTAGTTATCCAATATCAGCACCTTCAATTAACCAACTGCAGCACATTCAGTCCCGCAGCAATAAATCAAATGTATCATTTTTTTTAAATATTCAATGACTTATTGCCTTTTGGGTTCCTCTTTTTAAGATTTTAAAATGACACAGCATGTAAACACCATCATTCAAAGTCTTGTTGTGAGTGTGAGTGCATGTGTAGGAGAGAAAAGGTGCTCACCTTGGAAAGACTGTCTGGCTCTCTCCACTAGCTCTTCAATGGGGTAGCTGGCCAGGTCTCCTCTGGCATGCTTCGTCTTACAGTAGGTACATGCATTCAGACACCTGAACGGATAAACAGAGACTTGGTGAGCTAAGGAGAAAGGGATGAAGGGCATCGTCAACGCACTTCAGAGGAGATATCACAAATGAAAGATAGAACTTTATGGAACTGAATAAAAAACTAAACTCATCCTTAAACTTTGTGTTGTATTATATGTTGCGCAATTCAAACAAGCTAATGTTTGACAAAAAATGTGTTTATGCAAAATTGGCGAAATTCAGTGCAATACCCACAAGTTGAAAAATGTTATGAAAAACACTGCAATAAAATTGTATTAATATTTCATATATTTACATCTTTCAGCACACTTGGCTGGCAACACAAGTTTTTTTTTCTCTGTATTTCATAAAACCACAGAATTAACATTCCTACAACTTGACCAAAACTTGACCATTAACAAACTTTGGGCAACTGTTCTGATCTGTGGAAATTGGAGTAGGGCTTGAGGAGAACATGGTGAGCGTTCGGATAAATAGATGAGACTTCTTAAAGTGTAAATGTAATCTATTGATTCACGCTCTCCCAATAGAGCCGAGGCACGAGAACAAAGCCGGGAGTCAAAACTGTCCTTTCTCTCCTTCACTGTTTAAAAGGACTCCAGCTAACTCCAAATTAACCATGGACAGCTGTCTCTCAGACCGAGGCAAGCAGTGGAAAAATTAGACTCAATGCAGTGTTTTGTTTTCAAAAAGTAAAAGCTTAATTCAAACTGACTGAGTATGGGAGGGAGGGAGTAAGACTCTGAAGAAAGAAAAAATTGAAATAAAAAACAAAATACACAGATGCTTCACATCAGATCCAAAAGCATGGAATGGCATCAACTCTGGGGGAGTCTTTGTTTAGGATGAAGGGGACTTTTATTCGAGTTGTCTGTAAATCAGTACTGAAAAGAAGAAGGAAAGCCACTGTCAAAAGTCCTTTTTGTCTTCACTCCATTAGGGTTTCATTTCTGGTCTTTAATTAGTCACACTGGGTTAAAATACACACTGTTACTTTCACCACAGTAGTTTCTTTTAACTCACAATTTAACTGTTGGCCTAAATTTCTGGCAACAGCTCCAGTTAGCTGCGTAAACAGGCTGTTGGGTGAACACGAGTTAAACACTAAAATGTGTTAAATGTGTGAAATAAGGCTGAACTACTTACTCTGGGAAAAAAAGCCAAAAAAAAAGTGCCACATGGCTACATTGAGAGTACAACTATCAGTAGAGCCGCACTTATCAGGTGTTTACCAACATCAATGTAAAGCACAAAAATCATTCCCACAAGTTGAATATAGCACAGAAAGCAGCAAAATAACCAATCTCTGGCTAACACTGTACTACAGTCCAGCTGCTCATAAAGAAAACAACAGGACCATTCATACCACAGTACTACTAAAGCAAGTCATGATATGATTTGACACAAATCAAAGATCAAAGATTTCTCTCTCATGGTTTGCCGTGAGAGTTATATACTCCAGTGCAATGGCGAAAAAATCTTACTAATGATTCATAACCATCAAATGATGCGATATGTAGCAGCTGGTATGAGACTATGAAAACCGAATGTTGTAGATAACAAGCTTAAAGCCTGTATGTGTCCGTGACAGACACATGAAGAGAAAACGGGGATTCCACAGAAGCTTGAAACAAATAGGCAAACAACACACAACTACTGCTAGGCCAAAAAAATAACTGATTGTAGTGTTTATAAGATGGGTCACGTGGATTCCATGTTGCCAAATTGTAACAACTTCATTCAATTACTAGTAATTTCCAGATGTATTTAACACTGACAGATCTTGCTTTAGTTGTGCAGAGACAGTGTATCCCCCTAGTTTCCACTATGTGCTCTACGAAGAATACTGTGAGACACAGACTGAGTCGAGAAGGCATTTCAGAGAACGCTTCATCTTGATTGTTCAAATTCATTACAGTTCTTAGGCTGTGTCAAGACCATCTCTGAGTAAAAAGTAACTTGAGATGGCATGCTCTTCTACATTGGTTCAAAATAGCTTATATACTGCTTTACCACTGGCACATTGGCCATGCTGAGTCAAGTCTGGCTCACCAGATGTAGGCTGTGGATAGTAAGTTGACGACTGGCGGACTACTTCAGGTGGCAGTCTCCTCCCTTTCTGCTATCTAAATGTTTTCAGCATCCCTATCTCTACGGAGAAAACAACAAAAACAACCTTGCTAGCAGCAACCTACACATGAAAAGGGCAGTTTGCTCCACAGCCATTACGTAGTCGCTAACAGTAGGAATGTTAACCACCTAGCAGCTGTTACATTTTCCTCTGCTGAAATCTAGCCAATTAAATGAAAGATTTCTGTGAATGGTTGACAGAAATACAAACAAGTTAGAGCATTCTTTTCCCCTATACCAGAATGATAATACATGCAGCAGGCCCTTCTCCAGCACTGTCGAGATACTGTTGAGTCAAACCATACTTTGATTTATGTTTTGATGACTGGTTTGAAAATGTCCAGTTGTGCCAGAGATGGGGCATTTCCAGAGGTGGAGATTAGAAAAAACTAAAGCCAAGCCAGCATATGCAGTAGCAAATTGATTACCACAGACCTGAAAAGCAGCAATTCAAGAGTTTAACAGCGAAATGTAAAGATAAATGATCAAAAGAGGTCATCCTGTTAATGATCAGTGTCTAAGGAATCTATAGGTAGGTCTGCTTGACTGCATTTACTACACTGTAAAAGACCTACATAAGTGGCCACTGAAATAGCTACAATGTCTTGGTAATCATTTTGAAATACAACCAGGAACATTTTTAATGTCACCATGAAAAAAACGAAGAGAATATAGCTATCTATCCATCTCTCCATCCATCTCTCCCTCTCAGGGTATTGCTTATCCTAGTTGAGGGCACTAAAGATGGCAGCTAGGTCACAGGACCTAGCTGTGGAGAAAACACAGACAGATGGGGCCCTGCATGCACGAGCTCACGCGCGCACACACACACACACACACAAACCACCAGGGGGTCCATCCATCTTAATGTGATCAGGCCCAGCTGAGTGGATCACACCAACATTAATCTCAAGAGACAGCCAGTGGCCTGCTTGAGTGTGTGTGTGTCTTTGCATCAATTATGTGCATGTGTGTTTATGTGCCTGTGTGTGTGTGTGTGTGCCGCCGAACATTTGTCCAGTATCACAACAACGCATTAGCAGTTTCGACCTCTCCATCAGCCCAAACAGACTGCGACAACTAGTCAGCACCCTTCGACCGACAGTGACTGAAGGAGAGGAGCAGTGTCACTCTCTCTGACACACACACACCCACACACACACTTGCTGGGTTATCAGTTATTCCAGTTTTACCAGGAGAGAAGAGATTTTTAATCACTCAGAATTTTATTTTATTACACCCAAGAACATTGAGAACTTTTAAAGACTGAACATAAACAATGCTTTCAAAATACTGTTACTGTTCATGAAAACTTACTAAACTGCAACATCAACAACATTCGAGTGACATCAGGGAAAACTACATTGAGAATTAAAATAAAATATTTCTCCTCCCTATCAAGTCCCCATCCTTTCCCTCCTTTGTATCTGTCCTCTCCTCCTTCTGTTTCGTCCCAGCTAATTAAACCACAGAGGTAGCTGTTGTACCTGACAACAGTGTAGTTCATCAATGTGTTACACTGAGAGAGGCTAGCTCCCCAGTGTGAGTCTATGTGTGTGTATATACTGTGTGTGCAAGAAAGAGAGAGAGACTATTGTGTGGTTGCAGCCTTGAAAAGGTAACAAAGAAAGGAAAGCCCTGAGGTTCCTCTATACATTTGTAAACCTCCCTTGACACACACACACACAAACACCCCCCCACACACACACACACACCATCATTCCCTTTGGAAAGGCTACCATGTGCAGCATTTTTAAAGATACAGACTGGGAGAACATTGAGCAGGGAAAGGTTTTCTCAACGATAAGCATTTAGGGTCTACACATTAATTAGAAAACTGCTCTATACATAAACAAATCGGCCATGTGTGCATTTACATCTCTGTGTGTGTGCATATCCATGTGTGTGTTCATGGATGGATGCAATTATGAAAACAAAGCTTAAACTGTGATGGGAAGTCTAAGCACTTTGCAAATTATGAGGGAAGATTATTCATTGCACTTATTGTTGAGACTGGGGGAGGGGTGGAGTGGGTATATGAGCAAACAAAACCTTCAAACTGCTATTATACGAATGAACAAAGCCTCAAGCCTGTAAGTTTACTGTTCGTGTCATCTCAAAGTCAAAGTGGAGGTTGCAAAATAATGTGAAGTCAAGGAACAAAGAATGTTGACACAATGAAGTAAAGACCTATTAGGAGCAATGAATAGAGGATGATTACTTATTCACTGAAAGGTTGGCAGCTAAACCTTATTTACCCATGATACGCAGTCATGAGAGATGGTTGTATTCAAGTTACATGGAAACTTTGCATGCCTCTGATAAAGAGAATATTCCTTATATATCTAATCTTAAACCAGAACTAGTGCACTGCCCCTAGGAAGCATGTATTCCTATAGAAAAGTGGGAGGTTAAGTAGCTTTTTCATGGATGGCCAAATGAGGTTGTGTTTGAAGGTGGGATGTCAAGGATATAATTGGCTGTTTTTGACTACTTTTGATTTTACAATTATATTTCACCATAAAAACTATTTACCTTGCCTTGTTTGGTGTCATTATTTTCAGCACAATCTCACATGCGTGACTATACAGTTATTTTTTTCATTTTGACATACTATATTAACACTATGGACCTAAAATCACAAAATAACATAAAATCAGAGTAGGAAAAAGATTTTTTTTCACTGTGAAAACCACAAGTATGTCTAATGAACCAACTGCATTAGTTATAATGCAAATATAAATTGTTGTTTGCTAAATTTGTGCATAAGTTTTTGAAATTTACAAAGTTATATGTAACAATTTACATTCAAATGCCGGCAATGCCTCAGGCTCAGGGCTCCTCAACTCATTTCTGCCTGTTCCACATTCAGCAGTCTCCTCCTTGTTTTGACTCACAACACAAAAAAACAACTACACTACACACTAAACACACTACACTAAACACTATATAACATACTAACTATACACTCGAAACATGCTATATGTCACAAATCTCTCAACTCTCAAAACTCGCCATCTCTGTCGCTGTTTGTATCACCGCTGGCGTCCCTCACACAACTTCCCCTGTTCCTCAGCAACCAAACTTGCTGCTTGCGGACACTTTCATGACAAAAGTCCGTTTTTACCATTTCTTCCTGCACCAGACACAAAGCAGACGTGACGGCAATGTTCGCACAGAAAACAGCGTGGCGGACATTATTTACTCCAAGTCTGGTTTTGGACCTGCCAGTGCGTCCGGTCCGTCGACTCAGGAGGTGGGCCATGTGGGGGTGGGCTAGCAGCTAGCTACACACGATTGTTGTCTTTGCGTATCCAGAACCGAACCGCCAGCAAAATCCCGGTCCAGCTCGCGCCGCTGCAGGTATAAATCTGCTTGTTTCTTAAGGTGTGTCGTGGGCTTGAGCTCTGCAGTGATTGGCTCTGGTGCACACAAGACTGTGGTGGCTATGGTTGACAATGCTAGCAGAATTCGTAAGGCATTTCTGAAATAATTTATTAACAGTATAATTGTACTCCAAACAAATGCGACGTTGCACACCCTTGAACCACGCAGCAGCCAACTCTCAAATCAGTCTGATCCTGGTCTGCAGAGATATTTGAGGCACACATACACAGACAGACAGACAGCCACACACACACAGACAGACAGAGATTCCTTGCTTTTATAGAGAGATGAGGATTATGGATGAATCCAAAATCCAAGTGTTTATAACTTGTTATGGAATTTAACCTCCTCAGCTCATTTTGATTTAACAACATTGTGTTTCACTCAGAAAAAAACATTGCTGCACTAGAAGAAAAGCCAAGACTTCAACTGTGTGAGGAACCAGAGCAAAAATGTTCTCAATATGTCTGCCTGTTGTCGAGGTAACTGGATGATTACATGAATCATCACTGTGTACAAAAATCAATGCAAGCATATCAGCATATTAGCTGTCATTGCCTGATGGATCCTCAGGGTTCCCAAACTAGGAATCTGACTCTGACTATCATCCCTTGTAATACTGTTTTTGTTTTTCTGTGTGTAGATGTAAGCGTTTCTTTTCATCTGGGGTAGACCAGTGTGTATATGAGTGTCTGTCCTGAGGCAGCTGGGGTTTGTCCCCCTAAGTGTTCAATGCAGGCTGTATGTCTGACCTCTTGAATTCTGTTTAGTCTTGTGTTCCCAATGCTGCGCACTGAAACAGCTGAGTGTGAGTGTGAGCACGTGTGTGTGTGTGTGTGTGTGCGTGCGTGTGTGTGTGTGTGTGCTCACATATGTCTAAAAAATGTCACATGATGACCTTGTGTTTTACTGTGGCTTCTACAGCAGCTTCACTTGTTGTTTTGACTGGAGAGAGAAAGCACGTGTATGTGTGTGAGAGCATGTGTATGTGTGTGAAACTGTAACCCCATGTCTACAAAGGAACTTGAGTCCCAACTTCTTGTTTTGTCTGTAGATGGACCTCCAGACACTGTTTTTACGAGATCAGTCAGCCCATTGTTATTGGACAAGAATGGCATGATATTTATATCTATTATGAACCACCAAACATGCTGATAAAACAGAGTTTCAAGATCTGATCTGAAGTTAGACTTGCAGGCTGGCTGATTAACTGCTTAGCCTGTCGATGATCTGACATATTACTGCCTGCCTTAATGACCACTTAACTGTGTAACTGGCTGCCTGATGAAATAGCTTGATGTTGTCAAACTGTCTAAATGACCAGCTGTCTTTACTGATAGATTACCGTCTCACAGACTGCTTTACTAGTCTAGAAAGTGACTCGTGATATCTGCAGAGTCACAGAAGACAGCTGTATGCTTGATAAGATTCTCTACATTCCAGTTGGTAATGTATGTTTTTATGTTTTGTTGATCAGTAAATTCTCTGTGATCCAAATCACTGTTTGGTTGTTGTAACTACTTCATGGGATTAATCAAAACATGCCTCTGCACATGATCAGCAGTCTGAAGTCTAGTCCAGTAGCAAGGTGTAGCACAGGTTTTATTAAGGCATCATCCAGACCAAATTAAGCAAAGTGCAGGGTTGTTGGGCAGTGTGGGAGGACACAACTGGGACAGCATCCTTGTTCCTGGCTGAGGAGCAACAACTCTGTTGTCCCATGACCCATTTGCAACAAGTTTATTTCTCATTATTTCAGTTGTTTTTTGTCCTGTATGACACTACTTGTTTGAGACACTGAACAACTTCCATTGGAAGTAACATAAAAGAAGGCTGTATTAATACCATAGAGCTTGATGTAGTGTAAATGGCTACCGTACTATTGACCAGTTGGTGTGATCAATGGCTTATCTGATTGGCCACTGCGGCATGATGGCATGTTGCATTTGCAAGACTTGCATCCGGCACTCAATATGATAGGGATACCCTCAATCTGGTCACAACACCCGATTTGGTCTGAATGAGGATTAACATGTGCCAGAAAGCAGGATAAACTGTTTTACATTTCTGGTAATGCAAAGCCAGGTGGTCAAACTCAAAAACTGACTCAACTTTTAGCTCTTTGACTAGTCATTATATTTGAGCAGCAAGACCACTCAAGGTAGAACTGCTGGCACTACATTGGTTTTTGCTCAGCATTGGTAGAGTGGCTCAATTCACTGTAAATCTATTTTGCAGACAAAAGTCATAGTGAAGGCATCAGGAAAGGCTTTACGGAACATCAACAAAGAACATACTGAGTTGCCTGCTGATATTAGTGGGTTATTAAACATTATGCCTTAGTTTATGCTTACAGAGACTTGTGAATTAAAAGGATTACAGTTGTTTTACATTTCACATGATTGGTTCTAGATGCACCCTCACATAAAAGTCAAGAGGGCCTTTGACTTAATTGCCAGTGTTTCTTGTGAAAATCCAATGCAATGGTTTGACAATAAATTACATAAAATGTGTCACTGTATATGTACACACACCCCCACATACAAAATGACATGCTTGATGTCCGAGTCACAGGAAGAAAGGTGAATTTCTGGGTTGATGAAACCATCTTGACAACTATGGACCATTTACCGCTTAAAAGGAAACATGCAGGAGACAGGTTTGTGCAAATAGTCTGCAAAACAATCAGTTGAAACCGTGTGTGTGTGTGTGTGTGTGTGTGTGTGTGTGTGTGTGTGTGTGTGTGTGTGTGTGTGCTGAGTGTGTTTGTGTGCATGTCAAGTGTGTTTGCCTGTAAACTCTGTTTGCCGTGACATACTGGGCTAATTCAGTTACTCAGGGGTTCTGTAGTGTAATGCCTTGTAATGACACACAATCTCATTTTGTCCAAGGAGACACATCAATCTTTTGGATTTACTGTGGGGAGCAGAGTCTCTCCTGGTGAGTGAGTAAGAAGAACTGTGTGTGTGTGTGTATGTGTGTGTGTGTGTGTGTGTGTGTGTGTGTGTGTGTGTGTGTGTGTGTGTGTGTGTGTGTGTGTGTGTGTGTGTGCGGTATGTATGTGTGTGCTTGTGTGTTAAGCAGTGGGGAAGAGGGAAATGGAATAATATGTTCAGACCAGTGGAGCTGAAAACTACCCATACATTGGTTTGATAAACAGCAGGAAAGGCCACCATGGTACATAGCTAGAAGAGGTGTGGGTATGTGTGCGTGGGTGGGTGGGTGTCTGTGTGTCAGTGAGTGGAAACATGTCTGCATATGACGGTGTGTGTGTGTGTGTGTGCGTGTGTGTGTGTGTGTGTGTGTGCGTGTGTGCGTGAGTGAGAGAGAGAGAGAAACAAAATAGAAAAAGAAAATGAGATTTCCTTTGTGGAGTTGTGTGTGTTTGTATTCCAATGTGCAAAATCAAAGGATGTGGCGGTGATGATGTGTGTATATTGCGCAGCCATGCATTCCCACGATCCTATACACATATGTACGAGATCAGAAACCCGTGTGTAAACACCCTTCGCTCCTCTGTAACTCCACTTTCCTGAAGCACATCAGCACATTTTCTCTCCCTTTTGTTGCTGCTACATGTTACTTGCATTACATGCTATGATGCATTTTCACCTCTGCTCCTTGGGGAGAAAAACAACACAGAAAAGAAAAGATGAGATCATTGACCAACGAACAACCAAAATGAAAACGCAGTCAAGTAGAGCAGTGTAACGTGGCATGTGTATTTGCTTTTAAGATGAGGGAGAGATACAGACAAATGATCTGCAGTGAATATCGCACGGACCACAATAGTGACGTTATTACAGTCTGCATGGGAGTTTCAATCAGGTTTAGACATACCTGTCTCGATTGTTTGATAAAGTGTGTTTGTAGGAGAAAGAGGAAAAAAAAAAAAGACTGTGTCTTGCCGTGGCATCTCAGGCAAAAACTGGCTCCTTGTTCTCCTAGGCCTTATTCACTTTCTCACTGTAATTGCCAGAGAAATTCAAATTACAAAAGAGCACACAGACCTGATTCAATTTGCTTTTAACTCCACTAATGACTTCCCAATTCACCCCTGTTTCTCCCTGGATCACCATGTACCGCACTCTGCTTTTCCCTTCAAGCAGTGACTTTTATCTGCAAAAACGACTCTTCTATTCTTATGGTGACTCCACCATTCCTTACTGATAAGTGTGTCACCAATGAGCTGTGCTGTTTCGTTTTACCCGGCTGCATCAAGGCCTCTGGTATCAAAAACACAATGTGCTGAGTTTGACTGTTCTCAAAACAGAAATTGTTGCAAGGAAGGCTAAGAAAAGAATCCAACAACGAAGGAAGCTCTGAGGCGCACTGATTGTGACACACAAAGAAGAAGAGGAGCTCAGCCATCAGGTGCTGAAGACTGTCATTTGTGTGATGAACAGCGTGAAAGAGTGCCACTATGATAATAGTCAATATAAGAAAAGTGAGTATTGAGCAATGTTCATAAACTGGAAAGTTTACTGGATAGTAGATAGGAGATGCAGAAAAAATATGTGGTATCGTGAGGAGACTTCTGATGTCCTTGCAAGAGTAGCAGGTGTTTGCTTACATACATTAGAAAAAGGCAAACAAAGGGATTTGATTTTTTGTAGTAAATAAATAACTGTCAGACAGATACAGATAAAGAGAAGGGTCAATATGTACTGTAAATATATTTGCTGTCATCACTTTTTCTCACATTTACAGCATTTGAGACTAAAGAGGCTGTACAACTGTCATGCATTGGCCTAATGGGCCAAAAGAACTGTTTCACAATCATAATGATAATAAAAATAATGTTTTCTTGCTAGTTTTCAATCATCATGAGTTACATGGAAGTATCTGGTAGCTTTCATTCGGGTCAAAAAAAAAAAAATACTCCTAATTAATTTAAAGTGTAAATGATGTTAATATGTGTATGGCTGCAGGAGAAAATAATTGGCTTGCAGTTGTTTGCAGCCTTATTAACAGACCTAATACTCAGATGAGCTACAACACTTCTGACATACTGTGTTTTAGCAGTAAATATACAGGCAGACCAACACAGCCACTTACGGGACACATACATCCAGTCTTTTACTCAAGTGACATAGAACTGAATTAAATAATAATGAATTAATATTAATCCACATTATCAAAAAATAATTTAATCAACCACATCTACAAACTGGAAATGTTGTTGATGGTAATGAAGCCCAAATGTGTTTAGAACAGCAAATGAACTATAGAAAACATGTTTTACATATTGCACTACCCTTACTTTCCTTTAACTCTAATTAGCGTAATACTTTAAGGATTGCTATGGAGCTTTTAGGAGTTACATTGATTTTTCTAACATTGCCCAGATACCCTGAAATGTTGTATGCAAGCACATACAATTACCACACAGGATCTCAAGCAGGAGCTAGACAGATCTCTCATTATGAAAGCGCAGGTGACTTTTTGTGGCAGTTAAACAAATTCAACCTGCCAAAGACAATGATGGTGCACATTTAGACCATCATCACAAAGTCTGTCCTCACCTCCTCCATCACCATCTGGTATGATACAATGCAACCAATCCTAAAAGCAAGAACAGGCTGTAGCCAACCATTTGCTCTGGTGAGAAGGTGACTGGCTACAATCTGCCATCTTTACAGGACCTGTTATCCTCCGACAATTTGTTGATACTCAAAATACAGGAGACACTAATGTCTCAAAAGAACGTTTTTTCTTTTTTTTTTCCTGGGAGCAGCTGCCCTCATCATACAGGCCAGAGACCTCTACTGACGCTGACTAACTTGACTATTATATAAAAAACAGGCTGTGCTATAGCTGCAGTCACACTGCCTCAACAACTGTAAAAACATGGTAAAACACATCTAAAACCATATCCATCAACATATCAATCAACAAAATAAATCAAGTCTCTGTGTGCATATAGCTACCCCTCCTGGTCCTGCCATTTTTGACACATCAGGTCAGGCGCAACCAAATATTGTTTCAACCTCTACTTTTAAGGTACTACGTCTACCTCTGAAATGCAGGATGCTGCTGCTGTGTCTGTAGCTTCACAGCCAAATCCAAACCTTGGTCCTGCCTGTTCTAAGATTTATTGTTTTTCCACTCCCTCCACACGTCTGTGACCCCAAACTTACTTCTCTCTCAGCTGGCTAAAGCCCCGAACATTACACCTTGGTCACAATGGTTAACACAAATCTATGTTAAAGGTCAGCAGCGAGGTTGATAAGACCTATTATTTCACTGTGTCGGTGTGGAGAGTGGATGGAGAAGTTTTGGCAGCCAGACGAAAATCACAGGAAACAAGCAGCTAACTCACAGGGGGCCCGTCAGCAACAATAACATGTTCACAATGCACACTAACACACAAACATGAAGACAGTTTCCACTCCGTCTCTGATGGTTTTCTTTACACAGTTTGTGTGAGCACATGCATGTATTTTGCTATAGTTACTATTAATGACTGTAGTAATCAAGGATTTGGCAGGAATAAAGGTCTTTGAGAAATCAGCCACTAGCCTGCTCAAATGTTTTATGACTGTAGCCAACCACAGAAAGAAAACAATAGAAAGGCACTGTAACAAATGATTAGAGATTAATACAGTATCTAGCTTGAGTAAAGCTTCCCAAACATTCATGTTTAAGAAGGTATTAATATCTATTCAAAAATCTAACAATGGCATCATGCTATATTCAACATGGCTTTATTGCCAGATTAAATTAGCTTTCAGTTTAGAGAACAAATATTTTACTATTGGTGTCAGAGGGTTAAAAAAAAGGCTAGAATTACTATCACATGGTTGTACGCCTCAGTCAACCAGTGACCACTGTAATATACATCTATACAAGCGCCACAGTTTCAAGATAGGCACCCAAGATTGGTTTTCACTGTGTGGTTGACCTTTGACATTTATGATATAAAACATCATTACCTCATCAATTCATTTCATTAGCATGTGAATTCTTCATAGCCAAAAACGGGACCTTGACTTTGGTTTTTGTTCATCTTTGAGTCCAAGCGGCCAAATTTGAGACTAAAAAAAAGGACAGACGAGGGATAAATCATCAAAGGGAATTGAACAAACAAAAGAGGACAATATACTGTATGCGCTCCAAGGATATCTTTTATACTCCCTCGATAGCTGAGGCCAGTAACTAAACTCAAACGAAGAAATTTCCACTTCCCTGTAACAAAAAACAGGACTTTGACTGTGAATCTTTTCATGTATTAAATCCTTCAGTGTTTTTTCCTATTAAAGAGATGTTAGTATCTCTATTTGTCGACCCGTTGTCAGCATAACCTTGCAAGGATATGCCTCCCAGAAATTCTTTACTCATGTTTGAGAGAGCTCTCAAACCACAAGAGAGCCTACCGTGCCCAGCCCCCGTGTCATCCTGTCAACTCGCCTGCCTGCAGGATATGGATGATGAAGTTGGTTATTGGTTTGAGGTTAGAACAGAGGATCACTACCACCTAAGTTTTTAGCACACTGCAATAACAATGACAGAGATTATAACTTCCAAAAATGTGACTAAATACAAAACAGGGACGAGACAGATAATGAAATGAAATGAGCTGTAACTGTGGAACAAAGGGGTTTTTTCATGCCGGGAGTCTAATGGCAGTGGTTCACACAAACAGCAACAAATACACACACACAAGTTTAATGACCCATTCTAACCGAGTGGTTGTAAATTCCTTGTTTATGATGCTGAGCATCATGATTCAACTTGCTCAAAAAAGGGCTTTCATTGTTGCTGACAACACACACACACACACACACACACACACACACACACACACACACACACACACACACACACACACACACATATATATATATATACATACATATACATATATATATATACATATACATATATATATATACATATACATATATATATATATATATATACACACACATATATACACACACACACACACACACACACACACACACACACACACACACACACACAAAGAGCAAGAAGGGTCCGTTGGTGTAGCCTAGGGCAAAACACATAAATACACGCACCAGCTTCCTAATAGCATCAAGCAAGCTAAAAGTGGAACACAAAACACAGCATTAGAAAGACATGGTGAAGTCTTTTTCCAGTCCGACGCGGTGTGAAAAATGAACTCCGCCCTCAGGCTTATCTATTTGCATAAAGAAGCCATGGAAGAAATAACAAGGAACAATCTAAAACTAAATGCTGTTGACTGGAACGTAAGCCAATTAAAGAGCACAAACTCAACATCAGCTGTTGGAGTCAACAACATAAGCATGGGTAGGGTGGAGTTCAAGGAACCTCATCTGATTCAATCCAGTGCTGAAAAACACCAACTGTGTGTGATTTTCCAGTATTTCTCTTTCATGCTTCTTATTCACAATCCACTATTCCCTCCGTTGCTTCATCGCTTTCAGACCATTCAACATGTACATTCAAAACAAGTGAAAAAGATTTTTGCTGTACTGTTGCAAAGCCAAACTTTGGAGGTTTATCGGTTTACTTTTATCAAAGGCCATTTCAAAATCAAAGCAGGTAACTTCCTAAAAACCTTGGCTGGGAACAGCTTTTGTGTCACTTCATCTTCAGAAGCCTGTTAACTTTTCTGACATTCAAGGTCCCCAAGAGGATGGAGTGATTATGCTGTTTGGATGGCTATTCATTGTGGTGTCAAAAGAAGTGCTGGAGAAATTGTTATTCAAAAATATTATTCGTATGAATAAGAATCTCACTGTACCCCATTAAAAAACAACTATTGCATGAATCTGCAGCCCAATCTCACTCTAAAACTGTAGTATCGTAAAATCCAATACATACCGAATGCAAGTTTATTAAATTTTGTGTAAATCTGCAAATCATTCCATGTTTATTCTTCAAATCCTTTGTATGCCTGACTCAAAAATGTAAGGATAAACAAAATACAACTGATATTAACAAGGGATCCATGCAACATTCTGCTTTTGAACTGAACCCTCAAAGATATAATCAGAGCTTTTGCTCATTAACATGTCCAGTTAATATGACTCAAAACAACCGCGCTAATGGCCCAGGAGAAACCTGAGGATGTTCCTTCAATACAAAGCCAGAGGGCATTTGAGTACTAACTACAAGGTATATAGTGCATTTATTTTCTGATGGGGATAAAATTAACATGGTAGGAAAAAAGCCAATCTAATTTGGACTTCATGGGTGCAAATGAATTGATACGCAACCTAATGAAACTAATATTGTAAATCAATTTGAACAGGAAATTAAATTTTCAAAGCTAGTCCCAGGTAAACCTCCAGACCAGGCTTTTGTGCCTATTTGTGCTATAATAAAGTGAAGGAGATGGGGTACAGTAGGTTCATCTGTCAGACTAAAATTAATCTGTGGCATAATATGAAGCAAGTAAATGAGTTTTGCCTGAGAATATACAGTTTTATACTTAAGTGGGTGAAAGTTTAAGGTTTCACATAGCAGAAATGTGACTATGGTTTCAGCATGTCTTTCCTGATCGCTACATTTTCCAAGTGCCCTGACCTGCACCATAAAGAGTATGATCCCTAACTGGCTTTCCATCCATAATTTTTCCTACCATTTGTGTTAAATTGAGAACCAAGCATAGTCTAAAAACTCTGAAATTCAATTAATACAGTGCTGAGCAAGTGGTTTTAGTTCCTTTGACCACTGACAACTTTTATGACTTAAATTCAATCCTGTTCTGCTTTTCAGCGCTGATCTACTTGACTGAATGTCACTAAAATCAGAGAAGACTAAAATTATGTAGCCAAGAAAGCCACTCTGTAAAATTGTACTTGAGCTACATATCTAATAACTGCATTTGAGATGTTATCTTTATGCCATAAAATCATTCAAGATTCAAGACTTTTGAAGGACCTGTTGATAACCTGTGAAAGCACTCTACCCTTAGCATGACATCAACTTGACATTTGGTTTGGAAACAAAAGGAAGCACAGAGAGAGACCCTTAAATGAAGACATCCCATATGTTCATACACAAACTGGCAACAAACTGGGAACACTGAGGGCCACACACACTACAATTTAATAGTTTCAAATGTTCTCTGTTGACGCAGAGGGAGACTGGAGGACAACTGCAACTGATGGTGTGCATGTGTGTGTCTCTGTGTGTCACACAAAGGCCTCTCTGTTTCATCAGCTGACAAATGTCACCAATGATGTCACTTCTACCTCAGAACAATATTTAAAACAGATCATCCAAAATCAGACCACATAAAGAACGCTTTCTGCTTCTTTTCCGTAGTGTGCGCACCCACACACACAAACCCACATTTTAAGAAAACCATGACATTCATGACTGACCAACTCATACAAAAGCACACATTAAGCTTGGATTTTCAGTAACACCAGCATTATTGGGGAGAGATTTGTCAACATATTTCAGTAATCCCCGGACTCCTAACAGAGTTCCAGTTAAAAGAGTAAAAAACAAGGGGATTTATTTTTAGCCAGTCTAACCCGTTTGAAAAACAACACAGTTCATCTGGATCAGATATAGACCCCCTGCTGAAAGGGAGGCTGGCAAGGGACTGACATCTGCACACACATACCACAACACACAACTCAGAAAATGGGAGACAGGCAGAAATGCACACATCCAAGCTGGAAGACCAATGAAATCAGACAGATAGCAAAATGGTCAGACAGAGAAGTAGACAAGAACATATAAATATACATACAGATAATTACACTGTGTAAAGCAGTTGTGACCAAGACAGAGTGAACAGAGGAACAAGGAGTTGAGACCCATTTATCAACAATGTCAAAAAGACACACAGAGGGTCTAAAGGACCAAAGACAATGTGTGTCTGCATCTGTTGTAGCTATTCCTAACAACAAAACCAGAAATAAACCAATTACATGACACAGGTGGCGGTTTAAGGTAATGGTTTACAGGGGAGCAGTGTATAAGCCTTCCCAAAAAATTAAGATTGCAAAGTGCTGGCCAAACTGACTTCACTGTGGCAGCATTAATAAAAGGTTTTATTTTCTTTCAATCACAAACCTCACATTTTCCCTTTTAAACATACCACATTTGGTGTTGACCACAAATGCCAGGATGTTTGGAAAACTATGGTTGGACTGGTAGGATTTACAGTGTTTCTAGTCGCATTAGATGACTAAGAAGCTTTAGTCAGGAATAAAGACTACTGAGCTCAGGAGACTACAAGCATCTAAGACAACATGATCTCCTAAGGAAAGCACTGCATACATTTTTAAATAGATGCTTCTTTAAATTAAGGCCGGCGGTAATGTGTTTAGAAAATAATTATGTAACAATGTCACAACAGACATGTTATTTAATGTTTTTAATTACTTTAACAACTGTATACTACTAACCCTGTATGTATATGATATGATTACTATCATTGTTGTAAAGCCTGGCTCAGGTTACACCCTTTGTAAAACATGAAAAAAATACATACAGATAACAAATGCAATACATCTTTCTATCAATCATCTTTCTTAAAAGAGCACAAATGTTAATACTAATAGTAAATGTTACATAAGTCACTTGCAGTTGATTGATATCAGCAACTTGTCTAGCAAAAAGCTCTCATGTTGCAGGTAGACTTATAAAACAAAACTGGGGAGGAACAGGGTTGTGATTTGGAGCTGATTAATTACGTGGCATCAGATTGTTACATAAAAGTGCGTGCTGGTAGTCATCCATACCCAACCCGACATTTTAGGCTATATCTGAGATATTGTCAAAACATGCATCAGAACAACCCAAGCTGTTAAACTTGTTTGGGTGACAAAATATAATGTTGGAAATAAATTTTGCTTTAACAGACTTCCACAATGGTTTGCAACCTACTATATTCTTGCAGACCCTAACCCTATAACAAGTAGAAAATGAATGACACTTATGGCAACAATGTTGAACTATAGTTATGTTGTTGCCACACAGTATTACAATATATCAACTGCATCTTCATCAATCCCGAAATTCATTTAAAAAAAAGCCTACTCTGGTGATAGAGCAGTAATAAGAAAAAGGTCAGGACCTGAAAACAGGTCACCGCCTCTTGCTGTAGGGTCACTGTGTTACATGGACAAAAGTGATGCTGAAATTAGGGAAATTCCAGTAAAATGTTGAAACCCCCTTTCTGACAGTAACAAACGTGTACACAACCAGCTCAAACAAAGAGATGACGTATTGTTGCTCATGTAATGTTTACACCTTTAAGGTTGTTTACTTGGCAGCTACTAAAAAGCCAAAGGACTTGAACAAATTAGCGCAAGAACAAAAAAGTATTTATTTAAACAGAGAGAACTGAAGTCTCATAGTACACTGGTGCTGTGTCTACAAGTTATTTACTTCCCTGCTTTGTGAGTCAAGCCATTAGGGTGTAAGCACTGAGAGCGTGCAGGAGGATGATTGATGGATTATCATCAGTGGAGACCCAGCACAGTGGAATTAGCCTGTCGTAACCTTTTTAACTAGCCCGCTGAGAATACAGCACAAGGGTTAGCGACACACAGATCGGTAAACAGCATGAAATTAGCCCATAAAAATGTGTGTGTACATGTGAATGTGGGTGTCTATGTTACACACGTTAGTGGTAAGTCCAACTACATGTACTTCCATCTTACTATAGCATTTAAATATCATCTGTACTTTTATTTATTACTCTATTCATGAATAATCACCTGATCATGCAACATAAATACCCTTTAACAAATCCACTGCCTGGCAAAATAACATAAAGATGACAAACCAGGATAATACAGAAAATCACAGCTATGATGTTGAAAGGTGACAAGGAATGATGTCTTTTTATTTAACTGTGTCTGTTTTGTTACAAGAGGCTAGACACCAGATGTGTTTCTGCTGGATTTACATTTGAAGAACAAATAGCACTATATGCTCACATGCAGAAAACACCGCGACTACACACACATACCATGCAAACCATGTGAAACTGATAAAATTAGAAACACAGAGGGGCTCTGTTTAAGTGGCTGTGCAAAGAGAGAGAGCGCTAAACTAAATGGCAGGGGGGCAGTTACATTGAATTCACAGTTAAAGCTGAATATTTTATGTTCTCTGTGTCTGTATCCTACCCAGTGTTAATAGAGATGATTTCAATGAGAGGGTTCTTCCTGATCTTGGGCAGGTCCAGTCTAGCTCCTCCAAGCCTTCGGCCTCCATCTTTCTTCTGACCCAACAGACGAACTGAGTGGCCTGAAAATGACAAATATAACTTCACTATTCATCCTTTTTCAAACTGAAACATGAACTGCCACTGTCACCTTTTCCTGTAGTTTACGTGCTGCATATGTGTGAAACAAGCACATTCAAGTTAATTACAAGTGGCCCTGTTTATATTGCCAAAAAAAAAAAAAAAAAAAGTAATTTGTAATTGTATTGCCAGTACAAATAGAGCAAAATAAAGATAGCAGAACAAAGAGAAGTTCATGGTTTGGATGGTAGGAGCACTTCCTCTTTCTGTAGTCTGTTTCCATGTACACAGACGTACAGTGCAAACACACACTCACGTATATTTACATAAAACCTTTCACCCACAAACACAATACCAAAAAGAAATCCAGCTTTCAAGTGATTCAGCTTTCAAAAGGACACAGGAAGGCACAGAGAAGCATTTTGGAGCAGTTAAGGTTTTGGTCAAAGGAAACAACTTAAGGCTAGCTGTGCAGGAAATTGAATAATCGGCCAACCTCTGGCATTGGCTGCATTTTGAATCAATTAAAAATGAATCTGAGTCCACAATACAGGTAGAATCTATGAAGGACAAGCAGGAAAACAAGAATCGTCAAAACAAAGAGGGCTATTTCACTGATCCTTTACCAAGTGCACACACAGTAACAACTCTGAAACTGGCTTGACTTAGTGGATATCACAGCGTGTGAAGAAGCAAATGAAAATACACTGCTGAGTCTAAGGGCCAATAGCAAGTGATGTCTAGCCTTTGGTGTGCCGAAATGGGATGCAATACTCTCTAGCCACCTAACAGGCTACCAGCCAGAAGGTGTGCGAGATGGAGGCGCTGAGGGATGGAATTGTCTTCCTGTTTTCATCCGCTTTACATGGGTCTCTTGGGAGGGTGGGCTCAGGGCAGGAAGCATGGCTATCAATTGGTAGATAAAAATGACAATCTGCCCCAGAGGAGGACAAAGAGCCAATCGGTGAGGCGTGACTGGTCGTAATATCCCAGTACAAGCAAGGAAATTAGAAAACTTCCCTCGTCGAAAACAGCTGAGACTTGAGGCACGTTCTGCTATGCTTTGGTCTGGATTGTAGCTTGTGTGGCTGCCTTTGGTCATGAGACATGGATTTAAAATTCATGCCTGGTCAAATGTTCTTTCCTCTAACTGTTCCACCTGTTCCTCAACTGCTGCTTTAATCACCTTATCAGAACACTGAACAATTGCAAGAAGGGGAAGGTTAATGATGACAAATTACACTAGGTGGAACAATGCTTCAAGGCCTTATGTAAAAACTCAGTCAGCTGAATTCCCTCTTTACAGGAACTGGAAATGATTTGCCTTTTGTTTTAACCTTAATTATACTGATCACTTAATCCAAATAGTAATATTAAGTAGCTGTTTTAATTCAACCCTAAATAAACACACATGGCATGCAAACTAGGGATGTCCCAATCAGGTTTTGTTTACCCTGATCCAGAGCCAAGTCCTTTAATATTTAGTAAATGCCGATACTGAGTCCCGATCAGAAACATAGCCTTAACTATTACTATCCTGGATAACGCAGCTGCATTAAGAAAAAAGTACCTGCATCCAAGCTGTTCCTTAATAGGGTTCTTGTATTTTGTTGAAACAAAGTATATACTTTCATATCGCTCTTTCTTATTCTGCATGTGCTATTGCAACATTGGCCTACCACCTTCCTTGTATTAGCAGGCAAGCCTGTGTCACTGCACTGTGACAGCAGACCTGCGCAACGCAGCACACGCTTGGTACCTCCATATCATCCATTCCGTTTTTCATATTCCTGAAATCATGTAAAATGACACTGAGCTGTTGCTTGTCTATTTCACACACATTCAGCATCTCCTCGATTGCCTGTTGTACATGCTCTGTTGTATGAGACGTATGAAACTAGCGCACATACCAGCTTGTTTTAACATGAAAGTGGAGTCAGTGTAAAATAGTAGAACATACCGGATATTCAAAAACTCCAGATGAAGAAGAAAACCCTGATCCTCTACCACGGAGATGAGCTGGTTATCCGGAGCGATTAATTTATTTACCTTCTCTGTAATATTTTATCTCACCAAATAAGTAGTATTAAATACAGCTCTTTTGTTACCCCCGTGCAAAATGGTTGTATTGCAGATGTTACATATCGCCATTGGACTGCTTTCGCTTTTCGAATGACATCTTTTTTGGCCCGAATGATCACATTTTTCACTCAAAACTCACCAAATTTGGAATATATATCACACCTCATGAAAAATTTCATAATCTATTGTTGTCGTGAATTTCGACCACTAGGTGGTGCTATAATCAAAGAAAGTGCACTTTAACGGCTTATAACTCCCATAATACTTTATCGCACAACAGGTGAGCACACTCTCCGACGGAGCCACAGCCTGACATGTTTGGACTGTCAGGTCCGTCGACTCGGGAGGTGGGCCATGTGGGGTAGCGGCTAGCAGCTAGCTACACACAAACATCCACAGATTCCGATCTCACTTTGTTGTCCTTGCATCTCCGGATCTCCTCAGACCCGGTCCGGACTCGTTTAGTCTCATTAATCCACAACAGTCAGTTTAGATGCACAGAACAGAACAGGACCGAACCACCGGCAAAATCCTGGTCCAGCTTGCGCCGCTGCAGATATAAATCCACTTGTTTCTTGTTGTGTGTTGTGAGCTTGAGCTCTGCAATGATTGGCTCTGGTGTACATGTGGCTATGGTGGCTCCGGTGGACAATGCTGGTGGAATTTGTAAAGCATTTATGAAATAACTTATTAACGGTATCATTGCAGTCCAAACAAATCTGACATCGCACACCCTTGAACCAAGCAGCAGCCATGTTGAAACTCTCAGGTCAGTCTGATCCTGATCTGCAGAGATATTTGAGGAACACACACACGTACATACATCCACACACAAACGCGCGCGCACACACACACACACGCACACAGATTCCTGGCTTTTAGAGAGAGATCTCCACACTGCAGACAATTTATCCACAGATTTGCCAGAGTAATGTTACATGCGCATCTGAGTTCTGCCACAAATTGTGCTCTGATGTAAAAAAAAATGTGGTCCACATTCAAAATTGCAGCTCCCCGATCAGTGGAAAAATGCCCATATCGGCCCCGATTCCGATCCTGCAGATCAGATTGGGACATTCCAAATGTAAACCTTACCTGTTTGATATGAATAACAATAGACTTTGGAGCTAGGACAATTTCTTGGGAGATATGCAGCTTCCCTGCCTGAAAACAAACAGCCATGTCACTTGAGCTTGAGCTCAGGCCTGCTGGTTAAAGATTGTGGGTAAATCTGTTTTGAATTTTTTTTTTCTGCAGATTGCTGACATCATGAATTTGATTCTGAGGGTCTTTTTCTGTGGGAAAATAAAGTTACCAATACCTAATTGCATACACATATTCCTGACAGATGTCAGGAGGAAGCAATTACCAGTATGATGCTGGTTTTCTAGATGTTTTTCCAAATTGTGAACTTGTCCCTTCGTGTAAAACTTGGAAATTCCCTACATATCCTTTTTTCTCCTGCCCTGAAAACTGCACAGGACCCCTGTCAATATGACTGCCACCAACGACTCAAGAAATAATCTCACTACCAGCATGGAATCACTCCAGGAGTGTGCCTGAAGCCAAATTCAATTTCAGGGCCTAGGGGACCATGAATGGGAAGCAAGAGATAAAATAGCTAACTCTAGTTGCCGAAGAAAACTGAAGAATGCTGCCCTATTTGTCATCTCAATTACACAGTTTAGAGAGGCCAACTGCTGTGATGGGAAACCCCGCATAGACAGACACACACATCACCCGAGATCACATTTTCTAGTTACTGACTGCCCTCCTCCTTTCCCTCCTGTGTTTTTTCAAATCTCTTTCTCTCCTTTGTTCTTTTCTCTCCCTCATAAATACAAACCAACATAAATCCTTCTATCCACTCGTAACGGCCCATTATAACATGCTAGAGAAAAAGAGAGAGGGCAAGCAACGGTAGATGGATGGAAAAGTGGATGGATGGATGGCTTGGTGATGATAGAAAAAATACATCACAGATGAAAGATGTACAGGATAGCCAGATAGATGGTTGGATCAGAGAGGCAGGGAGCTAAAAGATTGACCTGTTGACCTGTGTCTGATGTCTTGTAAGTGGTAGGTCTTGTTGTGCTCCCTGCTTTGATTGTGTGTGTGTGTGTGTGTGTGTGTGTGTGTGGGGGGGGGGGGGGGGGGACAGGAGGGTGTAATGCTTGTTCTTTATCGTCTTATATAACAGATATAACAGGTTATTACACATTTAAATAAAAAAGCTGTTTATATTCTTCTCAAATGTCAGTCTAATCAGTGTTTCCTTGTTCTAATTTCATGCAAACGTTTCAAAAGAGTACTTTCTTTAAAAAAAAAATAAAAAAAAAAAAAAAAGCTTTGATGCTTGACAGTGACAAGCTACTCCAGAGACTGTATTTGTCACTTGAGATTGGAGGTGGTCTAGTATTAAAAAAAAAACATCAAAATACCTTCAATACCTTCTTCTTTCACCTTCTTCCTTTCCAATAATCCCATCTTCATAGGCCTAATTTATTTTTTCAGCACTAATACACGGAAACAGTTTGTTTATACAGATGAAATAGGGATCATCAGGTTATATGGATGCCATATAGCCTCTGATCTGTAGCTAAGTAGATACATTAGCCGATCTAACCTTTTCCTGCCCCCTATTTCTATGTCTCACACACACAGACACACACACACTAAATCTAAATCACTTCTGAAAGAATCAGGTGAAATGGTATCATCCCAGACTATCATCTCAGTGCAAGGAGATCAGTATTAGAGGCCAATAAAGAAACAAAGTCATCAAAACAGCCCTATAAAGAACACGTTATAGCAGTTATTTATTTTTGGTGCCAAGAACAGACCACGTGGAAGTCTGTGCTCGTATAGGATGGGAAACATGCATAAAACATGTTCTACTGTGTGTGGGGGGGCCTCTGTGTACATTTTCTGTATTCAACTCCTCAATTAACCAGTTGTTCTTGTGTTTTTGTTTGTTGCACATCACTTAGAGACATTAAATCTGGCTCTATGCCCTTACAAAGATGTGTATCCATGGGTGTCATTAATTAATTTTTTATGGATCTGCCAGTGGGCTTGGAATACAAGTTGTTGTTAGCAAAATATCAACATCTGGCATGGATAAAAAAAATTATTGATTTTTTTTGACAGCTTGACTGGACACTCTTATGCTGTAAACTCTGCCTGACCTTCATTAAACACTTAAGTGTGGCGGTTCACTAACAGTTTAAATGGATGACCTAATCACTGCCATGTGAGTCCATCTCGCTGTCAGTGAGCTTCTCAGACAGAAAAGCCTACTTAACAAGCTTCTCAGACAGCAAGACAGATAGGATCAATAAGCAACACTGATCAACCTGCTTCTAAATACAAACGGCAATCAAAACCATTTAACTTACTGAGCACTGACATTCAAAAAACTGTTTCGTATGGACCTTGTTGCAGGAAATTTTCCCTCCTTTAAGTCATTACCAGAAAATCAAGTTACTCCTCTCTTAAGACCTGAATTTTCTTAAACTATTACACTCTAAAGGGTACCTCATCACCGCAATAATGGCTCGGCGTCAAGCGTTTTAAATGTTGTGAAAGTATAATTCAAACCGTTATTATTTCATTAGGTGCCCTTTTACAAGAAAGTGATATATTGTTAGTCTTGACAGTAAAGTCATTCTGTCAACTGGACAGACTACTTTACTGAATATCATTCATACATGCAGCTATTAGCTCAAAACTTAATTTCTCAGCCCAACAATAAAAAGACTCTCATTCATTCATTCATTCATTCATTCATTCATGCATTAACTGATCAATACATTGCTGCACATTCACTCATCCAACGAGTGCTTTTGTGCAAGTGTGTGTATGCATGTGTTAAAATACCTTTAACGGCCTCGTCCACCACTTCCACCACACGGTCAATTTGTTGGACCTGAAATATGGACACACACATGGGAAAAGTTTATTGATGCCGACAAACCAAGTCCATGCAGTCAAACACCTGATATTGACAACACAAACAAACACACACACACACACACCCACACGTAAACAAAGGGGAGATGTGAATATACACAAAGGCAATAAGCAGTACGCACACATACAAAGAAGTACAAACAGATACAATCACACCAAGTTTGCTCTAGCCAGGATTAAGTGATACAGATTTCCTAAATGCCACTCAGTGTCTATGTGGCTGTAACACCAATTAGATTATGTATTGACTAAGACACAGTCTGGCTGTAGGTTTTCATGGAAGAGAACCAAGAGGCAGAAACAGAAAGACTGAGAGAGAGAGGCAGACAGATGATCCAACAGGTCAGAATAAACAGAATCATGTCATTATCAAGCAACAGACACATTCTCCTATAGATCTGGCAAGGGGGAACGAGGCAAGAAATAAAGACAGAATATTCCACTGAGAACAGAAATGATTTTACAAGTCATCCAACCTTCTATTAATCATCTGAAGAGGAAGTGAAGGAGAGTGAATGAGCACAGAGACAAGAGACAGAAGGATGGAGAGAGATCAAGTAGTAGGGAAAGAAAAAAATATCCTGACATTATTTCTCCTTTCCTTCCTCACCACATCCTTTCCACCTCTAATTTGCCCACTTTCTCTATTCTCTGAGGTTTGTGCTCAAACACTTTCTGAATGCCTCCAGGCCCATTACCCAGAGTAAGCCCTCTTTAAAACACACACCAATGCCTTGTAAGGCAGCAGTTATATGCATGTTACACACTGAGATGAAACCTTTTTTCTTCTAATGGCCTGGCAATCTGGATTCATTCAGAGCAACAGCAGGTGGCCCCTCTCACAGTATGGGACAGGTATTGTTTACATTTTAAAGTGAATTCAGACCTCACTTTTCAATTCTGGTTTATTGAACCCTGCTAATTCACCTGTATTGTTTGAATAAGAAAAATAATGTATGTTGAAAAAATAAAAAAAACAAAACACAATTTCAGTAGATTTAGGTTTCGATAGAAAGTCTTTTTCTCAAAAAGTACCAAATTATCATTATTATTTTCATTATAAGTTAACCCTAACCCCCTTAACATAAAAGGAAAATACTCTCTCGACATACACAAGTGGAGTTTTACATTTACACAGACATTTACTAAATGTATCTTTATCTTAAGAGAGAACACTAATGGTGTGAGAAACATCTGAAAGTTGCCTAATGGATAAAGAATTAGAAGGGACTATGACTATATAATATAAGTGAAAAACAGTATTTCAGTATTTTTGTTCAACAAAACCATTTCATTTTTTTGATGTGCCACTTGGTGTAACATAATACACTTACACTAAGCAGTAATGTGAAGTGTATCATAATTGGACATAACATAAACTGGCCCACAATATTCACTAATGTAACCCATACAAGGCAAACATACGTACTGTATGCAAAGAAGACTGATGTTCGTGCCTCTCATGTTTAAAACATTGCTTTCCAACTGTAATGCTCAGATTACCTAGCCAGCACTGTGTACATGTGTGTATGTGTGTGATGTGTCTCACATACAGGATGTGACATGTCTAGTTCAGAGATAGGAAACACTGTAGGCTTGCGTGACTGTCTGTGTGCCTTCCACACAATACCCTGTCATTCAGTTCCCAGCTGCTTCAGGGAACACAACAGAAACACACATAAAAGGTGATACACGGGTCGATTAAACTGAAAGAATTCAATAGGAAGTACGTTTGTGTGTGTGTTTTTTTTTTTTTTTTAACTACACCCTTATCTAGCCGTTAGTGCAATCACTACATACAAATTCAGGACTGGTTATTTGCATCTAATTTACATAACCCACCAACTGTCACTGTCATTGTGTGGCTGATTGTAACTACCAAGGATGCACAAGGGGAATGTGTGTGTGTGTGTGTGTGTGTGTGTGTGTGTGTGTGTGTGTGTGTGTGTGTGTGTGTGTGTGTGGATGCATAATCCAATCTAGTCATGACAATGAAAGGACCAACAGTGGTAAACTTCCCAGATGTTTCTGCCTCCCCCTGAAGGCTATTACATGTACAAACCTGTTTATCTGAATGTAATTGTATTATACATACATGCCACTTGATTTAAATGTAATTATATTACATGGTGGCATGTTTACTTAAATGGAATTGCATTATTTATGGTAACGGACATTTAATGAAACATTTGAGATGTGGCCCCACCCATTATTAAGGTAGTATCAGTAATTGACATTGGGTACCAGACTGTTTCATTGATCACCATTTTAAAAGCGGCAGTTTGTTTTTACAAAAGCAAATGCATTTAGCATTAGGGGAAATTAGTAGAAGACAAAGCTTGGTTCTCTGTGAGCAGTGAGTAAACAAAAGAATGCATGTATATATGATTATTCTAAATGTACATTTGAGATTTCAGACATCTTCGTTTTACACATTGCTAAACTAAAAAGGAATGTTTTAACAACTTTCCATTGTTTATTTATGCTGGCATGTCTGAGGTTATTATGTGTATATAATTACTATATTACTGTTAAGGCTGAACTGACAGTAATACAGAAATAATTTTCAACCTCAATAAGTCCCTTCAGTTTGATATGTACATATTGTACTTACTGGCTAGAGATGATTTTGCAGGGTTTATGTATCAACATAAAAAGAAAATTAAGTAGTTGTTTTATGTAACATGTAATGATGTAAACAGAGTTTTCTCATTTTAGCTGCAGCACGTGTGTGTGTGTGTGTGTGTGCGTGCGCGTGTGTGTGTGTGTAAGTGTCTGTTGTCTTTAACCTTCTGTTCTCTCAATTCACTGCCTGAATCATACATAAAATTAACGTGACTGACTGTCAAATGCTACCTTTAAAGGAAAGGTGACAAAAGCAAGACTATGGTGAGAGCTCAAAGCCATAAGGTCTTCACATTATTCACAGGATCCCGTTTCTAATGGGAGGTCTGATGTGTGGAGAAGAACAGATGCAGGAAGTGATAATACTGTATACAGGTGGCTTACAAGTATTCAACTCCATTAGAGGTTGTCAGATTTGTCTGAAGTACAAATCATGCATTGAGATTCTTCATGTAATATTTTTATTTTAAAGACTGGCCCTAAAATAAACTACTTTTAAGGAACATTAGTTTAATGTTATACAATATTCTGTAAGAAAACAAATTACTGTACTGTATTGGAAATTCTCCATGTTTAATTGCCATGTTGACTTACAATTAGACTCATGTGAATAACCCCTTATCTATTAGACTGTAAATTCGATTCTAAGGAAGTTAGAGACAAATTCATAGAAAAGCAAACAAATTAGGAAAAGGCTAAAAATTAATAATCAAGGGGGCACAGTTGGATAAATAGTGAAGCAATTAAAGCTGCACCATACCACCTGACACTGAGCAAGGAGGGAAGCCACTATCAATTGACTCTGCAGGAGCTACAGAGTTCATTACAGAGCCAAGTGAAGGTGTACCAGTCAAACATATCCAGATCATTGCATAAAACTGATTTGTATGATAAGGTCGTGAGAAGTTAAGATGTTCGACAATTTCTGAAGAAAGTTCGCCTTTCAGTTGGACATGGAATGGTTAAACAACATAGAGGTAAATGTTCAATGACGGCCCAGTCAAGATCTGAATACAATCATGAAACTGTGGCGCTGTTTGAGAATTGTCCTCCCCTGTGTGATCCAACTGGCGTGATCAACCTAGAGCAAATCTAGGCGATTGGGGAAAAATGCCTCTCAAACATTGTGTGATTCTGGTAGATACTTAACCCAAAAGACTCAAAGCTATTATTACAGCAAAATCTGGGTCTACCGAGTAATATTGTGTCAGGGTTGACTACAGCATTTTTTAGCTTTTTATTTTCCCACTCAAAAATAAATAATTTTGACTTTAAAAGTTAATGTTAGACATCACTTGAAATCCCCAAAAATCTCATAACTTTTAAGGGAGCCATTTGCAAATGGAAGGCAGGACAGTCATGTATCAATAAAAAAAAAAAAAAAAAAAAAAAATATATATATATATATATATATATATATATATATATATATATATATATATATATATATATATATATATATTCTCTCCCCTATTCTATATACCCTTCTCAGTCCTTCCATCACATAGTCTTCCACCTTTTCTACTTTCCACCTAGCAGTCTTGGTCTCTCCTCTCCTGGGGAGGTCTATTGATCCACAAGCAGCAGGGAGGCCAGTATAGATCAGACACAGCAGGTTGGCAACCAGGTGAATGACAGGTCAAACTATTTGTGTGTGTGTGTGTGTGTGTGTCTGTCTGTCTGTCTGTCTGTCTGTCTGTCTGTCTGTCTGTCTGTCTGTCTGTCTGTCAAACAATATTATTCAGATTATTCCTTAAATTATACACACATACCCCAATGATGCTGAGTCCTTTGAGATAATCCATCCGTGGCTGAGCCTGGGGAACACAACCTGCTACTACCACTTTTTTCTGCTGGTCCTGGGCTTTTCTGTACAAACAAATGCAAATAGAAGTGATAAGAGAGAAGATTAATATTAGTACAATAATAAGTAACAGGAATTTTTGCACCACTTCCACAATCCAAGGTAAAACTATTCAATCTAACCAAGTGAAAAACATGATGACTAACGGAAAGATGGCAACACACTATCTCACTGTCGTCTCAAAACTTAAGAGCAGCATTAACGGTTATGTACTGGCCACTATATGACTAATGCATCGCAGACTTCCACTTGCAACTATGTGTGCTCATGAAAAATGGTAGGTTCACAAGAAAAGAGGACATAGTTCAATTGCAATATTCAATGACAGAATGGAACTTCTGAGGTAAACACTTGAAGGGTACTTCAAAATCTGTTTTCCTGAGCCATTAATGAAGACAAACTGGCTTGATGGGACTGAACAACACTCATATCAGTTGCTTTTAATGACAGAGACTTTATGCATCCTGTATCAAATACAAAAACATCTAGAAAGCAACATACATCAGGAGACACTGAATGTGTTTTCTATCATCTGTATTAAAAAGAAATGAATAAGAAAATATCACTCTCAAGGGTTCTTTTCACAGACTCATAAGGGATAGGGTCAGTTGGTTGCACATCAACGAGCGGATCCTACAGTTTGTCAGTAATGATCCATGTGGCAAAGTGAAACTGTGGTATCTGTCTGTGAAATTTTCAAATACAAGGACCCTCTTGGTTTGTTTTCCCTGGTGGCATGTAAGCTATTAACTCCTGAAAAGTCCACATAATAACTGAAAAGAATTTACTCAAGGTACTTCCCAAGGTGTAAACTTAGTTTGTTATGTCAGCTACATGAAACTTATGACAGGACTTCTTCAGCTTTTTGATTTTTAAAAAAAAAAAAAAAAGAAAAAAAAGAAAAAAGAAATCCGTCTAATTTCGTTATGGTAAACTACAAAGATGAACTGTGCAGTGATCCACTGACCACTTCATACAAATGTTTGTCTTCCACACTTTAACAACCGATGCCATTAAGCATCAGTAAAACCTCCCTAGAATTCACTGAATTTAATTGTTTTAGTTTGAATGACTGAAAACCAAGGTGAATGTATCACATTGGTCTGACATCTGAAGACAACAACATAACTAAGCCAAAACTGGGGTGGTCACTGGCAAGAAAAGAGTAAATACTGATAAGGCATTTTACATTGACTATTTCTTACAAATTAAAGTTAGCACCATGAATCCCATGTTCAAGATAATTTTAATTTAAAAGGGCTGGACAGATAGCATAACAGTGTGGCAAACCACAAGGAAAGTGTGTGTGTGTGTGTGTGTGTGTGTGTGTGTGTGTGTGTGTGTGTGTGTGTGTGTGTGCGTGCGTGTGTGTGTGCGCGTGTGTGTGTGTGTGTGTGTGTGTGTGTGTATTCAACTGTGTGTGCCTGCGTGCATGTGAGTCTTTATGTCACCTCCAGTTAGTGACAGCGAGATTTGAGACACTCGGTCTGTCTGACAAAAGCTTTTGGAAAAGCTGCCCAGACTCCAACATGAATCTTTAATAATGAAGCCTCTTGACAGCTGGAGCAAGAGAGGGAGGGAGGAATGGAGGGGGAAGGCATGCAAGTGAGGGAGGAATTATGGGTGGGGGACAGAGGAGGAGCAATGAAACTGGATGCAAACTGTCAGTTGAGTTTTAATGCAGACTATGTTTGTATTCTTCAGCAAAACAAAGAGGGAGTGACAGAGGTAGAGGGGGTGTGTGAGTGGGGGGAGAGAGAGAGAAAGGTGAAGGTAGACAACTCAATTCAAAGTCAGCTTACACTGTCGTGAATGAGGAAGGTAGGGATAGATGAAAGCTAAAGTTGGTGAGACATGAGTGGAGACATGACGGGAAGGGAGATAAAGGCAGAAATGAAGTTGTTTTTAATCATTATTTTGACTATTCAGAGCTGTTTGTATTATTCAGAGCTATTTTAGTGACTCTTCTCATCTTCACTTCTCAATCTAACTCTTTATCGGCGTACAAGTGTTGAGCAAGTACAAACAAATTACTTAAGATGCCAAAAAAAGATGAAACATGAAGAAAGAAGAAAGTCTGTTGGATATGATGCCTCACAGCAAACTGTTTTAACAGCACATTCAGACAAACTGCACTACTATTGATCTTTAGAAGTGCGCATTTCCACTGTGCATATAAATTCACTGGTTTTATTCACTGACCTTTTGCCTTTATTATTGAAGGTAACAAATACTATCCATGCCACTGTTACTGTCTTTTCCAGTGAAAACAGACCTTGAAAACAAGCTAATGCAAGGACGAATGTAGCAGAAGTATACAATGATGCTGGTAAATTAAAGATGGATGGACGTTAACTTTGAAGACTGGGTGAGGTGAGACACTGGAAGACAAGAAAAAGGGATAATGTCCGCTTGGAGTAGCTTGTTCTCTACACATCCCCTCATGAAGGACTCCCATTGGCGTCACTACACACACACACAAACACACACACACACACACACACAGTAGGGGTGCGTCTGCATAATTCACACCGTCTCCTGCCAAAATGCACCAAACGTTCCTTTAATGCGCTACTCGCTCCCCGCCCACAGACTCGGAGCCATAGCTGACACAGAGAGTAAGCAGACAGCGCCTGAGCCGTCGCCTCAGCGCCCCAGGGGGAACAGGCCAATCACGTCGCACACAGTTCGTGGATGGGATGAGATGGAATGGGATTATGCGATGCGGTTGCCGTGGTGATACTTTTGAGCCCAACCGAGCGCTCACTGCCAGTGACCCGGACCAGAGCAGATGCCCCCCGAGACCAGAGTACGTGGTGTGTGTACGTGTGTGCACGCGCATGTGGATGCATGCGCACACATGTTTCCTTGGCACCTCGCCCTAAATCTCTACGGCCCCCTGTCAACTCTGCGTTACTGCTCTCCATAGCCTCAAGACCACACACACACACACACACACACACACACACACACACACACACACACACACACACACACACACACACACACACACACACACACACACACACACACACACACACACACACACACACACACACACACACAGGGTCCGAACACCCACGTGCTCTGAACATACTGTATAGACACATAATAATGGTCACAGACTGCAATGGCAAAAGCCGACAGTAGTCTATGCATACATGTATGACCTCTGTGGTATGGATGTATGGTAGGGAGGGCTGTGCTGTACATACTGGTTTTTGACAGCTGAGTGGACACAGTGAATCAGTCAAATTAGACCGGACTAAATGTCCAACTGAATTGATCAGGTTGACTTGGAGAAGCCCCTTGCTGCAAATATGACATTAAAATAACTCTAGGCATTAAGATGTACCACACTGCATGACCTATATAGGGGCCTCTTCAACTTTCTCCCCACAAAACTTGAAGTGATAGAGGAGCACTTCCATTGCAGATTATGGCTCATATAGAAACATTTACATGACTGCAATTAAAATATAGTGCCATCGCTCTATATATGAGCCACAATGCTGACGTTCTCACATTCTGCCACAAAATATAAAAAAACATTGAACATTAAGTGGTGTTTTTGTCTTATGTAGTTATGTTCATTGTAATTAAGTTTCCAGTAATGGTAACGACCTAACTGCAAAAGAAACATATATCCAATATGTCATTTTAATTTGAGTAGACATGGGGACAAACATTTAGGTACAAATACCTTGAACCTCATCTAATTTTTCTGCCTGTTTTGGAGAAACATCCAAGGCCAAAAAGACAAGCAGATGTGAGCTGTGTGTGTGTGTGTGTGTGTGTGTGTGTGTGTGTGTGTGTGTGTGTGTGTGTGTGTGTGTGTGTGTGTGTACATGCGTGTCTGTCCTTTCAATGACTACTCTTGCTGCCAAACACCCTCAGCTCCTTACAGATATCTACATAGGGGGGTAGAGGATGAGCTCATTACACACACACACACACAAACACACACACAGAGTCAGCCATATGCTCCTTAACAAACACGTTGCTTAAAGGATGAGGTCATACTGGTAAAGAGTAGTGAGGACAGGTTGTGCAACTGAGATGTACATATAGGCAGCCTGATTAGCTGTGTGCTTCTAAACACAATGACCTGATTCTATGAACCATCCCTGTTAGAAAAAATGTTTAAATACCAACTATTGTCTTGATTCAGCTTATTTCAATTGGCCATTTTTCATTCTACAGCAAAAAGAGTGCATTGCAATTCAATCTAGCATAACTGATTTATTCTCATTACATCCATACTTCCCCTGTCCTTGCTCCTCTCCTCCCTCATCCTCTCATCTGCACTCCGACAGTTTTCTGGCTGAGTTGACAGCGAGCCAGCCAATCAGCACACTCCTGACCTCTCTGCATTAGCATAAGCAGCAAGGGGCAAGGTTAAGTACCCATCAAGCCTCAGTAATTAAGATGTGAGTTGGTGTGTGCAAGAGTGTGTGAGAGTGTGATAAAGCAAGTGAGAGAGACAGCCCAAATGTATTTAATCTTCCACTTCACATTTTTTTTCACTTCCACAAACTTATAACAATGCTGTCTTGGGATTGTCACTGTCTCAATTTAAATTCCACATATATTACGTTAGTAACTTACTTTTGATCTACAGAGGGTACTATACTGTATGTATGTGTATTTGTTTAATGTTTTATTCATTTTTCCATATTTATTTTGCTGCATGTTTTCTCCCTCACAGCAGGCTATGTACAGTATCTCCATCCCTGACTGACAGCCTGGACTGAATGAATTTGGGGAAAACACACTTTGTTACTCTGACAGGGAATGCTTCCTCTCCTCTGTGAATAAATGTACTGGCAAACTTTACTAAAACAACTGTCAAAATACAAACAGTATAAATAAAACAGCAGCTAACTCTGGGCCTGTGGGATCTGACTTAACTCAAGCTCAACTAAATGAAAGCTGTTAATACACTAGACCAGGGGCCTCTTGGAGATGGAGCTGTGAGAGAGGAGGAAGAGGAAGAGACGTGCAAGTGATTGACAAGAAACTGTCAAAAGAACATCTTTATACATGTAAAAAAAAAAAGGGAGGAGGGAGGAAATGACACAGGTGAGTGTAAAACAGGAAATACAGGATGTTAGGAGAAGATAAAAGGCAGGAAAACATGACAGATGAAGCAGAGGGAGAGTCAGTTGAGTGTCAAAATCCAATTGATCCCTCTATATGTTAATGGACAGTTTTAACAGTAACCTTCTAATGTGGTACAAGTGTCCAATTATTATCTAATACAGTTCACTTCTACAGCAACACACAGCTACACCACTCTGCTCTGTCTGGCTGACTGATAATTCCAGTATCTATCCAACTGAATATGTACAGTACATATATCAGTAGCTGGATTTTATTGATAAATCCTGTCTAAGATTAAGTTAGTTTGGATAAGGAAATTGTAGAAAATATTAACTGACAAAATTTCCTGTCGTTTTGATATTACTACCATTTCATTCTTATTGTAAAATTCAGGGCTTCCGTTTTGGGGTAATTAAGCACATTACAAATCCTATTTAAAGTTGGAGTAAGTGATTCTGGTGATGATTCCTCTCCGAGATTGTCCTGACACTATGGATTGATGATGCACAGCATAAGCAGTCACTGTCGATAGTTTTTAAGTTCAATTAACAGATAATAGTTGACCAGAATTTGTCCAATTTGTCCAGGAAATCTTTTACAAAATGTGAACCACAAACCAAAACAGAAATCCTAAAAATAATAAAAACTGAATGTCACTGTTAGCTTAATCACACAACAATTCCAGAAGATATTGATGATTTAGGGAGAAAAAAAAAGGTAAAGGTATTTTCAAACAGGGTTAAACAAGGGGATTCAGTCACTACAACCGGTTGCATAATGGGAAAAATACAGAAATATGTCAGGAGGGGAAGGAACAAACAGGGGAGTGTGGAGGAGAAAAAAGTCTAAGTAAGGAAAAAACGGTGCTAGAGAGAACATTTTCATAACCATGTGAGGAGTGGAAGGATGACAACAGCACTCAAAAAGAAATGAAGGGGGGTGGTGGGCTCAGCCGCTGTGAAGGAGGATTGTGATTGAGGGATGAGAGAGGGGTTTGAGAAGTAAAGCTGCAGAATCCCCCTCTCTCTAAGGAACACGTATGTGGGAGAAAACTAAAATGGAAGAAAATATAAACTGATGAGAATTTGTTTTTAAGCAAGACAAGAAAAAAGAAGAGGCAAGAAAATGGGGGCACAAGTTAATCAATACAAGATGATTACAGGACAGCAGGTCAATATAAGTGAGTTGTAGTAAGTGATGTACAATATAGATGTAGGCAGCCTAAGCACCTCAGACAAGTTGCAAAGGCCTGATTGAAAACAAGGTTTTGAAAGGCAATCTACATTTTTAAAGGGTTCATATCAGCAGAAGGATCGACATTAATCTGGTTTACCACAACCATAATCTCTCCCTGTACCACTTGGAAAAATAACCATAAAGGAGGGGGGAAAAAAACTTGACTTCCTTTCAGTTTTTCACATTTTCTACCAACGTGGTTAATAAAGGCATTCATATTAGAGCTCTGTTTTACAGGATATAGGCAATCTGTTGACCAATCAATACACATATAACATGGCTAGTTTATGGCTAGTTCACATGGCCTTCGGGTATATCAGAGATAGGATGAAGCCCTATTGTCAACATGGGTCTAGTAAAGGCGAGTAAGAGGAAATGCAAGGCTTTCAGATTATGGCCTTTTAAAAAAAAAAAAAAATGCCTCACACACCTGCCCAGTGCTGTGAAATGGATGACATCTGTCTTGTAAAAAATGAGCCGAATGTGTGATAAATATTGCATTACTGAAAATGAGTTGTATTCACTGCTTGAATGGTTCATAATTTAGAAAATGCTAATAAAAAAAGCAGGAGCATTGGCAAAGGCCCACACAAACATTCAGAAACATATGTGCAGGGAATTGCATCAGAGATGAGCACTTGACTGAACCACAAAGATGGGAAGCCAAAAGCTGAATCCTGGGAAGAGTCCCGTGAGCCACATTTCTAATGCAAAATCCCACTTTCTATAGGCTGTTATGGGACAATGACAGAGGAGCAACCCCTCAGCCCAAGGCTGTTGTGGAGAGAACTACTGGATTAAGACTTGAGGATGGGAAAACAAACATATGGAACTAAATACTCACTATCAATGGGCTACCGTTGTGTTAAAAGGCCCACAAATTGTTTTTCAAAATGGAAATATGTTATCATCAAAATGTAAATAGGAAGGTGCTATGTTAGCAAATATGAGGAGGACTGAACAAAAGTGCACAGTGTTCCAGTGATGATCAGTCCTCTGAGTTAACTAATGTCCATAATAGAGGGTTTTTCTTGCAAACAAGCCACCTAAATGAGGACACTTGAATCTTGTCATCTATTTAACATAAACTGATAAACACACACACAGATCTGGTGTCTAGAACAATGACAGTCGTGTGTTAGTGTGGCAGCTTTAGCCTCAGACTAAACAGGTCGGGTCACAGGGCACACACAGGCATTTATCATTCAGAGCCACAGCCACTCCCCATGAGGCCTCTTGCCTCTGGTTGATTCAATCTGAAAACACAAGAGCATGTGAGTGGGCAGACATACATTTTTCTGGCTGCATGTATACATCATTGCATGTGTATGTATAGCTGTGAGTATATGCATGCATGTAGAGTGCACATGTTGCTGTGCATCTGTACAATTATTTTGATCCAGAAGTGAAGACAAGGGGGAAATCCTTGCTAGGCTGACAGAGGTGAAAGGACACTCATGGTTGAATGAATCCACACAAAATTAGTCCAAGCATAAACAATCATGATTGGTTTCAAGGTCATAAATTATTACAAGCAAGGGTTTGGAAAAGTGGAACGGCACATGCTCAGTGACCTGGAATGCATCAACAATCTTTGCAAATCAACATTCTTTACTTCCAGCATACGCAAAGATAAGATAATTATATTGTTTTAGTAAGGAAGGATTACAACACAGTATCCAAGCTTAACCTGTAAAATTGAGGAACTCCCTAAAATCATGTTTAAGTAACCTTCCTTGATGCTCCACTCTTTATTTATGGGGAAAAAAAAAAAAAAACTGAAAGAAAAATAGTAATATCAAGATACATCCATTTTAGAATACAGGGGACACAGGGATTTTTAACGTGTATTACTGCAAAGCCATTGCTGGTATGTGTACGCCCAATTCATTTGGAGATACTGTAACCACTCCTTATTGCATCTTGAGGCAAATACAGCAGCTCTGAGCACATGTTGCAATCTGAAGTTGCTAAAGGAAGAAAGAGTTTCTATAGAGTAATTTTGAGGACACAAATGAGAGTAATCATGCTACTATATGTATCCACAACTGTCTACAAACCCCACAGATCCATGCTTTGCTTAAGCTGTGGTGTAGCGTGGCGTGGTAACATTAACTCAAAATGTGCACTCACAACAGGAAGCACAAGGAACAGGAACTGGCCCACGACACTACGGCCTGGTCTCATAGCAGCATCAAACAGTGACTACTGACAGGAAAGTCAGAAACAATTCCTCAATCCCTTTATTCCATATCCACACCAAAAGTTAATGAGGTCTATTCTGGACAGAGACCAATGATCAGAACAAGTTTCATGGAAAAAATTACCTCCTTGGCAGAGGTTAAAAATAAACAAATAAATCAATCAATAAATAAGATACACTTCAATACAAAATTTTAAAATGTATTTACTTCTGTTTATTTGCATATATGTTGTGCATCAATGCATGCATTTCCTGAGAGTGTGTCTAGATTTGTCTCATTGAACTTGCATGCATTTGTGTTGCATACATCTATTTTAGACATCTGTTTAAGCAAATTGGTGTACTGTGAGTTATTTACATTATGTGAGCATGCATGAGAAAGCAGATACAGGAGTGCATGAACAGTATACACATTCGGGGACTTTGAGGACTATGGGAGTCTCATTATAGAGCTAAAAAGTCTAAGCATCTATTCAGCCTGGTAATTTCCCTGGCTGATATCTTCTCTCCTGCGCAGCCTGAAGTGGATCCACGGTGGCTCATCAGTCCCTCTAAAAGGCCTCCTCATTTAACCACAGCATATTATTTATTCTAAATAACATTCCTTTATAAGCCAAGGATGCATCATGCACAAAGCCAACTGTCTGAATAAACTGCCATGCAAGACTCCTTACTTGGTAAAAATTAATTTATGGAATGTTTAAAAAAAGGATTTTTTTTTCCCCTCCACACTTCTTGTCTGAGTCGACACCAATTAAAAGGAAGGTTCAAGGCAAGGTTCATTACCATTAGAAAGGAAAAGAGAGGAGGGGGTGAATCGTTGCAAGAAAAAAGGCTCAACAGAATGAGGAGGTGATTTTTAAAATACATTTGGCTTGTTAAAGGATGGTGAATATTTTTCTAGTTGGAAATGAATAGAGCTGCCTCAGCCTCTTTTGTTGAACCACATTTGTTACATCTCTCTCCTTTTCATCTTTTCACACTTTCAATCAGTAAAGATCAGGTGCAATAAAGTTCCAGGTTCTGTGGTCTACAACACATAAAATGTTTTAATACATTTGTCACATTAATGACACTTTTATATGCTAGGTCAAAATGAACCTGAGTTTTTATTCGAAGACTGACCATCCTGTTTCTCTCATTACCACATTGAGATGCATATCAAAAACGTACTAATGGCAGATAAAATATAATTCAAGGCTGGAAAATGTGTAGAAATACTTCATCTACCCATACAATACAGATACAACATACAATTTAAGACGGTTTTCGAATGAACATTTTTATCAGAAAAAAGACAGCTTTTACAGCAAATTGTTAAGAGTTTTGTATATCTAATTTTAGAAAAAAATTAGTCCTCACTACAAATGCGCTGACTGCACATGTGCTAAAACAGTAAACTGGATGTGGGTTTCATGCACTGTATGTACTATATTCCCCTTTCTTTTTCCTATTCTTGTTACACAGGGTTTTCTAATGTTACATTTCATAATGTATTTGAATAAACATTAAGCAGAACACTGGGAAAAAAAGCTATACTAGATAATAAAATTTTATAACATGCACCTAGATGGCACAGACAGAATGCTTTGTGGTTCCTTATCTGACAGGAACACACATGCTGACATCACAAGTCACCACTAAGCCACAGTGATATTCAGGCAGCCAGGGAATGCACAGTTGCTTATATGCCACATGTGGCCTGATACCCCACAGCAGTTCCTCCTACATCCAGCTATCTGTCTGTTTGTTTACAGTACCTCAGAGGTTAAGGACTGCCCCGGGTATGTTAAGGCAACGACCCAACGACCCCCTGCCTTACAGAGGTTGACATCTTGCTGTGAATGTTTCCGTGCATCCATCATTTTTTGCATATACAGTATGTGTACCTATAGCCAAGTTGTAAGCCTTGGGCTTGTGTCACTCCAAATATTGTTTGGTGAAATTGCTTCTTGGCTAGTTTGCAGCACCTTGTCCATCTGCCAGTGAGGTAAAATTAGAAACAAGCCCTCATAAATTAAGTGCAAGATGCATCAATGACAACATCTTCAAGGCACATATTCCACAGCCACATGAATACTACAGATACATATAAATGCAAAACTATAACCACACACATTGAAATGCAACTACATATATAAACTTGTAATTACATGGATTGTTTTTCACATTAGGTTTCGATTGTAAACTCCAAAATCATCTGACATCAAATGTGACCTCCATGTTACCTCCATCATCCTCAGACCACCTATTTTAGTTTCTCTCTTTCTGCAGCATCTCCCTCTTAAAGTTGATCAACCCTTTATGCTGTCATCTGTTTTCTATTCCTATACTTTCTTTTCACTTTGTGCATCACTTCTAACATTTTCCCCCAGGGTTCAAGCATAAGGCATGCAAAGGTCAAAACATCTTACTGTCATCTTGCATGACTTAATGTATATCAAGCCCATCTCTACATAACATATAGAATATGGATGTGACATCCACTGAGAGAGACATTGAAGGAGTGTTTGTATCTTCATCAGTGTACATGCACCACTGTAAAGTTACTCAAATAATTCTGCTGTCACTTGTCACCCCAAAGGTGCATGGAGAATGAACACACTCAATTCAGAGGGAGAGGATGTCATCTTTCATAACTTGCAGCTGGTATAAAGTATCTCAGTGGCTCAGTAATTTCCAGGTCAGTGCCTGTTTAGCTAACACCAGCTGAAAAAGCCTCTGGAATCGTCAGCTCAAAAACAAGACCTCAGCTCAACAGGGAAAATGCCAAAAGCCTACAGGTGCTCCTCAGGAGAACACACACCTCTTTCTGGCCCTAACCCTTTTCTCACTTACAACTGTATCATTTATAATTGATTTGGCTTGTAAAACTAGGATGTTGAAACAGTTGTTAAAAGGATTTCTACTGTTCATAGTCAAATTGTGCAGCACACAGTGAATGTACATTTATGTGGTTTGTGTTTGTGCCCATGTTAGTTGTGGCCACTGTGTTTGTCTGTTTGTGAATAGATCCAGGGTGATCATGTTTCAGTGGCACAGGGTTTGGTTCATTGTCAAATCCCTCTCTGTGTAACTAAAGATACTTGATCAAGAACACGGCAGCTGGTATGCTGGCTATAACACACGCGTGCGCACGTGCGCACGTGCACACACACACACACACACACACACACACACACACACACCTGCCACCTGAGTCAGTCTCTCAGGATTTCTCATCATCATCCACACACACGCACGCACACACACGATCTGAACAATATTTCCAAATGAAAATGAAGTGAATCCATCTAGTCCACACAGCACACGCTATGGTATGAGAAAAATACATAGTCCAGCATTACTGTCTTTCAGGTGAATGAGACTGTTTGACTGAAATCTAGACAGGGAGGGATGGATGGAGCAGCAGGTGTTCTAAGCTTGTGTCAGTACAGGTGAGCAGAGGGTCAGTGAAGTACTCTCCATATGCCATCTGTCAGATCAGCTAACATGTCACACTGACATTTCCCCACATTCAGTAAAACTGTTAGACCATCTAACCCAAACCAATGCTTTACCAATATGAATGGATTTGGTCACTAAATGCCAACTGACTTAAAGCATTCAGAGTGCAAGTTTTATTAATGAGGTTAAATAAGTTGTATATGTCAGCAACCAGTTAATTATTTACTGTTAATCTGTCAGTTATTAAACTGTAAGTGGAAACAAACTAATTTCACCCCCAGTGTTTCCAACTGGTATTAGTGTTGGTGGTGCTGTCGTAAAGATGACTGGATCACTTTCAGTCACATCATCACAGCTATGAACTTCCCAGTGCTAATTCTGTAACTAAAAGCAATATTTATATCTTTGACCTCTTTCTACTGTGATTACTCCTGTACTTATAAATAATATGCCGATCAATTTTCAATGTCTCTCATAATCATTAAGTTTCCCTTTGATCAATCAAAATGTGTATCAGACAGTTTCGTTTCCCAAGCTGAAAAACACAAAAATCACTTCACAAAACAGCAGACTACTTTTTCAAACCTAAGCTGATTTTAGTGAGCAGACCTCAGATCTCAGTGCATTCAGTTCAGCCCTGAACTGAGCTTTACCCCCTTCATTTCCCTTTTTCTTCCATTTTTCCCCCCTCACCATCATGTTCTCTCCTTCTGGTGCAGTGCAAGATACTAATGAGGTGCTAATGAGATTCCCAGTCCTCTTCTGAATCAGATTACAGTGAATTATGTATAAAGCCTTTAAATCACAGCTTTAAAATTACACATGTAGCAACATGATACCCTTGTGCCTTCACAAACTGACAAGCACACTGATGGTGCTGATTGCTTTACAGACATCGCTGTTTGCTTGAACTACTGAAATGAGACAGTCATTATTGTGAAATCAGCTGGTGATTCAATTAAATAAAGTTAGAATTCCAAAATATGTGGTCTAGTTGTTGTATGTTTCTGTTTGCTTGCATGTAATAGTTTAACTAAATGTAAGAGAAGATTTCAACTGTGGTTGTGTGCAAAAGAAATTAACCTAGAAGTCTGAAAAATCAGATTCACCAAGCCCAAACTGGGTCTTAAATATGGGCGCAGAAGCGGGGAGGACATAAGTGAGTGAGAGAGTGATAGACACAGAGGTAATGGTGTGACCTTGTGAAGGTCTGTCATCACCTGCTGGGAGAAAAATTACCTGCAGCAGAAAGTCAGAGCACCTGAAAACACATCAACATCCACTTCATTCTACCCTCTTGCTCCTTCACAACCTCTTAAACTACTCCCAAATGATGAGTATGATACTCAATCAAAATAAATTAATTCAATAAATGGAGTAGAAATGACTCTGGTGGGTCTTCTGCTTTTTTTAATTGGGAGCAAAACAGCCTCACTCTCCTTTACACATTAAATTTCATTTCTTTTATCACTTCTTCCTCTCCCTCTTCCACTGCAATCTGTCTTCATCCATCTCACACTATACCACATTAAGTTTGTTTCATGCTAATGGTGCTTAGGCATTAATGTTATAAAAGTATTATATTTTAACTGTAACAGAGTTATTGTGGAAAACTAAGCAATACTCTGTATTTGTTCATTTATTTTGTGTGCATGGGTAACTGGCCCAATATACTCAACACTATGTCTACTGCATAGGTCTATAAAAAAGCACTACTGATTATTTTTCTTAAGAACATAAGTGCGATGTCTTTGTTTCACTGAGAAAGTACTGATGTGCAATTTGCACCTTATGATGTACATCCTTCCTTTCCTTCAATAATCAAATGGTTCTCCTGTAAACAGTATCATATGAAATGTTCCATTTAACATTTACTTACAGACACTCTATACACACACTCTTAGTGTGAAATATTAATTGGCTTGTTATAGCTTGCTGAGTCACACATCCTTGGTTGGACGATTCCTGTAAAGTCTGCTTAAAACTGACCCAGAGAACTGGAAGCGAGCCATTGCATGTAATCTCAATGCCATTTCACACATCAAAATTAAGCATAAGTCCAGTATGTCAAAATTACCAGCTGGGACCACTTCATTGACTTACTACCGTGATGAGTGATTGAGGTTAGAAAAAAAACAACTCTTTAATGTTATCTTAGCACGGAAAAGCACAACAGGTTGCATAAACAGCTCATAAGGTAGATCTATAATATTACAAGAAGAGCTGGAAAAAAAAATAATGGGATTTTTTGGTGACAACCTTGAAGATCTAACAACACAATTATCAAAACATGGAAAAATGTATGATATACAATTTTTTGTGATTAATTGTATTTCTCTCTCTGAGTGTGCTTTGTCTTGATTGTATCGCTAACTCATATCCTATTTGTGCTTTATATCAGCACTGTTAATCTTTTTTTCTACTTTTCCATACCGTTAATAAGGTGAGATTGTTGATGTCCAATCCATAGCAGGAAATTAACTTTTTTTTTTTTTTTTTTTTTTTTTTAACTCGCAACAGTACTGATACAGTTTGACTTGCTCTCACTGTTTGGCAAGGACTAAAATAATACAGGACTCTCCAACCATGGTTGGTTACCTGAGAAAAAAAAAGTCTGGCATTAACAACTTGACCACAAGAAAATAAATCAACCACCTTTTGTCCGAAAGCTGATTTCATTTCTTTCACTGTGCCCCACACCCACACACAGCTCACACTGTGGGCATGCTGGAGGTACTCAAGAAATGAGGTAATGAGGAAAGATAAAATGTTAAAAGACTGAACTGAGCAGTGAGAGAAAGTAAAGAGTGAAGCAGGTGTTAAAGCAATGAGGTGGGAATTTCTGAATTTAATCAAGCCCAAGTGTGTGTGTGGTGTGTCTGTGTGTGTCTGCGTCCGTCTTTATTTCTCTACTGTCACTATAGTGGCAACAAGGGTCCTCAGAGGCTAAGATCTGGTCTCCCACATGCCTGAAGGGGAAAACACACACTCACACAGGCGCACAGGCACAGATGTGGGGGTTACCATGGGAAATAACTTCATACCAAATGGAGCTTTTCATGTTATTGATCAGGAACGCCTACCTGCTTTCACTCACTTGGCAAAATGCACCTAAAACTCACTGTTACAATTTTTAAAAATGTGTCTTTTAAGTACTCAAATAGAAACACCTTCAAAAACACATGGTGCTCAAAATACTAACATAATAATTTATAAGGTAATGCCAACATGTTTTCTGCAAAATACACACAATATGGCGGTAATTGCATTACTCTAACACTATTGTGAGCAAAATGACCTCCAAATCACCAACAGCAAATATAGTAAATACAGTAAATCACCACATATACACTATAAAAACAAACAGAAAGGCTGATACCAACACTATATGACTTCAAACACAGACGATGACATATGGACTATGCACTAAGTCTCACTGATCACTGAACCACACACACACACACACACACACACACACACACACACACACGGATATATATGTGCAAAGCCCCACAGATACAGCCAGGTGATTCATCACCAGCTGAGGAGAGCATGCCCTCCAAACCCTGTTACGGGACCTCTGACCTCTTCAATGACCTTTCCAAAGGGTCACTATATATTTATCAAACTACATAATGAGCATTACAACCACCATCACTCACTATGTTTAGCTCTCTCCCAGGAAGAAAACAAAAACATAATATATAGGCCAAATAAAAACACTACCACCTTGTCGGCTTCCTGCAGAGACCTCCCATCTCATCATATTTCACCATTTTCTTATAATAGCTGGCAGCTGACATTGTCTCTCGATCTTGCACTCCTGCCTTTTTTTTCCTCTGTTCCTTGTACCTCCTGTCTTCTATTCCCTGTTCTTGTCCTTTGTCACATTGTGTACCACACACGTACAGTTCAAGTCAGTCACTGATGACTAATACGACATCAGTGGTGTGATCTAGCTGCCTGTGGGTTTATTGCATCGCTGTGTCTTCCAGATGAAATACGGATCTTCTGCAACTCAGCCTTATTGACAAAGCTGTGACGGTATTATTGACATCTGCTCTAATTATCACTCTGAAGGTTTTGTATGTCAGACTGCGATGACAGACATTTTCGTTCATGTTTATTTATTTTTTTACTGATTTAGCTTTCATCCCTTTACTGGGTGGTTGAATTCCAGTATTCCGTGGCTACAGCTCTGTGGGAAAAAACAAAAGGATGTTCCTAACAAGCAATTTCCCTCACGCTTGAACACAAGTTTCAACTTAGACCAATCTTTTAGTCTAAAAGCAGGTCAACACACAGAAAACCTTAAAAATGGAGCATTATTTAATCTGAAAAAAAATATTGTGTACATCATAAGAGCAATGATAAAAATAAGTTTAACTGACTAATATTGATGGTGCAGACCAGCACGGGTAGTATGGTTTAATCAACTATGGAAATGTGCATATTCCTAAAACAAATTACAACCAAACACAACCTAGCACTGCTATAGAAGAAAGTGCACATCATGATGTGACATGGTGTCTTCACTTTGACATGCACATATACACTCATGAGATGTGTGTTTTATACAAAACAAAAAATGTTCTACATAAATGACAAAGTCTGATATCATTTATTCAAGAATCCTACAGTTACTGTCTTTTGAAATGTAAAGCCTCTTCCATCCCTTTCCAGCTGTTCGATTACAATGTCAGAGGCATCCTCATCTGTAAATAAGACATCAGTGTTTCCTGAGAAGTATAAGAATCGCATGACAAGTCCATCAAAACCCCCACTGAGGGGTTTAGCACCCCTTCTTTCCCTTAAAGCTCTCACAACATGGAAACTGATTCGCCAGAAGGAGAGAAAATAGTTAACATGAAACACTGCTAATCCTATTGAATCATAGTGGGCTGATATACACACTCTGCTATGATATCTTCTTTCTTTGGTTCTCCTGTCAGTCTCAAATGTATGTAAGTCAGAACAATGATACAGCTCTAAAATATTACATCAACTCTATTATTTATTTCATGGCATTTTGTACCACTGTTATTAAATGTAATGCCTGAGCAGGTGGATAACAATGACAATATAAAAGACAAAAATACACAACTGATAAATAGCAAATATCCAGTCAGATTAATTAATATAAAGTTTCACATAAAGCATTTTCTCATATTTTCTTTGATATCAAGGTTTGCCATTAAAATGCTCATCATTAAACAAAAGTACACACAAAGAGAACGTTTCTGAACAGCATCGACTAACCTCTATAAAACCTTTCACCATTTCTCTCCCCAAGTCAATTATAGATGACTGGTCCCATTTCCAGAGTCATCCTTTCACAAATGTTTAAAGCCCTGTTCTAAAACAGCAGTATGAGACACCATGGTGGAAAACATATGGCCCTTCACTCTGGCCTTAATTTTAATCTGACTGAATTGATTGTGGCTTGAGATTTAAGACATTTTTCCCCACTTCTAAAATCACTAAAGCAGAAACACCACTGCAGTAGAATTCAAGAGGTGATGACCTGAATTTCCTACTTTTCCTACCCATATATTATTTCCTTCTCTTTCCCATTATCTCAGTCACATTCCTATAGAACTTGGAATGGCCAACATGATCGCTGAATCCTTCAATATGGATAAAAAAAAATTTTAATGTCCCTCAACCAAACTCAGACTCAATCCCTTTACAAAATACAGAATTCAATGTGGGATTTGACTATGGAAACCCAGTTACTTGCAACACACCAGTGTGAAAGTTCCTCTCTCTATCTTAAATCCTATATTAACTTGGCCTCTTATGGTTCAAATCCACAATTGGGGATCAGCAAAAAGGCCAGAGCCCAGTGGGGGGCCTTAAGAGCCCAGCTGTCTGAACAGATGAAAGACGGGAGTTGTGATTGCTGTTAAGGAAGATCTTGTAAGGACAGCAACAATGTGACTGTGTAGCCATTTATTTAAGGGACTGCTCATGCACACATATCCCTAGAATACCACAACAAAACGAGGACATTGAAGAATTTCAGTTTGTTTTCCTGCAGGTTTAAGCTTTCCTCAATTTGGGAGGAGAGCTTAAGATGTTTCACGGAGCATTCATCAGCTTTAAATAGAAAATGGGCTGTTTTTCAGAAAGAAAAGACTGCTAAAGCCTTATCACAGACATAAACATGCATTTTGTGACTGATTTTATTTGCAGGGTAAAAAGGTAACAATAGCAGTATACACACACACACAAGCAAGCACTATACATACACAGAAAGAGTAGGAAGAGAATTGTGGCAGAGGCCAGACTATAGGCATGTTTAACAAGATCCAGATGGATGGTGAGGGAGGTTGTCGGCTCAGGCCTTTAGTCCCATACTGTGAAAGGTCTGCATTTTAGCCACATACAAATGGTTGCACACACACATGGACACACATTCAAGACTCAGATACCAGAGCCCCATACTGTGCTGAGCCCTGCATTCAAACCCACTTTGTAGAGCAGATGTGACAGGTTGTGTATAAAGGAGAATTCAGTGCACACGTGCACGCACGAAAGCACACACACACACACACACAAAATGTACATACAAATCTGTTTCAGAACAGAACACATCACTAAATATCTGAACCGAAGAAGCCAAAACACGCTCAGACTTTGGTCCATCTGAAATAATCACAACATCTGATCCTGCACTGGTCTAGAAGTCTGCTGATCCTCTAATAATCTCCATCACTGGCACCCTCTTACTGCATCTAAAGGCAATGAATGTCCCTATTCACTGAGTGTGGGTCTGTGTATTTCTTCAAGGCATATTTAAAAATAGTATGCAGAGTCAGGCGGTTAGCCTTAACTAATACCATTTCTGTGATTTTCAACTTTTCTATGTGTGTGCATGTGTTGTCTCCAGCTGAAGACACAGTCATGCAAAAGCATTTGTACAGTACACACTATCTTGTGGTTATCTCTCTCTTGGCTCTGCAAGTTCAAATCACAAGCCATGAAGGGAGTGGATTTAACTTCATCAGATAAGAATAAGAGCAAAACCTTTGAAAACATACAATATTTCACTCAATATGTCAACGTCGTGCTTATATTAACTGTATTTTACTTAAAATACAAGAAAATTGCAGTTTCCTCTTTACAGTAATGCCAAAAACTTTAATGACTTTACTACCGTTATTATACACAATGTCCACATTGATGTTCTGTCCTAATGGTGACCAGATAAATGCATAACAACCTCTGACTCAACATCTACTATTAAAGCCGCTGAAAATACTTTTTACACAATACGTGGTCTTTTAAAGCTGATAGAAGCTGATAAAAGCTAAAAAAGGTAAGAGTGTTACTTCATTTTCAGATTGCCTTGCACAAAATTGGGTCTAACTTTTTGTTGGTGCAGCTGAATGTCTTAGCTGACACAAAAAGTACAAAAATGTAGCCTAACAGAAGATAAATGATTTTATAAAAGGGTACATTTGTTGGGTCTGGAACTCTTGAGACCTGACTATTTCTCATAATCCTTTTAACAGGTTCATGTTAATGTGAGTTAGAACAAAGCTGCCCTATAGAGGACTTTAAACGCTGTGGTACGGTATAACGTAGGTAAAGGTTTGTCTGTGCAGCTAACTGAACATTCAAAGTTCCTCACTCACTGAATATCAGATAAATGTATGTAGACTCAAGCAAGGACAGCACAAGTTACATATAGTAAATTGGAGCATTCTTATATAATAGTTTCTGTACATTTATAAGGAGTACAGAGATAGCCCCTCAAGGTCTAAGGGTGTTTTTACAATGAGTAATCATAGATTTGACATGGTTGTATTTGTGACATCAATGGAAACAAATGCTTGTTTTGACCATTCACTTCATACCTAATCACATGCATCCCTTAAGGCATTTACCCTTACCATTACAGGAGCATGATCAAACAGAACAAGGCACAACAAATCACAGAAGTGAAATCTGTGAGCCTAGACAACTATGAAATGTAGAGGGCTGTAGTGTGTTGTGTCACCATGAAAACCACTGTTGTTAAAGTGCTGCTATGCTCTATACAATAGTACAGAAAACAGACAAAATCCCCTCCCATTTTACTAGACAAAACATCATGTTTAGCAGCAGAGCACAAACACATGGAGTGCAGTCTTCACACACACACAGCAGTTATGCAATTACGTGCAGATGAAGACATGTTAAAAGCAAGGTCACGTGCTGGCTAACCCCGGCCTTGGTATGGTTCTCATACAGCCCTGAGCTCACTGAGGCCAACACTTCATGACGCCCAAACTCAGCTACACTCTCTTCACCTCACCTCTCCGTCTACGTGTCTGTTTTGCCTCTGTGTCTGTCAGTCTGTCTCCACCTCTGACTATTTCTGTCTGCATGTACCCCAAAATGTAGGCTAATGCCCTGAAGAACTGACAGATTAAATGCCAATCCCTGGGTTGTACAAAAACCAGCCCCAGGCAGCCAGCTCTGGGTGTGTGTGTGTGTGTGTGTGTGTGTGTGCGCGCGTGCGCGCGTGCCTGTGTGCGTCTGAGTGTGTCCAACCAGCTACAAATCCATGCCTATGTGTCTGCTGAGCTGGGTGAACACAGACATAAAACAACTGCCCTTAGTAAACAACTCTAAAGGTCACTGCAGATTTCAGATTGCTTATAACTTGCTGTCATGTTCTGATGAAAAGAAAATATTTTTGGCCTTAATGTCAGTCAGTTCCTGTGTGTCAGTTCATTTAAAACAATATGCTGTAGGGCCAAAATCAACATTATAAGCTCTGTAAAAAGAAAACCCGTCACTTGACCACAAGTGCAATGTAAGCCTTCTGATTGATTCTTGGAAGAACAAAGTAGATTAATATATATTTATGTGTGTATGTGGGTGAGCAGTGTTCATGGTTTTCTGAGGTCAGTTTCCAATCCATTATTAATGGAAGAGCTCAGGTTTTGTCATTTGAATAATTTGTCTTCTGACAAATTGCAGCCTCAACTCTCTGTATTCTAGGTTCTGGAAAAGGTTGTTAATGCCCTCAGACACAGGCTGAAAAATGAGGGCTGTGGAATAACATGTAAATTTTGTTTCAGGGAAGATTTTCACGTTAATGATTTTATTTGCAGAGCATGACCTTTGCCTCCAATAAATGTGAGGTCAGAAATCAATGACATAAAATCACTTGCCTAATGTCAGTGGACATCCTTCTAATCAACAGATGCAGCCATGGGCTATAATGTATATTCAGCACCTCTAACTCCAACAAGGATATATGGCAATGAATTTGAGCATTCATTCTGGACATGGGTCTTTGACTTTTACCAGGTTATATTAAAGAGATACATTACAAATCTCAAGACTGAGCCACTGCCAAAAATATATAGCAAATGTATCAGTTTAAACAATCTGACCTAATCACAAGCTATCGAACTTATGATCACAACATCAGAAGGGGATACATCAAACCTTTGCACCGCCAAAGTCTCAAAAATGAACTTGACCAGCGAGCAAATGTTGCAAGTTTAAGGGGTCGAGTTTTGTTTTCATCGCAGCCCTGTTCAAGTGGAGAAGAAATGCTCCCTCACTACTGTCTTTCATTGTGCAGGATTTGAGACTACACAAACAACACAGATGAGCTCTTTTCTTGCTCATGTTATCATTATATTGCTTCTTTTTTTTGGGCAGTGAACACAGCACCTCCATACTTCAAATATTGATATGGAAATTGATTCCTCTTGTAAAGGTATAAGCTTTAAGGATTTGGGTCACTTGGGTTACCTGAGATGTCTTCACTGGAATTTGGTTTTGTCTTCAGTCATCTATGAACAAAACATACAATCTTTTGGTCCCATCTGTCCTTCTGAAATTATTAGCAAAAAAAAGCAACAAGTACCGAAACACCAACAAAGAAACTGGCCCTGTTCGATCAAAACAGAAATACACAATAAAGATAAACTCACTCAATACCTTATTTGTCAACTATATCAACTTTTACAATTTCATACTGGGACATATAGCAGCTAACTTAACATCAGTTTCCCAATACACTTTGGGCAGCATGTGGTGTACAATACAATTGTAAAGTAACTTCTGCCAAGACAACACTGAGCCAACAACAGACTGTCCTGTAGCCCGGGGCCATAATATATATATTCACCACTCAGCCTACACATCTGTCATAAATACACAGTATAAGCACAGCACATGCACTTTGGACTTCTTCCAAGAGTTCATCTGTGTACTGTGTGTCCCTATTCAATTAGCATTAATGATTTTTCTTTCTTATGGTTGGTTCATGAATATCAAAATTATATTCAAATGAATGTAAATATAATGTGGGAATTGGCATATTTTGAAAACAGAAGTACAGCACTCCGAGTTGTGGCTCTAATTCGTTAAGCATACATTCCCTTGATCATACAAATTACTTGAGACAGCCAAGCGGAGAAATTCAACACACACACACACACACGCATGCACGCGCGCACACACACACACAGCAGTTTAATTACATGCAGTTGAGCAACAGTTTCTTTAATACATTCAGCGCTCATTGATTTGAGAGGTCTCTGACACTGAATTACACTATAGATTTCAGCATTTCAAACACACATACTGGCACTCCCAAATATCCATACTAATTGACTTTTTAGCATTCAGAAGTTGCTCCATTAGTGGTTTATGCTACTGAATGAGTTCCTGATTTAGAGGTCCTGCTGAACGAGTAAACAGCAGGGCAATGTGTGCCATTGCTCTAAAAATTAAGCTGGAGGGAATCCCATCTCCCACACATGTCAACTCACCCCTGCATGCTGAACAAAATGATACAATACAGCTCTGCTTCAAAATGCTGAGGGCAATAGTTTGGAGAAGCAAAACACCACCACAGACAGAAATGATAAACTAATTAATGCACTTGGCTTTTGTAATCATTTTAATAATCACAGATTACATCAACAATTTGAACCTCAGTGTCCTTGAGCAAGATAAAAATGTCTGGGCTCACTGAGGATTTAACCTAACCCCATGCAAAACTCAAGTGTGCTTAGTTCTGGGTGCATGGAGAATAAGGGCAAGCATGCTCACAGTAACAAAATTCACAGTGCAGACTGAAAACTAACCTTAGTTTTATGCTTCAGGACTAATCAATATTTTTAGATGTTTTTTCAACGCACATGCAGAACATACACACTCTATATGCTGGCATTCTCTCACAGAGTAATCCTCCATACCATGCACAAGCACACGCACACACACACACACACACACACACAGAGCCTGGGCTTACATCCACCTGACAAACCCCCATACACAAACACACAAAAACAACTCCTAACCCCACACACTTGGCACCGATGCCAACTAAGCCCCAGTTCTCCAGAAGTAATAAACCGTCTTTTCACTGCGTCTCTCCAAACCATGATAGAAGACTGCTGAAAGCCCCTGTGCTTCCATTTTAAACCCCTCAACTCATTTACTAGGACACTGATTGTTACTTCTGTGACCATACATGAGTGTGTGTGTGTGTGTGTGTGTGTGTGTGTGTGTGTGTGTGTGTGTGTGTGTGTGTGTGTGTGTGTGTGTGTGCCTGTGTGCATGTGCGCGCTTGTGCATGTGCTGTGTGTGGCACATACACAATGCCCAAAACGCCCCAGTAATGGGGGACAATTTGTCTTACACCCTCATGTACTCACACATACACACACCAGTAGAATGGGACAGAATATAGGACAAAAAAGTGTCTTTAACCTACACAGGACCTGACTTAATTGTGGAAACTAAGCTATGACCACAGCAAAACTAGCCTGAACATATCTGTTCTGTTACTGAGCACCCCACAAAATGGAGACCTGAAAAAGAAAATTAATCCATAAACCTAACATGCACAGGTGGAGTTGGCAAAGCGTAACAGCGTGACCACTGAAAAGTGAGCTCAGAACAGCAAGCTGAGCACCACAGCATACTGTAACACAGCTTATTAGTTAACTTCCAGTGCAATGCCCTCCAACTATCTCTCTTAATAAATGAGCAACACAGGTGAGACATACGCATGTACACATAAGCAGAAGGCACTCAAGGTTGATTCATTCTACCCATGAAAGACTTATCCAACAGAAAATCGGACAAACCACTGCCCTTTATGTGCCCTTTAAGATCTTCTGGACAGAGGGCAGAAAATGCAACAAACTTCACATCACTAAAATCATACTAATACAATGTAATAACAATAATTCATAATATCATCACTTTTGAGTGGTCAACAAGAGTATGAGTACAAGTATCAATTATGAATAAATCATGTGTTTTCTATGAGATGAATGAGATCTGTTGCTAAATATAACATTTTGTCGTCCTCAAACAAGTACGCTAAGACTTATCTAAATTTTACATTAAAGGTGTAAATGCATTTAATTCAAAATGAATTACTGAATAAATTCAAAGACGTATTTCAAGCACCACCAGATATGATGCCCCAGCCTGTATAAAATGTGTGTATGGTACCAGGAGGTGCAGGCATACCAGCCAGCGTGTGACTGAGCGCGAGGCAGACCGTGTGCCTGCCTCCTCCTCTCACTTTCTCTCTCTGTCCATCATATGAAGAGATGCCAAAGAAAAAATGAGGTACGAAAAAAAAAGAAAGACTTAAGTGGGCATTTGGATTCTCTCTGATCCTGTACCCCTTAATTTTGTGTATGCAAGCAATGACTGATGAAAGGTGAAAAACTTTTGTGTGTGTGTGTGTGTGTGTGTCCCTCCCAGTGAATAGAGCATTAATTGCATTAGCATTACAGCTGGGTGATTTCCAGTCAAAGAAAAACTCTGGCATCAACAATGAAGGCATTTTAAAAGTCTTGAAGTGTGTTATTATTTTGTGCATTTCAATTGAAACATTTTTTGCGCAAAACTGGCATGACAGAAAGAGTGAAGCAGAAAACGAGCACAAGGAGACAGCTGAAACAGAAATACAGGAAGATTGCACTGATCAAGCTGGCCAAATGAAATTCACCCTTGAAACTATAATAGTTCCCTATGATAAGTTGCACCTTTTGCTGATTGAGGCATCCAAAATGTAAAATGTGACAGCTGAAAAAATTCCATTTAGCATAAAATGCAAATCATCTATAAGAGCCAACCAACTAAGAATCTACAATTTCTCCAATCAAACGTGTCAGACAACGGTCCTGTTGCAGTGCTGAGGTTATTGAGGCAAGAGGGTTGTTACAGGTGTCCAATGTATAAAACATTATTCCATGAGAGCATGGAACTGAACACTCTTCTTCTGTTTTGTTAAAGGCCAAAACAATCAGAGAGATGTGTTAACCCTAACCCTAACCCAAGCATTCATTTGTAGATATTTTTATTATTTTTCTTTGTCAAAATTTCCCAAAGCCCAAAGAAACATACTGAAAATGTTTGTTTTGTGTGCCCAACAATCAGAACCCAGCAGTAATAAATTTGGTTTCCTATAAGACAAAGCAAGTCAGGTGGTCTTGATGACCGACAGCTTGCTGGTAGCAAATGTTTGGCCCTTTATTTTGAGGCCTTAAGTGAAAATAGTTGCTTTGTAATTTTCTGCTGATTAAGTGTTCAGCTAATTGATGAATTAACTGATTGTCTCACCTCCTAATTAGAGAAAAATGGAGTACCCTGTCAGTCAGAAGATTCAGAACTCTACCAAAATTGCCAATAAATCGGTACTAATCTACATTAAAATTGAGTTTTGCAGTTTAAGATGATTCTGTCTGTGTTAACATGCAGTTCCTGCAGATAGTAAAAAAGAGTGTGTGTGTTAACGGTCCATATGATCACTTAAAATGATTCCTCTTATTTAATGTCATCTGATTTCTGCCCACAGTCCAGAAAGATCTGTGATGTGGGCAGAAGCGAATCTTAAAATGGTTGTCAAAAGATGATTTTACACACAGTCACCTAGTGATTTAGATTCTTGTTCTCTGTCAAAATTTACCTGCCAGGTGTGTGTGCACGTGTGTGTGCACGTGTGTGTGCATGTTTGTGTGTGTGCGTGTGTGTATGCTTGTTTGCCCCTGATAGATGGAAATTAATCAACATGCAAAACTTGCTCCTAGCTTAATTTCGCTCTATTCAAATGTGTGTTTTTCCCTCTCTTATTCTCTGTCAAAGTGAGTAGGTGGAAACTGACATTGGGCAACAAGCTGAAAATATGTGACACAAATACACACAGACATACCCACACAAAAAGGATACCAAAACCAGGATGAAAACACATCCAGCATAGAAAGCATCATGATGATTTCATTTTGGGTACACTGACTGTGTTGATGGATTTTTGTTAGTGGGATAAAAGAATTCTGCAATAATGGAAAACATTTCAGGACCTAAGACACTATTGTCTCATATTCTTAATTTCTTTCTAGTATGAAGATGTGATCATTCTAAAATAGTATAGTCTAAAATCTTGTTTCACATTCAGACAATTAAATTCAGGTTGAATCATTTTAAATCTGCAAAAATTACATGGAACCTTATCAACTACATCTTACCTTAGGTGTGCAAATGGATAGTGGGATAATATAAAGGAATATGAAGTACTTTTAGATCATCCTTGATGTCAGCCACACAAAAAAGTCCGGATAGCCTTTTTTTTTTTACTACTACTACTTCATTTGGCTTTTTTTTTTTTTTTTCATCCGGCTCCAAAGATAATTCCATAAACTCTTTGCTAGATACATCAACATATAGGACACAAAGTGTTTGTGTGTGTATTTTGTGCTTGTCATTACTTGATTGAGTTTCTGAAGTGATCCTCTGCAGGGTTTTTCACAGTGCAGCTGTTGAGCACCCACAGGTCTGCTTCTGTTGGGTCATCTATAGAAAGAGAGAAACCCCATTTATTTTTACAAGACATCATCACAACATAATAAAAGACAGAAAACCTAGGTCCAACCAATCTAACCAAATTATTGGCCTCCTTTTATTGGGTAAAATTAAGGTTCTATTGTTTATTTGTACATAAAACTTCATAAAGTGGTTTGGCTTTTTCCAGTGGATTGACTGAAATAAACCAAGGAAGTTAATTCTTGACTCAATACCCGTAACTGCTACAAAACAAATCCAACACAAAGGTCCACTTACATGCTTTTAATGAGCAACAGCAAATGCAACGTCTTGTATTTGCAACTGGCTGCTCTAATTCCTTTATCCAACTTCATTTTGAATGCTGAAAATGACTCACTATACACCATGTCACTATGATGTAGTCAGTGAGCCATGCACAAAATCACATTTTTGCCCTTCTTTCAGCATTAATATATAAATATTCCTATTTAGTAGTCAACTTCGCTAATGAAAATATTACATATTATTATATTGTTATCATTAATTTAATATTACACAAATAATCCCATTAACATTCAACCATACCTGCCATGCATTCATTCAACCACATTCTTGAAAAGGCTGGTGATAGGATATTTGTGCATATCAAAAAAAAAAAAAAAAAAAAAATCTGTTCAAATCCATGTCTTCTGTAAAGTTGCTGAGTTTGTGGCTTTTGTTTTGTGCATACTTCTATTCCCCAGCCATGAAAACTGGTGGCTTGGCGAAGCACAAGGCTGACAGTTAAAACTTAGAGTGAGAAGCATGTGTCCAAATGTGCTGTATTCATGTCTAAAGAATGCTCCAGAACCATGTCTTAATTGGAAAATGCTGCTTTCGAAATAAGGCCTAATTCAGAATATCCAAACATAATATGCTGTGTAAGTGACCCGAAACAAATGCACAATACTGTCATATTCAAGAGAAGAGCAGAAAATTGGTGTGCCTATAAATCTAGTCATTGTTCCTTGCCCAAGAACTTCTGGATTGTCTCACCTAGTGGACAGTTTGACAGTAAATAAACTTCTAACAAAGACAGTTGTTTGTAGTACTAAAAAATGCGCCTATTTTGGCATTAAGAGTAAACTATGAGGGTTACTTAAACATATGTTTCATCAACACGCATGCACACAAACACACACATACACAGCAGTTTGCAGCTCCTTGTGATGTTAAGCTCGGCTGCTGCTCAAGATGATGGTGGCAGGCTTTGCATGGCACTGCCAGGAGAGATGTCACACACACAGACACACATACTCGGGGGGATATGGCCCGGCGGTGGTGGGGAGCTAGAAGCTTGCTCCTTTACGCCACATTGAACCAGATATTTCACTTAGAATCCACTTCGCTGCTGCAGTCAAGCATACACACACCCCACTCACACTACATTTCCTGCATTAGTTAATTTGATACACACCCGCAGTACTTTCAGTAACACACACAGCAGGTCCCAGGATGCAGAGAACGGGGAGATTACCAACCACACCACACCTAGCCTTAGGTAAACTCTCCATTCTCAATCCCTCCCTCAAACACACACTCCGTTTTCAGCTCAAGGACAAACCATTCATTCATTATTTACAAATACACAAATAAAGTTAAATGTCTATTCGCTGTCATTCTGTCTGAACAATCAGTATCTAGGCTGCAAATGCAGACTTACATGAGTTAGAAATGCAAAAGATGAAAGACCCACTTCCTAAAAAATGAGTTATACAAATAAAATAATATCAGGGTGTCTCCAAAAGCGGAATTTAAACATGTCAATGTCAGTTTGCCAAAAGAGTTTGAAACAAGCCTGATAAGAAGAGGCAGATAAACTAAGTGAACAGGCCCTTTCACAAATTGCATTCACAATGTTTGATATTTAGCATGAGCATTTCAATGTATTGCATGTTTTAATAGTTTAGAACACCAGTAGATGGGGTAGATAATGGACAGAAACCACCAGATTTAATAAAATGTGAAAACACATCTGTTTGAGCCTTGAGGTGTATTAGCTGATAGTAAGCAAGACATAATGAAGTCTAATAAAAATAGTAGTACAGCTGCTCTTAATGACAGTACTAAAATAATGTGAGCCACTTCACTAAGATGGGAATCATCTGTTGTGGGGTTTGTTTTCATTGTTCGGGCCTTTGAGCATGGTAAGGAATCATCATTTCTTTTGGGACAGGACTGTAAATGGAAAGAAAATAAAATACTGAGTAATCATTAAGCTCAAAAAACAAAGCTATAAAATGTATGTGATTAGGAAATGAATACTCCAGAATTAATTAATACTCAAGAGGGAGTGAGAGAGAGAGAGAGTAAGTTCAGCTGGGAGAGAGTGCCCATTATGCCTACCTTTATTTGTGTAGGCAACCAACCAACACAAACACACAGATACACACACAGGCAGACACACACACATACAGGACTTGTGGGAGTGGTCTCAGCTGTGTGGTTGCAGTCTCCTCTCTGTCCTGAGGGAGACTTTCCAGACCAACAATAACAAGCTCTCCATCAATTTAAACACACAGACACACATACACACACAGAGGACAGATACAAACATCTACAAAATAATCCTATCTACAAAGTCAGCAGTACTTACCAAGCATAAGAACTATACAGAAAAAAAACAAACCACAACAAAAACATGCAGGAGTTATCATGCATGGATTTTTTTTTCTGAATCCGCGATGAAATTTCAAATAAACCCGCTCATATGTATATCAAAAACTAGCACTGTTTATATGAACATGAATCCATTCATAATTGTTTTATTAATTGCTGAATATTATAGAAGGTGCAAATGTGTGTTTTTACTGTGATGTTTAACTAACAAATTAATTACAATATTACTCTATAATTGATATTTACATAACGGATACATCATTTGTGCACACTACTAAATATCATCCAATATTTTGGGGCAGCATCCACCTTTGTTATGCGTGTCCATGTTATACAACTAGCTCTTGTTCACAGGATTTGATCTGCAGCTCACATTGTTGGAAAGCACATGCCCACCCCCAGTGCCACTACCACTACCAGTAAATCAGGGGTCAAAGCCAGCACCAGACATTGTAATTAATCAGGGCAGCAGCTGCTTCTCGGTGAGAAGTGGCCTTTAGGTGTAATCTCATGGCAAGACACTAAGACATGTACAGATGTCAGAAGCCACTATCAGCTGCAAAACTGTCAACTTGTTTTTTTAAGAACTGAGATTATAGCTTTAATCACTTTGGTCTAATCCTTTGTGGATGTCTCAATCTAAATAAGGCACTGTTGTTCAAGAAACTGTACATGGACCCGATACTGAAACCGATACCTTGATACCTCAAAGTAGAAGGGTCTCATTTGTGACATGAAGATTCTGTTCTGGTGCTCAGTGGATATTTAAGGTATACAGTCATGTCAAAAAACCTCTCTTGTGCTGTTTGTACCGAGAAAGCGGTGTCTAATGATGCTTTACAGCAGGGGTGTCAAACTGATCCAGTAAAGGGCCATGTGGCTGCAGGTTTTCATTCCAACCAAGCAAGAACACACCTGATCCAAATCAGGTGTGTTCTTGCTTGGTTGGCTGATTGGTTGGCTGATCCAAATCAGGCATGTTCTTGCTTGGTTGGAATGAAAACCTGCAGCCACATGGCCCTTTACTGGATCAGTTTGACACCCCTGCTTTACAGAAACTTTGTGCTGAAGTGAATCAGAAGCCAAGTGGGAAAGTACAGAGTGATATTGATGTGTCACAAGATATAGACCTCAGCAGTGGCTATCACAAATTATTGCCTGGAGATTTATTTCCCTTATTCCTCCTTGAAAACCAGCTGGAAGAATAACACCACAGTCAATAGACTAAAATGACAATAGCTGTCAGATTCTCAGTGACAGCTATGGAGAGAACTTTATCAAATGTTCAAGCAATAATAACTACCATCATCCATGTCACAAAAATGCATCGTTCTTGCTGTCATTAGCAGCAGCTCAGACTTGGCAGAGGAGAGATACTATTAATAATGAGTCTGAATCTAGAAGTTGCAAGATTTCCAAAAACGCTGCTATGCACATGTTTCCATGTTGAAAAGAATAATGTGTAATTTAGTCATGAATAAACTGAACCATCCAGCAGACAGAATACTAAAATGGCCTAAGCTGTGAAACGAGTGGAAAGTTAAGTGGATAAATTAAAATGCTCTCAAAAGGTACACTCTTGTGTATCTTTATGTTATTAAATGATTTTATGTAATCAATGACTGTTATATCTGATTTTTGTATGTTATCTTCTTTTTCCAACCATGGACGAGCAAGGACAGAGTATATATTTTACATTGAACTTTGTGCCATTAATGTCATAATGTTCATTCAGCAGACTGAAATTTCACTGTGACATTAGCATTCTCCACTGTCAAGTATACACCGCAAAGAAGAAAACATTAATCCATACAGAACAACATAAGTGGTCCTCTGTTCATCTCTGCATTGGTTTGGGAAAGTAGCTTTGGGTGTGACTTAGCCTTTAAGTGCACTTAAATTCCAACCACATTGCCAAATGCTGCTATTGAGAAATGTCTGGAAAGTATATTTGCATAAGATTTGCATAGGAATGGAGGTGCAGCCAATGACAGGGAAGTTATTTGGTTATTTTTGCATATCATGCCCATAAGGTAATTATGTGCAAAGTTGTTAGGACAGAATGTGCACAAGAAACTGTTGACTAATCTTTTATCTGATAAAGAAAAGGCCCAGAGGGTGGGACAAGGTTCCTGGTGTGTGTGTGTGTGTGCGTGTGTCTGTGTGTGCATGCATTGCTGACTAAGTGTGTCTTAGCCCTGTGGTGAAACTGCAAATTCTTAGCCTTGGATCATGCGTGAACAGGAGGCTCAGAACATTCCTGTATTGAGAATGTTCATTTATATATGAGATTTCAAAAATAAAACAAAATTAAGAATGAAACTAAGTCAAATGTGCAACAGCAAAGTAATTATTCATATATGTTTTACCTGCCTGGATTTAATTGGCCTACTACAAGTGATGCTGAACAAAAATCCCACACACAATGGGCTTTAGTCCTATATGGGAAAGGGTATCAGTATATCAGGATCAGTATACAGTCATACATCAAATGACTGTACAGTAGACAGTGGTCTTTATCTGCACCAGTTCCGATCAACAGTGAAACAACACCCGCTTGAACGTGCTAAATTTTGCTGAGGGTTTTTAAATGGTGCAAAGCTGTGACGATGGAGCTAAACATCATTTAGTTAGCACCGAGTTCAAAAGAGAGACTTAAGTAAAGTATATCAAAAAATAACAGTATGCCAATTATCATTTTACCAGCTCCATCAACATCTGATCAACAACTGTTCATAACAAAACAACTTGCTGTTTTGGCACAGAGACTTCACAGAGAAAATATAATACAGCCCATATTTATCATATCAGTTTATTAGATTAGGCGAGAAGTTGTAGTAGGGGAGTATTGAGGGTACCATTACATCTACAAATACCTTTTTCATTCATGCACACACCAGAGTATATAAACACTATTTCTCTCTGTGTGCAGCCCACAGGAGAAAAGCCTGTTTTTTTATTTTTGATTTTATCCAATATTGGAAATATATTCCATTTGGCCGCAACAGCTGACCCCCAAATAAACTGTTGTGTGTGTGTGATATTTTCTCTACAATAAGGAATATAAGGAATACCACCACTCTCCAACAGTTGGCCCACTATACACAAAAGGAAAATGACCTCTCCCTACATGTGTGCGTGTGTGTGTACACATAAGTGTGTCTGTCTGTTTTTATGTGTGTAAGTGTATGGGGGTGTACCCTAGCACATTCAAGATTCCCACCAGCTGACCCAAATGACTAAATCTAATCCATGAGGTTTATTCCTGTGTGTTCTTCTGTGTGAGCCTATGTGTGTGCCTGTGTGTGTGCCTGTGTGTGTGTGTGTGTGAGGTGTGTGATATTCACCCTAAATTTACCCCTCAACCAAATCATACAAGAGAGACCTGGATATTAGAAAGGCACCACCTGGGGTCAGCATGTGTGTATGTGTTTGTGTAGACGTATACACAAGGTCATACATAACACATTTCAATCTCACTGCTCCCTATGGAGATGAGGAGAAGGGTTATGGGAGCAGGTGCATGCACCAAATCAGTGTGGATAGAAAGATGGACAAAAGAAGAAGAGTGAGAGAGGATCAGATGGCTGCCAGTGTACATAAAAAGAAAGAACACAAAAAGGATTAAAGGAATAGGCAGGACAGACATGGAAGAGGGTCATCCTGAGAGAGGAATATAAAGAGAAGAGTCAGTGTGAAGTGGAGGCAGGTGATAGTCAGTACCCAAATGGGATTTAAGGATGACCAACCCTGTGAGGTAAAAGGAGTAAAAGGAGAAACGGAGCCAGACTGACAACGAGACTTGAAATGAGGAAGGTGAAGAAAAACAGAGTGGTGGAGATGAAAGTGGAAGACATGTTGAATAAAGGAGGATAAAAAGGGAGGAGAGGGAAAAAAATCAGCTGGAAAGAGAAGTGGGTGAGTGTCATCCGTAAGTACCCTGCTCTGATCTAAAATGTCTAAATGATCTGAGACTAACATGTTTTAGTACACATGCCAGGTTTGTGAGTGTTCAAATTCAAATAAATATCTAGATCTATAAAATAATGTGTTCTGCTGTATTTGCACATTAAGTCTGCTGTCCAATTTACCCACAGGTGTGTGCAGCACCCCACAGAGAAAAAGACATGAGGCTCAGCTGCTGGGTCAGAAAGAAAACACACAAACAATAACACGCAAAATGGGAATATGGTAATTTCTCTAAACTCCCATGTATCCACTGTATGCAGATGTGCCAATTCACATATGGAATTTGTAAACTGTAAATTCAACTCAGTTGTTTATTGTAAATAGACATAACTACTTACCACAAAAATCTTATACAGTCTGTGAATCTGTACAGAACAGTAGATCATTTAAAACGGTGATGACTATCTTATGGCTGCAAAAAACTAAAAAGTAAATAAAATCACAAAGTCTCCAGACTAACTTTTAAAACTAGTAGCACAGGTGCTATAATGTAAGGAGTACCAGCAAAAAAAAAAAAAAACACATACATTTCATTGCTCTTCCATATTAAATGTATTATTGATAAATGGTTTGGTAAAAACAAACAATTCACAGAAATTAAGTGCCATTAAATTAAGGAAAAAAAGACAAAGTAAGAGAGCAAGTAAGACAAATTCATTACCGATGAATTTTTAAAGGGAGGCTATAAAAACCAGCAATTGAAAAAATAAAAATTCAAACTGTGTGAGAATTTACTGTGTTCGAACTCTCTTTCTTACTGGGATACAAGGGTGATACCAGTGTATCAAATGATATACAATGATGATTTTAAAAACAAATCACATGTTTGCAAGTCGCACTGATGATCATAGTTATGAAATTTCTCTTTGCCCCAGCATACATACAATTTCTCCAAAAATGTTTGCAATATGTCACTACATGGTCACAGTCTGGAGCCATGAAAGGATATAATACAACTCCAGCTTTAAACACATCGTTGCTGTAACAGAACAGCACATATTTATATTCTCTGATGCCTATTGAACATAGAGAGCACAGTGTAAGTTGTCAACAGGATAATATTGCATACTGAGAGTGCTTCCCTGGATGCAAGAGTCTTTGTATGTTATTTCTCTTGATTCCTCACTTTCAAAGCCTCATCCTCAAGTTATGTTAAAAGCATGTTTTTATTTATTATTTATTTAGCAGAATTGCTTTGTAATGCTAGGAATGTGGGTCTCAAAATCAACAATGTAGAAAGGTTTGCTCTCTCAACTCCATGCCCACCTAGAAGTGGTATGCAATGCCAAGGTAAAGGTGACATACATGGGACTGCTTTTGTACCTAAAGAATCAAGGTTGTCCTTGTCCATTGTGTTCTTCCAAGGCTTAACAAGATCAAGTCAAGGTAGGACTTGCTTGAGCCAACCAACAAGGGAGAGGAAAAATCGCTCTCTTTCGAGAGCAGAGACCCTGGAAAATAGCACAACACTGTATTCTCTCCTTTCTCTCCAGTGTCGTGTGTATTTACAAAGAAAAGGCCGGACGGATGTAGCTCAGGAGGTAGAGGGACTGTTCTGTACTTGGAAAGTTGCTGGTTTGATGCCCTGGATCCCCAGCTGCACATTGAAGTATCCTTGAGCAAGACACCAAACCCCAACATGGCAATCTATGATTGTATGTAAGGAGGTGAATTTGACAAGAGTTGTAGTGCTTTGAGCAGTCAGACTGGAAAATGCTATAGAAATGCAAGTCCATCTACCAAAATGACAGTAGTAGGTACAGTATCTAAATGTAGCACAATGGTGTTAGCATGTTCACCCCACAAAAAAAAGGTTAACTCATCTGGCTAGCCAGGGCCTAGCAAGTTTGCCTGTACTCCCTGCTTCTCTAAGAGTCCAAAGACATGCGGGCTATAAGAATTGAGTACTAAATTATCAGCAGTTTCTAGGTGTGAGAATATTTTTGATCTACATGTTAGCCCAATATGGGTTAGAATGATGATGGCTGTCCACAATGTGAGCAATGAAGGAATTACTTTTAACTTGTTATGAAACAGCCCTAATCTAACACCGATGGTGCTATATGACCTACATAAGCAAATAAAAAGATCAAGAAAAGAGCAGCTGTTTCTTTAGAAATATCATAGTTATTTTGAATGCCCATCACAGGGTTGGATTACAATTTTTCCCAGGTTGGATAAATCCTAACATTCCAACTTTTTTTATGGTAGAGTAGAAAAGAAGATGCTCTGCAGTGTGGTGGTGTGCCACTAAAACAAAGTTCACTTTGTTTTGCTTTGTCCATGGGGACTGCCAGAAGCAAAACAAAAAAAAAAAAGTTCCTTGTAGTAGCTCTAAATCTCCTTACTGCCAGTGTCAAACCTCAATTAATGGGCAATGTAGCACACACAACTAAATATCTGACCTCTTGAATTTCATAGTTTGATGGGAAATTTGGTGGGGAAGTAAAAGTGGAAAGCAACATTAAACAACAAAATTAAATTTGATCAAGACATTAATATGTACTCAACAGACAGAAGCAAAGATATAATAGTATACACTGTCTGTACAGTGATAAGGCATGCTTACTGTCCGTGAATGAATAGCACATGCCAATAAAGGCAATGTGGACTTTTCAACAATAAGATTACTGGATTTCTGTTGGAAGGTTGGCAAAATGCAAAATAATTTTACTGAATAAATGATCGAAATGCAAGGCACAGAGCTGCCAGAGGTGGATTTCAACCAAATCAACCAAGGGCAGAGTGCCATTTTTTGCTGTAAATGAATTAAATAAGTCTCAAAAGTTATGACCTAATGGAAGGAAAGATGTTGTTTCAAATAACAGTATTTTAGTGGGTGTGAAGATCTAAGTCACAGGCACATTGGAAAGCAAGAAGAGATGGATCGAACTCATACTATGTTGTTAAGCTCCAATCAGTATGCACACACCTGATATTTTACCATAACATCCTCAAACCACTATCATTCCTTTACTCACTTTTTTCCTCCATGTACATCCTTCTTTAATCTATTCTCCTCTCCTTTTCATTTTCCCACCATTACCCAGCTCTATATTTCCTTTTATCTGTCTTTTGATTTAACCATCAGAGATAACATCCACTAAATTTTACTCTTTTCCTCCAGCTTTCTTAGACCATTTTCAAACCCCTAGTTGTCACCTTCCTTTACGTTCCCAATTTTTTCCACATATCAAGCTCTTTTCCCTGCATTCTTTCCTTCTTCAGTTTCTACTGCACCATCTGAACTCAGATGTTTCTCCCTTATTCTCCCTCTGTGTGATTTTGCACATTCATACTCTGCAAATGATCCTCTTGTATGCTACATATATTTGAAGGTAACGTGATTTAAAACAGTCCTTCCTAAAGCAATGAACTTAACCCATAATTCATCCATCTGATTTTCAGCAAAGCATAGACATAAAGTTTGCTTGACTTTCACCGAGAACAGTAAAATGTGTCTACTTGTAGAGCATTAAAAGCGTCAAATTAAAGCATGGATAATTAATGATTGTTTTACTGTCAGACCTGTCTACAATAATTACTGGTTATGAAAGTTTAAAAATCACTTATTATATGGACAATTACAGTATGAAATACATCCACTAAGATTTCAGCACTTCAATTAGGCTATAGGTACAAAAACTATTCTATAAATTGCAGGTTAATTTACAAAGCCTTCCATTCGAACATTTGTTTCAGTAATTGGCACTGTGATCTACATAATTAAAGACTTTGAGTTGATATGATTGCAATCTAAAAATGAAACAGCAGTCTTGCTTTCTAGCACTATGAAACTCCCATGGTGATTAGTGTGCAAAAAGATTTTGAATTTTTAGTTCTCTCTGATAATAAAGCAACCTGTTTGGGTTTTTCAGGCAGTTCAGCAAAGTTCACTGCAGTCAGATCTTGTAAATTTATGTAGGAAAAAGAGCTCTGGAGACTTTCTCCTTTCAAAGCACTATAAACCTTTCACACAGACTTCTTTAATTCTCTCTCTTGATGATAGATATATATCACATATAACCCCATTTTCACTGCTATCACTTAGGGTACAGTATTGCATTTTCCATTTCAGACAGACCTACTTAATAAGTTTCCAAACTTTCTCTGACACTCTTTTGCCAGCAACACATACACTGTGTAAGTTATATCTGTCCCATGTGGACACTTGCAGGTAGAATTAAACTACTCAGGCATAAAATATTTAACTGTAGAGAAGAACAAGGTAACAAGACAGACTAGAAATGGGTGTTTGTACATACTGTCTTGGCATTATATTGGTTCTCAATTAGATCTGGATAAAAATTTCCCATATTGCAGAGCACCACTCTCTATGAGTCCATCCAGTCATCTCCCCAGACTACATAAGCTAAAAAAAAGTTTCTGAGAGATTGAGATGTGCAGATTTTCCAGACCAAAGAAACGCATCTATGCCGTCTCTGATTTCCCTCTGGTCTTCAGCCCCGGTAGATGATATATGAGGGCAAAGGCAGAGACGTCTGGGTGTGTATATGTTTTTGTCCGAGTATGCAGTCATTGTGAGAGTGTGTGTGAGTGAGACAGAGAAGAGGCAGACAGCAGCCCTAGGGGTCAATATGATGCTCCTGGTGCTTTACACACAGACCGCACCATGACCCACTTTCCATTCCATCCCGCGCACACCCCCCACACACTCCGGCGTGCACAAAAGCATCTATGCACACACACACACACTTCTCTCCCTTGTTATTTCTGTCTTCTGCCCTCCATCCATTCCACCCTCCATCTCAAACACATCATCTTTCCCATCTCTCATCTTACACACACATGCACACACAGGACATGCTGACCTTGGGATACAGTGCAGTGGTGGTTTATAGGGGTAAGTATGCTGGGGCAAAGGGGTGGCTTTAGGGTGAAAGGATACACTTGACTGAGCTAACAAGGCCTGTCTGGCTGTATTGGCTGATTGGCTGACTGGACAGCTGGATGCCAGGCTGACTGGCTGGAAGGACAGGTGGACTGGAGGGCAGGGTGGGGCAGTGACCCTCTCAAAAGTGTTGTGCATCAGAATCAAGTCATATACTAAGATATGTGTCAGACTGATGACAATGATAAGGATTATTCTCTGTCTTAAACCATAAGAACCAAACTGCCAACCCAGAAGAACCAACGTGCCAAAAAAGTGTCAGTATGAGACAATCTGGGGATGACATGAAAAAAAGTAATAATCCATCTTTCTCCAGAAAATTACATTTTGTTGCTTTTGGTTATTGTTTAAAGTTTCAGGGCTTCCCCTCTACAGGAAGCTGCTGCAGGAGAGTGGTGAATTGTCTTCTCTTTACAATAGCAATCTGGCTAAGATAGCTGCTGTTTGATGCCTCGAACTAAGTGCTTAAGTCTGGTGATGTTCTGAGCATTATTTGTGGCTTTTTGACAGCAGTTTCTTGTTGGAGGCACAAACTGCAATGTATTGTTATCGTGCGGTCATTTCTGAGATTGCTAAAACAACGTAAGTGGTCTACAAACTTGATCTCTCAAGGGGGGGTCTTACTCTGTGTCAGGTGTGTCAAACCATGGATTAAACTTACACCGGAGTATTTAAGTGTATGGGGGTGGTTTGAACAGGTGGTTAAACAAACTATGATAATAAAAATATGAAAATATTCATGAACTCGGGACTCTCTCCTGTCTGCACCAAATATCAAGCTTCCACATTATTATTTCAAAGGTCGTTTTCATGCATGGAGGGGAAGGGCTGTGCGTGTGAGACACGTGAGTGACAGAGAGGTGGAGGAAGAGCAGGGAAAAGCAATACAGCCCAACAGATATGCAGCGTTTTTAAGTAGCGCTAAAAAATAACATTTTGTGGCAGTTGGTCTTGATTCTGCAGGTAGCTAAGGTTGAATGTTACGGTAGAAGTGTACATTTTAGGAATGTATTACACCAAATAAAGTCTCTATTATGATATGTCACATTGCGCACTCATAAACTGGACTAAATGTAACACAGTTATAACAGTTATACAAACACATGCACACATACACACAATAATTTTCCCAAAGCATGTCCGGTAGAGTGGGTTTGTGAGGAGTGACAAGTTGGGCATGACTGATTGGTACAACAACAGATTCCCAGCTGACAACATTTCTGTCTAAAAGGTTCCCTCTCCTCTGTGTGTGTGTGTGTGTGTGTGTGTGTGTGTGTGTGTGTGTGTGTGTGTGTGGGGGGGGGTGTGCGCGTGTGTGTGTGTGGGTGTGTTTCAGCACATCTGTGTGCTTGTGTAAACCTCTGCGTCTATATACATGTGTGTTTGTGCGTTTGTTTCACTGACGTGGCAAATTGGCCTTAGAGGACTTACGAGTTTCACCTCCAATCACATTTTACAAGTTAGCACTTGCATACAGTCACAGACTCGCAAACACTAAGACACAAACACACACACACACACACACACACACACACACACACAGGCGTTGGGGTTTTGGCGGTTGGTCTATCCGTCTAGCAGGGTGAGCAACCACTCAGCGGTGGATGATAATGCAATCAACTGTCAGAGGGACACTGCCTAGCCACACACATACACGCGCATGCACACACATACACACAAACACAAAGTACAGTTACCCACAATACACTACTACCTGTCAGTTTAAGTAAAAACCTGCACACACCGACATTAGAAACATTACACTGAGTCCTCATATTTAGACCTTAGAAGGTGAGAGGCACATAAACAGAACATAAGAGCTGAAAAAATTTTGTCAATTTATCAAGTAGTCAACTGACAGAAAAATAAATTGAAACTCTGAATCATTAAAGTAATCGTTCAAACAAAAGTGAGCAAGAAGCTCTCCAATGTGAAAATGTTGATCATTATCAATTATTATCAATTAATTATTATTATGTATTAATCTTATTTCTGACAAATCATTGTAAAATATCTTTGTGTTTCAGACTGTAGGTCCAACAAAACAATACATTAGATTAATTGATAATGAAAACGATCATTCGTTGCAGCTGATACATTATATCGAGAGAGAAAAAACAGAGAAGCAAAAACAAACATGCAAGGACAACAAATCTTCCATTTTTCTCAGCAGTTAATCTTTTGATGCAACTTCAGAGCAATACCAGCACAAAAGTGGATGCCTCAGTGACCCAGTATTACTACAGGTTTGGTGTGATCGTTCTCTGTCCTGCTGGTGCTCCTTATTCTTTTAAGTCTTAGTGGTGAAATACCAGAAGTGTTGGGAGGGTCATCAGACCTGATGTCACACACCTGGCCTGACTGAGCATAGGTTGTTTAACAAGACACTTATCGTATTTTCACTGAAATGCTAAAACAAGGGCTCATTACAAACTATAAGCTATCAAAGAAAGTTTATGATTGCATTGCAACCCGCCCCCCCACCACTAGTAAATGTCAAATGAGATTCATTGTGTACAACCATTTTCACACCATGTAGTGTTTAAATGAAGCCCAAAAGCAATGGGCCAATTATATCTTGCAATCTTTACAAAATCTGTTTGTTTATAAAACATTTTGTTACTCATGTAGTCAGCCTATGCAAAGGCATGTTTGATCTGCACACTCTACTAATACTATATTACTACAAAATAAGTCATCACTGAGTTAAGTGAAAGAAAATAAAGGACGTATTGCATTGCAGTGTAGTCTTTAAAAAGCTTAGATTCAGGAGAGAAAAATGTTATACACATAAGCCCAAAATAGATGGCAAAGACGTGTTTTTAAACGTATCCTTATTAGTGTGGACATCATCTGAGTTGTTTTTTGTTTGTTTTTTTTAACAGCTCCTTTCTTTTCTTTCTATCTTTCTCTCTCTCTCTCACACACACAAACACACACACACACACACACACACACACACCAGACTGTGGTCCTCTCAGACTCACTGGGGGCCTTGACAGCAAATTTCTCATATATCAGCTTAGTTAAGTGGCAGAAATTCCCAGCAATAGTTCTTGTCGCATGTGCATAATCTACTGTCTCTTCGAAGAGACAGCTATGTGTATGAGAGCGTCACTGTGTGTCAGTGTGTTACTAAGAAGCGGGGAATGTATGCCAAGTTAGGCACAGCAGGGGCCCACTACAGCACTCACGCCAACAGTTTGACAACATCTTAGAAACATCTATTCACTTGGGATTTCTCTCCTGTCCCTAACAACGCTGAGTCCATCACTTTGGGAGAGGAAGACTCAGCCGACAAATTGAGGCAGAGAGAGAGGGAGAGACAGGAGATGGATGGAGGGCTGAGAGGGAGGGAAAGAATCAAGAGAAATATAGTGAGAAAGAAGAGAAGAGTAGGTATGGTGTTAGACACTTAATATGAGGAAAGAAATGGAAAGTAGGAACTGTATGGGAGAAAATGATAGAAATGCAGAGAAACAGACAGAAGGAGGACAAAATAATGAGGGTGAGCAAAGGACAGACCTAGCATTAGAAGAATAAGTGGGGGTATCTTAGTGAAAAATAGCAGGCAAGCTCAACTGAAAGTGGAGCAGCATTGATGAATGCTATGAGGCAAGCCAACCGCTAATTTGGATGGCAGGAGTTTGCTTCTGCAGGGCAGGAGGCTGGAGTCAATCTGTCTCTCTTAGATCTGATCATAGAGACACAGTGGCTGCACCTGGGTCCACACAAGGGCCTCTCTCTTAGATTAAAAATAGTGGAAACAACTCATGAACTGGCAATATAAACAGCCAATTACATATCTGTCTACAGTGAGCAACGTTAAGACACATTTTTCCACTGGGTTGTGTTTATAATCCACTACAAGCAGTCAATGGATTGAGACTTGAAATTCTGTAATAAAGGGGGTAGGAGATGTGGAGGAAGTGTGTGTGGAACAGTCAAACACATTTTGAGCTATGAAGTTTAAAACAATCATTTCTGAAGAAGCTAAAAGGGCTTGTAGGGCACATACAGGTTGTATATGACAAAAATGTAAAACAGAAGAAAGCAATGATAAACATCTGGCGATTGATTCCCTACAATTTTAAATGCGCATTTACTGAGATTTATCAAGGTTCATACAGGCAGTGCATGGAATCCAGGCCTAAATAGATTTTTGCCATTACACGTCTCACCTTGCATAGATAGGATGATTTGAAGCCTCGGGTTCATTCAGTAATTGGGGCCAATCACTAGTCTGCAGCTCAGACAGAAAACCATTATGATCATCAGTGCAGGCATGGAAAGATATTTCATACAGCGAAAGTGGGATGATTAGAGTCAAGGGCACAAAAGTCAGTGTGTCTGGGAGAAAGAAGGGCCTGGAAGGTTACTGACTGACAGAGTAAAATATCAGTGATTTCACTTTTACCACACACCTTAGAGTGAAACATGGCAGACTATTTCATTATCTGGATGGAGGCCAGTGTCATTGCCTTCTTATTGCCAACACTATTTGACTTTCCATATATGGAGAAAGCATTTAGTATGGTTGGGGAAGGAGGAAAGTCAGAACCAACAAACTTAAAATGAGAGTTACAGTAACAGACACACGTCAGTTTGCTCACATGCTATAAGAAAACTTAGAGTGTTTAGCCTGATCTAGGCTCCTGTGGCAGCAGGAATCAGAAGAGCAGACGTGAGGGCAATGGTCTGGAACTGGTTTGAAAATGTTTTTGTGTTAGACAAAATTCCTATGGTGAGAATAAACCTTTCGTTTCAAGTTTTGAAAAAGCTAAAACACATATTCATTCAAACAAACATGCTGGTTCATTGATTCTCCAGCTGAAATAGATATTAGAGGGAGGTTTTGTTGCATTTACCACATACACTTGACATGACAAATTACTTTACTACTTACTTGCCACCAACACCATTCAAAAACATATGCACACTTACATGCACACACACATCCATCAACATCTTTCTAATTCCACCAGTGCTTGGATACATCATACAAAAACATAAAACTATACAATATTTAAACTATGAAAACTGTAAAATAACATAAAATTCAAAATGAAGTGTCATTTTGCAAACCTTTGTCTCACACTGTGTGTGTGTGTGTGTGTGTGTGTGTGTGTGTGTATGCACACACATGCATGTGTTTCTTTCGGTGCCTCAAAGTCAACTGTCAAAATCGTGCACACCATGGTAACCACAGTCAGTTCCCCATTTCACAACACTAACAGACTCAGCAAATATTGACACTCTATTTCTCTGACATTACAAATGTGATTATATTTGCTGTTTGCCCTTGGAGATGGCAGTTTATATTCAATGAGATGAGTGTCCCTCTGTGTGTGAGTGGGTGTGTGTGTGTACATGTTGAATTTTATGTAAAAAAAAATAGGCCATGGAAGGAACACGCATCAATTTGGTGTGTACACAAAAGAATGTGTTAGCAGACCGTGAGTGATCCAAAAATGTGTGTGTGTGTGTGTGTGCGCACGTATTTGTGTATTCATTCTATCTCTACCGCCTGTCACCTGGAAAAGAGACAAAGAAAGACAGAGTGAAAGGTAAAGAAAAAAGTAGGAGCCACCTGTATGTAAAAGCTCACCTGTCATGATGAAAAAAAATAACACAAATGAATGTGAGCTGTGACAGATGGCACTTTAACCTTAATGATAGTGGAGGTGAGAGTTTAGAGGGGCTGTGTTCACAGGTCATTAAAGAGACAACAAAGCAGCGCAACTGGTTGTTGTTTGTTCGTCAAAAGCTGGTCACTGAACAGTGCTGGACAAAGATATATCATGCTTAGAATAATAGGATACACAATAGTCTTTACTTACACTTCTGTTGCTGTCAAAGAAATCACCTCACAATTTCAGTTTTAGGTCACATATGTATGTAAAGGAATGAACACAAAAACTTTGGAGAATGAAGACAGTTGCAGTTGAAGCCCTTTTGAGCTGGGTCTTTCAGGGTCTCTACTTACATTTTAGAGCAGTTAGACTCAATAATTCACTTGCAATCACAAAATCCTGGTAAATGAGAGTGTAACTGTTCCTTTTTAATGCTTGTCGACTCAACTTTGCCAGAAACAAAGTAGTAGTTCAGTCCCAAGTCAGCCATTGAAACAGTCTGTAACAACTGTAACAATGTAAAACCAATTGACAATACTTCAAATCAAGCAAACATTGTCTTACCACTGTCTTAGTTGTTCTGCATGACTTTCCTTGGCAAAAGGTCACATGAGCCATTTTCAGACACATACTTCAGAAAAATCAATCACTGCAGGCTTCAGCTCTCTGTTGGAGTGATGATATTTTTACAAATAGATATGGTGATTTTATGTTAACGTAGCTAAACATGACAACACATTTAAAGATTGAGCTGTATACTTGTGCAAAACTTATCAACTCATGTATGAATGGGAGCAGGGAGCAAGGAGGGAAAGAAAGAGAGAGTTGAAAAAATAATGATGGCCAAGAAGGGCTTTTTCTGTCTTACAAGCTGCACTGCTAACTTATTTTTCCCATTGGAGTCTTAACTAATGACCATCACGATCTCTTGATATTAACATAAAGTATTGGGTAAACTAATGATTGCTTTCACTTATACTGACATGACATATACCTGGCATTACTGCAAGAGGGGTATTTACTGTATTTTGCTTCAGTCACACCACAATAGAAAAATTAAAGATTATAAATTGTTATGAGAAGATTTTCAATGCCTTAAAACATGTTTTCCAGTGTTTCCTTTGGTGTTTAGGAGACAAAAAATGAGATAAAACATGTATTATAATGATCTTAGAAAACAGTGCAAGACGTGCATTGATCCCTCTCTGCATGTTTTACCTTGAGCAGCTGCACCCTTTAAGTTAATCTGATGGCATTCAATTCAGACTTGTGCAGTGTTACTAGGTCCCACTTAAATAAAAATGCCAGCGCGACTTTCACTTAAATATGACCAGAGTGCTTAGACATGAAACCGAAATGTTAAACTGCCGTCAGATTAACGTAAAGGGGTGCATGTCTGAAAGGGGCTTAAGCATCTTTTAAATCCCCTTCACTGTGGGCACCCTGTTCATTATCAGTTTGAGCTGTGTGTTTATCAACTGAGGGAAAAGACAGACCGATGCAGTGGAGAGGACTGGCCTTATTGTCTGACAGGAAGATGAGTGTATACCTCTTAAAATGTACTGCATGTACTGATGAGATCCTGTGCAGTAAGTCTTCACAGCCATAGTCTATTCTTTCAAATGCATCTATTAGAGGAGTTCAACACTGAACAGTTCTGTGCCCTAAAATAGAGAACCTCCAAAACAAAAGGAGCCTTTTGATCAATACTATTGTGAGAGGAAGTGATGATGCAATGTGGGAAATCTAGCCAACTGCTCAGCCTCAAGATAAGCGACCAAAGACACACATACAGTTTTCATTATCTCTACACTAAAGCAGTTTGCATTAAGAGCAGGTTGCCTCAGCTTGCTTTTGCAGCTAATAACCCCTATCATATTTACGCTTCACATGTAAAGCATCCTAATTCGATTAATAGTAATAATTAGACCTTCCACTGCTTTTTTATTTCTGGGTGGAATTGAAACAATTTAGGTCATCTGGCCCCTTATTCCCAGATCCAAGCTGTGGGACATGCAAATCAGATGCAAATGCCACAGGAAAGTGAAAACTAGTTATGGGCCTTGGTAATAAATACTGAATTTAGCCTCTTGGCATTCCAAAAACAGCCAGTTGGGGTTCATATGTAAATGCTATGCAAATATCCCAGACGCAGGGAGCTTTTATTTTTCTGTTACAGAGAACATAAGGGGGTTTCCTGGTGGCTTAGTAGGCAGCGGCACATAACATTTCATTATGATGTTTTGGGTTTGAAGCCAGCTCATGTTGCCATCCCCAGACTCTCATACCTTTATATTCACTACCCAACTATCACACAGAGAGAGGGTAGACGAGAGGAAAAGAAGACAGAAGAAAAGATGTTCAAGACATTAGACGAGAGAAAGAGACAAGGAGAATGGGAGGCGCGGCATGTAATTTCAAAAGTAAACCCCAGCCACTGCTGGCTGCTGATTAGAGGATCAGTGTGGAGACGGAGGCAGAAGGAAAAAGACAAAGACTAGAAGTGTAAGAGATGCAATTTGACTGCGGGGAGGAGGCAGGTCAAATAGAGAGAGGAAGTTTGGATATTAGTCCAAATAGACAAAGATAAAGATAGGAAGAACGGAGATGATGACTTTGAGACAGACACAGGTAAAAACTAGAAAAGTTGGAAAGCTATCAGACAGATAACCATGAGAGACATAGAAACTCTCTTTCTTAATAGAAAGAAGAAACATAGAAACAGAGTCGAAAAACAGACAATCATATTTAGACACAGTGTACTGAGATCTAGCTTATTAATAAAAAAGGAAGGGAAAGGCTAGATGTAACCTGGAGGAAACAAATTGTGCATGCACAACACACATAGCTTAGTGGACCACCTTGTGCATTTGGCAATATCTCCTCAAATGACATGCATCACTCACACACACACACGATACGTCTCCACCTGACATTCCACTAAATTAGAAATAATCACTATAATTCTAATTGAAACCCAGTGTTGCCCTGAACACATCACCTGATCGCTGTACCTACAATGCCACCACATTCCAATTTCTACACTGCAAAGCGCTCAATCACAGCCTCTACTCTCTAACACACACACACACAGCTGATGTGCTTAGAACTGAAAGGAATGTGAATGTTGGCAGGTAAACTGGTGATTAGAGAGGGTTATGCTGAAAATATGTACAGCTAAACATTTTGCACATGTGCTCCCAAGTACAAATTGCTAGTGTATCTTACAGTCTCAGAATGCATTAACATAAACAGAAATCAATTAGGGTGGTCCGTTTTCGAGCTCCGGCATTTTGAACATCTTGTATTTTAATAATCATTATGCGGCTTGTCTCTCGTGATTGTGGGGAACCTGAATGCAATACCTGTGACCAAACAGGATATATTCAGAGACTGAATATATAAGGGAGCCAAGTGACTCTAGCATTAGTCTTATAACAGCAGTAATCAAAGGAATAAAGAAGAAAAATCTCACTTTAATTGAAAAGTCTTGTAAATATGCACCAGCATATCCTAACTGAAGATCAAATAAAACTGAAACACCTGTCAAATCTAACAATGTGGTTGTGATTTAAATGAATGTCATCCATAAGCTGTCACTTTTCTTTCCAATCGCTGACTAAAGCATGCATTTCCCCACCACTTCAAAACTGATGAGTCTCATTAAAAATGCATATTCTCGATTATGCTGCTTCCTAGCCAGCTTTTTATTTGAAGAAGAAAATTGCAGTATTTATTAAAGTCTGACTTACGAGAAATTACAACAGACATCTCAACGGGATAATCCTACAGAACTGTTGGAAGCGTTTTAATAGCACAAAGCTGCCTACGGCATTTGTGTGTGTGTGCGCATCTATTTGTGCACGCGCACATGGATGCTCGCATGTGTGCCTCCATGCATCAGCACATGAATACATTAGCTAGGTGGGGCGGACATGAAGCCAAATCCCAGAGAATTTGCCTCCTAATTAATAAATCATTACAAAACAGAACAATCTAAAGTATTTTTCAGTGTCAATAATTGATGTCTTTGTTCATAGTTAATAATGGGTCTGCTTTTCTCTGTGACAAAAATATAAAAAAAACTGAAATAATAGGACAAAAGGCAGGAAAATCACCAGCACAAATACAAATAACAGGCAAACAAAATAGCAAGGACAGTGATAGAGAGCAGGGGTGTGGGGGCTGCACACACACAGACAAATGCACATACACACACAATCCCTCCCCCGCTAAAAAATTCCGTTGAAAACAGATGGCATCAGAATTATCTGATGTCCTGTCACTGTCTTTTTATATGCTAATCCAGCTCCTACACACAACAGAGTCTCTTTAATCAGATAGCAGGTCAGAGAAGCTAAATCAAGCTGAGACAATCATGCTGCTAACGTATTACCACACACTGAGACAGGTAGTCATACAGCAATGTATCAATGCACTTAACGCTGAGAGACTGCAGCAACGTCAAGAGTTGACATAGGGTGATGTCGCTTTCAGAACTTGAGGAGGCTGGTAAATTGGAAAAAGTGTTCCTCAACAATGAACCACACCTGGATTTTTAGTACATGACAAGCTTTCTTAGCACAATATTGACTTCTTTACCATGGTTTGCCAGCAGTCATTCTGTTCTGTTCTATTTAACTCATTTGCTGCACTGTACTAGTATTTATGCTTAAAAGGTGCTGCTGGTAAAAATGAACACATGTTTGAAGTACATGTGCTTCACAGTAAGTCTGTTGCAAAGAAAAAAAAAAAAAAAGAAAAGAAAAAAAAAATAACATTACCAAAAGTTTTATATGAAAATGGATTTTCTGAACCTTGTCTGTTTGAAAAAAACTGCCAAGGACAAAAAAGTGAGCAGGTCAGAATAACAAGGACTATTATGATTTATGAGCAACAAGATGAAGTGGTGAACTCATTAGATCAAAAACGTGCAAATGCATTTTACAGTTCTGGCAAAGTAGCTAGAGCATGAGAATATGTGTAATCCTTAACAATGAAGACAAATGCCTTGATTACTATGTAGATGTCTGAACATACTAAGGGCAAAGTGCTCATAGCAACAAACAAAGTTAACAACAAAGTTAATCTACTTCTGGAGAATGTGCAAGGAGGGCACTACAGCAACAATATTCTGAATCGACATGTGTTGATATTTTGATATGTTTGACAACACTAGCAGAAACACTGAGCAATGTAAGCTAAATGAATAGAAACAGACTTTACCATTACTCATCTGCTTTTAAGGTTTAAAATAAGGGTAGAGCTGTGGCGCTGATAATTCGATAATCATGCGTGTCTCCTTGAGCTTTAGATCAAAATGACCTATTTTTAAGAACACCAGATCTGTCCCTTCCTTTTCACCCTACAAATGTATACGGTCCAAGAAAGATCAAATAAATATCCACATTAATTCATTTATAAACTCAGGATGCTGAAGCGTGACTGATCCGTGACCAATAAAACAGGCAAAATGACTTGTCATAACAGTCCTGGTCAACCATTGATCAGCTATCAACCACAGTCACATGATGACAAGAGTACTGACACATTCAAACCGCAAATGTAAAATAAGTTACACTCAGCAAAAGGCTGAAGACACACACACACACACACACACACACATAGAGGGAGTCAACAGTGGACATCTGAGGACACATTATTGAGTTCTTCCTTGGAAACCACACACAAGGATGGGGACACACACACGCACAAGCACGCACGCACACACAATGTAATCATCAGATCAGATATCAAAAGGCTGTATCTGTCTGGAAGATTAGAAGAGCCATCTGTCTGCCATGTGGATAGCCTCGGATTATCAATAAACTTCACACACTTCTGTATGTGCATAAATCTGCGAGCTTGTGTGTATGATCTGGCCATTGAGTATGGAATGTGAATGAGAGAAACAGAAGCACAGAATAAATAACAATAAAGATAACCACTTTTGACCTTGTTAGTTTAATTTAGGCTGATATCCACAGCCTAGCACTATTCCTGGGGGGTTTGTATGAACACTGTAAACTCGACACATACAGACCAAAAGCATCCATTTTCCAGCACAGACATGCACAGATGGCAAGGAAATGACTTGTGGCCACACTTAATGCTTGATCAATACACAGCCATCGATCTCTTCCCTGACTAAACATTACCTGTATTTACTCTGTTAACTTTCCTCTGTAAAGATCTATACTGCTAATATAACCAAAGGCAGAAAGAGGAGTGCAAGGTTGAATAAGAGTGAGGGCATTGAACAAAGAAGGCAGAGTCAGTATATATGAGTGAATTAGAAGTGATTGGTTGACTAGATGGAAAGTGGATAAGTTTTTGTGCGCACACACATAAACACACCCCTTCAAACAAATTGAAGCTCAATTATTACTTGTCTATGCCCTGCCTTGGGTGGACAGCAGACAAGCTATTAGGCCTTTAACCTGTGAATGGCCAAGCACACACACACAAACACACACATAGAGTTACTTATGCTCATTCACAATTTCACTCTGGTCAAGCGAGGTCCTGCCGATGCTTCATCTTTTCTGCTTGGTGATCAAGGTTACTTTGTCCGATGATGATTCAAATTAAACCCACTGCTCAAATCATCCGCGGCTTTTAAATCCACTTTATCTAATATCTGTGCTCTCACATGGAAATCTAGCACATAGCTCATTCATTTATATGTATGAAGGGAGAGATCAAGCAGAGACACATGTAGAATTAATTTATCACAAAGGACAGAAGTGCACACACACCCAAGAACACTCAGACAGACACACAGTTTTGTATTAAAATACTTGTGAGGATCTCTGAATTCAGTTATTCCTTTGTTGGACTTTTTGACTGGTCCTAACAACTCTTCTAAATTCATACAACAGACACATTCGTACTCACAATTTTGTCTTCAATCACAGGTAGCCAGTGCTTTCATTTCAGCAGGTGGCCTCATATGAGGATCCACACACGACAATACAAGTGACCCCTGCTTTCCATTTCACTGAGTGGTCAGCAAGTAATGGCACTGATGGTTGAACATTGGACACTCAGATAGACAGCAAGGGTTATCTTCCAAAACAACAGCAAAGAGGCCAAAGGGGAGAGGAGGAAAGAACAGAAACCTCAAAGGGGGTCTTGAAAAGTAATTTACTACATGTCCTTGAAGGCCTAACGCTCAATTTCTTTGCTTTTTATTCATATGTCACCCACACACCGTCTCCGCCCACACCAACAGCCTGGCATGCCACGTTAATTACTAATGTCTTTCAAGCTTTCGTTTCCTCTTCATGAGAGAAATTACATTTGTTTTCTTCGTTGAGTTGAGATGACAGGGAAAATAAAGAGGAGAGGACAAATTAGAAGTGCGAAAGACTAAAAAGTCGCTTTCAGCTTGTAAAATAACAGACATGCTAATTATTCAAAAACAAAGAAAGCGACAATGAGTTGTCAAATGTCAAAGAATATAGATCCTCTTGCTTTGGTCTTTTTAGCTCTACTGTCAAAGAGTCTGACACAAAATTGCACTGTTTGTCCTCCAAGTGAGGAAAGTGAAGTGAGTATCTGACATCGCACCACTGAACAAATGAAGATGGGTAATTGTATAAAAACACTGACATTTTAAAATCAGAACAGTTTGAATCGACAAATTATGTGAATTTAACTCAATTTGTCCTGTGGTGACCCTAATTAACATATTGTTTGCTCTGTCTTATATCAGTCAGGGCAACTCTCCATGCAAAATTACCGCACTTGGTTGAAGGACTGGTTGAACAATGGGTGATTAAGAAGACATGTTATCTAGCAGTGAACTGAGGATCTGCCATTTGTCATAAACAAATGAAATGTCCTATATTTCTTTCTTAACAAATCCAATGAAAAGACCAAAACAAACAATGCATTAGTCTGTTTTTAATACTTTCTGACTTCCCAAGCCTGTCTATTAGTGATCGGTCACAAACAAATCAGTTTGAAGGAACTGATTTAGCATAAACGAAGTGAACTGATTCCCCATTTCACTTCTCTCCTTCATTCAATCGTTCTCACAGACCAGTCAGTCAATGTGTTGTTCACTGTTAAGTTATCAGAGTAGTAAGGAGGACTGAGAGCAAGCCAATCGTATGCCGAGTCTAGGACACTGTCGTCGAATTTTAGCCAATAAGAAACAGGAGATCATGGCAAATGTTTACATGAAAAAAAAAATATATTTCATTTTGTTCGTAGCTCATCGTTCTAGTTCTTTCACTGATTCTTCTGTCATTCTCATTCAGTCAGTCACTCATTCTTGGTTAGCAGACTTCAGCTGTTAACTGTTGTTGTCTAAAAGTACACATAATCATGAAGTTGCAGCTATGTGTTTGCCTTGAACTACGGTGTTATGTTGACTGTTGGCACGATCATTTGAGAACGAGGAGCTGAGAACTCTGCATGACATGATTCACTGCTATGAACGAACAAACAAACAAAATGAACGAATGTTCCTGCCGAACTGAGCAACAGGAACTGAATCTCAACATCTAACGTTGAAATCCACATCTACTGTCTATGGTACCTGGGCCAAAGCCCATTTGTTCCTACTAAAGATACACATTTTTAAGAGGCCCAGCACACATACACAATTCAGTGACTGTGGTTGATCAGACTTCTGGTCAGGTTGAAGTTAGGTGAAGCTATACTTGTTTTGTTCATGCCCTCAAAGACCTCAGAGGAAGGGCCTTTTCTCATCCCCTAGCTGCAAATAAACACATACTTTTTGGTTTCAAATGTATGATGACATTTGAGATAACTGCAAATATGAAAAGAAAATACTCAAATTTTAGTGACAAAAACTCAACTCTCAACAGTTCCCCAAAGAAACTCTGGTGCAAGACACCATTCATATCATAAGACATGAACTTGCAAGACAAGGGCAATGAAGGGTGGGTTGCACACACACACACACACACACACAACTGGGAGCTGCCCAACATATCCACAGGCATGTCGTGTTGCCCACTGAGCGGCTCGAGTTGAGACGCTGGGGGTTAAATGCCTTGTTAAATGGCACCTGATGCAAGTTGTTGAAGGTAAGGGAAAGCACAACACAATCTCCTGCGCTGTGCGGACATTATGGTCTGAGATTTGAACTGACAATCTGCCGGCAATTAGCTTTTATTTTTTGCCATTAGACCAACTCTTCTGTCATAAACTATCATCACCCTGTTTTGATTAAAGGCTCAACACTTTGGATGTGAGCAAAACCTGACTTCATCCCTCATCCCCTTTCCAGACACCCTCCTTGTTTCCTAGTCCTTCCCTTCCTCAATCCCCTCCACCCCTGAGCCATTCCCTTGGCTCTTGCCTTATCCCATTACTCACATCCCTTCCATGATATTCCCATTATATCCCTTCAGGGTATTCCCAATCCCTGCGGAATGCAGGCGGTATTCCTGGGATAACAGGGGGTTGACTGGCTGGTTGGCTGGCTGGCTTCTGCTGGGAATAGGGAATACGCTTCCTTCCTCTAGAGGGGACCAGCTTCTCCTTACATTTATCTCTGGCTTTCTTCATCAGAGAAATGAGAGTGTACAAATGAGTGGACAGAGGGAAGACTGGGATGGTGATTCTTGCTTCCATTATTCTTCGTCTCCTACCTTTCCTAATTCTTTGTGAATTGAGAAACAAGGGTGAGATATCACCACCCTTTGGGGTATCAATTTGATCTGTTTTTTGTTATTTCTCTGAGGAATGACGAGCGGTTTTTCATTCAGTCAACTGCAAATTCTCTTTCCTTGCAGCTAAACTTCACACAGGCGAAGTTCTACTATCAATAAGGGAAATCCACCTATTCTTGGACAAATTAGTGCTATGAAAGAATAATGTTTGGATCCCTCATGCACTCACTTACAATCACTACTTAGCATCTTGTTTGTTGCTGTTTTAACTATTTACTTAATTACATATCAATCAATCAGTAATGTGGCTGCCAAAAAGATGACACAGAGAAATCCCCAAGACTGATTTCTTGATTTTCTACTCCAATGACAATTTCTTGCTAAAATTGTTGTTAAATCAGGTCACTTTGCAATGTTTTAAAAAATCCTCTCCACAGTGATATCAATGGATTAGATGGAGCAGTGATCCCTACTTTCCGCAAGCTATCCTGTTTTCTCTCTTCTCCTTTATCCATTGCTCCCTCCAGGGAATCTTAAGGCAGGAATGGTCGGGGTCCCTAATCCCATGGCCTCTAAATGGTTACTGGGTGCTGCCTACACGTGGGTCACCTTGTAGGATCACCAACACACACACACACACACACACGGCTTGGAATCATTCTAATCTCCTGGACTCTAAATGGTTACACTTGACTGCCTGGACTCATGGGTCTATTTGTATGACTTTAGATGAATTCAAAGCCTTTGAAACTCTATGCGTGTGCGTGTGCGTGTGCGTGCATGCACATGCCTCCTTACAGAGATGGGAAAGTGCTATCCTATTATTTTAAAGCCACATCTAAAATATTTAAAGCCACCCATATATAAATACAAATGATTAGTCCTGCACACTTGTGTGTGTACTTGGGACTGGAATTGTAAAAATTACCAGTAAGAAAACAACAAATTAGCAATTACATTAAAAAGCAAATGTCATTAAGTTGTAGTTTGTTTGGTATCAAAATCCCCATACAAAGGACACCTGTTGTGCTAAATGTCAACTTTAATATTCAAAAAGATTTAACCCTCATCTCTGCTCATATCAAACTACTATTTACATATCCTTATTTACATATCAACAGTCTGTCTACCTGTCAGATGTATGCTCTGAACTCAAGCGCATAATATTCAAAATACTAAACATATTCAAATGTAGACACAGTGAGGAAAATGCCTTTAATTTGAGAAATTCATACTTCATTTCTGTACATATTTCCACATATGTTTAGTGTCTAGTGAAGTTCCACACAGCTATATCATTTGATTTATATCCATTTCCATTGCTGCCAACTACCATTTCCCCATTCACTTAACCTCCTTTTCCTACGTCTCTCCTGTCATGCTGCTTTTCTCCACTCTATTATTCCTCCATCTATCAATCTCTCTATTTCCAGTTTCTGCAGATTTGCCAGAGTCTAGTTCGTTTTCTCTGGCAGCATATTGCCCTCCCTGTTCTCTTCCCTTTTTCCGACTGTCGCTTTGGCTGATTTTGGCTTCAAGTCCATCTGTCTCTGTCGGCTGAACCCTTCATCCCAGCATCCTCCTCCCATCCCCACTGACTCTTCCCCTCATCTTTCTTTACACTGCTTTCCTCTTCACTCTTTCCACCCTTTTCCCTCTCTCAATCAGCAAACTAGGACTGTCTGACGCACGACAGCAGAAACACAGAGCAAGCTTATAGTCTTTCACACATGCGCACGCACACCAGGTGATATCTATCATCTTGCAGACTGACAGCTGTCGAAAACTGTCTTGCACACACACACTTTCCCTGTACAATATCAATTTGCACCGTGTCTGAAACTGTGTCTGAGACGAGCAAATGTGTGTGTGAGCCGGCTGTGTGCTAACGTGTGTATCTGTGTATATATGAGAGGTGGAGTCAGAGAGAACATTGTAAGTTTTCATTGGCTATAACATTGCGGCGTGTAATGTTGCGCAGCCCACAGTCAGCCAATCAGAAGATCCTCACACACTCCATTTTATGAATGAGACGGCATGTATGCGAGGTACACACACACACTCGGAGTGAGAATACTCTGCAGTGATGTAATACAATCACACAGAGTAGCAGAAGCGCTTGTAAAATAAATGCAGTACAAGCTGAATTAGAACAATTTGACAATGTTTAAATTTGTAAATACTTTCAATCAGAAACCTCCTCAGTTTTAAATGGAAAAGTGAGGAAAACCACTGACTACATATGCCACATAATATAGGGTATTTGACATATGTAGGCTATGCCAATATATTTATATTCATTTCATTTTTTCTCCTGCCCTGGAATATGCAGACAGCGTTATGTGTTTCATTTCAAATACTAACTAAAGAGTGATAGAAGCATAATATGATAACACTTATCCATTCAAAAAAGTATATATTACATTATGTATAATATTGTTATTATATTTTTCATCAATTATTCCAAAGCACTTCATTCTCTAAAACAGAAAAACATTGTACATGACACCTCCAGCATTTTTCTACAGAAACACCTGTAATACCTGCTGATCAATAACATCCCTGTATCATTTCATCAGAACAGCTCACACCCTCACTCTGACACTCATATCCTCCAACCGCCTGTCTCCAAACCAGGAAATGAGAGCGGCTGATTTGGCTGACATTGTGTACCAGGGAGTAATTTTGCCTAACCGGTATGTAAAATCATAACTGAAGTGCTGTGTGTGCGGCTGGCTGGCAGAGAGGAGATTGGGAGGGGAGGAGAGCAGCCAAAAACAATCAAAATATCCTGGTGTGACTTTCCATGAAGGGTGTGTGTGTGTGTGTGTGTGTGTGTGTGTGTGTGTGTGTGTGTGTGTGTGTGTGTGTGTGTATTTTCATGTGTGTAAGCATACATGCCTTTCAATGAAGTCACTATTTGGCACATTGCTCTGCTGCTCAAATGTGGTTCATTTGTATCAGTGAATTATCATGCTCAGCATGGATAAACAGTGCCCTCTTTGGTTGTAAAGAGGAACAGCAACTCACAATGAGCCAGGCTGCACAAATACAGGCAGCATAACAAGTGTGGAGACAATGAAAGCAGAGAGGCGAAGTGACACAGTTTCTGTTTCAAAAGTCGGAGATCATTTTTCTCTTCACAAAGTTCTTGATTAAAGAATTAACAGGTCACTTTCTGATCATCTTGATTGCCCAGCACTGAGCTTAAACAATAATACATATGTGCCACAATGCTCTCCCCCTGAAGACTGAGGAACGGTCCCTCTCATCCAGACACCAATCTTTTTACCCTTCAGACACTTTATATCAATCCTTAATACAGGTCTCTTGTTATGTAAACATATACTTGATGTCTTGCACCATTCCATTGACTTCATTTTAATGAATATGTTGACAAAGAGTTGGGTTCATTTCATTAACGTAATAATCAGACAAGGTCATATAATGCCTTCAAGGACTGAAAGTTTTAACTTTTGAAACTATCAATGAGAACACAGAGAGTGTTTTTCAGAAGGATGACCTCATCCTAATATTGCAGATGCATCCTTTCAAGAAAAAAAGCTCAACCCATGAGCCAAGGCTGCCACCTAGAGGACAACACAAGAACTTCTACTACGTCTCACATCAGGTGATGTCATAGTTTAAAAAAGAAAGAAAGAGTTAGAGAGGGGGATGAAAGAGGGACAGGGGAGGGCAGAGAGTGTAAAAGTGTAAAAACAGGCAGGGGAGATGAGAGGGAGGAGAGAGGGTGACGTTATATTTTCAGAGCAGCTCTGTCTTTGTCCCAACTCTTTCATTAAACTCTGCAGATCGACACTGCGGCTCACAACGACAGACACTACCCAGAGGTATCTGATATTCACATTACGTCATCATTTTTACAGTTGTTGAGGAGAGGGACATAACGTCTAGCCAAAAACTAGACACTACATCCTTGAGGAGCCCAATTCAGTCCTTGCCATTCCAGACTATTCCACTCTCTCCAATGCTATTCAACAATTTCATGCCATTCAAGACAACTGCATACTATACCATTCAAAACAATCACTGCCTGTCATGAGTCTAATATCCCCTGATTCTGTCCATGACAGACAATTTATCCTTCCAACAGTCCCAGAGAGAAAAACAATAAGTGAAGATACACCCAAAGAGGGAGGAGGGTGGTGAGTAGGAAGAAAAACAACAAAAGTGCAGGAGGAAAGAGACAGACGAGGAGACAGGGAAGCAAACAAAGGGAGAGGACAGAGATAAAAACCAAAGCATTGAAAGGGAAGACAGAAACCAAACTAATCCTTTAGCTTTAGCAGTGAGACACTGACCTTTAAAATACTTTGTTGGGAGAGGAGTGAGAGAGAGAAAGAGACAACAAGGGAGAGTATTATGAGGATTCATCAGTGAAGGGTCACGGCATCTCTGAGCTACATAGCGGGGTAAACGACCATGATAATTGAGGAGATAAATTCTTACAAATAAAATAGAGGATGCTGTCTTGGGCAGTTGCCTGAATAATTCAAAAACACACAAATACACTCATAAGTCACAAAAAAAACATCATGCTTGTGAGGGCATTTCACCAATTAACACTGATACACCTAGTTACCTCATTGCGATTAGGCAGACAGGTAAACACATATATCTACAAGAAAAGGTCCACACCATGTAGACAAGTGACAAATTTCCCATGAAACCCCATCACACCCTCTTGCAAATGCATGTAGTCATGCAAATTATATGCAAAGGTAACCTCAGAGCTTTTGACCCTCGTAAATATCTACATCCACTGTTTGAGTTTTAGTGTCAAGTGTCTTTCTCACAGACATACCCACATCAAGTGACGTTGTCTAATCTGGAATAATGAAAATCACCAAAGATACCTAAAAAGAATATGCCATATTTTTTGCTAGTTCCACACTATATTGAATATTTTAAGTTATTGGTGAGCACATATATTCATACCACTTTTTGAAAGGAAGCTGAAAACAGCTGTAATATTCTCAAATCATTTTCTGAAGCCAGGTTCCGTATGTGGTCACTGTGCAGTTGTACTTTATGGAGAAGAGACAGAATCAAACCTAATCCAGAAATCTGACAAAAATCAATATCCAAGATGCCAAGTTTTAACCTCATTACCTTAGAGTGCAGTATGTTACACAAGACAGCCAGAGAAGCCATGCACCATAATCACATTCTGTGACAGATGAAAATTTCTGGTACAGAATGGAATAGAGTAGAAAACAGTTCTCCAACTACAAAGAATAGGTTTTCATAAGACTCACTTCCTGAAAGTCAACAGACACTATTCCACTATAATATAGAGTTAAAATAGATCTACTAGATGCTACTCTGTCTAGAAGGAGGGTGAGTGACTACGAAGTAGAGACAGTGTATGTGAGAGAGACATGTCGTAGCTCAGACGAGCTCAAGGGACAGAGAAAACTGTTAAAACAAAGAAAGGTGGAATGGATAAAGAGATCAAGGGGCTATGCTACCAGATGTGCATGCATGTGCATGCATGCGTGTGAGAGTGAGAGAGTACATCTGCATTTTTGAAGTGTGTGATTAATGTCCCTCTAAGACCGTAGAGACCCCATGGTGAGAGAAAATGCCTGAGGGGTTAATATCAACTATCTTTTCTTCTTCTTTCTCCTACATTTACACACACACACACACACACACACACACACACACACACACACACACACACACACAAAAAGCTACATTCATTTAGAAAAACAAACAGCATTATTCAAAATCTTGTAGTCTATATACATGTATATAGTACAAGTCCCATATAACCAGGCACAAAAACTCCATTTTCACTGAGATAAATATGGTATCTCTCTCTCTCACTCACACACACACACACACACACACACAGATCAATGTTTCCGTGAAAATCCGTGCAAAAGACAACATATACTTGCATTGTAATAAAATATATAAAAATCAGAGCTGGACTAATGATCATTTCAATTATTGGTCATCAGATAAAAGCAAGTATATGAACATTAATCCTGATATGTAGCCTTCATCTTAAAAGCATAAAAAGCCAAAATATAAGTACAATGGCTCACATTTTGCCCAGTGATACAGCTTTCCCAACTTTCCCAACCATTTCAACTGGAAAAAGGTGAACAACTACATTAGAAATATTCTATTCAACTTTCTAGTTGAAAAAAATAAGTTTTCAAAGAGGTTGGTCAATTTGATAAATTAATCAGGCATGGTGGCATGTGTGTTCTTTTTTGTTTCCAGATTGGGAACGGGGAAGATACCAGGTACGGCTCATTCTCAGCGGACTTTGTGAGCCTAAGTTGAGTCTCATTTGCAGATGTGGCTCTCTACTCCTGCCTGGTTTATTTGGATTGGCAGATTCAAAACATGATCCAAACCCACACATTCACAGTTTTTAACCAAATGTATTTCCTTGGTCAAGTTTGTCTATCCCAGTACACAGCATTGAAAGCTCAATTCAGGAAAAAACAAAGCCTCACACTGGAATGGCACACAAGGTACAGGTTACCTTTAAAGCAAGACTGCCCCCTTGTGTGTAACAACAATAATGACATCCAATCTATGTACACCCATATTATAATAAAAAAATAATAAAAAATATTTTTCTGCTATTTGTTTACTGATTTATCTTCAATCCATCCAACCCACTGCCTTAGTATGATTAACTTATATCCCTAGTAGCATTCTGTTAAGTATTGTTGTTTATATTATTAAATGAAATCCAGTTGGCAGACAAAATTCAAAACCACCACAAACAAACAATCATTTACCAGTCATCTTGTATCCGCTGGCAGCTAGCTGTCCCGCCATATACTCTCCATCTGAGTTGTTATGACTGCAGCCCCACGTTTTCATCCAGATTTTTTGGGTGCCAGGGATCAAACTAAAAACAACAATAACAACATTGAAAGATGATGTAATCATATGAGATGTGAAAATGATAAATTCTATACCTAAAATGTGTGTTATTTCATACATGAAACCTTAATTAAAAGATCAATTAATAAGGACTTAAACCTACAGACATAGCCTAAATCTAGTGAGACATACTTTTAGGGTACTTTCACATCTAACCAGTTTGGTCTGGTTAGATGTCTTATTACCCAACTAATAAGGATTCTGTGGCAGAAGATGTGATGTTGTGTGATTTCCAAATTTAAAGCTTTATATATGATAATCTGCACATTGCACTGTTATAAAAAACTTAGTTTTGCAGTGTTTTGCTTTGATACTTCAACTAAACTGACCAAAATTAAATTGAGCAAATGTTATAAATACCCATCTCATCGACCTGAGATTTTCCTACAATCTATTAAAGCTGTCCCAAACGATTTTTCCAACGATTAATCTACGCTTATTTTTCCAATTAGTCGACTAATCTAACGTTTAATTTAACATCACATGACCAAACAAAAGTAAAGTAGTAACTGTAAATCTCGTTGGTAACTTATATGAGGAAAAAAATAGTGTAGTTATAGGCTGAGCGGTGTCTGTCCTCCCGCCTGTCCTACCAACTCTTTGTCACATTTCTGCCCGAAAAACAGCGTCTGTAACCAGCAAAAAACTTGAACTCACTCAAGTTAATCTATACAGTATTAGTAATGAAATAAGGTAAGTAAATGCAAAATATTGTCAAGACAATTCATTAGATTAAAAAGCTTTAAATTAAGACACTGGTTGCAATAGCATCAGCAAACTGAACTCAGGGGGGTTGATTTATTCTCAACTGTCCAACTTCAAAGGGACCTACTTCGAATTCATAATTCACTTACCCATCATCAACATTAAATATGTTATATACAAAACAATATCAAAATTAAAGCTGCAAGCAGCAATGAATGGGCGCTCGCTGTCCACGCATATCAGAGCATGCTGCCATCGGGGTGTGCCGCATAGATACATTCAGGGCAAGACCCTTGACATGTGTGAGCAATTTGGAGTGGATGGCAAATTGTATGTGGAAGTTATGATGAGTTGATGGTTTTATGGCAAAGCATCAAAATGGACCACGCCACCAGGTGTGACATTGGTTAAAGCTTTGTCCACAGACACTACTTGCAAAGTTTGTTGCAAATCGGTCAAATTGCCTATGAGGAGTTCGAATAAGTAATTTTTTCACAGAGCCTTAATGGCTCATGGGGAAGTAGTCATCTGGGTTTCATGTCATTCAGATAGACCAATGTGGAGATATGCATCACTTCGTGTTTTGCAAAATGTACAGGAACTTGTTATTTAATAACTTGAGTATTGTTTGGAATATCAAAATTCTTTTATAACTTTTTGTCAGGAGAGTCCACAGATGCTGTGTGCAATGTTGCATGGAAATCGGTGAAATCGCCTGGGAGGAGTTTGAAAAAGTAGGTTTGCGGTATTTCACAAAGACACGGAAAAAACATTAGGCGGAGATGGGCGTGACCTGTACCACGAGATTCAGCACAATTCAGTAAATGTGTGGATATAAGGTTTTTGAATGTGCAACAAAGTATATGTGAGTTATAAGCCAAAATGCACTTTCCTCGGTTATAGCGCCACTTAGTGGTGGAAATCAAATAGATAATGAAATTTTTGGGCAGGTGTGATGTATATTCTGAGTTTGGTGAGTTTTGGGGTATGTTCAGGCAGCGCAGAATGCGATCATTTGGGATGAAAAAGTCGTCATTCGTAAACAATAGGGACCTCGCAGCTCAAGACCAGCTCAGGCCCTGATTAACTCACATCCTCAACTACTGTAACACTACATCAAGCAAATCACATACCTATCAGCTTGGAGCTCCTCATTGCTCAGCTCTTTTTTCTTCCTGGACTTTGGTATAATACTCTTTCGAGCAGACTGTCTTTCATGAGGAGTTGGGTCGGTAGAGGACACCATGTCCTCAATGTCTTCAATCAGAGAGTCACAGGCAGACGGCATGCTGGTCAGAAAAAAAGAGAGAACCCAGGTCAGCACAGTTTTGTCCTAGAGACTGTCTCATATAGGTGAGTGGTCAAGTAGACCTTGTTTGCCAAAAATGGAGTGCTGAAATTAACTTTTGAAGATGTCTTTTAGCTGTTGTTACATAAAGCACAGCAAAGTAATAAAATAAAATAATTCATGAAGCAAAGTTAAATTAAACAATTGACTGTCACTAACATAATGCCAAAAGTCTGGGCAACAGGATAAAACTAGATGAAAAGAAATTACACAACTGCAGTAAGGGGGCACAGCACAGCAAGACTTTTTTTTTTCATACCAACAGTTCAAAGCCCAAAGATAAAGAAGGAACGTATTTTCTCATTTGAGAAGGTGAAAAATGTAAAATTACTATAACAATTAATGGATTACCAATAAAGTGAATTTCCATTAGAGTTGCAGCTCTAACATATTATTGAAAAAATAAAATGCACAAGTAATAATAAACTATGGTTTAGTCCCAGAGCAGGGTATCTAGAATTTCACAAAGTTTTATAATGAGGTGATCAATTTCGATATGTATCTCAAATACTTCATACTGTTTTTTAAAACCAAGATTCAGCATGATTTCTCATGATTGATTTAGTACTGACTGTTTACTGTTACGTTAGATGGGACACAAGTGACCCTACTTGCTGGTGACAATGTATCTACTTACAGCTAAAAGCCTGATACCTCAAAATATTTATAATGCTGTGTTTGCATAAATGTCTGGATTTAGATTTATTTGGTGAATGCAGTTTATTGTGGTGATGGCAGAATATTTTCCTAAGTGAGGACCTTCACATGACACTTTCATTGTCATTCTGTTTTTCTTTTCTTGACTTTTTTTTTCCCTAATTGCCTTGTGTGGTCTGACCTCTTCCAGGTCACCACAGCAGATGTGAGTCTGTGTGACACCCCTTAATTTATATCATTTACTTGTATAAGATATTCTGTCAATGAAATTTGGAGTTCTTCCTGAGGTTCTACCATCTTTTCCCAACTGTTGAGAGGGTTTTCTTTTCAATATGGCAATCGAGGATGTAAGGCCCACTGGGGCAATGTGACTGTGATTTTAGGCTACATAAATAAAACTGATTTGATTAAACTTTTTTTTTTTTTTTTGAACGCTGTGTTTTTAAATTGCCTGCACAGTCAATGAATATGACATGGTTATGCTGCTTAGATTAAAGCACCTGTGTCCATTGTCACACTTGAGATAATTAGATCTTCCATATGTGGAGAAATCCTTCCTTCTTACCAACAGATTTTGGTTAAGAAGTTTTTACACCGTCTCCATTCAGTTAGTGTTTTTTCATTCTTCTAGATTCCACTGCTCTCTCAGAAGTGTAACGCAGATTTCATTATTCAACCGGATTTACCTCTCACTGAAAAATACCACAGGAAAAAAAAGGCTAGTAAGACTAATGAGTTCCAGTGAAAGAAAAACTTGAGTGGAGGCAAGAGACAGTCATGTCAACCGGCAACCAAGCTGCTTAGACGTTTACCCTAAAACGTTTATATGCATTCGAAAAGTTTGCTAGACTTAAGTTAACATACTAAGTTTGCCGTATGAACCTTATATAAGAATCTGTCTCACTTATTAAGATGGCGCGAACTCATAAGAGCTTAATGCCGTTGCTGTTGTTGACAGTAACACTACATTAAAAAGTGATGTCAGCCGTTAGCGCTCGGTAATTAATGTTACGGGTAACACCTGCGTAACTGCGTATTTAACCGTTGAATAAATTTGCTTAATTTAACAGAGTTATGTTAAAGATACATTAACCTACAATACCTCACCATTCTAATATGTTCACCTTTAATCTAACCGAAAATGAAGCTAGGTGTCAAGCATTCCCTTTGACTGACACAAACGATAAAGGCATGTGCAAATGATTGATCTGACATACGTTGCAACCTGTGTTTTATTGGGTAACATAGAGAACCTAGCTATTAGCTTCGCTAGCCTCATTAGCTAACTCTATTACCCACGTGTCGTTTGTATTGGACAGGCAGACACGTCAAGGTAATGTATAAATCCCTTACCTGAGTCGCAGTGGGGTTATTAGTTCGGACAACTGCGAATTCCGAGGAAAGGGTGTTGTAGAAATGTTAAAAAAAAATTCTTCACACCATCAAAACACACACAGCACAACTCTCAATCCGCCATAATTGTGCGTACATACGGTAGGCGAAGAGGGACAAACGAGACTCGCGTGCTCTACACGTCAGGGGAGCGAGTAATGCATCGTTTAACCCCATTTGGACACATTATGATCGACAATATCTGAATAATTCAAAATACAGGCTTGTTTTCTCCTGCTCAATGTTCTTATCTTTCAGCAACAATGGCAACCAATGTGTTAATTTCCTGGTACAGTTTCCCTGTACTGTACTTATTTCCACGGTAGTTCAAAATCACAACCCTTAAATACATCAGAAGCAAACATGTTCATATTTATATTGCCTTTATTCAAATTTTCAATTACAAACACCCAGAGTACAAAAACAAATCCATTTATCCCCCCCCCACCCCCCTTCCCCCAACAAATACATGTCAAATTCCTCATTTAACAGATGTTAAAGAAACTCGTGTAACTGAGCACACATCAAAAATCATCACATTAGTTTACCTTAAACATTCAACAGCACACTGATACTTTCACCCATGCGTTCAAATTGCAAAAAAAAAAAAGTAATGTGATATTACAGCTCTTTTTTTCTGTCATTAGTGGAAACAGGCAGCAATATCATACTTTTACAGTCAATTCTTCCTATCAAATAGTCGGTTTTTTTTTTTTTTTTTACATACCTTTACAGAATATTTATGGATCAGTATATTGTATTTGGTAACAGCTGAAGAATAACCATAAGAAAATAGCAGGAAAAACAGTGCTGTTTCAATTTTGACTATAGTTAACACCACATTTAGCCTAATGACAACTTTCTGTAAGGTCTAATCACACATGAAGGAGCTGTAATTTTAAGAGTCACCCATAATACATTTTCAGACTCACTGGCAATGACACTAGCTTTTGTTGCGGTGCATTAAAATCACATTCCATTAGAAACCTTGGAAATGTACAATCTTTCCAAAAAATCATGTGAGCATTATGTAAAAGCGGATAAAATTTTGTGACCAGATTCTGGTCGCTTGAAATAGATGGAGGAAAATATAATTATCCATGTAAATGGTCTAAGAAAATAGCACAGCTGTAGGTAACGAACCAAATGGGAAAAAATATTGAGCTCGACTTTCCATAAATACATACAAAATACTGTGGAATAAATAGGTCTGTAGGGGAATTGTGTTCTGCATATCCTGGTGAGATTCTGATTCAGTGGTGTACAGATAGCAACGTCTCCTAATGACCAGTAAAGGGAAGATAGGCTTACTGTGAATGACTTACTATGCATGCATTGTTAAATGTGTGCTACTTTTTAGATCGAAGAGATACTCGGCATTTAACAAAAAAAAAAAAAAAAAAATGAAAAGAAACTAAATAACTTATGGAAAATATCAAAACAAAAGAAAAATATTGCAATTATTTGTCCACTTTTCTATCCATCAAATGTGCACCCACTTTTCAAATTCAAGATGCATGAGACTGGTTTAAGAGCAAAGGCATACTCATTAATGTTTCAGGGCATGAGGGGAATCCAGCACACATCAAAAAAGAAAAAGTGCGATGTAAGATCCAACATCACAACGAAATAATACGAGAGTAATTTCTATGACAAAAGGGAACTTCAAAGACTCATACACACTATGGCATTTACCTCTATGCCCCTATGACTATTGTCCAACATTAAGTGGGAGGTAGCCTACAGTACCTTGTGCACTGAAAAAATTAGAAAACTGTACATCAATTTACACATGGCAGGCTTACTCTTTAGCAAGCTTCATCTTTGACATAACTCACACATGCTGCACACGCAATTACTCCAAGCGCACATCAGGTCGGGGGGGGGAAGTTAACACTAACAGCAGCAATATTACCTGCAGCCGCAGGTTCCTCTTGTTTACAAGCCCAGGTTTCAGACACAATAGTTGCTTTTCATTATCATCAGGGATGTAAATCAAACAGAAGAAGCTATGAATTGAGCAAAGCAATGGGGCTCCCAAGACCTAGCAGAAAAACTAAATCCCATCCTTCTTGCTCTTAGTTCAAGTCCTGTATCTGGGTTTTCTTGACTAACAACCGTCAGATTCAGAGGCCCTGGACGTGAACAGTAAAACCACACCTAGTGTAATACTTGCCTCGGATGCACTGATAAGTTTTCCAATTACAAAACAGATCCATTTCTCATGTTTCTTTCCTTTTTTTCTTATTTTTACATATCCTGAAGGAGAAAAAAAAAGCCCTTCATTACAAGCAGAAGCCTAAATTAGTGGCTATTTGGCCTCTTGTTGCTTAGCTGGCCGTGATATCATTAGTTTTTTTCTACAGTATTAAAAACCATTAAAATTCAACGCTTATTAAACCTAAAAAGACTAATACACACCTATGCTTTATCCTACACTGCACGCACCGAGTGGGCCCATGTGCACCATTAAGTGGTTCAAAGTAATATTTTTCTGATTAGCTCAAACCACAGTACATTTCACAGCACACAGTCTAAGTGAGGAGATTAGGGGGAGGTTTGGTTATGGCAGCTTCTGCTGATGAAAATGGAGGGTATAGGCAAAAAGCAGCAAGAAAGTTTGGGCTTTGCATTCAAAGAGTATCAGTAAGAGTATGAGTTAGTCCGCACATCACGTGTGCCAACAGGCCACATTTAAAAATGGGTACATCTGGTGTTTTTGCTTAAAACCATACTACCCAGGTGTGATGACCTTTTTTTTTTGGCACTGTTATCATACGGCTCATATAATATTTAACATCACAATCTCTGTTCCCATATTGAACATTTTTATATTCTTTAAGCTGTACATTTCTATGATGCAAAGAAAATGTGTCCGCTGAATCAGTTGATATCCAGCAAATCCGGTGAACTGGTATCAAAGGTCGCTTTTTACCATTCAAACATTTTTGAAAACGGAGGATGTAGTCTGAGAGCGAAACAGATTCTGTGCCATATGGCTTACTTACTGTAAACGTTCTGTAAACTTTAAGCCCTTGTTTACAACTGTCTTCATTTAGACCATTGAGAACACATGTATTCTTCCTTGCCATTTAGTTTCCTTTAAAACCAGATAATTAGGTCATGTGCACTCAAAAATGGTATATGGACTTCCATGCAGCTCTCAGTACATCCAAATAGTGCTTCAATGTATTAAAAAAAAAACTCATACTCTTAGTAATTTTGTGACTACAAGCCCAAATAGCACAATAGGTAACCTGACAGGTTTCTATCCTAACATAACTGTAGACGTGAATGCTGTGCACCCAAATTGCCCTTTATTCATTTAAATTTCTAAAATTTTCTTCACTTGCACCCAAAATGCCTTCTTAACAGTCAGCATCACAGCTCATTGGTATATAGATCATTGAGAATCTCCTCAGCCCCCACAGCACTTGGCATTAACACATCTTGAACTCTAGGATATGTCTTGGGATGGGTTACCTGGATGAATCCCTAAAAATACATAGATCAACCTTGCAATTTCCAGGGCTATCAAATCCTCACATTTGCTAATCCTTTAAGATCGGAATAGTTTTCCTCTTTCCTACTCCTGAGCATTCAAGGGATGGCTTTGGGTGATCATATCTATGTATGTGAGGGGCATTTGCTGCATCCAACCCAATCACCCATGTGGTGTTAATGCCAGGTGGTATGTCTTTTTCCCCCCCTTTGATCTGTTACGTCTAAGTACAGTGATGTGAACCTTGCATCATACAGAGGAGGTGGATGCCCTTTCCCTCCACATTCATACTGGATCAATCAGGGAGCAAAGGCCTTCAGATGTCCCAGAACTCCCAGCTACACTGGAGGCCTTACATAGCCTGAGAGAGAGAAAGAGTAATAGGTACGTCTTCACACTGACCAGTTGTGTCTTTGTATGAAATCATGCATTATCTCTCACACCATGAAGGAACATGGCATATAGTCCCATTGGGACTGAAAAAAGCCCTCAATGTTTAATTTCCATCTATTAAGAATTGACTTCAACTAACTACACAGTCAGTCACAGGCATTGAAATCCCTCACCCATTCTCCATCTCTTGCCCATGCACAATTTCTGAATTTTCTATTACCTAATGCTAGCTGCACAGGAGATCATCCAAACCAAGAGATGGCATTTTATCAAAGTCACAGGCGTCAAACAGGTCGCTGATTCCCTGGTCATCTCCCAAACCTAATAGGTAGTCATCTTGGTCCAGAAGAGGAGGCCCAAGGTTTAAGAAAGGCCCAAGAGCTGAGGGGATCTGGTCTTCTGTCTGCTGGAGAAGACTGGTGTAAGGAGACGAGATGGGGGAAAGAGTGGTGACGGAGACAGCTGAGGAGGAGGCAGGTGGTGCCAGGGAGGGGCTGGGAGAACCGTTTGTGCAGCTTGGATCTGTGTAGGAAAAAAGTGTTGACAAGGTTATTTAAAATAGCCGAGGAAACAATCAACTCTTTTAGGCCAAAAGAGCAGCCATGTAGACTAAATTTCAAATTTGATCAAGACACCCACCCTGGCCTAATCTCTCTTTAAATAACACCTTTAAATACACACCGGACACATAAACGGTGATGAAGCTCAGTCGCTCTTCAAGACCTTATGACTGTCGATCCAAAGACTTTTCCTCTAGCATATTTTCCAGATGTGTAAAGTGTATGTTGTTCATGTCAAGATAAAGTACATCATAAACTAATGACCAAATTCCCATCAGTTGAAGCAGATTTTAACACGCTCACTTGAAGTTTGGTAGTCAAATCGGGCAAAAAAAACTACAGGAAACTGCACAAGACTAAACATATTTCAAAGATGTTACAGACTTTAACGTAGAAACTTCATTATGTTAAATATACATGTGACTAAGTTGTGTCTTTATCTTCAAGAAAAAGGTGGAGCAAAGTCAAGACAGCCTCTCCATGTATAAACACTCGGCAAACCAATGTCTGTCTGAGACAAACCTTGAAGGACTTTGAGGAAAGGCGAGTTCCCATTGATGTCCATGTTGCCATTTTTTACAGGACTCCTGGGATCGTTCTCCTCGTCTGGGCACAGCAGGACTTCTATAGGACCCTTTGTGCTGGTCAGATGGATGGACAAACTCTGGAGAGGAAAACAAATAATGAGTTTCAACAAAAGAAAACTGACTGCACTTGATTAGAAGGAAGGACAAACTCCAGTGAAAGATAAAGACTAGTGGTTTATTCATATACACATCGTGTACACGGTGTTGTACATGTGTACTAAAAAACTGGGATACTCCATGAACCTTGAGGTAGATTTGTTTCACCAGGCATTGGGGGGTAGTATCTTAGGGTGCACCCTAGAGCTGCACGATATATCATTTGAGCATCATCATCGCAATGTACATGCGCAATAGTCACATCACAGAGCCTCAAATGTAGGAGGCAAATGAACTCATCTAATTTCAAGGGTACCTGACACACACTGTGCATGCAGACTCTGCATGCGCAGCGATCAACCAATCACACTGGTTCTTATTCAGTGTGCCAAAGCAGACCACGCCCCTGCACATGGAGTGAGTCGCTGGTAACAACACTGAAAAATGGGCAACGAAGAGAAAATCGCTGAAAACAAAGACTTGGTGCCAAAGGAAAAGCAACGTCAGTTATCTGGAATTATTTTGGCTACAAGAAGGATGATAATGACCAAACACGTGTTCTGTGTTGACAGTTTCTTGCATCTGTTGCCACAATGAGAGGTAAGACAACTAATTTGTTTGATCATTTACGTTGGCACCACACAGCTCAGTACGACAATCAGTAATCTGAGCAGATTAGCTGCGTCCCTGCAGTACTTCCTGGACTTTTTGTTAAAGTTTCCACACTGTACAAGCCTTGTCAGGAAGAATATTCAAAAACCGTATGCTGTTAGCCTGCTTTGTTATAATCCCTGTTAAGAAAGGACAATATTCAAGAATATATCCCGTTGTTTGGTTTTCTTTTTCGAATATTCGGCTGACATCAAAAGTTAATTTTCTCCTTATATCGGACGATTTCTTTAAGGGAAGCAGATGTTTCATCAAGATCACGAATGACGGACCCAGCTTGTGTGTTTCTGTGCTTTTACCTCATCTGGATCTGGTACTTCTAGCTTGGTGTCTGTAGGCGCTTTGACAACAATAACGGTCTGGTCTCTGAGGTTTCCCAGCTGTTTTATGTCTTGGTACGTTACATAGGCATATGTGGGGAGGAAGGCGTTAAAGAAATTGCACTACAATGTCAGTACAGGTACGAGCCTGAAAGCACTCACTACATGATGACAAACCTCCAAACTGCTAAAGTGATTACTGTGACACTCACCTAAACATGCTTAAGTTAGGTGACAGAATCTGATTTCACCATTCTAAAAGCTCAGTTCAGTAGCTCAATGTCGAGATATCATCATCATTGATATGAGGAGAATCATCTGAAGCATGCATACAAGAAAATTGATACTGACATCGATTTTGCAGTGTTTACCTGCAGAATTATGAAAACACACCAAAGTTACAGAAAGTTTTCTTGCTAAAGTAAAGTAGCCAAGAATTATTCAAACTTTTGGATGACATATAAACTAACAACAAAAGGATATTTCTGGTTGCTTGGCAACTCGCTCATGTGTCTCATATCCAGGCTGCATCTCTGGATGAGTTGTTCGAGCCTCTGTTCTTCTTCTCCTAGAGCAGAAACCTCTGCCGTGAGTCTCTGTCTCTGGCTCAGTGCCCCCTCTACCTCTAACAGACTACAGCCCCTGTGAATGGAGAGATAAGTAAGAAGAGCGTGAATTAAAACAGATTTTGGACAAGACTGGGCTCTTCACTTGCCCATATATAAAGGCCTCTTACTCAAAGTTTCAGATACTTGGCAGAAAAAACAAATGAATTGAAAGGCAGTCATCTGCCTTCCTGTTCTCTACAGGCCAAGTAACACAACCTGTTCATAGGAAGGAACCATTTGTAACATTTTGCCAATCCAGCTCAAGAAAAACCCAGAAAAGATTTTCCAAGCTTATAATGGTTCTTACTACAAAACATTCGCACAAATATGACGCAGCACAGTTAAGGCTTTTGTGACATAAATTAGTCAAATTATGCATTGCTGGTGCAGCAATTTGATCAAGCTATGACTACTATTCAACCATGTCTGGGGATCCAGCTTGTTGAAATAAAAGCACAAAGACAGACAAACAAAGAGGAGAAAGAAACTAAGCACTGCAAAAAATAAGCCTGCTCATGATGAGGGCTATGAAATAGATGGGTGGAGAACAGACAGATGAGGCAAAAACTTGATGGAACTGAGAGAAAGGGACTATGTCACATTCTCTTCCCATATTTCATGATGGGATGCACTGCACTAAAAGTATTACTTTTATAGGGTTTTTGGGTCCACGGGCTAGACACAGCGGCCTAAACCACTTACATCCATTGAATGTTGTTCTTTGATTTCTTCTTGATGAGGTGAATGCCTTCTAGTACATTGGTGATGTCATACAGTCTCCTTTTCTGTACCTGAATGCAGAGGACACAGGTCTCATCAGTAAACCATGTAGTAGGATATTTAACAGAAATCAAAAACCCTCTCAGTGCTTTAAAATGTGTTTAAGATGTCACCCGTCAATCCTCTTTACACCAGATTTGACAAGTGCAACAACGACTAGGCAGGTTTTCATTTCTTTACACCACCTCCGCCTCCTTCTCTCTTTTTTCAGTCCGGATATGAAATTACCTGCAAGGTTTCAGCAGCAAGGTTGAGGTCCAAAACACCATCAGACGACTGAGCAAGAAGGTCCACAAACTTCTTTGTTAACAGGCCCAGGGAGGTGTCGTACCGTGTCTTCTCTGGCGGAGACTTGGGCGCTATTGTGGAGGAAAGGTGAGACAAACAGAGAAACAAAAGGAAATGACAAACTATTTCAGCAGTAGATTTGATAATAAGTTTTGTGTTTTACTTCTCTTGCAAAAAATTCAATATCAACCGTTTCCGTTTGGTAGCAGGATGCCCAAATAATTCATGAACTCAACTCAATGACAGGACTCCTATACTCACCCTGATTGATATACTGGACTGCATTTGTAGGTTTTGACAGCTGAAGCATTAATCGTGCTGGAAAAACAGAATCTAATGTTGTTATTTTCCAGTCAGGAAATGCTGGTGCAAAATGACGCCATCTGTCATAATCAGATGGGAATGTGTGATTTACATCAAGAGGAGATCACAAGCTATGTTACAGCTTAAACTAAGCACTGACATTAGCTTTGATAAGCAACAGCTGGAAACATTTTACGTAAAGCACTGAGTTAAATATTCACCAGCTGGACTGTATTTTAATACAAATCGCTCAATGTTGATAAAATGAGTACTTCCCATCACATAGTTACAGCATTTTAGTTCCATAGGGCTCACCCTCCAGCACATCCTGTGGCTGGAATCAACCACATATGCAAAATATCATATGCCCAACAACTGATAGCGGATTTGTTTGTATACCTGTTTTTTAAACCTCTGCCAAAAATGTACACCTTGTAAGATTACATAGAGAGACTTCTCGTCAAACATTACTTGTGTTTCAGACAAAATGGATCCTATTATCTAATGCTGAGGTCTATCTTTGTAAAATAAGTTTCCATAATGTTGTCAGATACTTATGATTAACAACCACAGCCTGTAAGTGGCAAAAACAAGCATATTTAGTGGACATTACTTGGACAGATTGAGGTGCCCCTGAGAATCACGCTGCAGCCAATGTAGCTGTCACCACTGCCAGATGAGACTGGACAGATTCTCAGAAACTTTGGGTGAGTACCGAATCACACCATATCATGTAAATATTGGGCCATAGTTGACAAATAGCTCAGTGGACTGTACTGGAGAACCAGTGCAGAGAGTAAAGTCAAGGGTCATCTGAATAGGCCTCTAGCTGTTTCTTTATGTAAAGGTATATAATGGGGGTAATAACCTCCATTATATAACTCGAATTCAGTAAGGTAGCAAATAGGAGGAGTGGCTGTTTTGTTTTTTATGTGATGATGTGAGAACTGTATTTCAGTTCTGTTTAGTGTAGTAAGATCCCGCTTAGCTGCTGCATTGTGGCTATTCTTCCTGGAGTCCACAATGAGCCTCACATTTGTGACAGTACATCATAATAGTCTCACACCACAGATGCCTTTTTTTTTCTCTCTGACTTAACATATGACTGGCAAATACATGACAAGTCGTAATTCATACCAATACTATGTCAAAAAATATAAACCACAACCATAAAAGTATGTCTTTACGCTACCACTTAAAGGTCCACTGTGCTAAGGCAAATGCATAAATTGTACTTCTCATTTATGTACGATAAAAGAAACTTCAAATGACCCAGGTGAGGGGTTTAACTCCGTTCTACTTTGAATAGTTTTTCAAATCATTTAAGATTATGTCTAGAGCACCACACTGTCCTGTGTTCAGCTCAGCAAGGATACCGAGCATAGACTTTTTCCAATATCAGTATTAACTACCCGCATCAATGTGTTCCTGTGTATGAACCGTGGTGTTGACTCTAACACAGGGTGAGCCTGTATCATTGTGGTGAAAAATTCAAAACACATAGCAAAGAGCCCTTTATATCTTTCTGCTGCTTACTTCTGGGTGTCTTTAGCCTTGCCCCATTGGTCGCCGCGGTCCCTCTGCCTCTCGGAGTCCTGGCTGGTTCCGACTGGTATTGGTGGTCTGAATCATCTAATGCCAACCGCCTTTTCGCCTGGAGGGGCCAATAAAATTACAGTTAACAGCAGATATGGGCATTCTGGTTGCTTGATTTTGAAGCCACCTCACATGACAAGATGCTTGATAAATTCATCATTACTCGAATCTCAATCAATCCAGTGCACTGCTAAGCAAGATAACGTCTGATATGGCACAGTCAAAAAAAAACACTGTCAATAAAAAAAGTTCAAGATGGTTTTTTTTGTGAAATTCCAATAAACCATGATGACACTCAGTGGCACAAAACCAGTGGTTGTGATTTATTTTCTTAACTGATCATATGTGATTAGTTCATACTGATGAACAATATGCCTGTTCAAACCACAAGCATACATAAAGATACCAGACAGCCACGTATACAAGCACGTTTGCCAATAGGTGATCGTAACCTACTAAGTAAAAGTCTAGTCATTTGCTGTGTGTTATCCATTAATTATATATGAATAATAACACCCTTTCTGAACAGCTGCTTTAGAGCCCATTGTGTTTGGCTCTCAACCACCATACTGAACCACATATGTCCACATTCATCATGACTTCAAAGTTACAGGCTGTCAATGACAAACCTGTCGTGACCAATCAGTCCTATTGGAGTAGTGCTGGTGTCTGACAAAGGTGAGCCATGTTTATTATGATTTCAGCAGTACTTGACATTTTCACTGTCTCACCACCAAAGGAGTACTTGACCCCATGTTTAGGCTGAGTGTTCAATACTTTTTCAGTCACCACCGTAAATTGGCATTCTAGTCATCGTCACAGTAATAAGGCATGGTGAATTGGTGAATAGCCTCTTCAACCAGGGAACCCTTGGACTTCTGTGTTGGCCAGAATCCATCCTGTTTTAGTGTCTTTGAGTAACACACCACCAGGGTGCTGGTCTACTGCATTTCCCTCTAAACCCCTCAAAGGAGACAAGTCAATGAACCCTCAGGAGACATATTAAGTATTTTGAGCATGGCAAACTTAATCTTTAATAGTTTCTCTTCCTCAATCAAGCCCAAGTCTAAGGAAGAATAGCATGCCCTCTGTTGACAGTCAAAATGTCAGCCATTTTATATCAGCATGCAGCTTCCCCCCCTCCACCACCCCCTGCCTGGTCATGGCTACAGCCTGAGATACATAGGCTGGTTTAGTTCATGAAAGATGAATAGCCAGGAACAAACCAACACCCTGAATGCAGCTGAAACTATTTTGTGTGGTTTGTGCAGGGTTGAGAATACAGGAAACGTGCAGTCAGCACTAAAGCAACAAAGTCGAGTTTCACTTTACTTGGCATGAAAGGCACCATAACGTTACACTTTATTAACATAAGGAGGGACATAAAACACTTGTGCAAAAAGAGATTAAGGTCAAGGCCGACAACGAGTATTGCTGTCCTCTAATAATCAATACTGCTGCTAGCCTTGAGAGCTAATACATTTTCAAGCTTCATCCAAGTTGGCTTGCACGTTCAGAGACGACTAGGAGAAATATCTATCGAGTAGTTTCCAAACTGAAGTGAAGCTTTAGCTTCGTGTGAGCTCGTGTCTTTGCAAGTTTAGCCCCTCGTATCCTGTTACAAAGCTAGAAAATTCGCTAACTAAGAGCCAAGCAGCCTAACAATCCCCCCAACCCCCAAATTAAGACACCAACAGCAGCCACTAGGCCACCGCTAACGTTACTCATCTCTTACCAATATTTCCATCTGGCTGCAAGGGTGAAGCGGACTCAAAAGCACCATGAAGTTAGCATAGCACGCTATTAGATGACAGCTCTACGTTTCTGTAAATGCTAAACTAACTTAAACTCGTCGTCTGCCTTCCTACAGTCAACAACACATTTAACCAGCTCACTTGGATAACTTAGCTAGCGGTAGTTAGTTAGCCACCTCGCTAGGTTGAGTCGTGGGAATGCCCTGGCTAAGCAGCTAACGTTAGCTGCCCGAACAACAAGCTCGGCTAGCCTAGCAAGCTAACATTTTGTCGTCTTTGTGGCTAGTTGTAGCAAGCCAAATGTGCTCGAATGAGCTGTTATAAATGATTACCGGCGGTCTCCCCAGAGCGGGTCGTTGTCCTGCTCCGTTTGCTGCAGCTTGTTGTGGAGTTGTATAAATGTTGTTTATCTGAGGTTCAGATAAACACACATTTGATGTCTGTGTAACGTTGCAAGGCGGTGGGGTGGTTATTATTTGGATAAAGGTAGCGTTGGATTGACCAGGGTTTAAACGATCCGACAGAGTTGTTAAAATGATATTATTGTCCAGAGGAGAGCCCCCAACCCCCGCTAAAATCACTTTGTCCGGAGCCGAGGAGATCCCTCTTCTCATCTTGCGTATTCGGGGTAACCCCTTTCTTGTCTCCGTACTTTCAAGCTCGTATGGCTGCTAATCCGTCGCAATAGTTACAAAAATAATCAGACCGAAGTAAAGTTGAGAGTCTGATTCATCGACTTTTGTAAAGTATTTTTCCTTAGGAAGGTGCATTTAGGCAGATGCAACGGATTAAAAAGTAGCGCAACTCTCGTTTCCCCCGACTAGAAATGGCTTCAGGAAACGGCCTGATGAATGAAGGGATACGGTTTACGCGCTCAAGAGCCCTCCCGCGAAACTCAGATTTCCCGGGAAAGTTTCAAACGGAATTTACATGCCAGGCGCTATTGGTCCTTCAATGACGACTCCCCGCCCAAATTACTGCCGTATCGACCAATAGCAGCTGAAGCTTCAGTGCGCCACGTGTTCATTGGCAGTTGTAAACAGGCGACGTCACCTGTCACGCCTTGCGTGTTCCCTGACAGGACGCTAAGTGGCGCAAGTGACCAATTGTGCCGAGGAGACAGGGTTAAGTGGTAAATCATGCACAAATGATCTACTCTCTGCATAATATTCTCTTATTATATCTTATTCTTCACACTAGTTTAATTTAGTTATTATCATTATTATTATTACTGTATTATTATTGTGCGTATTCACAAAACTATTTATTATTTGATATTGATGAGTCTCAGGAAATTCATGCCACAACATCTGTATCTGTAACTGAACGAGCAAAGATGAGCATTTTTCAGCAGGTACATTGTTGGACTTTTGATATGTCACTCAATTTTCATATGAACACATATTTTTAATGCGTCTGCAATTAATACACATATTTAGTTCTATAAAATCATGATATATCATATGTATAGTATAAATATTAATGTTTATTGAAAAAAGTTTACGTTCAGTGGTGGAATATACATGACTACTTAAGTACAATTCAGATGTATTTGATATATTGTATGTTACATCTTATGCAACTTTATACTTTACTACTAAAATATTCAACTTTTCTTCCATGATATTTATGTTATAACTACAGCTAAGTTCTGACATACAAAATGTGTTTGGATTAGATGCAACAGTAAAATGCCACTCACACATCTATTTAATGCAAATCCAAAAGTGAAACATAATGCTCTGGAAGGGAGGACATGTGTGGGGTTTAGTACGATTCACCATATCAAGTTGTTTTGTCTAAGTAGCCTACATGTACTTTGAAGTGAATAATATTAGAAGGCTTGTACCTATAATGTAATGTATTTAACATAAGACCTTGTGCACCAGATTTGAATGCATTTTTCACCATTGCTTGCATTACAGGTCTGTAAACAGTTTTCTCAAGCCGTATAACACTTATTACATCACCACAAAGTAACCCACCTCATTAATTAGTCAGAATGCAATGTATACTCTAAATTGTGAATGGTTATATTACCACATACAGGATGGAGAGAAAACCCATCAGCTCGAGGATGCTGATCCTGACCCCTGGCCTCAGCACTGAGTGGTACAAGAGAAGAAGAAAATTCACTGATGAAAATCTACTGAATGCCACTTTAATTGGAATAGAAAACATTAACATTCATGCTGAATTAATAGCTAGTGTCGCACTTTAAATGTCAGCCTTGCACTCGCCCTGTGTGAAGTGCTGGGTGTGTTTCCAGGGAGCCACTGAGAAAACATGACATTTGGGCATTAATTAGGACTCACAACTTCAACCAACAAGGATTAATAAATGTTAATTTCCATATTACTGCCGCCCTGCAAACACCACCATGGTCTCTGAGGAAAGAGCCTTCAGTCCTCTCACAGATGACCTTTCTTCGTACCCTCTACAACACACAATAACTCATTAAATTCAAAGTGGCTCAGGGGTATAGCCAGGGTGTTGTTATTGGAAGGCTGGTGGTTCGATTCCTCTGGTCTGCATGTCAAAGCAAGATAGTGAACCCCAAACTGTTCCTGATGTGCTGGTCGGCACCTTGCATTTTCATTCACTAAGTGGCAATTTCTTACTATTGATGTTCTCTACTCACTTGTTACCACCACAGAGCAGCTTTGATATACAGTTTTTGAATAACCTATAAACACTGTTAAAAAGACAGGTCACATAGTTCAGGCTCAGCAGCCCCCCACAATTTTATTGGACAGCATGTATACAAGTATATCAGGAGTCATTATGTTGCCTGGTTAAATAGTGCATTGCCTTTTGTTATTTTAAGACATGTTATGATGAGGCAAAATGTGTATGAAATCCATGACCAAAATAGTCATACTTCCTGTTATTGTGTTGCTCATGGATAGAATTATAGTTCAATGAATTATTCCCCCTTTAGCTTTGGACCCCCTGCAACCCTCTCAAGAAACCAAGGGGGTCAACACACCCCACTTTGAGAACCAGTGTTTTAATAAATTGAATTTGATATAGTTATGTGGCAATTACAGGTGAATACCTCTCCCCAGCAGGCATACACTGTCATGGTGCATATTTATATTTATCTGTACTTCTGATCCCCTGAGGACAGAATCTGCAGGAGCAAATCAATTTTTATATGTTATATAGTTCATTTAAGTGGTATGTCTTATTCACAAACCGCTTTTTCTCCATCAAGTGTCCCCAGTCAAACACTAATTTTAAGTAAAGGCAGCGCCACTTTATGATTTCATCATGATTCAGGCTTGGAAGAGAGCCTGAATACAACCGGAAGTAAGGCGAAACGGCTTTCATACGCCTTTGCGTAACACGATGTCCGAGTTAAATGTACAACATTGCGCCACCAAGCGTCTGTTTCAAATGAATGTTTCCTCACGTTTCACTTTTGTGCCCAAAATAAGTAATAATAAACAAGACGCACATTTGAAATGGAGGGTGCCAAAGAATTAAAATCTTCGGGATTATCGTAGAAAAAGCACATCACTGTGAAAGAGGTTGGTCTGCTGTAGGAAACAAGGTTGTGTGTCGGGTTACTCCTATGTATATTTTGTAATTTGCTTTCTGATTTTTTTTACTAATCCGTGTAAGAAAGACAAACAAACAAAAAGACGACTTTTATTTTGGAAGAAGTGACCGGAAAAGCAACGTCTTCTCCGTCTGTCTCTGTCAGACTTGACTGTCACTGAGGCCGAAAAGGAGAGAGGAGGAGGAGGAGGAGGAGGGAGTTGGGAGTTTTAATGCTTGGGCTGTCCCACTGTGGACTGGTTTGACTCGTCACGGGGCCTCTTCGACATACAATGCATGTCAGTGACAGAAAATAGCGAGTGATAAGCTAAAATAGAAGCGAAAATACAACTGGGAAATAACTGAGGCTCCGCCACCCTCCAAACTACGCAGGATGGGCGAGCGCGCAGACTCCGCGTTCAACACCACTGGATCCAAGTGGCTGCTGCCTGTCAGTGGATACTTGGGCTTTCCTCTTGATCAGGTAAGAATGTCTGCACGTGAGTTCGACTTATTCGACAGCCCCTCCCTGTGAATACTGCTCTCTATGAATGTTATGAATGTATCTGTCAATTAACTTTGTGTCACAAGTCAGAGAACCGCGCATTGATTGACGACGCCCTCACTGCAGCTCACTGGCTAATTGTAATGGGCAGAAAGAGGTTTTTGCCTAAAAACCTTTACAAAAATTAGCCAACTTGTGCCCAAAAAAGAAAAACAATCATTACCTCACAACATGCTGTCACAATATGATCAGGGGATGAGTATTATAAGTTGTTTTTTAAGGTGAAAGAAAGGCAGATATTTTGCTGAATATTAATATAATACATGATATCTTTCCCATACAGGTGAATTTTTTGGCGTGCCAGCTGTTTGCCCTGGCTGCTGCTTTCTGGTTTCGCCTCTACCTCAGCCCCAGCCATGCCAACCCCCTGGTCAGGCACGCTGTGGCCACTCTCCTTGGCGTTGCCTTTCTCATCTTCTGCTTTGGATGGTACTGTATGATACTGTCCGAGACAGCGCACACACAGTGGTCCATTCAGTTTTCTCTCGTATGACGCTGCACTTCTTTGTGTCCCCTTCACTGACACAGTAACGCGCCTTGATCGCCAACATGTTTTGAGATAGAATATGTTCTAGTCGACTATCTCGTGCTACTATCAATCTGCTGTCTTGTAGACAGTGTGCGGGGTCGAGTGCTGAACGCTGGCAACGCTACAGGCTTATAATTATAGGACAATTAGGCTGTATACAGGGAGAGTGCACAGAACAGATTATGTTTGTGATGGCATCTGATCAGTGAATAACAGGAACCATCACCAGGCTGACACACACACCGTGTCATAGTACAGACGTGCAGCCCGCTACAGTTATATATAAAGAAGTGTAATTGTAAAGGTGTACATCTTCTGATAGTGAGTGTCCTTCTCTGCAGGTACGCAGCTCACATCCTGACAGTGGTGGTCGCAAGCTACTTGATTGTTGTCCAGGCTGACATCAACAGTGTACACAGGTAAGTGTCGGTTTTTATACTGGACAAGAAAATCAACATATAGGTCTGGAATAAAGCTAAGTTATGCGGACAAATGTTAGAATATGAGATGGTTTCTGAGCTGTTACAGGAAATGTGTTTTTGTTGCATTTAAAGAAAACAAAGTTGTAATTAAGCACATAATGTGATGCTGTGTGCAATAAATCAAAGCCGCAAAATTACCTGACAACTATTTACATGCATCACTCTGCGTCTGTCAGTCTGCTCGGTTTGGTCGTAACAGAACACAGTTGTATTTTGTAAAAGCTGAAAAAAAAAGGTTGCGACGTGATTTGGCTGTCTGTCATCATGCCAGCACCAGATGACAAAACTGCGACTCAGCAACATGTAATTTCCATCCTTCTGCTGCAATCCCGCTTCTGTTATCTTCTGACAAAACCCGTCAGACAAGGTCAGCCCAGAAACTCTTTACGTCAGAGGCATCCTTTTGGTAGCCCAGGCACATTACTAGAGATAACTTGTTGTTGTATGGCGGGGTTAGACATCTAAAAATCTGTAATACAAACATTTCTTGTTGCTCATGCCTTCTGAACCTATCCTTCTCCCTCCCACACAAGCCAACACACACCCCGCCCCATGATCTTTCTGTTAAAATGTAGCCTGAATTAAAATACTGTTGTTGAAAGAAATCAAAACACGTCAGGTGAAAAGCAGCCTGACACGCCAGCCCGACCAGTCTGTTGGATCTGTGCAGACAGTGGAGGCAAAGCACAATAAAAAAGAAAAAAGAAAGTAAACTGTGTCCCAGGTCCAGTAGACGCCACATTACACTTGTGGCACATGGTGAAAGGGAAAGCTGTGAATGAATCGAGACTAACTCAGGACGCTCTAGTGCACACAATGTTACAATGTCAATATTTGTGGTTGTAGGAATCTCTTGTGATCCTCGTGTTAATTGGCACTTTAACCCACTATATGTATAATAATTAATTTGAAGACCATTTTCATTATCAGTTAATCTGCCAGTTAATCTTCACCACAATCCTTGTAATCATCACACTTTGCCAGAGCTTAAATTAACGTCTTCATATATCTACTTTTGTTCGTCCAACAGCCTAAACCCCAATGACTAAGAAGCTAAGAAGCTAGCTTGACATTTTTGCCTGAACAATGACTTAAACAATCAATCAATCAATCATCAAAATAGTTGCCACTTACTATTCTTTAGAAGTGAATCAACTTATCGTTTGCATCTCTGCATCAGATTCCTCCTACTCAATCATATACCCTGACATCCATGAAATAGGCTGAACTGCTCTGCATGCATACACGTAAGAAAGGCACTAATAAATCCCTGTATTGGTCAAATTAGCATATACTAAAATGCATTTCTTGACATTTAAACCCGACAAGCAAGTGTCAAATAGGTGTGAGCCATACTTGGTAATATGTACAGGCATTATATTTATCACCAGAATATCTTCATTATCTCCTGTCTAAGTCACTTTGGTTCATTCATCCACATACAGGTATTCCATGGTGATGGCGATGGGATACCTGACAGTATGCCAAGTAAGCAGAGTCTTCATCTTTAACTATGGGATCCTGTCCACAGACTTCTCTGGGTGAGGAAAAACTTAATCACTGTGCTGTCTCACCTCTTTTCCTCCCATTGCCACACCTTTGTGGTGACAGCATATTAGTCATTTTGGTTTTTAGAGCAACCCTAATGTTATCAGTTAACGTCTGCAAACTGTGTTGTACCTGCTCACACAATCACCACAGGTGCCACGGCCTTGTGTAAATACAAAAGCACTGATTAAAAAGCAGCAGTGTGGATTGTTTATAGTTGACACTGCGCAGCCAGGTGGAGTTAGAGGTGCTCTCTGCTTCTGGGCAACTGTGACTTTGTTGTGTGAGAAACAAGGAGCAGACAGGTTACCGTTTGGTATGTTTCTCTTTGTATCAAGGGTTTCTTTCTTTACAACATTGCATGCTCCCTTTTCAACTCTCAGAGGTGCTTGAAACAAAACTTGATGATTAGCATTGTTCATACAGAAACATGAATCATTGAAAATCAATTTGAAATTGAAATCAAAACTCTGCCCACAGGCATCAGCCACAACCTAATTCCACAGCAACTGTCGAACTGATGGCATGCAAGAGGGCAGTGATTGTGTTAACATACTGGTTATCTTGTGGAGATAGCAGGGCCTCCAGGATTTAAAAAAAAAAACAGACAAATAGTTAACTAACATGGAGCTGTAGATAAATGTGTTCTGTCAGGATAAAGCCTGTGGTGCCACCATTCATAGCAGATAAACTGGGCAAAAGTATTTGTTGTGTAAAAAGTTGACAGGAGACTTCGGTGGCTCCTGTATTCAGCAACTTCTCTCCCCAGCACTGCTGTGGATGAATTTGTTGGCAGCCCCACTTGTGCTCCGCGTGACTTTGGTGATGAGCAGCCAGGCCTGTGAGTCAGCCATCGGTAGGGTCGTTTTATTGAATTAGAGACCCAGCTTCTCTAAGCTTTCGCCTTTCGACAGATTCATGGTTGTGAATCCCACAGATGGTGCTCATATGTGGAACTCCCTAAACAGCTTTGATGAAGCAGTGTGGGTACTTAGTGTTGGCTTATCTTATCGTTCTATTCATTCGTTTAAGTTGATAGCTAGCTGTTTCCTACTGTTGTGTTCTCCCCCGTCGTCACCTTGATATGTTGTGTTGCTTTCACTGTTGGAAGACGCCAAAACTGTCTCGCAAGTCTGTGCGCTTTAGAGCATTGCCGCGTGCTGATCTTTTCTGAATCTGGCAGATAGGCAGCAGAACTGAAAGTGAACTGGGTCAAAATATTGTGCACGCCGCCAGCTTTAGAGTCTGCATGGAAAAACAGAGTCTGCAGGCTGCAATGGTGGAGCTCTGCACTGCACACCCCCGAAAATGTTGCTCTAAAGCCAACTGCCAACTCTCATTGAGCTGGCACTGCCAGCCGCTCGGCCAGCCACCCTCTACGCCTCGGTTTTCCATGCAGTGCACACAATGCAGCCCACTCACACACAGGAACCAGTGTGTGTTTGTGTGTGTGTGTGTGTGTGAGAGAGAGATGTAGTTTATGTGTGTCTTTGTGCACACACACTCACATTCTTGGGACAGAGAGGTCTCTATCTGTGAATGAAACCAGGAGAGGCGGTGTGAAACTAGTCTGTTCAGACTTACTGTACAGGATCCTGCCTCAGTGTCAGGGCTGCAACTAAAGATTATTTCAGTTATGATTAATCATGAAAGTTATCAACAGGTTAATCGATTAATCACTCACTATCAGTTTAAATAATGTGAAAGTGCTCATCACAATTTCACAGGTTGTGAAGTAAACACAAATATAAGTCATGTACACATATTGTATGTTTACCTGGATGACAGTGTCAGGAGCAAACTAGTAATTAATTATATTTGACTGTTTATTGCATTACATATAAATGTGAACAAAGCTGCACTACTTAATGAGTTATGGATTTCTGTAATCAGTTTTAATAGATGAAGGTGTTCTGATCCCTGATCTTTACAAGATGAAGATGAGCCTCTATTGGTCTCTGAGAGAACAATGATTGAGGGAAAATTCAGGGATTTAAGTGAAAAGCGGTGGATTAATAAGTGGCCTGACTTGTCACTACTGGAAAAGAATGAAGTCATTCACGAGGGGGGGGTGTGTGGCAAAATTCTGCTGCATAGTAGGCGTTTGCTTTGGAGGTGCTTTGTTTCGAGTTAGTCATGAAAAAAATGACTGAAGAGAGCAACCTACTGCTGATCAGACAAACGTGCTGTTTGCTGAGCTGTCAGTGGAATCTGCTTCTGTGTTTTAAACTCTTAAAAACCTGATTCCTGTACTTAAAACTTTGTCAAGATCGTCACTAGCTTTTCTCCATAAAATCATATTTTTTTCTTTAATTTCCACCCAGGCCTCTGATGATAGTAACCCAGAAGATCACCACACTGGCTTTCCAGCTCCATGACGGTAAAGCAAACACACACACATGCTCACACTTAAATGTGCTCAGATATATCCTTTAATAGTGGAGATGACTTGGTCTCACATTACTTAACATTTAAGACACTTCTTTTGTGAAAGCATGCACAGTACTAGGACTCTGAAACTGAGGCAGCTTAATAAATTCTGCCATCATTCCTTTTATTATGTGGTGAAAGGTGGCAAAAATGAACATTTCCAAAGGAGTCAGTGATTACTTCATCTCTTATTTTTCAGGTATGTGTAAGAAAGCTGAACAACTGACCCCGGAGCAGAAGCTTCTGGCAGTAAAGTAAGTTTCAGCTGTGTGTAAATCACACTAATAAGTTGAAACATTTTTATACAGTGGCAGTTATCTGTTGCCGTGTGGAACATCACTGACATTTTGTTGGCGAGTCAGAGCACTGCTCTGTGAATGATAATAAAGTGTGAGTTCTGATGTGTTTTCTCTTCTTGTTCCTAGTTATCAATTTAATTGATTTTCTTTTAAACCTAATGCTTGAGGTGCACATAATTTACAATGTAGGATTAATTCATACCTGGGCTGGTCAAATTATGTATGCGCAGAAGGCTGCACCTGAATTAACGCTTTATTCAAAGGTTAAATAACTGTTTCCTTTCCTTTAGCTACGAAGGACAATGACACGGACATGCAATCATGGTGAATAGCTTATTCCTGTAAAAAAGCATGCTGTGAACTGAGAGCGGAGGCATCATTTTGCATGGAAAACATTACATCTTTATGCATGTGAATTGAAAAATAAATAAATAAATAAATTTGTCAGTGTGCCGTGCATGCTGTTTTAACTGATATAGATGTGTACCAGATTTAGATTTAAAAATGTACCAAAAAAAACATCATAAGACTGTGGCATCTGTCAGCTCCAAATTTGGTGATTGTGTTTGTTAGCTCTCTTTTAGATTCCTCTGTTGCCTGTAGGTCTCACTGATAATTGATTTTACTCATAAAGGCTGGTTGCACAGTAAACATTACATAGAAGCTTTGATGCATGTGTAACCAGCTAAGACTGAAGTTTGGTAGGTCAGTACTTTGCTTATTGAAGAACAAATTTCTTTATGATTTATTCAGTATTTGAAGCTGGTTACCATTTATAAGCAGTTTGAGATACTCAGCCCTGGTTCCTTGAAATGCTAAGTAACTGCTGGAACTGGAGAGCCAGAGGCTAAGTTAAAGCTAATTTGCGTAAATATTTGTCCTGTCTATCTCTTTTGTCATTCGGGGTCATGTCACCTTAAATGATCTCTATTACTTCACTGGAAATAAACAGGGTGTCTCTGTTTGTTCTTTATGCAGTGTGAGGCCCTCATTCATCGAGTACCTGAGTTACAATCTCAACTTCCTGAGTGTGTTGGTGGGACCGTGCAGTAACTATAAGGACTACATAGACTTCATAGAGGGCAGACACATCGGCAAGAGGCTCAGGCAGCATTCTGGGACTTGTAATGGGCAGAATGGCTACGATAAGACACCAGAACCATCACCTCTGGTATGTTCATGTCATGTATGTTTGGTTGCTGATCCCTTGTACCTGATGGAACTTAAAGAACCAGTTTTCCACTGGTTCCACTGACTACTTTTCTTGCAGTCTTCTCTTAGCTTCATTTTTGTTGTCAAGGAGACATTACCAGTTGTATCTGGAGGGAGACACAGCATGCTGTCTCGGCTTTGTTCCCCTGTATTATTTGAAAATGTCATCACCCTCATGTTATATTCTCTAACATACCCTAACCCTCTGAAACCTGAAACAAAGTCAAAGCAGTAAAAGATGCAGTAGTGAAAATTAGTCATTAGTCAAATTAGTGGAGTAGGGAGAAATGTTCTTAAATGTATACTACAATGCTGTCTACAACACATTCTTAACAATTGGGCCTTCTTGTCAATTCAGCAAATGTTGTACATGAAGATATGTCTTTCTTTGTGTAAAAAACATCATATCTGTTTGTTCCACTGATGTACATGTTAATGTGTATATAGAGCTGGGAAGTGAGAATATGAGTGGCCACTCGAGACCCGAGTTAATGCCAGGTGTGAACTGACAGCCATAAAGCTGTCTGCTTTAGATCAGATCACCCAAGTTAACATGGTTATACTGAATGTGACCAGCCTCTATGTGTCCTTTATGGCTGGACCTCAATTACAGTAGTCGCCTCCCCGACAGTTAAGATCAGATCAGTCTTTCAGAGTTATACACAATCTAATCCGTTCCAGTCAACTGAAACCGCAACCAAAGTAAATTAGCAAAGAACTTACATTTGAAGAACTTATATTTGTTTTCAGTGTGTCCTTATTAATACCATGCACAATTTCACCATTAGTGGATTGGACAGCCTAGTTGTTCTTTCCCAATACTTGTGCCATCAGTGCTCAGCAGTTCTCTCTCTTCCCTGCAGCACGCTGTCTGTCGGAAACTGCTGGTCTGCTGCGGCTGTATGTTCTTCTTCCTCACCGTGACTCGGTCCTTGCCGACAACATACAACGTGAACCCCCACTTCGTCAGCAACGCCCCCTTCCTCACCAGGCTCACCTACGCTTTCTTCTCCATTCAAGCCGCAAGACCTAAATTCTACTTTGCCTGGACACTGGGTGAGTATTGTGTGTGGGATTTGCGTGTCAGTTATGGTCAACCAGTTGTCAGCTGGTAGTGTGCTGGGAACACGAGTTCCATTGTTATCCTCATATACATTGTGTTTTTTTTGTTTTTTTTTCCCTCCGTCCGGTCAGCTGATGCTGTCAACAACGCCGCAGGTTATGGTTTCTTGGGCATGGATGAAAATGGAAAGCCATCCTGGGACCTCATCTGCAACCTCAACATCTTGGGGATTGAGGTACCTTCAGTGTTTCACATGAACAGCAGAACATGGTCTATCTGTCTATATTAAATTTCATTCATAATCTCTTTTCTGGAAGTGACTTGCAGGTCTGCGATTATTTTTCTTTGCTAATCTTTTTCAGACTGCAACCAGCTTCAAGACATTCATAGACAACTGGAATATTCGAACAGGAATTTGGCTCAAAACGTATGTGCTGCTAACGCAGACGACAACCCTGTTCAGTTTCTCAGCTTTCACAAGCATTATTTATAAAGCATCTGATTCCTCTGATGTCTTCTAGGGTGTGTTATGACCGAGCACCCAAGCACAGGTTGGCGTTGACCTTCATCCTGTCTGCCCTGTGGCACGGTGTTTATCCGGGGTACTATTTCACCTTCATCACTGCCATCCCCATCACCATGGCAGCACGAGCTGTGAGTACTCAGTTCAGATTAATCCTTCAGTGTACAACTGCAAGGAAAATAGAACAGTCTACAAACGGTACAGTCAGTATTTTTTTTATTATTATTATTTTGTAAATTTGATTCAACATTCAGTTTGTGATATTTTTCAGAGGAAGGTAAATAATTCTTGTCATATAACTTAATGGGATTAGCTGGATGTACATAAGCACCATAGCTTGCATACACCAATTATTTCACTGGTCATCACTGATGCCTCCGTTTGTCTGTCTCTCCTCACCAGATACGGAAGTCTGTTCGCCACTACTTCCTGGGCTATAGAGGCTTGAAGCTGGGTTATGACATCTTAACCTGGGCAGCCACCCAGTTGGCCATCTGCTACACTGTCATGCCTTTTCTGCTTCTCGATGTAGAGTCCACTTTGGTTTATTACTGGTATGTATTGCACATCATTTGTCCTCTTGTTCTCTTCATGCTTGCCAACATCTGTGTCACTGTGCGTAAAAAACATCAACTTTCCATCTGTATGCCACCTGAGACTGAGGGTGTACAAGTGTCTGTGCTCCAGTTACTGGCGATGCCTCTCCTTATCAGTGCATGCATGATATTTTATTCATATTTTCTTCAAGCAGTGTCACACATTGTCTTTGCAAGCAAGTTTATAAAGTTTGTATTGTTGTCCAGGTTTGTGGACTTGTAACATTGGAACATTGCCACATATTTGCTTGTAGTCTAGAGTTTAAGGAAGTATGTCTGAGGATCCACCCAGCAAACTGTGTCTTAGAAATTCCACTGTTGCAGTGTTCATATCTTGATGACTAAAAAGCAGAGAGGAAGTGTGTTAAAAGCCAGCTACCTGTAAAGTGTCAGAAAGAAAAGTGAGTATGCCCAACTTAAAATTCCAGTGCTCAAGCTGATGTCTTCAGATGTCTTGTTTCACTAAACCAACAGTCTAAAACTATCATTTTACTATCATTTAAGATCAAGAAAACCAGAAAATACAAATATCAAATGCCATTTCAGAAGCTGAAACCAAAATGTATTGCATTAAAAATGACTCAAACGTGTAATAGATGATCAAAATAGCCGCCGATGAGCTTACTGTTGAATCGCTGAAGTTTTAGACTGAACATTACGCATGATATATTAAGAGCCACTATACCAGTAATGCCCTTTCTACTGGCTGATGACATTTATTAACATGGAAAGATTTGGGCCTCCTTTTCTTTTATACTTCATTCAAAAATTATTCTGCAAGTTAGATTTTAACTCATTTTGTGTTCTGCTCTAAAACTCAGTCAAACTTTCCTACCCATCAGCAAATCAGTAGGAATCAGTAGGAATGACTAATGACAAAGTCACACTCTGTTTTTCCTCCTTTCTTTCCCAGGTCCATGTACTTCCACGTGCACATCATTAGCATTCTGGCTGCGATCGCCCTGCATCAGGAACACAAACCCAGGGAACCCTCCACCGCCACTAAAAGTTTTTCCTCCGCCCAGTGCCAGCCTGTTCACTCCAACAACAATGACAAAGTAGACTGAAAACCCCCTCCTCGCTTTCTTTTACCAGGCTCTCTGTCCAAGGCGTCCTCTCAGAGACATCTGAGCAGACAACTTGCAATGGGAAAATACTGTGTTATTTATTTTCTGGGACAAGACAGAGCAAAGAGTTTGATGCAGGCCTTCAACCTCTGGCGCTGGGGAGCTTTTCTGCCATATTGTAAGATTAAGACAATACATCAAACATAAGCTCATCAGGCGGACTGCAAAGACGTTAGCTGAGTCCCTGGTTCCACCACCACCACCACCATGTTGGCCTCCCTCCACCTGCCTCCTCTCTCCTCCACTGTTCCCCCCTCCATCTCAACCCCAGTCTGCCTGCTCCAACAACAACGCAACAGTGTGAAGAGAGAGAGGAGGCTCACTTTCTGTCCTGTCCTCCTTCTGTGCAGATCGGTGGGATCGGAGCCAGCACAGTGGGAGAGCAGCTCATAAACGGGGCGCAAATACCAGGACACACACAAACACATACACACACAAACACACACATGCATCATGCACAAACAAGCAAGACACTTGGAAACAAATATGCGCATACTTTCATACTCGGTCACAGTTTGATGGCATACAAAGGCTGCCCTTGTGTGGCCACAACAAAAGAGCATACCAAGATGAGGGGGAGGCCTGTTTTTTTTTACTGTATATGTGTATGAGCGAGCAGACATTGTCACTGAAAAACTATGGAGTGTGTCGGTGCATCTCCCACTGTTAGTTAATGCTGGTTTGGTCGAAACGACACTTGAAATACCAATTAGACCGCACAGCTCTCAAACTGTCCAGTGAGACCATTACTAATGAAGTCTTTGAAGGGGGGGGCAGCAGCTCCTCCTGGTGAGGAGGCTTTGCTGTTCTGTAGAGCAAGTAAACACTTTGTTATAGCTCCTGTGGATAATCATGGGCTTTCACTACACTCCCGTAAAAGTAAAGGAAAAGCTAACAAATAGTTAAAAAATACATTATGCAGCAGTAAAACAACAAACCCCTGTGTATGTTGTTTTGCCTTGCACTATTCTAACAAGTGATGAAATGGTGCAGTTACGAGCACACACTGACGCTGAGAGCTGAAAGGAAAAGCACAACATTCTTAATAATTTGATGAGCGCAGCCTGACTTTCACAGAGAAATCTACTTTTCTGCTGAACTAGTAAGGAATTATAATCACTTCTAAAAGAAAAAATAGATAGATAGTGAACTAGTTTTTACTGTGTTTAGTATTTACCATTTTAACGGTGCTGGTTACCTGTTATCATGGTATACAGTGATTGAACAAAATGCTGTGGTGAAACTGGGAGGAAATACATCTGAGGTTTCTCTTTATGGAATGAAACTGTGAAGAGTGTGACCATGAATAGGAATTTTATAAATTGGATGCATTTCTCCTCAGCAGGAGCAGGGGGATGCGTTTGCCCTGTGGTTCTTTTGTGAGAAGAGAACTCAGTTGAAATCCGTTGATTTACCGGAACTGATCAGCAGCAGCAGGTTGATTTAACAGAGACATCTGCTGGTTGTTCGTAGTTTCTGAACTCTGCTGAATTGAGTAATGAAGGTAAGACAACTGGGACTGACTGAATCTGCCATGCTGCGGCACCTTCCAGTGCAACCTCGTACCATGCATGAGCAGAAAGCGTATTTCTTTTCTGTCGCCAAAATTCACAATTTTCCTCACTTCACTAGCGTTTTTTATTTTGCACAATCAAAGTTGATGAATCTGCGGGCTGGTGCTTATGATCACAGATCAGTTAATCACGGTAAAAACAAAAAGGATTCATTCACATTTGAAATATTATTAATGATGTTCTGTCATGTTTGGTCATCACTCATGCAAGGTTTGGGAGCACTAAGTTTTAGAAGTGACATAGGCTTTGTTATTAATGGTGCTATGTGCTGCTAGCTGACGTGTTAGCTTTCAGCTACATTTATGGGTTATAATAAAACTTGCTAACAGTGCCTGGTGAAGAAAAATGATATATACAATGGCATGGAAATACATAAGGTTGTTCCCTTACATGCATCGTATGGGTTTCCTAATGAAAATACAGCTACACTGTTTTTGTTTAATTGGGTTAGAGACACCATCTCATTGCATTTTATTACCTGCTTTGGAATTTAATCTCAACTTTTTGACTACCTGAAGATGTGTATTTTAGACACATTAATTCAACCCTGTAGTTCTTGATATTTAAATCCTCTGAGTAGAGCCTGTTTTTAGAAGAAAAAAAACAGAGTATTACAGTAGTTATTTATTTATTTTTATCTGGACATGAAACCGACACTTCTTAACTTCGCTGTGACAACAACCTAGTTCACACACGTGTTGGCTGTAATAGAGGGGGGAATTAACACTACTTACATAAAAATTACCACAGGGGAATTTTTATAGATTTTAAGGTAAATAAGACGGAGGGGACATGCACAATAAGCTCTCCTGTCATGGTTGATTAGAACAAATCTCCTGACTAAATCTTTCACCTTTTGGGAGTAGATATGACGAGATTTAATGTTTATTATTGTAGTGTTTGAGTGCACAGTAGTACCTCTCTTGGAGTTAATGAAGCATCAGTAATGACTGCTCTGGGGTCCTGTAGACCTGTTGACTCAGCATCTTTTTGCAAGAGGCCTTTTTGCCTGCAACTATACACATTTTGGACCTGAGAGAAAATGCTGGTGCTTCTTGCGGAGCGTAATACAGTCGGCCCCCGTGGCAGCTACTTTCAAACGCTGACTGCACTCAAACTACTCAAGAGGTGCTGAAGAGCGGAAAAACTGCCAAGTATTGCTTGGTATAACATAGAATTGTTTTTGTGAGAGAAAGCCCATATTAACTGAAATTTATTGTTTTGTTTTGTTTGTTTGTTTTTTATCAATAACACGTCTGCATGTGGCTAATGTTTGATGTGCAGGGAGATGAGCGATGAGTGGCACATGTACAGTATGAATGTGTTCTCAGAATGAGCAGCTGTTTGACTCACTGATTGTGAAGATGTTTTTTATGTATTTTTGCAGATGTATGTGTGATCAAATATCCTGAGTGTGTGTGTGTGTGTGTGTGTGTGTGTGTGTGTGTGTGTGTGTGTGCGTGCGTGATATTTTCTTATCATCACTTCTCTCCATTTTAGTATTGTTTGTATAGAGTAAGTGGTATGAAACCTTTTGAATAACAAATAAAGCTTCAGTGAAACACATTTTTGCATATCAAAGACTGAACTGCCTGATGTGAAAATGTAATTAATCATCATATAATTCATAATTATAAGGAATTATAAGCTGATGTAAAGACAAATTGAATGTTTTATGTTGCTGGATTGTCCAACTGTCCATCCCATTGTCATGAATGCACTATCCCAAATGAAACGAAAACCGGACTGTAAAAAACGCGGACTGAGCTTCTGGGTCTGAAAAGTGAGGCCAATGCAAAGATGCCATAAACCTGCATTCTTTTGAATGACCAGAAGGGGGCAACTGCTAGTTTAAAGTCATCTTCAACGCTACATCATGTTTATTTAGTACATGTTGGCGCAATTTAGGGTAAGATAGAAATAAAGGTATGCTTTGTGGCTGCCTTGTGTTTGACAACCTGTTACCACAGTGTGTTATCAGTGAGATCCTAACACATGCGTGTGCTCCCAAGCATCACTCTCTCACCTAAGTATTGTCAGTTCTGTCTTTAGAAACAAACTCAAGATGGTGAAGGCAGTAAGGCTTCATGACAGTGGTTCTCCACCAGTGGGTGAGGATGCAGCAGTTTTACACTTTTCACTATATGTTACAGAGAATACAGATGCTAAGTGTGTCGAACTTTCATACAAACATTTAACCAGATAAACAAGATCAAGTGATGATGATGAGTTTGTAGGTTCTTTGCAGCAACACCCATATCTACTGTCACAGCTACAACTTTGTGATAAATCACAGTTAATGCTTTTCATTAAATTCCTTCAAAGTTTTCAATACATATGTATAGTATATGAGTCCAGATGGGACTCACATGGATGTAAACTGTAACTTGACTGATTTGGACTGAGGCATGCAACCGCAAAGTGGGAACTGTAGTTGTAGTCTGATTTAAGTTATGTATCTATGAAGAAAGTTTTTTTTTCAGGGCCTGTTAAACTTCTGTTCAGTGACCCCAGGTGTCAGTGAGTCGTATTTGTTTTCTCTCTGTTACGCCTGACTACCTCTCAGTAACACCATCAAGTCAATGCGACTCTCTCCATGCGACGTCTGTCCCAAGTGGTTCAGTCTCTGAAGACATGCTTAAAGTGTCTTCCTCTGTGTCAGCTGTGTGTTCCCCAGTGACACAGATAATGCCTGTTTGTGCCTGTGTGTGTGTGTGTGCACTGTGTGTTTTGATCCAGCCTGCACTCACAGATTAATGACAACCAGGGGGAAAGAGGAAAATGGGACAAAGATGTCAACAAGCAACAACAAATTGCACTTTCATCAATGCAGTGTGTTCCACTTTGAGTCTTGTGGGTAAAGTTGTCAGTCCATCAGTCTCATACTGACTCAAACGAAATATGCACAGGCGGGAATATGACCATCAGCAGAGTTCCTACATGCAACCCTTATAAAAATCTTGTGTCTAATGTGCTTCTTCACATTTAACTATCAATACTTCACATGTGAACTGGATGTTTTCACAAGTGATGACTGAAAATGTGGATTTGAATTTCCACACATAGAAACTGATCCCCTACGTCCGTTCAGAACACACCAGGGCTTCTCTAGGGACCAGGTATAGTAGATTAAATATGAAATATCACTTAAAATTGTATTTGTGTATATTTAGTAGTTAGTATTAAGCAATTTTACAGATTAAAGTATATCAACTTGGGGAGTGTGTGGGGAAAAAGTAGTACAGAGCTTTTTCGAGGCTTGTGGCTATGTTAGGCGCTCTCACTGCTGTACCATACAGTATAATGTCTGCTCAGATTTGACATTGTGCCTGCAGCAACTAATTAAAAGCCTTCACTTGAACTCAAAGGTGTGGGATCAAAATGCCTTAACAAATACAGCATCACACTGCACTACTTCTTTATTAGAACATCGTAACGATGCAGCTGAGTTCACGGAGGTCACTAAAATGTTCTGCAGATTACTCCATAGAAATTAACCTTCACTGGGACAGTTAACCTATTTTAGAGTCTTTGCAGACCTGTAGTTAATGATAAATGAATGATGTGTTCAGGGCCGTAACCAGGATTTTAGAAATACTGAGGTCATAATTGCGGAGGTCCGAACATGCAGCGTTTTAAAGTTTCAGCTGGCAGGTCCATAAGGAAATGTCTATTTGTAACTGACACTGTGTGTGTTGACCAACCTTTGAGAGGACAGGGACAGCAGAGTGCAGTACAGATGTGGAGATATGAAGGCAGTCAGAGCCAGTAGATGCGGGCAGGCAGCCAGTCGCGAGGCATGTAGACTCACTGAAATTGTATGATTGTTGATTATTGACAGTACACTGATTCCAATTAACATAAATGTCCTAACATGAGCAAAGTTTCAAAGATTATCTTGCGTAGATGTAACAGGGCATAATGCAAGACAAGATTCCACTTGTCTCTCCTGCCAAGAAGGAATTAAGCAAAATAATATACACCTCCTTAATATCAACTTTAAGACACTCAATAACTCAAATACCAAATAAAGCAAACTCAAACACAAACAGTACATGAACACGAGCAAAATGTAAGTCATACAATTTCACTATTAGATACTACTAGATATGTTGTCAAGTTAAGTTACATTAAGTTTGAATAATTATCATTATGATTGAAGTAGAACGACTACACCTTAAAAAGCTTTCAGGTTTTCTGTCAGCAGCAAAGATCTACGTCAGCCAGTTGAATAGAAACATTTATATTGGAACACTTTTGGTTCCACAGCTACATAAAATGAGTTGGATTAAAAAGTTCAGCATCTCACCATGAGAGACTCCAAGCAGCATCAGCAACAGTCCAATAACGGCCTGCATGTCTCCACAGTGTTCAGCCTCTGTTGATCCAGTCAGCTGCTCTTAAGCTGAGCTGTCTGAAGGGTCTCAGAAAAAAAGGACAGAGAAGAAAAAGAAGAAGATGATGAAGTAATCAGAAATCAGTTCTGGATAAGAAAGTGTGAAAACTCAGACAACACAGGGTGATTTAGGTGCCACCCATGTTCTAGTTCGGCAGTTGATGGCTCAGTACACAGGGAAAGGGCATGAGTTGTATTATGGATAGCTACTAGAAGTCACCAGCTGTAACAAATGAGTTGGCAAATGATGAAACTGGTGTGTGTGGGACAGTCAGTAGCCAAAGGCGAGGAATACCAAAGGCCCTGTGAAAAACCGAGTTGCCCTTGGCCAGAGGAGATGACCCAGTGATCATGAGGCATGGCAAAATGTTGCCGTGGAAACGAGTCCGGTCCTAACTTAGGGACAGTGGGTTTAGGTACAATTCATTCATGGGGGGAGTAGACACTGCTGATCAGAGGATGAAAACCTACCTCTTTCCACATCCGTCAAAGAAATGGTATAACTGAATAGTGAATGCCATTCTAAGCATAAGCATGGTCAATGCCCACATCATTTACTGCAGCATGACTGCTGGTCCACACAAGCCACTGAAGGCCTTTGCCCAGGACATTATCACCTCCCTGCTTGAGGGCTTCTCCAAGAGAGAAAACAAAACACAGGGAAGGCGTTCAGCAGAGGGGGGAGAAATGCCACAGAGGCTTACAGAACGCCACTGGCTGCGTGATGCTGGCGATCGTCCCGACTGTATAGTTTGCTCCGATCGTACCCGTCCTAAAGGTCGTCATCAAACACAATACTGGTGCAATCAGTGTGGAGTAGGCCTGTGTGCTGTGCCGTGTAATGAGAGGCTCCACATTCTGAAAAACTACAAACAGTGTCATTTGGATAGATAGGCATACATTAGGCCTCTGGAGGCAAATTACCCCCAAAAAATCATTAAAAAAACACCTACTGTTTACATGAGTATTATGGTGTAGTAATCGTTCTAGTTTACCAGTAGTAATTTAGTAATTAACAAACGAATTTGCTACATAAAAAAAAAAAGATGGTGCAATAATATCGCATACCGCGATATTGAGCCGCCCTGACTCACCGCAGGGGGAATTCCTCATCCGCAACAGCCCTAATCTTTACCCATTACTAAAGGCAGCTGAGGCGCTGATCATATGTTTCCCAAACTGTGCAACGCATCTCCAACAATTTTAAAGTCAGCTAGCTAGCATAACATAACCACTCACTTCAACTGACCAGCAAACTTTAGCTAACCAGATTTCATGCCGATTTTACCAAAACTACTGACTTGTTTTGAGAACGTGACCTACATTTCATTAACTGTGCACTATTCATGTTATAAAAAGGGCAGAGAAAAAAACGGCCAAACTTACAATGGAGCTTGGTGCACCAAGCAAAACATGATGTCCATAGCAGTGTAATGCTGTGGCTGTAATGGGAGTTAAATGGGATGTCTTCCTGTTGAGAGTTATTTCAGAAACATTTGAAGTAAAAACAAATCTCACCAACATGAGAGGGAGGCTGGCTCGCTTTTAACCTGCACATGTAGAACTTACTGGGCTTAGCCAAGGCATGACGGTATGTGGAGCTCTCTGATATATGAAGGAACATCACCTGGGCTTATTACCTGAGATCTGTACATAATAACTGATCTGTACACCTTATAAACAAACATGAATACACCTGTACTAAGCAGGTAACTGTACCCATAAAGCTGATACGTACAGAACAGTTTACTATTCGTGTCCTCTGAGGAGAGCGGTTGGGACCAGAGTGAAGGTCCCTCAGGCATTTATACAGGCACCTACAGTTTTGGAGGGAAATGCCCTAACTTCACACGGGAAACGAGAGAGACCGCCCATTTTGGTGGCACACCACCTGCATTTGTCAGAAAATCTGTGGGCAGGACTTTTGTGCAGGATTGAGAAATGCTCTTTAGCTCAGTTGGTAGAGCAGACATCCAGCTTTCACCCTGGGAGTCCTGGCCTGAGATTCTTTACTGCATCCTGTTTCCTGTAATCTCTCTCTTGTCATAAAAAAATAAATAAAACAGATATTAACAGATACAGTTGTCAATGAAAAAAGAGGTGCTTTTTATTGATATGTCATCAAGTCATGTAATCAAGTTACATTACTTTAATATTGTAATTGGGTGAATTCAGGTAATTTGGATACTTTAACTCAAGTGTTATCAATTTCTGTTGTGTACTTTTACCATAAAATTAATCGAAATTAAATGTGAATGATGACTTCATGGGGGTGATGTCACAGAAAGGGGCAGGGCACATATTATGTATATAAGTCTGATTGTGAGACAGTCTGCCCTAAATTCATTCCCAGCAGCTCTTCAGAACGGTTTCATTACCATTACCATAAACATGCATTTGCGCACTGGAAAAAAAAGGTACAGCTTATTTGACCAAACAAAGGTCAACCACAGCTGGCTTGACTGCAGTGAAAATTTTGTCCAGTCAGGACTGTAAATAGTGTAAACATTTTTAACCACACTGTGCTATTGGCCCACAGCGGTCTGGAGCTATCTCTCTGTAACGTTATGGGTTTGAAGCTCATGTGTATAATTCCTCATGTCATTTTCCTCTCTCTGTCCTCTCTTAGAGTCTGTCGTCCTCATGTTATGTTCTTCTTGTAAAAAGAAATCCAGACCAGTGACAACATGTCTGGCTCCTGTCTACATTGCGTAGCTCTACACAGGTGCAGCAGTTTGGTGTTATGAGCATGACAACAGTGTGTTTGTTCCTCCTCTCTGTGTTTGTTGGCTACTCACAATATTAAAGGCGCATGCCAGCCAACATGTACTGTGTGTAGATGCTGCACCTGTTCAGCAACAACAGTTACCTCTGTGAACCAGTAGAGGGAAACCTCACACCTGATACTGATGATGAATCTGGTGTCAGCTGTCATTAAAGGAACAGTTCATGATCAGAATGTCAACATAGAGGAAGCTTTCATGAACTGACTGATGTCACATGACTAACTGACAGGTTTTGAATACAGAACAATAAAGCAACTAAATTAAAGCTTAATTAAAGTTATTTTGACTATTTACACTATTACTCTGACAGAATTAACATATATTTGTAATCATGATCAGATGAGAAAAAAAACAATAGATCATTATTCACTCAAGCACTTAAATCACGTGTGAATGTGCTCATAAAATGACAGTTTGTTCTTTAAGATACCAAATTAACATTTTTAGAAAATATAGCTAAAAAGTGAAGACAGTTTATCTCCACAAACATTAACTTTTCTCTGTGAAGAAAAACATCAAACATATATGAAACATAAAAGTCAGACAGCTCCAATGTCTGAACTTGAGTCACAACACATAATCTTTGTTCAAACAGAGTTTCCACAGTGACACAAATGAAGAAAATGCTCGGAAAATTATTATAGGAAGGTGACTGTAAGATGCTAAGAAGTGACTGTGAGAGGAATAAGAAGAGATTATAATTTTGACTCAATTTTTTATTTTTTTACATCCATGAAGACTCGTGTCCAGTCACAGCAGCTGAGAGGCAACACTGAAGTGTTGATTCAGAAAGTTAAAGCTCATATCAACCATCACAACAGAGTTCTCATAGTCCATCTCTTCAGAGACGGCAGAGCCTTCAGCTTTCTCGTATTTCTTCTTCTTCCAAACAAAATAGACGGCGATCCCGACTAATATAAAAATCACCACAGCTGTTCGCAGACCAAGTATGAGCAGGGACTGATCTGTTCAGAAACAGAGACACAAAAATCAGGAGTGGATTTTGACTTAAGCACCATGGGAGCACCTCAGAGGAGCAGGACACCCTCATCTCTCCCTAGGACAGACACTCAGAGACCTGCAGGACAGAGGACACAGGAGCTGAAGGAAACACACTCACATCAATTTAGATATTGACACGATCTTGCTCATTCTGTTGATACAGATACATAAAGAATAAATATGTAGTTTAGCAATAAAATTAGTCATGTATGTTGGTCAATGTTAATTAATTCCTTGATAAGAAAAAAGTTATTTACCTCTAATATTCAACTTTAGAATTACAGGCTTAAGTGTGTATCCTTTCAAATCAAAGCTTTTCAGAATATATTCACCACCATCAGTCCTGCTCAGGTTATTGATCCTAAATGTTCCATCACTGAGAGTAAATGAGGATCTGGTTTGCATAAAAAAGAAGAAAAATCCATGGGCATTCACAGCTTCCGTACTAAAGTACACATTTTTCAGTAACGACATATTATGTCGTTATGTCGATATAACAAAGGTTATCCCCCTGTCCCCCCAGCCACTGGCTGTTAATTAATAATGTTTTCGTCTTGATATCAATCTACAAGAGCTGCCATGAACAACTTCTGCACTATTAGATTAATTAATAAATGTTTAATTATGTTTCACATTGCATTGCTAAGTTAATGTTAACCTACATTTACGTTACCTGAAGCAGCCGGATAGACAGGACTTTGTCAGCATCTCATCTGTTAGCCCCGAAACAAACCCAGTCAAGTAAACAAACTAACGCAAAGGAACTGATCTGTTCAGATAAAGAGACACAAAAATCAGGAGTGGATCTTGACTTCATCTGTGCCAAATTTGGTGTTTGTAGATGAACTGGTGCGAACAATGGGGTGTAAGGCCCATACTACAGTCAAAACTGCTTTTTTGGACAGCGGCCATATTGGAATTGGAGGATTAAGGGGTCCAGATGCACCGGGTCATAATCATTAACATTCCTATGTGTTTCCCATGATCAATTAAGATGAAAAAGATCAAGTTTGTATTTGTTACTCATGTGGTTCAAAAGTTATAGCCGGAACCCTTTTCAGGCAGCGGCCATATTGGATGTGGCGGCCATCTTGGCCTCAAGGGTCACTTGCTCTGGCACCCTAGCTAAATCATTTCAGTATGACCTGAGCTACATCTGTGTCAAATTTAGTGCTTTTAGATGAATTTGCATGAAAATGTGTTAAGGCCCCCAACTATTTGTTGGCAGTTATCACCCTCTTTTTTTTCCACTGAGAAAAAATACAGAGGACATGACCTCGGTAGAAGATCGCTGGTTCGCGTCCCGGTTGGGACGCCTGGGATCTTTCTGTGTGGAGTTTGTATGTTCTCCCTGTGCAAGCGTGGGTTTTCACCGGGTACTCCGGCTTCCTCCCACAGTCCAAAAACATACTGAGGTTAATTGATTATTCTAAATTGTCCGTAGGTGTGAATGAGAGTGTGGTTGTTCGTCTCTATGTGTAGCCCTGCGATAGACTGGCGACCTGTCCAGGGTGTCCCCTGCCTTCGCCCTAAGTCAGCTGGGATAGGCTCCAGCCCCCCCGCGACCCTGCAGAGGATTAAGCGGCGTACATATAATGTGTACAGATGATGGATGGATGGATGGATGGATGGATGGATGACCTCGGTGTCCTCAGTGGTAGTTACGGCCCTGGATGTGTTCACCACATCAGCTGAAACCTTGGGAGTAAATTTGCATAGAGCGAGGTGAAGATACAGAGAGCTACATCCGGCCTTGGACTGATGCCAGCCGCCAGATAGAACGGTATGAACTCAATGTGATGGAGATTAAAACCTAATTCATGACATCCAAAGCTCAGCTGTTTTCACTTCATCTGCCTGCTGAGACTCATTAGTGTCTGTGTGTAGGTGCGCACACGTCACAACGTAATATTTTCGCCTGCCTCCGTACGTTTAGTTTCTGTTCTTCAAGCAGTTATTTCAGTTGGTCATGACTTTAAATCCAAGTTACACACAAATACCACATTCGAAAAGATGAATAACATTAGCTGTGAACTCAAATGTGTAATGATCGTGCAGAATGTGCTGGGACACTCGACACCGGGCCAGATGTTTGCAGCCAGGTGATAATAGTTTAATCAAAGCAGATAAAATCAAAACAACAGTACACAGAAACAGACTCTTATTCTCTACTCCATTTTTCCTCTATCATATATTCATCTTATCATGTTAACTGCAATCTCTCCCTTCCTTTTACATACGTACAGAGTACATACTGAATGTTTACAACATAACCCTAACCCAACAACCAAATAAATCGCAAAATGTGTTGGCACAGAACTGACAGAAAGCAAGAGTGATCTCTTTTAGCCCCACGAACTATGTCACAGAATGAAGTCATCCATACTATCACAACAGAGGAAGAGCCCATGTTAGGCAGACGTTATCTCACCATCTTTAAATAAATAAATTCCCTTTCAGGGAGAGCAATTACTGTGCCACCGTCCAGCAGACGACAGACACAATTCATTCATATCTATAGTTTGTGACGTCTGCAATTTAACTTGAGCTTGAAGGATTACTGATAAAACTGATGCCACCTTCAGACCAAAGCCCACTGGCTAATAATCGAACCCCCCCATGGTTAAGTTTAAACCCAGGCCTAATTTCTTTGCTCCTGGAAAATTGTAGCTTCAGAGCTTTTTGATGCAACAGCAACCACTGATTTCTTTTTAAATACAGCAAATGTCATTTTTGACCAGCGATGCAGCTCAGCTCACACACACCAGGTGAAAGGTGCTCCAAGATATCACCAAACTCTGCATTTGTAGATTTTAGCATGTAACTCCTACACTGATGCTCCTTCGGACGATCAGAAAGAATACACAAATACACAGGTTTCAAGCTGTGTAAAATGGGATGGAGAATACTGTCTACAAACTGTGTATGTAATGCCTCATAACTAATTTCTGTCTGTCCAGATTTCCAACTAGTAAAGCATTCAAGATTCTCTGAAATGGTGACAGGTCCACACAAACACAAAAAGGATAAATAATAATAATAATAATGAAAAAAAATCTACATCAGTAACATTTATATAATTCCATGGGTCATTAATATAAGCCATGAAGATTCATTTAATGTGCCTTTTCTGGTCATGTTGATTTAAAATAGCGCCTGTAATCTAATCGTTTCAAGTTGAAGCCTCGACTCTGAGTTTTTGCAAACTGTGGCTCTCTTTTGCTTTCCTCCCGGCACAATTAAGTTCAACGATGCGGTGCAACGTGAGTGTAGGAAAAAAGATAATAGCCCCCCTAATTACACTATTTTCACACTGAAGTTATATTTTCTTACCACGACTGACTAAAGACGGTCTTAAAACACTGAGACAGGCAATTTAATGGTCCAGCGCGAGGAGGCTAATTGCTGCTTTTATTGGAAACTATTGCTATCATCACATTCTGCCCATCAAAGGTTTTTTTTTCCTCATATGTCCCTGCTCATTGTAGAAAGATTCACTAAACACAATCGTCTAAAACCGCCACCCTGCATTTAGCAGTACGCATCCCAGCAGAGGGCTCTGTTATCTGCCTGCAAATCCTCCACACACAGTCCTATTTGGAAGTGTGCTCATCATCGTCCGTCTAAAAGTTTGTGCTTTGTTACTTTTTAGTCGGGCTGCAACTAAGGATTATATTCATGATGTGAGCCTGCTGATTCATTTGGTCATTGATCAATCAATCATTTAGTCTTGAAAATGTAATTAAAATTGATTAAAATCAATTAATTTATCATAATAATAGTCGATTTCTTTTCTTCCCTCTTTCTCTTTCAATCAACTAGTAGATTAACTGATCATAGTAAAAAACCAGATCATTTGCACATTAATCCAGACTGAGTTTCTCATGTTTGATCACCTTCACTGAGACACATCCTGCCGTGATTCAACATTTTATAATATACTCATTGTCTTTTTTTATTATCATCCTTACAAAGTTAACATGTACAATAGGGGTTTTTCTTTTATTAACAGTGCATGCAAGGTGGAAATCAAGCATTCAGATCAAAAATCCTAACTACTGTACATTTTCTTCATTCTATCACTGTTTAGGATCACTGTCACCCACATAATAAATAACTAGAACAACCTTATACAGGGTAAATCTTCAGAATCTTAATAAGTTTGGTTATGAACTGTAACATAGAGCAAGGGTCCCCTCTGGTGACGAACGCTGTTGAAAATATCCCATTTTGTGCTGACAAACATCTTCTATTCTTGACAGCGTCCTTTGAGATGAAGAGGATATTCAACAAGACCATACATGAATACAAGTCTGAGTATTATAACAAAAATAAATACCAGTCAGTGACACACTCCTTTCATTTTCCCACTTTTAAACAGATTTGATGCCGCGAAAACAGTCTCCAGTTCTTCTGATGATGTAAAACTCTTCAAAAGGTTCATTAGGAAAATCGGCGACAGCTTAGTTAAGACTTGGAAACACATCCTTTTCGCCTTCGTGTTTCACGGCTGGCTGATGACACGGTTTGCATTTTAAAATAACAACACTGATGAAAATTAGTAATCATAAAGTGTTAAATCACAGCCAGAGGAGCTCAGCAGCTGGACTGTGAGGGGTGTGAATACTAAACAGGAAAAAGTACAGAGGTGATAATCTAGATTCAAAAGCACGTGACAGCATGAGGTGACAACTTTGTCTTTGTTCTGCCAGTGGAGGGCAGTAGAGCAGAGACTATATTTCTATAGGTATAGGATTAAATGTGGCTGTGCCTTAGTGTTAAAAAGCAGTAACATTTTTTACTCACGCAATGGAAACAGGGTAACTATCGTCTCATTTAGTGCACTATCTACTTGGCTTTCCTTACGTGGCTCCATAACATAACCTGGACAGAGGACTTGGTGCTGTCTTGGCTGCAGCTTGGTTGATGCAGAGCTGGGGAGGTTCAATCACGTGGTGCTGGAGCCACAGTCCAGAGGTCTTAGGTTGGCCACTGTTGGGAATTTCACAGATTCTGTGAAACTTTACCTTCCTGGTTACGTAGTACATACACGGGGAAACATTTTTGTGCTATTACTGCCTTGGGTGATTATCGGAAAGCATATGAGCGTATCCTTATAAAGTGAATCAGCAACCAAATGAACGTTAAAAAAATCTAAAGAAGCAGCTTGCGTGTAGACAACCAGCTGTGTTTGTCTAGCTGCTCGTCGCGGAGCATGTGTGAGGCAGACTGGCAGCTCGATTTAAGACTTTGACATCATCGAAAAAGGCAGACATGCTTTTAAGACTGAACAAAACAAAGTACTTGCTGCGGGAGGGAGCATCTTTATACGCACAGGTGATCCTCTTTAGATGATGCATCACCCTCGGAGACTGATCAGGAAACAGAGAGTTCTTCAATGCACAGTTCTCGACACTGCTGAGGTCAAGCCATCGGCACACCGCAAGAAACCTTCAATGTCAGAACGCCATGGAAGAAACTTACTCTGATTTGAATTTTTGTTCCTTGCCATCTAGAGTCACAGGTTTATATTTTCAACAGACTCGGAGCGGAGGAGAGAGAGAGGTCACTGCAGTGTGTTAAGATAAATTAGTTTGAGCCCGTGTCAGTCAGTCAAAAACATGGTGAGGTTATGGTGCGACAGCTGGAGTAGCAGCAGCCCATTGAATCAACCGTCTCTTGTCAGGAGACAGGTGAGGTCCCTGTGCTTAGAGTCTAAAGTCAAATAATATCTAGAATCCCCTTCAGAATACCTTTCATAGATTGACCGGGCCCCATGCACTTCCATACACTCCGATCCACCAGACACCAGCCAACCGGCCCCAGTTTAAAGTATTCGAACGGATTCCAAATAGTATTTGTCTCCGGCAAGGTTGACAGTTTCAGTTTTTGCTGCTCTCTGTCGGAGCAGGTGGCGGTTGTGTGTCGTCCTTCGCCACCGTCTGGCCTTCCTTCTTCTTCTTCTCGTCGTCGTCCTTGAAGAACAGTAGAGGAAACATGCCGAGGATACAGCCGATGCCGACGCCGATGGCTTTACCCTGCGGGGAGGGAAATGGGGACAAAAGGAAAAACAATGCTGATGAAACACATTTTAAGAGAAGAGGTTTTAAATTATTTACACAGAAACAAAGCTGTACAGCTCCGTCGTTTCCAGGAAATGAGCCACTAAGGGCTGCGTTACAAGCAATGATTTCCATGAAATCGGAGCTTTGTTTTATTTCATTGCGCCGGTTTGTTTTGCCTGAGCGTTAGGACCCAGGTGAGCATGAGCACGGACGTTTTGTCATCTTTTTATTATATGAAACCTGGCCTTCTTTCTCTTGGCCTAAACAGGCAGCAACTGTGATAAAAAAAATAATTCTCTGTTTGCAGGACAACATACAGTATGTTCTCTGCCCTTCCGGGAACAATTGCCGTGACCTCTCTCAGCCAAGACTCCCCTTTAGTGCACGACTAATCACTCGACGTAATTGAAGTTAATCACATTACACACTTCAGCAGTCAGCGCATATTAAAAAATCATTCAGGTCCAATTTTCCCGCACAATGAACGAGTGACGGAAAGGCCACATCACACGGGCTCGTGTCTCTGTTGTCCGTCCTGATGTCTGCAAAGCATTACACAACACATACAATCCAGTCCGAGTGCTCTTTGCAGCAGGCTAATCAGTTAGCTAGTTTTTGTGTAGTGTTCATTAGTCTGACGCACGCACGCACGCACGCACGCACGCACGCACGCACACACACACATACACACACACACACACAACTGAAAGGAGAGGCATTGATTCATACAGATAGAGTGACAGAAACAGAGAACCCTATCGTGATAAATGGTTGCACTGCACCTTTATGCAAACCATTGATATGCTGAAACTTCCTTTACATTTACGCACCACAGTGCTGGGCTTTTTGGTGGTTAGGTTTAGCCACAAAATCTACTTGATTAGGGGTTAAAAAGTGAAAGATCATGTTATGCTTAAAGGACAAGTTCACCTAAAAATTCAGTCATTATCTACTCCCCCTCAGTCTGATAGAAAGTCAGGAGACGTTTGGTAGTCAACAAAACATTTCTGAAGCTTCACAGCAAAACAGTGTGGCAGCATTCTGCTGAACTGAAGAAAATGGCTCAGTGCAGTTTATCGGAAATTATCCAAGTCTCCAGAAGCCCTGAGATCCCAAATTGACTTGAAAAAACTAATGCAGGAGAATGCTGCAATTATGTTTTGCTGCAAAGCTCCCTCCTCGACCTCAAAACTCCACCTGAATTTCCATCGGCATGACCGGGAGTAGATAATGACTTAAATTTCATTTTTGTGGTGAATGGCTCCTTTAAAATGTCCACTTCTGCAATCGCTTGCTTGGCAGCCATCTGGCCTAGCTGTCAGGGCAACGCCAACCCTCCTCCTTCAGATCAGAAAGTCACCTCATATACATGATGATCCATGATTCACACTGTATACATGTTGATATGATACGTACAAAGTAAAGGCATCTGTGGTTTGCAGAAACGTATAGTGACAACATTTGATTCTGGCGACTGGGCTGCAGAGCTTGTGGGTTTCACGTTGATACCAACCGAGTGGGAGCTGACTCTGGTCTGCCACATGTCAGCCTGTTTCGGACTCAAGTCGGGAATCTGCATCCCCAGCCGCGACGCCAAGGCCTCCACGTAACCTGCCAGCCTGAGGACAGGAACAGGCAGACAGAAAGAAGAAGGAGAGGAGGGAAAGTGTTAAAGTGAGCTGCAACGATGACTTACCTCACCAGTGACCTATTGAGGTGCTTTGTGGAATCGATGAACTGAGAATGATCAATTATCCTTTCACTTCATTGAGGGAACAATTTCCTTCTTTCATTTTGACATGTGACAAGATGGATCAGGATTGATCGCACTGTAGGTCAGTAACATGGACGTGTCAATCAGTCGCAGATGGAAAGAGTGTGTTCAGGCATGTGAAGAATATCAAGTCCTCGGCTCTGAGCTTGAGATATTACCAACATCCTGTAAACATGACAACATTTACACATAGAAATTAACTCATTAATCATTCAAACATATTTGGTACAGGCGCTCAGTTTGTAAAGGCTCCAGGTTGTAAATCACAAGTAGATTAAATTCAGAACCACTTATTCCTGTTTGTTTTTGCTCCACTTTCAGATAATGGTTAACTTCAGATGTTTTTCCACATTAGATGTCATGATCCATTACGCCACCCTCGCAACGACAGTCTGCATAGCAAAGTAAAAACGCCCGAAGTAATCGATATCATAGAAAAAAAAGAAAATGAATCAGATGAAAGTTCCAATCTGCTCTTTGTTGCCGCCATCTGTCATTAACCCAGCAGGGAGTCTATCAGCTCTAATAAAAGAGAGAGACGATGCCTCTGCCGCGTGTGCGTGTGAGAACGATATAATTTTCCAGCGCTCGTCTGTATTTTACACAAATGACAAAACAAAGACAGATCACAGCAGGGAAAAAAAATGTTTTCACTGAGGAACAGAGACTGAACATTCGAAGATCATCAATCATCCGAAACTTTCTTGTTGCTTATTTCAGTTCTTGAGTTGTAAGTTGTGCGGAGGACTGCATGACGCTGCCTGTCTGTAGATGTGCAGGTTAGGTTTTTGTAAGTGAATAAACGTCACAGAGCCGCACTTATACAGCAGATATAAAGCTACTCTAGAACTATTAAGACACAGAACAATTTGTTATCTCTTCTTCCTTAATAGTTTTTGGGGAAATGTCTTCTTTCATCAACCTTATGTCGCGTAGAGCTGGTGTTCATCAACCACCAGAGATCGCTGATTGTTTATGAGTGAACTAGAGCGAGTTTATAGATTACCTATAAAGCAGAGAGAGGGCGGAAATGGCCAATGTTTTCCTCAGTGAGTATAAAGGTCACTTGTTTTTATCCCAAAATGAATAACAATGTGTGCAAGAAGGGAAAAGACAACAAAAAAAGAAACTAGAATTATGCAGGTGTATGCCTCCGTGCTCTGGTCAAGTTTGCACTTTACGTTCATGTCTGTCTCATATAATAAAGCTGATGTAGTGAACTTTGAAGGAGCTTAATAAAAAGGTAAATGCACGCCGTCTTCACTGACAGGCTATTTTTACAGCGGTGCACAGAGGACTGACAGAGAGCTTTGCCACATGGTGAAGCATCAGTCACCTCAAGCTCAATACCAGCGACAGGGTTCATCTCAGTTCACAAAGAAATTCTCCCCCCCCAGGCGTTCCTGAGGTAGGAATAGGACGGACGTGAGGTCACAATGATTTTGACCGTTGACATTTTACTGACAGATTCTAATGAGGTTCATTCTTGAGTCCAAATCTGTGTAAACATTTGAAGAAATTGGCCCAGAGGCTTTCCTGAGATATTGAGCTGACCAGAATAGGACAGACAATCCAAAACATGATGCCTTTGGCCATGGCTATTGCCGTCTCTGAGGGATAACAAAATGAGGCAAAATATTCAAAAAAATGCTATTATTGGACATAAGAGTGGTTTGATAATATATAATCTCATGAAATCTGTTAGGAAATTGGGACTTTGTAGTAACAAAAAAAAGTATTGAGCACAAAAGGGATGAACCTAATAACACACACATTATAGCACATCGCTACATCAAACTTTAAGTTTGAAGGGGCTCTGTGGAACTCCACACATTTAGTGGAGCCATGTTAGCTACTGTTGCTCTCTGTTGGAGCAGAGAGGCACTGAGACGAGACACTCTGGAACTCTGGCCAACTATACAGCCAATTAAAAAGGTCATTAATATGTGTAAAATGCTACAAATTGTTTCATAGGGCCCCTTTTAAAGGCTGTAAATCTGTAGCAAAAAGAAGACAAAAAATGTGCCACAATTATTTAAGTGTTAAAAAAAAAAAGCATGAAAGCATGACAAAAGCACTGCCAGTAAAGTTCTCCAAGTTGAAATGATTGAAGAGCTGTCCAGAAACGAGCAGAGAGGGCTCCCTGAAGCTGGGTTCATGATGGGTCAGCCTGTAGCACTGTAATCACAAACAGTGGCCTGACCAAAGGGATAACTGAAAGTGTTCGAGAGCTGCTGTAGCTCACCGTCACATGTCACTCCACTGTACGTGTCCAGTCTGAGGCTGCCGGAGCAGAAAAACATACAGCGCTGTGAGTGTGAGAACAGAAATTCCAAGTCAATATTTTGTCTGAGGTCTGGTTCACTCACTGGCACTAATGGATCCTCAGTTCACTGCTCACACAAATAAGCTGCAGCTGGAGCTGTCGACTCAGGGTGGCGATAAGTCGCAAGTAGCATATGAGAAAAAAGATAAGAAGCAGGTTTTCATCACCGGAGAACAGAAATACTGGAAATAGAAAGTTTTAAGGAAATATCTTCTACGACTGAGCTTATAAATCCAAACTCATTGCGGGGGCAATAATTTACACATATCAACAACAGGGGGCAGAATTTAGCCTCTAGTCTCACGGTAGTCTGTCTCTGTTTGACTTCAACATTTATACGAATCCTGTACATTTGTCCCGTTCATACCTGCAGACGCTCGTGCCTCTGAGTCAAATCCAAACCAATTATTTTGCATACTTGCAACAGCAGACGACACGAGAAATCATGTCTGCCTCAGAAAATAAAAAACAACAACCGCAGTATTCAAAACACTGAAGCGACGAAATGTGCTGAAAGCAGCGTCAGCTGCCAACCGTGGAAGCAATAAAAACCTCAAAGATGACGTGCTGAAGCTAGAGGCTTTTTCTTTTACATCCTCTGTTTTCTTCCTGGTACAGCAACTGGATCTGTGCGCATTATCAAAGCTTTCCATCAAGTGTGGGCAGCAACAAACTGTGTTGTGCTGAGTTGGATTGAAAAGAGGCACAGCTGCTCTTCATATCAGCGGTGGCATCAAGGACGCCGTTTGATGCAGCGAGCAGGAGTGCCAGTGGCAGCGATGTGAGGCTACTGAGGGACAAGAACATAACTGCATAAAGTGATAAATGAGTCAGAGTTGATGGAAAATATGGAGTGAGGTTATAGAAAATGGTCCTCTGATGGGTCAAACTAGGATTACGCCACATTTCAATGAGCAACACCAAATCCCTTCTGTCACATATAGATGTTGGGGCTTTAAACCTATTTAGAGGGTGGCAAGCAATGTTTTCCCTGAGGGGGGATCAATGAATCATCACTATTCTTATGAGGAAAAGAAAATCAGAGGAAATCAAACAATAAATCATCCATTCATTCATTTCCTTTATCCGTTTTTATTTACAGTCTTCAAGGTCCAACTTATCCAAGCATCCTCAGGGTTGTGTGTCACAGTCAAGAGGAATCAAATACGGGACCCCGTTCTTTACTCCCTACAGCCCACTGATGTGATTCTCATAAGTTTTTGCCCTGTTTTTCCAACTTGGCTGAATGCAATAATGCTTCACTAGGTCTACTCTGTCTGCCCCAGAAAGCGGCTGAGGCATTGTGACCATGAGGAAACACAAGCAGCAGCCGAGACTAAGCTGTGCAACGGTCAGAGTGAGTCATGAGCTAAATTATGGACCTCAACGAGGTTAGGCTGGTTTCCTACATCTGTCATAACACACACACACAGAGGAAAATCTTTCAAGTCCACCCAATATGAAAAATAGTCACACACATTTGTGGATAGAGCTGCGCAGATTGCTCGCCACAGGCTCCAACACACGCAAAACAAATATGGTAAATTGTATACAAGAGCAGGGAGTCGCAGCAGCAGATCTCAGTCACTGTCTCTTGAGGAAAACAGATGGCGAGTGGGCGGATTTGCAAACAATCACGGCAATGCGATCACTACAAACTGACCAAAGGGACTCCGGAGGAGCATGCTGTAGTGACAGCTACATCTATCGGTGCGGTTTGATTACATGTCCGGGAAAAATCGCGCTTTCACAGAAGCGCTTTCACAGAAGCGCTTTCACAGAAGCGCTCTCACTCTGTCTCTCAGAGGGAGATCTCGTGGATCAGTGGGGTAATTAACATGAACACGTCCTACATCCTCTACCAGTCACCCCTGCACCTCACTGCTGTGCTTCCTGTCAGTCTGTCAGCTCTCACTGTTAAGGTGCACGAGAAACTAGAATGGCACTCAGTAGAGAGCATAGCTCCATCAAGGCCAGGAGACACCTTTAAATCAGTCATGTCTAATCCAATATGAAACAGAACATATTTAAAGGTGCAATACGTAGCATTTGGAAAGAAACTGATTAAACTGAGTAAACAAACTAAGCTTAAGGGACAACACAGGTTCACACTGTTTTACTTTGTTTATATGTGGCGGACCCTGCCACCTTTCTAGCTTCAAACAGTGTTCTGGGGACCTTGTGGAAAATGCCAATTTATTCATCAAGAAAAGTCTAACAAAAGGTTTTACATTGAAGGCACCTATTAACTCTAACCCTGAAAAAGTGTATTTCCACCAAACAAAGCAGTAAACACTGCAACGGTACGACAGATATTCATCTAAATTGGCTCCGTCCAGTTTGATCTAAAAATACACACATGTGCTGGAGGGACTGGGATGAAACAAATGGACAATGAATTTCTTTGAGCCTTTCCAGCGAGTGTAAACTAGACGATCAGCAGCATGTTAATCAATCTCCAGCGCTTTTAATTAGGCTCATTTGGGCAGGTGAGAACAATCTGAACAGGACATCCCCTTGACTCCCGGTCTGCTCGGAAACTGGACTCTTGATCCTCCTCCAAGTGAACAGCAGGGTGGTTTGTCAGGAGAGGGAATGCAATCCAAGCCAAACAAAGTGACCGACCGAAATTTATTTGAATGAGGACGGATCCACAGTCCAGGTATTTTTCTATCTGCTGTTCACAAAGACACTAAATAGGTTCAGAACAGCAAAGAGGACATAGAGCAGAGAGCTGCACTAGTTCATTAATTGATTTGTGAAACAAAAAGGTCAAAATTAGTTGGTTTCACCTCATCAAAACTCAATATTTGCAGGTCCCCTAGCTTTATTTTGAGAGGAAACTGATTATCTTTACAATTTGTGACTGTTCAGACAACATTTTATTGTCATCAGCAACAAGTGTGCAGTAAAGAGGTGTCTGTGGTCTCCTCATCCGTCAGCATCAGATTACTAGCAGAAAGTCTCCTGTGCCTCCTCCTCGGCTCTCAACTGCCACTAAAGTGCCAGTGACTCCCAGAGTAATGTAAAGCACTGCAGTGCTTCATACCCGCACACTTCTAGTCTTTCCTTTCTGAAATAAACATAAAAACTCTGATGCAAATGTAGCAGTGAAGGCCACCTGCGGGAGCTCTGCCGAGACTCAGATGGCAGCCTTGACACTCACTGGTGCAAATCTATCAAAAAGAAGATAAAAAAAGCCTCTCTTGTCTGGTTTAATCGAGTCTCACCTTGACAAACTGACCACAAGGGTTCCACACTCCGATTATGATTGAGTGGCAAACACAGACACACACACACAGATGAAACTGTGTACGTGTGCCTACTGGGAGCTTTTACAAAAGCCAGAACAACTTAGCTAATCCATCACACTATAAAATGCTGCAGACGCATCAGCACAGTCACTATTATAGCCTTTTCTACCTGTCTGTTAGCTCGGCTGCTCTGCTGAGTCTCCCTAAATTTAAAAGAGAAGGTAATAATCTGTTACATCCTAATAATAAACCAACAGTCCCAGTCCTATAACTGTAAACATTATGGATGTTTAAACCAGAGGAAGTCGACTATGATCCGTGTGACCACTGGGAGGCTCTGAGGTGCAACATCGTTATTAATCAGCTGATGGAACTTTGTGCAGACCATTTGAAAGGATCTTACACAGATTAGGGGCTTTTTTCAGGATGAAAGCTGCGGCCGACAGCCAAGATCAGACCTGACAGTCCATGTTCTGATTCCATTTTTACTTCACAACATTGAGACATACATCATTTTGTAGGAGTGGAGAGTGAAAGCAGAGAAAAGCCTCTAAATGATTCGCTGTTTTGTTTCTGTCGCTGGAAAACAAAATGAAAATGAAGACAGCTGGAGGAGGAAATCAGAGATCAAAAAACACTCAACTCCGGATTTTGTGTTGATGAGGAAGTTTAAGCGAGGCTTCATATTTTTTCTCGTGAAAATGGGGTCGACAATAACAACAATTATCTACGGTGAACTAAAGTGGAGAACAGGTTATTAGAACCCTTATTATACTATGTGCACAGTGATGCAAAACACATTGTACTTCCCTCAATAAAGCATCAACAAATTTACATCCCTACATTACAGGCTGACTGTTGACAGATGTAAATAAATAATGCTGCATCAGATCTTCTCAAACCCCCATGCAACGAAATCCAATGGAATCCCAGTAAATGTGGAACATAGTGTGCACGAAATGTACAAACGCACCCAAAAATCAGGCTCAGCCTAGTTCTACACGATGAACAAACTGATCCTCTATATCTGTCAAAAACTGATTCAATATCAAGATTTAGTTCTACGAGGATTTTTATTTCTACAGCTGTGACATTACTTGACTCACTCTGAATGTTCAGGCTGCATTCTCCTCTCCTCACTTAGACACACCTTGTACAGACACTCTTGATTTAATCAAACCACATTCATAAGTTAAAACTATTTCTTATTCATAGTAACATCTCTTTTAATGTTCAGCACAATCATATTCTTCTTTACTCTGGGACACAAACCTCTGGTGTATTTCATTTTCTCCCTTGCTGCTCATGCTTATTCCACCTCCGGGCTGGATTCAATAAGCTCATTATGTTTAACGCTAAGAAATGTAATGAGTCGTTACTGAGGGAGGCTGCAGGCGAGTCGCCAGGATAAAATGTCAGCAGTTTAAATTTCTGCAAACCACTGACGACCCACCATATTGACATTTCTCGTATCACGTCACATGTCACATATCATGATAACAAAACATGTAAATGTGAGAGCACAGGATATTTTTGCCTCAGAATATTTTCAGCCATGCTTGTGGCAACCAACCATATATATATATATTCTTTTTTACATGATGATGATATTTTTGTGCCTAAACCTAACCAACTTATATGCACAGTGTCTTCACAAAAAAGAACTGAAAATGTAGAAATGTAAAGCTGCAATGGAAAAAATTTGAATGTTCAACATATGTGTGGTTTTGCGAAATGACATTGCTGTCATCTATTGTGGTGACTGAGCTGGGAGCTGACTGGGAAGGTTCACCTCTTCCATTGCCATTCAAAAAAATCACTATTTATATCACATTCCGTATTAACCTCGTGGGAAAACACTGCTGCTGATTATTACTGTAATAATCCGTGTCATTTTTTATTTGATTACAATTTTAATATAGTTTTCATTGGTTCATCACTTGAGTTAATGAAAGTATGAATCTTGAACTGAATGTTCATCCTGAGTCTGTGTGCTTCTATGTGAGTATGTGTCTCTTGGTGTGTGCTGGTGTGTGTATGTGTGAATTTCCTTACCCTAACCCTGCCAGATCAGACACCAGGTTGCCAAGGGCAGCAGCTGCGGGGAAAAAATGCGAGAAGAGAAAGAGACGTGATTAGATAATGAGTACGGTAATCGAGGCTCGTATTGAGGGCAGCCAAAAGGCATCAGACGCAGAATGTCTGGAGCTTTTTTATCGTGGGAAAAAGAAAGTGACGGAACACTTTTCCATCCACCACTCGGGAGGCATGTGACTGGAGTCATCTGTCATCAGATATTAATGGGTTACTTAATTCAACCCCCTCATTAACAATATATGAAAGAGTTGACAACTGCTGAGCGTCACACAATGTGATAAACAGTTGGTGATGAGGTCTCCTGAAATCTCCTCGGTCCTTTTCAGACCGCAATGACTTTGGTAAAGCATGTATCTCTCTAACAGATGGTGAGATGTTGACCTGCAGCATTGGAGAGAGACGCACGTCAGTTACCAGTATCTTCATATTCCTCCCCCTTCTTCCCCCAGGGTGCAGGATGAAATTACACTATAAAATGTACCTGCGTGGACTCTGGATTTGTAGAAGATAGAAGCGGAGCAAGATGCAGAGGGTTTGGATCAGTAAGCACAATATTTCACCCACATGCCAGTATTTTCTAACACACAGTGACCGACTGGCGATGCCGATGTGTGTGCGCATTTTTTTCCACCTAAAAGCAGAGAACATCATGCTGCTCCAAAATGGAAATAATACATTATTATGCCCATTTCTTCAAAGGATGACCTGCTGGCAGATGCAGACTTTGATAAATAGTCAGTCTAATGACCCTATCATTATAATAGTCTGTCATATCGGCTATTCATTCCAGGCAGATGTAGATATGTTATTTTAAAACCTTGAATGGCCGACAATGATGACGTAAATCATTCATCATCAACTGTCAAACTAATAGTGAAAAAGAGCAAGAATGCACTTCAGAATGAGGAAAGTGTTTAAAGTTAGACATATGCATGTAGTTATGTGTTCGTTTACATGAGATTAGACCATACTTATGTTGTGTTATGGGAGAGTGGCCGGTCTTGCGATTCTATGAGCAAAGAATACGAAGACGTTAAAGCAGCTGTAATCATTGCCGTCATTTAAGCTAATGTCCTGTCCATTTTTCACACCACCACACTTGCACGTCTCCTTTTGTTGTTTTGACGGAGCTCTCTCTTCCATTTTCATCACTTGGTTTGGTAGCGCAATTTGTCACCAGCCACACTGGAATTGGTATCTTTCCCTGTTAGGCCAGTAAACAGGAGGATGTTGCTCTTTGTGCGTTTGCAAACAGACGGGACTGCTTCTTTACGGAGTTCTCTGTCCTTTATTGGATAAAGTGAGCAGGGAAACCAGATCATTTATTTTCTCTTTTACTGTGTGAGTGGGGTTAAGAGAAAAGGGCTACTGAGGCTGCTGAGCAAACACTCTAGATCAGTGATTACTGCTGGAATATAGAGATATCTAACACTTTAAATAAGAAAATAACACTTAAGGCAGCTTTAAGGGAGCGTGACTATTGTTAAAAAGCATATTAAAACAAATCACATTAATAATACTAATAGTAAATCAAGCACAAAAACGTCCTTACTATCAATAAGCAGTAATTAGTAATTAGGAGGTTATTAATGGAAAACTCTTGGTTAATGGACTCATAATTGTAGAATATAGTCTGAGCAAGGCATTAATAGATGTTTTGTGATGACTAATAAAAAACAGTGTGCTGCTGATATGCATGCTAATAGGAAACTAGCACAAAGTGTAACCTCGATTCTAAATACATAAAACACAAAGGGTGAGGATGTGTCCCTCAATTATTTTCATAATACAATGCTGATTTCCACCATGTTTGTTCTTGCACAGGATATGATGGACAACCGCAATGCATTCTGGGCTCATTAAGGAGGCAGAGGCACCGCTGGAGCCCACATGGCTGTTGACTCGCCCGCTCAGCCTAATAACTTCACATGAATAAAGTAGAGCAGCACTTCAGCTTCAGAGTGCCCAAAGAGAAGAGGATGAGGGCACGCTGAAATGACTAATGAAGCGCGAGCCAGACGTGGATCTGTGTGTAGTTATCCCAGAATATAACAGAGTGAGCTTTGCCTGTGCCATCTCTATGTTGTCCACAACCCTGAGTTGAGAGGACTGCTGCAGCTGCTGCAGTGGCACACCCTCAGGGGGGGAATGAACACAAAGCAGCAGTGCCATCTCTGCTGAGGGATAATCTCCATACAGGTCCTGCAGGATGTCTGGAGTGCTTCAATGCTACTGCTACTGTAGCAACAATAGCAACATGTAAATGTACCCAAATTAGATGTTGTGCCTGCTGGCAATCTGTTAGCGGTACATCTGAACATAAACACTTAAAGCACCTGCACCAACTTTGATAAGCAGAGAAGAATCGAGAAAAGACCTTTAATTGGTAAAGTCTGTATGCGATGAGATTTAGGAAGGTGTTGTTTACTGTGTGTCTGTGACCCTGACCTCGCTGAAGAGACCCGGCCGACTAGTGGAAGACACCATAACCGTTAATGAGCCGCCAGTCGGTCTGTATTTAGCTCCGGTCAGGCCATGTAGCTGCGTTGCTCAGTGAGAAGCTCTTTGGAAACGGCTGCGAGTTTTCTAATTCTTGGTGGGTCGGTCGGCGCCAAATCACACATACTAGGTTTGTGCTAAATTAGGGGAGATTGTTCTTGGAGACTGTTTGCACGAGGCTGGATCCAACTCTGACTGGCACGCCACAGTTAACAAAGAATGCAAAACATATGTCTCTGTTAAATGCAAAGGAATCTACGTCAGTGCCATTTACGCACAGAATACTGTGTGTTGTGGACTTGATATGTTGTGTTTGGAATTAAACGGCTTTGGTTTTTAAACTACCGAAACACCTCGAACCTTCATCCATGAGTTCGTAAAACTTGTTAAATGATGATCAGCTTAGTTGTTTGTCTGTTGATTGTACCTGGCTGATGTGGTTCTATTTTACCTTATCATGAATCTAAACTTTCTAACAATGTCTGGCATGACTATACACATTAAGTGAGATTATGACTGTATTTCTCACTGACTGCAGCAGACGCTAAAATCCATATTTCTATGGATACTTTCTTCGCGGCTCAGTATTAAGAAACTTTAAGGCTGGCCATGAGTCACATTTACTCCTTTATATTCACTCTAAATGAAAAAGGATGAAGACAAATGACATCCTTTTACACAGAGTATGACTTCAGTGTGACACACACACACTCGAAATGTGCTCTAATTAAAAAATAAGTCTTATGTTAATTTGAAAAATTTGAACATTTGTTGTCGCTATACGATCTGTCCTCCGTCACTGCCTGCTGGAACTGAAACAAGGTTGCTGGTAACCTTTTTATTTCAGAGAAAAGCTCAGATGTAAGTAACGTAATAATGTGCCATCATCATTATACATCATACCTCTGCACTAGCCCCCGAGGAGGCAGATGTAATGGAGACCCCATCAAGCGTCATTATGTGGTCAAGCTGCTCGAATGTAATTACAAGCCGAGCCGAGCCGACTGCCTGTAACTCAGCGCTCCTTACTGCTGCTCAGCCCGCCTCCACAGGTTTGCTGGGACGTGCGATTACACAAACTCAAGCAAAACCAGCTACTTTTAAGCATTTTCCAGAGATGTACATCATCAGCTTGCAACAGGTGATCTTGCGAGGCGGAGCCGTCTTGCCAGGCTTCAAGCTATACGTCATATTGGCGAGAGAGGCGACTGTTGGCGGCTCCTTAAGACGCTTGTGTAGATGCTGCTGTAGCATCAGTTATCAGAACCGGAGCGTATTTATTCATTGAAAGATGAACACACAACGGCACTGAAGGCTCTTCTAGATGGGAATGATGTTTTTTTGCTCCTCAGCAAGAGTTTTAATCGCCAGTTGGCTCCACTGATTGGTTAGTTAGCCTTTAATAGACACTGATAGACAGATGCTTCATCAAATTAGATGCCAAGTATTTCATGAAAAGTGCCTGCCCTTTTACCAAACAGTTTGGAAGGGCCACTTCCAAGATGGCTCTGTGTAACAAACCATCTGGCGCGTCAGACTTTGTAACAGGTGCTTTTACAACATTCATCGACTGATAAAAGTCGTGTACTCCATCCATCACACTCGCTAATGAGATGAAAGGAAGAAAAGGTGGAGACGCATGAAGTGGGGTCAGCTGGGTTGAATTTGAGCCCAAGGGACAGGGTTTGTTTGTTTGTTTGTTTTTTTTTAATCGGACTTTTACATAATTTTCTAAAACTTTGACCTGCAGCGACGTCAGAGGACTATTAAATGGTGGATAAATGGGCTGTGAAATAACAAACAGCGTCCTCTTCTATTCATGTTCCGTGCTTTTGTCTGCAAGGCACACTGATCAGCTGCAGGTCATCAGGTTCCCACGCTGAGAAATTTAAGGTTGTGAATGAGCAACACACACATGCACACACTCACACGGCACATTGGCTTAAAGTATGGCAGGTGAGTGTGGAAACTGGTTTCAGATCAAACCACTAAACTTGAGGTTAGAGGGAAGAAAGAGCCAAAATGGAAGCATTTACTCAGTCTGTTGTGTTAATGCAGGATGTTGTTAAGTTCTTCAAAGTTAGGAAAGCCGTTTTACAAACATTAGCACAAGATAATCATGAGAAACATGCTGGGAACCGGGAGGGGCCTGAGTCTTTGAATGCAACTCTTGGCATGCTCATTTAGTTGTTATTTTTTAAAATGGGCTTAATCTTATCTTCCCACATCATTACCTCTGTTTAAATTATGCAATTGGTCCAACCCAGCAGGACACTACGTTCTGACCCTGCAGCCTCCATCTTCAGCTGAGACACAGCTGCCTCTGGAAAGTGGATGATTGGTGGACTCGACTACAGACTTGACATGAGAGCTAAATCACTGTGGACTGGGCTAGATGACTGCAGCCTCTTGATTCTGCAATGTTCCCAATGTAGCCGGAATGAGAAACAGCAGCGCTGCTGTGAAGATGGAGACTGACTGGTAGAAACTGGGTTGTGGAAAGAGCAGAAACTCCCTCTGTGTTTCCTTCATCAGTGGCTGTGTGGCAGTCTCAAATTCTTTTCTGTAGCACTGGGCTCACTTTCAAGCCTGAAATTGAAAACTATCTTTATGCCGCTCAGATATAAAAGACTGCTGGTCAAACTATGACTAGCCTTTTGAGAGAAGAAATTCTACATTATCTGCCAAAGTTTGTAAACCGATAACCCCCCCCTTGTCGAACAAATGTCCCTGTCTGCGGGACATAAAAGGATTTCTGATTCTGATTCTTATTGTCTACAAATCCCAGCTGGACTGAAATCGCTTCTTTGGCTTGATCAAAAATTCCAATCATCCGCTGATTTCAAAAGCAACAAAAGAAAGAGAATATTTTTAACTTTTAACATCTGGCTTGAGTTGTAAATGTGCAAGAGGAAGATTAAGATACAGGCTTGTTCGTCTCATGAAGTGAAGATTCAGTTCCCCCCTCTCGACAGTTTATCCCGAGAGATCCATCTCTGCTCACTTCAGTCTGAACCGGTCAAGTTTTGTTCATCTCTGCGGTTCCCCGGGACGCAGAATTACGCTGCTCGGGACTCTGCCTCTTGTGCTGTTACAGCTTCTACTCTGACTCCTCAAAGTCGTTTAGACAGATCAGTTAACAAGAGACACACACTGCTGTCACCACCGGCAGCCACAAAGGAATTACCACAGGAAAGGTAAGACTTGCAGAGCGGGGAATGTGGTGCCGGCTACTCCGACACTCTGCTTCTGGACTTCATTGACGTGGAAGTAAAGGGACAGAGGGGGAACAGGAAGAAATGAAGCTGCAACTTCACTAAGGCTGGTTATATTAGCATAAAGCTTTCCCACTCTAGCTCCTGTCCATGTTCACATACAGTGTAATGTAGCATAATAACACAAGTGATAACATTAAAATGCAAATGTGCCTATTTGAGCTATAACTGGATATTATTACAGTCATTCAATCCATGTGTGAGATGGTCATAGCTAAGAAATTATCATCATCTAGAGCAGCCGGTGTCAGTGTCGATCTCTCCTTCTCCTGTCTCTAATGTTATCTCATTTCCTTTTTTTCCAGATCGGTGTCACGGCAGTGATCGGACGGTGAGTCTATCTTTACAGCTTCATTATGAGACGCTGATTTCTATCGACACTGGAAATGAAAATGCCTCCTTCAGTTTGGTAGGAGAGGTCGGAGTCCGGTGTGATTTCACTTACTGTCACTCTAATTAGGAAGCAGGTGGGTAGTGAAGCAAAATGAATTTCTGAATGTAAAATGAGTGTGTGAGGTTTGCATCAACTGCTTCAACATTGTCTCCCAAAGCACGACTGGAATATGAATATTCAGTCATCATCTACTCATGCCCCATGCTGATTTAAGAAGAGAATGTGCTGTGAAGCTTTAGAAATGGAAAAAAAACTTCACCCAACTTTCAATCTGCGCGGAAGTTTTCATTTTTTTGGTGAACTGCTCCTTTACATTAAGATGATGAGATTCTCTTACCGGCCATAGTTGAGATGCCGAGGATCACACCGATAGACAACTCGATCTGTGTGCCCTACAAAACACACACACGCACACACACACATAACATAGAAGTTAGTTTGTAAGACAGGGAAGCTCAGTCGGTTGTTCTGTAATACAAACCATCAGTGCAAGATAATGTCTGGGCCGTTTGTGCATCATCATACTGGGCTAATTTGGGGATAAAATATAACGAAAGACATGAAGAAAGTATTTAAACTCTAGAAGCAAAACCAGAAAATTGATAGTTGACTAAATAGTTGAATAAAATATGAAAAATATCACAATCATACATGTTTTTTAATAAAACAGCAGTACAATTTTGTGCAAATGTTCAAAAGTATTCACCAGTGCAGTATGCAGTATCAGAATATCAAACATGTTCCAGTTGGTGATGCCAGTATGTTTTAATGGCATTAACCGACCTTCCTGAGGATCGTTCATGCCATACAAAATGGAGATCTTCAGGCCGGGTGCATTCGATTCTCTCACAGTCTAGACTGAAGGATGTAGTCAGACCTTTGCAGTAAATGTCTTTACATTTTCACCAAATGCACAAACGCTTCACAGGTGAGAATAATCCAACCACAAGGCGCCCCCCCCAATTTTCACGTTTCAGTTTTGCCATTTTTATATAATATCTCTAATACCTATAATATTCTCTTTTATTGTGACAGTCTATTGGATTTTTGGTCAGACTACGCCATTTCATTATTTTCTATTCAAGACTGATTTCTTTTGTTTGTTTGTTCCCTTGTAGAGCCACAAGGAAGATTTCATCATCTTGGTGTTAAACAATCAGCCTGCTGTGCAAGCACACTTTCAAATCAAAACTTAAACAGTGGGGAGCTTGTAGCAGCAAGATTACTAAAGCTTGTATACGCTGTTCAAATATAAAAAGAAAGGGAAGGACTCTGCTAAAGTCAGAGATGAGGGACTGAAACTAAACAGGAAGTATACTGAGGGATAACTACAGTAACATCAAACACGATATATTTGTTTTTCTCATTGTCCTTTCCACGCTTCCACCTGAAGCTTCCTGCAGTGCAACATATTCTTTACTGTCTCACAGGTATCTTCCTGTGGAAATCAAACTCCAAACACACTGTAAATCTCTGAGGTGCGGGGCGCTCAGCACTACAGTACATGAGGCTGACAGACTTACAGCAACAATCATGATGCAGTTGTCCAGGAATCCAAATCCAACAAACGGGAGGGCATTGTGCAGCAGAACTGTAAAACGGAAAAACAAACACAAACACATCAGACAGACTTCTCTTGTGGGTTAGTCATGGAAACTTTGTAAGATTATCAAGAGGCAAATAGGTTGTGGCGTGACATGTTTGAGCTAAAAGCACTGTCGAGGCCAGTAGTACAAATGGCCGCCTCACAGCCGAGCAGAAAAACACTTAAATCTTTTTCTAAACTGTGACGGGTTTCACTCTTGAATATTAAAAAAGGTTTAACCTCGACCTCTCATGGAAATTGAGTTATCAGTATAAAGCAGCTCCATTTCCAGGCCAAAATAGAGTTATGTATTAGATGCAAAAAGCGATTCCCTATGTGTGTGTCGTGTGTGTGTGTGTGTGTGTGTGTGTGTGTGTGTGTGTGTGTGTGTGTGTGTATATACAGTGTGATATACTGATGTTTGCTGTGATTCTAAATGCCACCCACCACCCCCGGAGAGTTTAGTCTTTTCCAGCTAAAGTTCAATCCAGTTCAAGTGACAAGTGACCCGTGGAAAATTGTTTGCCTGAAACCCAATCATTACTGATAGCCAGTGATTTCTCCTCTCGGGCTCTTATTCTGCTCCCTCACTACAAATCAAGAACTCTCAGTCTTGCTGTCTGGGGCCTCAGCACACAAACTGACCACTCACTCAAAACTCCAACACAGACTTTACGTCAGCACCCGGGGTGACTCCAATTGGAATGTAGGAAAGTCCTCCGCTTTTTCGTACTCAGAGCAGTGGAATCTAATCCCGGTGTTTAGTTTTGATGCTTCACTGTAGAAGAACAAAACAAACAAGAACTCGGGCGTCAAATCTAACGAGTGAGCTCTGTGCAAAGAGCACTTTTGTTTGAAGCATCATCAGCTGGTGCAGTTTAGTGGCGACAGGCTCCAAGAGTGCTGCGTTTTCACGGCTTTTAAGCTGACAGGGATCACCGCGATCCTCAGTTTTTTATTTCCCAGTGAGCACCTCTCATCTCTCCTTGACTCTTCCCTTCCAGGCTGCATTAACTGGTTTTTCGTATTAAAAAATCTTCGAGGAAAAATGTCTCTTGGTGTTTTTATCAAACTAGCGCACTGCCCGTAGGAAGCATCCTATAGAAAAGTAGCTTTTTCATGGATGGCCAAATGAGGTTGTGTTTGAAGGTGGGACGTCAGGGACATAATTGGCTGTTTTTGACTACTTTTGATTTTACAATTATATTTCACCTTAAAAACTATTTACCTTGCCTTGTTTGGTGTCATTATCTTCAGCACAATCTCACATGTGACTGTACAGTTATTTTTTTCATTTTGACATACTATATTAACACTATGGACCTAAAATCACAAAATAACATAAAATCAGTATAGGAAAATGATTTTTTACTGTGAAAACCACAAATATGTTTAATGGACCAGTTGCATTAGTAATAATGCAAATATAAATTGTTGTTTGCTAAATTTGTGCATAAGTTTTGAAATGTACAAAGTTATATATAACTATTGACATTTAACTGCAGGCAATGCCTCAGGCTCAGGGCTCCTCAACTCATTCCTGCCTGTTCCACATTCAGCAGTCTCCTCCTTGTTTTGACTCACAACACAAAAAAACAACTACACTACACACTAAACACACTACACTAAACACTATATAACATACTAACTATACACTCGAAACATGCTATGTGTCACAAATCTCTCAACTCTCAAAACTCGCCATCTCTGTCGCTGTTTGTATCACCGCTGGCGTCCCTCACACAACTTCCCCTGTTCCTCAGCAACCAAACTTGCTGCTTGCGGACACTTTCGTGACAAAAGCCAGTTTTTACAGTTTCTTCCTGCACCAGACACAAAGCAAACGTGATGACAATGTTCGCGAAAAAGCGTGGTGGACATTATTTACCCTAAGTCCGGTTTTGGACCTGCCGGTGTGTCCGTAGACTCGGCCGTTGGGCTAGCAGCTAGCTACACACGAACATCCACAGATTCTGATTCAACTTTCTGGGCCTCGCGTATCTGGATCTCCTCAGACCTGAACAGACTCGGTCTGGACTCATTTGGTCTCATTAATCCACAACAGTCAGTTTGGATGTACAGAGGAGGACGGGACCGAACCGCCGGCCAAACCCCGGTCCAGCGCGCGCCGCTGCAGGTATAAATCTGCTTGTCGCGGGCTTGAGCTCTGCAGTGATTGGCCCTGGTGCGCATGTGACTGTGGGGGAACCTATTAAAACTATTTTAAAAAATCATGGGGGTAATTAGAACTGATCTTATTATTTCTTCATGCTTTGAAGAGAAATGAGGGCCTCTGATATTTCCCATGCTGCCACCTTCAAGCCACCTTTTTTGTTGTATACTGCAGCTTTTCTGTTCAATAGAGCATATTCACACAGCTGTTATTTCCCCTTCGATGTCATGCTCAGGACGTGAAGCTGGAATGCTTGGATAATGTTTTGCCGCTGTTTTCCAGGTCGCAATATATGTACGTAGAGAACCTGACCAACTGTTCTCATTCCACCTCTACCTGATAAATCAGCAACTGAAAAAATGATGGATATAGCAAATCTGGAAGGATATCGGGTTATATTTCAAAGTAAAACACATTTTTGAACCCACCAGCATAAACTACTTCCTGGCTAATAAGATGGTTTGATTACAATCGAGTTTGTTTCACTTCAAGGCTAAAATGTGCATGAGTTGCATAGATGCTATTGGATTGGATGCTAGCTGACGGTTTTTTTAAACGATTCCTGTTACTGTTTTTATTAATTCTTTGCATATAGAGTAGTTTTGTTTTTTGTGTTCTTGAGAATGTTCAACAGAACAGATCTCGATCAACAATGAAACAGCCTGAATAATGAAAGGAAATTAAATGAAAAGATGTTACAGGAGAAGTGCAATGACTCAAATGAATTGAACAGATGCAGTTTTACAGTAATGAAAAGGGCATTTTTTCCCCCACAGAAATCACTGTAATGGTTAACTTCCTGGGGGAGAAATGCAATGAAGCCACAATTCACACTACACAAATACTTTGCTGTCTTGAGGAAAATCATGAGTGCCATGTTGAACGTCGTTTCTCCTGTGACAGGCGGCTGAGGTCGATATATCTTTCTCAGGAGTGTTTCTCTTCTCGTGGTGAAGTGCTGTTCCTGCTCGGCTCTCTGCACTAAAGATAACACAGCTGAGCAGAGAGCAGGGATTTTCTCACATGATGTCTCTGTTTTTTGCTTATAGTCACAAAGATCTCTCTGTAAAATAAATACAGAGAGCGAGAGAGAAAGACAGAGAAAAGAGAGAGAAAAGGAAAGGGGGACAGAGAGAAAGAGAGAGAGAGAGAAAGAGAGAAAGACACATTGATATGAACTATGTTGGGGTATCCAGCAGGTTTTCTGACCTCCCAGTAGGAGGAGAGGAGGAGGGAGATCTGAGGTTGTGTCACTGACTGAGCCCCGTTGAGTGAAGTATGCCTGCACAAGCTTTTACAGTTGAGTGTGTGCAGGTGGATCACGTGTGTGACCTTCCACTTTTAATGAGAAATAATGTGCAGGACACTATAGATTTCTATAGACTGCAACCTTTTACCAGCTCGGATCAAATATTAAAAGCCTGTGAGATGAACCTTTTGTAAGACAGTTGAGAGGAGTGTCATTATGGATCAAAAAGCTTTGGACAGAATCACCCATATACAGGTGCTGTATAGTTCACATAAAGTGATCACGTTTCATTTTCCGTCTTCTCATATAAGAGAAAGCAATCCTATTTTATTCATTTTTATACTTGACTCCCATGACACATTGTTGGCAGTAACCTGCCTGTCTGCCTCTGGTCAGCGACCTGAGGCTGCTGCTTGTGTGCAAACCAAAAAAAAATAAAATAAAAAATAAAATTCTCTCAATAGTAATAGTTGTCTTCCCAAAGCTCATGACAAACTGCCAAAAAACGAAAATGCAGCAGCAAAACTTCCTGGGGCTATCGACGGGCTGGTCGACTCAACCAACACAGAGCAGTCATGGCTGCTAGTGATGAGGACAAAATGCACAAGGTGAAGAGACTACAGTAAGCTTTATATACAGCATTGTACTGTATTATAGTTTATTTTGACTATAACAGTACAGTTATTTAATTACCTCCGCCAAGGAGTTATGCTGGGTTATCTTTTTTAGCACCAGTCTCTCTCTTTGCTTTATGTGCCAATTCAGTCCCATCTTAAACTACCTTGTGCTGTCGTTTCTTTGTTTTATTACCTCTGCATTTTACATTCCTTGTGTTAATTGTTTATTTGTTTAAATCAGCTTATGTTCAGACCCTGTGAGATTTTTGGTATTTATGGACCAGAGGAAGACAATAAACCCCATCGGTGGAAGCAAGCGGGATTATATAAACCATAAACATGGATCAATAAACCTGCTGATCCCTGAATACACAAAAGTGCAACATCATAAAAGGCCATTAGCCAAACAGATAGTGCGTCTTACTGTACACCAGGTGGAGCACAAGGAGTCTGTTTGCTCTTGATATACTGCAAAACGTTGAGACAGTCTCTCAACTACACGGCCCTGCATGATGGAAAACCTATATACTGGAAATACGAAGCGCTCTGTCATAAAGTGGCAGGAGTCTATATTTTGAGTTTCATGGCTTTTCAGCTTCTCGCACCTTCCTCTGTATTATCAACAGACGTTGTCTTCTTATTCAGATTTCACTGTCATTGTCTGTTATTGACGATCACTTTGAGACAAACCTTATGTAATGCCTGCTCCTAGAAAACTGCGGCGTGTTTTCCTGCTTGCCTTTATGGGGAGCACGGAAACAACTCACCAACACGGAACCACAGTGTCCTGCTCATTAAGGTTCATTAAGACCGATCCTCATTAATCCTCCTGGGTAATTGATTGTCACATGAGGGATGCCAATCAAGGCTGTCATGCCATGACAATGTACCCATTTATGTCATCACCATACATGAACAGGAAGGATGAAAAATAAGTTTACAAAACACAAGTTTACTTACCATATCTTAACTGGGCTGCAGTAGGCGGTGCAATTTCTAGCTGCCCTGAAAGAGAAGAGAAAAAAGAAGACAGCACGTATTATAAAGCGACCGCATCTCCCATGGACAGCTTTTCTACGGAGGGGGAAAAGCCAGCATAAATGTCAGACGGTTCTTAAATGGCAAAGCCTATCAGTCACAACCTTATGAATACAGAGAGGAGAAGTGGGAAAAATGGGTAGAGGGAAGGGGAAAATCATTAGCAGTATGTCAGGGGTGATGAAAGAGAGTCAGACAGAGGGAGAGGAGCAAAGAGCATCTCCCAGCGTACCAGCTCCCCCCTGAGCGCCGAGCGAGACACAGATGAGGACAAACGTGACGTCACAATAATGATAATTCTGCTGCCAGCGTGCTGATTATAATTGGAGTGTGTGTGTGTGTGTGTAGACAAACACACAGAGAGGAAGGGACAGAGGGTACGAGAGAAATTTGTTTCCAGCCTTCATTTCCACAGATCCAATGGGGCTAACATCATCTGACTAAACGTAGCGGAAAATACAATTATTTTACTGAGGTCTAATCACAGTTTTTCTACATTGTGACACCTACGTTAAAGGGGAACCGTGAAGTCAAAGAGGTGTAACATCTTCCTGCACTGAGAGGCTGCAGGATAAAATGTGTCGGACTGTATGTGCCACATTAACACAACACGGGATTACACTGATTCTACGGCTGAGGACCAAAGACATGATGATCATTTCCTTCCCAGGTTCTGTGAAATTGGATTTGCTTTACAGAGGTCAGTGGAAATGTTCGTCCACACATAATCAAGTGTGTTCCATCAGTTTCAGTAGTTATTGCACCGCTGCAGGGTAAAACCAGGCCGGAGCCAGCTTCCGCTTACTGGTGTCAAACAGAGTCTGTCTCCAGTACTACTAAACACCCAAATGTGCTGGCACGCATTCAGACGGACGCAAACACCCCCGTGCACAGTTCTCACACAGCCACGATCGAACCAGAACAAATGCCAAAATGCTAATTTGCATCTAGGAGGAGAATAATTCTGCCAAGCAGCAGTCACTCCGGGAAATGTCAGCCATCACATTTGGCTACATTCACGTTGTGCCTAACGAAACGATGAGACCTCCAATGACTAAAATGAATGCCACATATTTTGAATATTAATGAATGAACTTGAGTGATAAACTAAAAAAGAAAAATAAAGTCAAAGTTATCTGATTGCAGCTTTATTAAAAGTGAATATGTTCTGGTTTCTTTATTCCTCTGTACGGAAGCCCTTAGGGACACACAAGAACTCTTTGCTGATCCATTTTCTAAGTCTGACCTAAATTGTTTTCAGGTGGAAACAAAGGTTTTGCCGGCATAATCCATCAAAATTTCCCAATCCTTCCCCTGTTTGTAATATCCACTTTAAAATGTCAATATTCAGGCTATAACTTCACAAACTGTAAAAAGCAAAAAAAAAAAAGAACATCTAATGTCTTTCTTGCTCCCATCCTGTCTGCCACCTTCTATCATTTCCATCCCCTTCTCTCTCCATCACTTCCTGTCAGGACTCGGTGTCGCGTTACCAGCTCCATACCACCGTCTTCAGTTCAGCCCATCTCATGTTGCTGACCACGAACAATTATTCACCTCGATGCTGTCCCCTTCATCCGCGCCAGAGTCAAAAATACTGCTGATCCATTAACAGAGACGCAGGCGCGCCTACAGAACACAACTGTTCATGGCAAGCGCTCATATCTACACACAGAGACACATTCCTCCAGCCTCTGCGGCACCTTGTGCATAATGAAATATTGTTTCACTCCTCCCTTGCGGAGCATTGTTGAAGGTTTTATCTCATTTCACAGGTGCTGGAAAAAGCCCTTCGGTTACAAAAGCCGAAACAATGAGATGAAGATCTGATCCAACAGAAGATGGATAGCTTCCACAATTAAGCACCAGAACACATTTCTCTCCATTTATCACTCACTCAGGGGTTGTTTTAGGATTTAATTAAAGGCTTTTCGATGATCCTCCTGCGCCCATCTGTGAGCCAGCGCTGTCAGTCTGCTGCAACATCAACCGCGATAAATTTTCTCAGTGAAACCTCCACGTCTGAACAGCCGATGGTGGAATCATTATTGGCTGAGCTCGGGTAAATGAGATAGCTTGTCAATCAATCACAAACAAGTGCTGCCATACTGAAGGGTCAACAAAGATTTGACGAGACTTCCTTTCCTCCAGCAGGATTACCCAAACTTCAAAATAAGCATATGCAACTTGGTTTGTTTGCGCAGGTTCATAAACAGAATAAAGGCAACCAAACTTAGCTTATCTAATATTCAAACTGCACCCAAAACAACAATGATAAACAACATGAAAAAAAGTGAAAGGAGATATTTTCCCTCTGGAGAACGTCCTACATATACTTGTCAACTGACTCTTATAGTCAACACAAGTTTAATTATTAATCACTGGAATACTTGTGCACACACACAGTAAGTAGGTATTTTGCAAAAGTTAATTTAAAAGAAAGGTGCTATTTTTCTCTTGTCCCGTAGTTCCAGGCTGAAGCTCAAAAGCGCTTGGTTTTGGTATTGGGTTATGTCATGTTTGGGGGCAGAGGGGTGAAATAAAATGTATAGAAAACTAGTCAAAACAAAGACATACCAAACACTCAACTGAGATTTTCACCCCCATACAGAAACAGAGCCAACTGATGGTGTTGACTCTCTGAAAACACACAACCAACCGAGGAAGGGAACTGCAAGCCCATCATGTAGCGATGACTGACTGGAGCCAGCTGAGGGAGAACATCACAGGTGCACCCAGTAGCTTCTGACTACCTGTGACATGGATCTTGAGAAGGCCCTGTTCATGACAAACAAAGCGCCCTGTTGTCAGTTGCCACCATCACCACTGCAGATGCTCTGAGGTCTCAGTGAAAACAACTGGTAATTTCCTGGGTGGTGCTCAAAAACACTCGGGGGTCTCCCCCTTCAGAAAGTGCTCTTGAATGCTGTTAACAAAACTGTACATAAGCAGTCAAACATATGCAGTAAAACATTAAGTATAGCACCATGTCAAATTTACCTGTAGCCCTGAATCTTTCCTCTGTCACCTAATAAATAAAATATGGATGCTATGAGCAGTGACACAGCACGACTCAAATCTCGAAGAAGATCAGTAGTATAGGCCATTCGCTATTAGCAGTAGCCAATGAGGGGGAACAATTTCCTTCAGGTGACTTACACTTGTTTGGTGTAATAGCTTCTAACGTCTTCCACCTTTCTTTTTCCCGACATCCTCGGACACGTGTTGCACGAGAACAGTGTCGACCTCCTCTCGACAACGCTGGCAAAGCCTGCAAGTGAAACAACTTGGACAGCAGCAGGGAGCTGAGCCAATCAAAAAACAGACCAGTCTCAAAGACATATTTGGGAGGGAAATGATTTAGCCCTCTGTGTGCTGCATGAGGTGCATTTTTTTCCTTCAACCTTAATATTGGTGTGGACAATTCAGCCATTGTTTGAGATTAGTATGGACACTTCCATACGGTCCATACGAAATTCTACGCCTATGCACATTGTTGTGATCCACATTGGTCCAAACAGTGATTTTTTTTAAGAGACTTTAAATGACTTGTGAGAGTCAAGGAGGTTATATCAGCTCCAGAATATGTGTATAAACAATGAACTTTTGGGTTTTCAAAAAGATACAGAGCGGTTAAAAATGTATGATGTTTTGGCTCAGGCAACTTTTCCCAGACAGCAGTTTACCGTGACCGTGTGCTGCTGAACAATGGTCCAATACAGGTCTGTGATCAATCTAATAAATTCTGTCCCACTTTGATATGATAGAAATAATCTAATGCATCATCTTGGCCCTGAGTCAGGAGCCTGTCCCAGCTATATTTTGCAATCGCTTATAAAGAATGAGGCCAAATGACAATGCGGCTGAGTCACCGTCTCATCACCAGTCGCATGAAAAAAAGCCATTAACGAGAAACAGAATCCCTGGAAGATTTTTCTCTCCCAATCCACCGGGCTTCATGCAGCCATTTATTAGCGGTGCGATAGCCGACATGGCTGTCTATCGGCCCCAGAGCTCCTCCGGTACAAAGTATTGATTGCATGGTGTCTTAAATCCCCCGGAGGTGCTGTCTCAAGGAATACAATTCCAACAAGACACGAGTCCTGAAAACATTTAATGGGCTGTGATGAGTAGCTAACCACGAGCATGATTAAATACCAAAGCAGTCATGTTTCATTCGTCTCGTGCTTTCTTTGACTTTGTCCCCTCAGACTGAGGAACAAGTATCTGGCGGCCAATTAACACTGTTTACAGATAAACAGGAAAAAAAGGATGTGTCACCATTTTGGACACAGGTCTTAATTGCCAAGTCAGCTACAACTATTATTTGCGTTTACAACACAGCCAACAAAATACCGGAGACTTTAACAAGCCCATTTTTGGTTTGGGTTAGGGTTGGGGTTTGAGTCAAATTTTGACATGAGGGGCAACAAATTGACATAACTTTAATAGTCTCCAGCCATGCTGGCAGCTCTGCTTTGGGCAAAATGCTAGTGCAAACATGCAAACTTGCTTGTCACTACCGGATGTGGGCTCTGCATGCGCAAGCGTGTCCGCCATCTGAGTGGCTTAATACGGAGGATCTCATACAGAAAATCAGTAAAACCAATGTTTTTTTAAAGTTAGCTGAAGATGATATTAACATGTACTACTGATTATTGGCAGCATAGCATTTTTTTAATTGCAAGGGTGTGCATAATTTCAAACTCAGGCTACTTCACAAAATTCCCAGATTTACTGCTGTCACATCGTACCAAACTGTCCAAGGTGGACGCACTCGCACTCGCAGATTGGATAATGACTGCTCACAACAATCCGAGTTTAGCATGCAAACATTACGACACTTGCTACTTGAAAGGTCAGGTCAACACCAAAGACATCACAGTTCATGAATGTTGAGCTCTTTCAGCCTGTCAGGCCAGCAGAGCCATTCCTTGAGCTGTGCCACTAGCATGGCTGAAAACTAATTTAGGTCTTGCAAAAAGTCTCATCTTGTCATCTTATATTGAACTTCTGCATCCCACCACTAATGTGCTTCATCAGACACTCCTATTGGCTAAAGGTGAAATGTTACACTTCTCTCCTGGTTTTACTTACTTTTAGGCTGCTTACTTCTCCGCAGCTGTCTGTTTAAGGAGACAACCATTAACACTCATCTGGTGTGGTTGCCAACCCACTCACACTTTCTTGTCTTTGTTTTTGCTGTGACAAATAGCTTAATCTGCACTTCTTCTGTCTCTTGGTGCGGACACAGCACTAACATTGAAGTGTGAGCAGAGTTTTGGAAATCAGAGATAAGTCTGTGAAGGGACCCAAGAGGCGAGTTCTCCCTCAGCAAACATCAGTTAGGATGAATAAATGTCTGACGCCACATTCAGTCGCCTGAATGAAAATCATAAATAGAGGCTGTTAGATTTTCTGCAAATTCAGGTGTTAGTGTTAGAGGGTGGAAACAAGAACAATGCAGGGACATTTTTCATCACGGGATTGTGCAGCAGTGCAATACATTCTGTGTGTGTGTGTGTGTGTGTGTGTCCTGGCCCCTTTGCGAGCAATTGTAAACTAAGAAAGATCCGTGTTTTTCCCTCAGGATTTTATTGATTTTGGATTTGCACCACTCACACAGTGAGGGGGTTTCTCATTATGGGAGTGTGGCGTGATACAACACAGGCTGCTGTGTGAAGGGAACACGGTGTGTATGTGTGTGAGTGTACAAGAACGCATTTATCTTTATGAATCACATCATCTGTACTCTGAGTCTGCAAACGCTGGTGTGTGTGACCATGCATGTGCGTGCACAAGATCAATAGTTCAGAAGAATGGGATCAGTGGAAGATTGGAGCTATTCATCAAATGTACAGCACCTTGCTGTTCTTGTATGATTAATGAGGCAGAAAGAGAGGAAATTACACAGCACACAGATGACGGGCCACAATGGATGGGACAGTTATTACGTAACACGAAATGGGAAAAGATTTGCTTCAAAACAATGAATTTGTCAGAGAATGGGTGATTAGATACAGACAGAAAACTTGCATAACATACGTAATGAAGTACAGCATAATGAAAGCAATGAGGTGATTCTTTATGTACACTTCACTAAAATATGAACATTATACTTCTGTTTTGGCTCCAATCATTCTCAAGTTTGAGATGATTATTTATAAGATGTAAGACTGGATGTGTTCACTCGTCTTCTTTGCCAAGATAATCCATTCACCAGACAGGTGTTGCATATCAAGATGCTGATTAAACAACATGATTGGTGCACAGGTGTGCTTTGGACTGGCCACAATAAAGGCACTCTATAATGTGCAGTTTTGAGGTAGTGCACACTTGGACGTGATGATTGCAGAATGTCCACCAGAATGGTTTCCTGTTAACTGATTGTTAATTTCCCCGCCATAGACCAAAATGGTGCCATGCAAGAACATGCTGCAAGGCGGGGTGATGGTGGCAGACAAATGGCAAGCCAGTGGGCCTCAGGATCTCATCACAGTATCTGTGTATTCACATTGTCATCAATCCAACCTCTACCATAACGCCTTCGCCACCCAGGGGTGATCTGTTCACAACGCTGACATTAGTGAACTGCTACCACCCACATGACACCGTACACGCTGACTGCCATCTGCCCGGTACATCGAAAAACAGCATTCAAAGTGCCAGACTCCATGGAAGGAGAACATTTATCCACTCAAAGGTCTGTAAGACAATAAAGTGCAGTCAGGTGGTGGTGGGAAGAGCTTCACTGAATAGGTTTCTGACAGTCGGTGCAGAAATTCTTTGATTTTGCAAACCAACTGTTGCATCAGCTGTTCCTGGTGGGCGGACTCAGATGATCTTGCAGGTGAAGAATCCAGCTGTGGAGATCCTGGGATGATGCTGTTACACGTGTTCTTTGGATGCACTGCTGTATTCTCAGAAATTACATTGGATAGAGTTTAAAATAGTGAAGTGAAGATGCAGTTTACAAGTATCAGCTCTGGATACGTGTGCCAAGTGCACGCTCCCCTTGCTGTAAGTGGTCTTGAATTGGGATCAGTCCAGAGCACATCTGTGCAATCATGTTCCTGTTTATCATGTTTAATCAGCATCTCGATATGCCTCTTCGGTCGGGCGGATGAATTGTCTTGGTGCACACACACTCACCATGATGGATATGGAGAAATAATTAGCTTCTGTCCACAAAACAAGTCTCAGAACTTTTGCATTGACTTGTGAAAAACAGGAGAGAAAATGCACATTAAAACTCATTTGAAGGAAGGCTTGTTTATTTCTATTTTAAAGTCTGTGTGCTCCTATTTACATGTCTACTGGAGAACTTCTGAAGGTCACATCAAGACTTAAAACACTCATGTCGGCTGAGGGAAAATAACGAGTACCCCCCACCAAAGGCAAGATAACCCAGCCAGTATACACCTGTGAGAGGAAATTACAAAGCACTGGAGCATGACACTACACAAACCCAAGCCTAACAATGTAGTTTAATTTCAGCAAAGTACTTTTTTTCCCCTCCTGTGAGTTCAGCGAGCTCCATATGACAGGTAGACCGAATGAATCCACCGGTCTATTCCCACTGTGCCAATTAAAGAGGCTTCAGAGGGCCTCAAACTAAACACAGGAACAGACGAAAAACAACCACAGAATCCTTGAAAATGCCCCCCCTGACAAATGGAAAACCACAAGAGACCGGAAGGGAACGAAGAACAAAGTCTTGTTTCGTTCCCCTCAATAGGGGACAAAAGGAGCCGAGCACAGAGGAAAAAGGAAATACATTTAATCGAGCGGTGGGCTAAAACTGCTGGCAGAATCGTCTTACAATGACTTTCTCTGCACATTCGTAGCGCTGCAGTCCCCCGGGAGCTCATGCATTTTAAATTCATGCTTAATAATAAAACACTGTACCAATAACAATAAAAACATGTTTTTACGTGTAAGATTTAATCCACGATGTTGGTGATACAAACCACCAACGATCCTCAACAAATGCTGTCGCCGGGGGAACTGTATCCTGCACCTGCTTGCCAGTTCTCAACCCTGCCAACAAAAGTGAAGCTTATTCTCGAGGTAAATGTGCGCACCTGGCCTCCGAGATATCAATTAGCCATTGATCAGATGAATAATCACCAGCGGGACACACAGAAAACGTACGCGCAGACAATTCTGTACTTGTTTAGAGTGATTACGACCACTGTGTAGGCGTGCACAGACCATCTTTCGGACTCTCTTCTGTTGCTTGTGTGCCGGCACACAGCGCATAACTGTGTGTAACAGCGAGGGCGAGGAGAACTGCTCAGATGGTGCAACACTGGCACAAACTATGCTGAATCCCTCTCTGCTGATAAACGGCAGCAGGTACACTGGCAGTAGCTTTGAGAATGCTGCCTGTACAAGATTTGCCCCCCCCAAAAAAACCAAGTCAGCCCATTTGAAGGAAAGCCTGTTTTTTCTGTTTATAAAGTCAATCTGCTCCCCTTTACATGCCAACCGGAGTCATTTCACGACTTCAAATGCTCGTGTTTGCTGGGGGGACAATAAAAAAAGCAGTCAGTATAAACCTCAGTGTTTCCTCTGTAGTTGTACTGTAGCAGAGGCAGCAGGGGGTAAAGTTGTGTGTTGTTTTTTTTTTTTGTGCTGGCGCTATAAATGGTTTTAGCACAAATGTCTTTCATATTGTGTTACAGGATTTACTTGATCATGGTTAAAGGGCTGAATGTTTGTTCAGAGGAACCGTATCTCTGAGAAAGCAAAGACCACACAAACTAAGGGCCAAATAGAGGAGGGCTGCAGGAATATTTCCAGCTGGTCTCAGCCATGTGAGCGATTTTTACCAATCTCTAAGAGTTAATCAGACTGCAGGTACGTTACATGTTTGTCCTTCATTGTCCTCGTAAGTGATGCATTTGAGGATATGAGGACATGGTCGCCACATTTCTGTCTTCAACATCTGAACAGTGGGAACCACGCTGTGACAGGATTTCATCAGCTGGAGCTCGTCCACTCTTACACAGAGTAGACCTTGACCAGGACTCTCTTAAATGAGATTTGGCCTCGCGACTAGAGGGTCACCATTTCAGTTCCTAGACTGGCAGGATTAATTTGGGTGGGGAAAAAGGATGACGGCTCTTTTCCCTTCCCTCATTACCACCACTGAGGTGACCTTGAGCAAGGCTCCTCAACCCCAACTGTTCCAATTGAGCTGCTCGGTAACCAGCAGATCAGAGAATGGTTACACTGGGCAGAACAGGGTGTTCCTTGAAAAGAGAGCAATGCTCTCAGTGAACCTTCCCTGAATGAATAAAGGTGAGACAAACAGGGGGAAGTAGCCTTTCACTTATAATAAGGTATTTACAGCTGCCAAAGTCCTTATCTTTAAATCAACAATGAAAGTATGTAAGTGTATAAGTGGTTGTTCGGTGTGATGAACCCACAAAATTATAACCTGAGTCTGCTTTTCTTTAGCTTCAGTTTATTGCTTTTTTTAAAAATTTTTTTACGGCCACAACTTTACTGCTTTACCCTTGCCGCCCTCTTATCAGTACACAGCAGGCAGCTGTCTTTTTGTGGGAAAAAGGTCTTAAAACTGGCCCCGCACTACAGCATCAAACGGCAGGCAACAACATTAGCGGCTAGCTTGTGAATGTATTGAAGCATAGCAGAGCTAAAAGGAGAGACAATGTGTGACTTCACATTGTCAGGCGGACACAAAACACGACTCCAAATTAATGTGAGCGCCCCAAGTGAAATAGTAACCTTAAAGGTCCCATGTTATGAAAAACATGTTTTCATCAACATTCATCAAGTGGTCCTCCCTCAGCCTGCCAACTCCCAGAGTTAGGAAAGCAAACTATCCACTGGTAAAATGGTGTTCCTGCAGGCAAAATTCTGCTCCTTTCATTACGTAACAAAAGGAGTCATTTTCATAGACAGGCCTCCTCTGTGTGGTGATAGGAGATATCCGAGAGGGGGGCGTTCATCCCTGAGGTGAAATTCGGTGTGTCCAGCTGTAAGATAGCAGTGTTTCGTAATGTCGCCACTCAGAGCTAGACACGCAAATTGCTCTGTTGTTGGTTGTAAAAATCAACGTAAGTGCCTATATTCTGTCCCAGCTGAAGAACAACAGAAGAGACTGTGGTTTCATTTTTTAATGCTCGTGTTAGCTTGTATGTGTGTGCTAACCACTTCACATCGGACTGCTCCAGTAACGACGGTCAGTACAAAGCTGGCTTTGCCTCGACACTGACCCTCGTAAAAGGAGTAAGTGTCGCTGTGGTTTGATACTATTTACAGTTGCCTACGAGTATGGTGAAGTCAGCTTTAAATTGGCTCGCTAGTTAGCTCCACTTCGGTCTGCTATGCAATGGTGTCTGAAGCGAGTTTAATGTTAATCATATCGTCACAGTAAAAAGTCTGGAAACGTGCAGACTGGAGACAGAGACGATGCAAACAGTGTCCGAGAGTTTGGAGACTGTGTTGGAGACAAACACAGCTTTCGCTAACTGTTAGCCATTAGCTACATGGTAGGAATTGTAACAACACATACGAACAAACTAACATTATTCAGACACACTAACCATCCTGAAACATAGAGCTGCAGCTGCACAGTCTGTATTTCTTTAGGAGCCTCTCAAACTGGTATGGTTGAATGAAAGTGTCTCGGCGAGCCAGAGAGTGATGCATAGCAGGCAAGGCAGGCGTTGACAGACGGAGCTTGTTAACATTTAAAGGTGCAGGCACTGAAACATCAAGCTCTCATTAGAGCTCACTTGAGCGACTTTTAGACAGCTGAAATTCAGGACCACGGATGGATTTGGGGCAATGCATTTCGAATACAGTGTTGTTGGACCTCTGACAGCTGTGTGAAACTGATAAAAAACAGTATAATATGGGACCTTTAATGTCTCCTGTAAAGTGCTGACTTTAGTCTTGTGGGGCTGCAGCGAAATCAGCAGCCTTGATGACTGCGCAGCGAGGTGAGTCACAGAAGCCTCTGAAGGGCCCAGGTACAACCCAAGGAGAAAAACAGCTTGGTAGTTGCGATGTGAAGTGTGTTGTGGCATGTAGGCGCAGGGAGGGACTGAATGACAGGAGGGAGGTAAAGAGGAGAGCGAGGTGTCATAAAGCGAGCGTGCGCTGTCCTTGGAGGTCGCACTGCTCCATTAAAGAAACAGAAAATGATCCATCCCCGAGGCTGCGTGACCCCCTGATCGAAGGGACGGGCTCGCACAAACAAACACCACCTTGAATATCAAACACATCTCGCTGCGCATAATATTATTAAGAGGGCTTCCGTGGTGCCTGGGTAATTTGATTCATGCCTTGATCCATCTGTCTGGGTATCACAAAGAAACAGGAGCCATATGGAGCAATTTTTTTCCTCCTCGCTTTCCTATCTTCTGAATCATGAAATTTTAACTGGTGCCAGATTGCCAATCGAAGGACGATCTCACATACTGGGCTCCATATATAATGTATATATTTGTTTCTTCTTTAAACTTGGCCTTGATGTATCCTCAAAGAATGGAAAAGGAGAAAGAAAGAAATATGTTAAAATACGATGGCTGTGAATTTCAAGGTAAAGATGGATTTTGAGGGTAGAAAGAACAAACAGAGCTGAATGACTCACACACCGCAGACCTGTTTTCCTCAACGCTGAAATGGTGTTCTTGGGACTTCAATACAATAGCATGTACCTGAACAGTCTCAATTTGTTGTGTCTTGACGGGTAAAGGTGTGAAGAATGAATTACAGTGTGTTTAACAGCTCTAAGCTGTAAATATTAGCATACCGGGCTAACTTGGAGCTATTGTGGCAATTTTTTTAGGTAACTACATTTCAGAGGTGTTTTAGGTTACAATGGAGAAAAAAGCCTGGATCATGATAGGCTAGCGCTGCTGTCTCGCCATTTTTCCACTGTGGCCCTTGGTGCAACTGTGTCACCCTTAAGGCTAACGTTAGCGGCCCTGGCACAGTGTTGACACTTGTCACCTTGCTTGTCCAAATAGGCTATGAAAGCAAAGGCTGAAAATGAAAATGTTGGAATGAAATGAAAAGACCCGCGCTTACAACACTGGGGCTAGCTACCTATACACAGCAACATATACATGTCTTCTATGTGGAAGATCAACTGGTGAGGTTGACCTGTTAGCCTCAGTCTTTATTATGTGTTTAGCCGTCGGAGTTTGCAGTGCTTAAGTGGAAAACTTTGTTTTGGCTCCTTTCAGGGAGCTCACAAACCAAATAAGTTCAGCACCCTGCAAGGAGTCTGAAGTCTCCTCGGCACAATGAGAGTGATTAGTTATTAATGGCTGCAGGCATCTCTCTTGCTGGCAGCGAAATGCGCTCAATAAACACACACAGCGGGGCGCGAGGCTATTACAGTGTGTGTGATGAACGGGTGCTATCTGTGCACAAATCACCACACAGAAATGTCACCACGATAGCATCCACCGGACGGTGATGGAGCCGAGTGTGTGGCATGTTGTTAGCTCGAGCACTTCTGCGAGAGTCACTGCTGCTCTTCAGGAAGTCGAACGTCAGCCCGATGGCAGCGGCGCAACTCTCGTGTCTCGACTTTTCCATACTGCACGGAGTCATTTCTGTTTGAGCGCGGGTCACAGCAGGTTAAATGTCACCACGGGCTGCGGCGATGCAGCACAGTGTGCCAATCTGCATGACAACAACACTGTGTGAGCGGTGGCACAATGGAGAAAATGAAAAGGGTTCTCCTTTTGTCATTTGTTTCAGGTGAGAAGGCTGTAATCTGAAAGGCGGGGAGAGGATATGGCTTCCCCTTTCTACATAAAGGTGGAATCAAATATCACCACCAGGCGCTGCGGAAGCAATATACCGAGCTGAGCATACAGTAGAGCATATTAGGCCTGCCTTCAACAACAGGCATACCCGAGGAAGGATGACAGCTCTGATCCAGGATTCATTATATGCTGCTGAATGTGGTGGTGGTTCAAGGGGTGATCCAGATGATGGAGAAGAAGATTTAAACTTTAGGGTAGAAAATAGTAAATAGAAGACAGGTTGACAAAACGAGGAGGGAGCGTGGCTTGTTCTGCAAGATTTGTACGGCAGCCTCAAAAAAACAACCCCATAAAAACGTCTCCTTCCCCTTCTCTCGCTGCTCTCTCTCCTCTTTTGCATCTCCAATTAACTTCCCCGCCGACCGTCGAGCCATGAAGGGAAATTGCCTCTATCTCGTCTCCTCTCACATATTCCTCCTCAACAGCAGGCCGGTGGGAAAACATTGTTAGTATCGCGGATGTCACTGAGTCACTCGATAACTCAGCGCCGATGATCGCAGAGGACCAGATGGAGCAGGAGAATCTCTGGTGGCTTATTCATTCATTTATCTGATGCATCTCTCCTCCACTTCTCCTTCAAATCTTTCAGCCTCCTCTCTCCATGCTGCTACCTTATTTTATAGAACTTGGGGAAAAAGTCCTCATTTCTTTTTTTTTTGCGAGGTGAACATGATTCTTTTATATGCAAATATGTTCCCTGTCGGATAGGTTTGAGGAATAAATTTTTCCTTTAATCATAAAAAATGTGCATGGGTCAGCATTTACTCCTGGTGATACGGGATTTAGATTAAAACTTATGTAAAGCAATTTTTTAAACTGTAGCTAAAGTTACTTTAGCAAAAGAATTGTCTGCTGCAGTGTTTACAGGCAGTGTATTATTGAATATCGTACTGACTGTGTCTGAAAGTTAAAAGGTTAAAAGCTCAGACGCTCTTCTCTCCCACAGAAAACACTGCTCCTGAAACGCATCGTCAGTCCCGCCTTCTTGAAATATTGAAATATTCTCATCACCATTCTTCAGCACTGTGAGGCCCCTTTATTTCCGCCCTCTGTTATCATTACATTGTACCATCGCAATGAGATTTCAACATCGTTAGAGCATTTTTGCATTTCTCCTCGCTTAATAAGTCATCATTTCTGTATTTAATATGAATTTTAAAAGTTATTTCAAATATTTATGTTTTGCCTCAGCCACAGTGGTTCATTTATTTTGTGAGAGCAATGCAATAATGACTAAACTGAAGCCTTTGTTTCTGGTCTCTGACAGCGTTATTACTGAGATCTCAAACACGACAATTAGAAGTCCTCATAAACGCACAGTTTAACTGTGCTGTAGGTCACAAACATAGAACGCTTTCAGCCGCATTGAATTTGATTCTTCTATGCTGTCAATAAACACTACGTCATAAAAAGTCAACCAGAAAATGGGCCTTGTGGGTAATTCATCCACATTTAAACACCTCTCACGAGCTCGTTCTTTGTTCCCCATTTCAGGCTCAGGTTGATCTATTAAGCGCAGATCCAATAGTCCCAGAAATGAAAAAGCTGATGTCGATATTCTCATTAAATATGTCTGAGTCACCGAATTAGAGTTAGCTCCCTCATTGTTTTTATGGTTCTCCTATCCACCTTTTTTTCCTTCCTGCCTGTTAACTTATCTCTCATCCATCTTTGAATGTCTGCATCCCCACCTCACCTCTGTCTCCCAACTAATTTGCCCCCTTTCAAACTCTTCTTCTTCTTTTACTGCTTCCTCTTCTTCTAGACTGGACCCTACATCTCCCCCCGGACTGGTGCATGTGCATGTTTTTGACCTTCACTCCCAACATACTTCCTGCTATCCCTCCCTCTTGTCTCCACTCAACCTAAAGTCCGGTCCTTGAGAATATCGAGGCTATTTTCCCCTCGAAATTCTCCGTCTACATTTTCCTGTCTCTGTGTTTCTTCCACTGTCTATTCAGTTCTCCACATCTCTAAAGGGCTTTTAAGCATCTTTCAGTTCCTTGTTGTGGTTTTGGTTTGTACGGACTCAGATTCAACAAATGACCAGAAATACAATTTGAATGAATGCTTGTGTTGCTCTGAGTCTTCCAGATGTTTAAATAAGCAGCTGCAGTGCTTATAGCTTGATGCGCTTCCCCCAAAAAGTCTAAGAGTTGACTGTTTGGGTTTAAAGGTTCAATTTATAAGATACCGAATACTGACAGTAGGTCCGGCCAGCCACCACCCAAAGTGTCGCCAATTGACGAGGTATGAATGAGACTCGTCAACCAACTATCTTAAAAATTCAACCTCGCGTTTAGAGAGTCACCAAATCCTATGTCACAGAGTGAAGCAGGAAGTCAATGAATGTGACTAAATGTGAATAAAGCTCTAAAAAGGGGCTCTGTGGAACTTCTGTGTTGCGCTTGAAGCTGGTCATTAGCTTATGCTAGCAGACCCCCACTGCTAAACATTGTTTTGAGCCCAGACATACTGCAGGAGCATCCATTAACCCAGAGGACTGCCCTGTGCTGAGATATGTCAGTGAGCATCAGCCACAGACAGACATCCAGCTTCCTCCCCTGCATGTGAAACTTCAGGAAAAAAAAAAGAGGGGGAAAAGGTTTTCCTTCAGTTGTCCTGCGGCCTCTGGGGTGGAAAGATGATGGATGCTGATAGGCCTGTCACAAAAATCAATCACTCAGCCGCTAAGGCAGTGAGAGAGCGAGCCGGCCAGTCCAGCAATCACTGATTCAGCTCTGCAGCCCGTATATACAGTAGGTAAGACAATCCCTGAGGGTGTTTATAGCGTGAAGGTGAGGACGTCAGCAAGCTCCAGCCAGGCAGGAACCATAGGTGAGAGTATCTGTCCTCTGTGGGCAGTAACACTGGTGCACTAGCTCACATGTACCTCGCATCTGCGGTTGAGTTTTTGGTGGTTCTGAATCCTAAAAAAATGCTGGCGTTTTAATTCACTCCTCTTGACATTTCAGAGGAGGAAAACAGAATCTGTGGCTCGGTGTGATGAGCTTATTTCTGATATAAAACCCTCCACTACGGGGCTCATGGGGGATTTAGCGCTGTTTGCACAGTGGCGATGTTTGTGGCGCGCAGGGCGAAGGCTCGCCGCATGTGGTCAGGATGCAATCAGCCACATCTGACAGGAAAATAATGATGTACTATGAGGGCTGGTGAGCATGGAGGATCTCATTTAAACGGCTTGTAAAATGACGGGTCGGATCGGGAATGGGGGGTATTTCAAATTAGCTGAGAGACAAACTGAGTTTCTTCTTTTATGAAAACAAGTCAATTGGGCTCTTTGTGGTGTGGGAAGCAATTTAGTTCCTGGGAGGAGTGTGGAGAAATCGAAACAGGATCTAATCTGATTGAGCAATAACCTTCACTAAAGGTGTGACAACTACACGGCAACACAACAGCATCCTTTATGTGATTACAAAAATAACCATTAAGCTCAACCATCATCCCCGCACGATGTCTCTGCCATCCAGTTTTGTGTTATTATGACTGCTGGAATGACTACTGCAACCAGAGAAAGGTGCCGTAAGTCAGCAGAAAGCACAGAAAGCTGGTTTTATTGTACATGGAGAGAGAATCCGCACCATCCCTCACATACTGCATCATGCTTCCCCCTTGTAGTTATACTGATGCAGGGTTATGACACCAGGAAACAGAAAAATGATGCAGCACAATCCTCCCCCGACGAGGTGAAAACAGGCTTTTAAGAATGTGTCTTTGGTGGGAAAGACCAGGGAAACTGACATATACGGAGCGAGCGTGAAACTTTTCAAGTCATGGCGTCAGGAGTTTGCCCACGTTGTTGCCACTCGCTACTCGGAGCTTCACATACTGTACACTGACAAGAGACGGTGAAGACGTGACGCTATGAATAGCAACAGATGCATGTATATTCAACATTCAGCAAGCTGTCGTGACATGAGCCGGGTGTTCAGCGTACAGCGAGTTCAGCCAGTTTGTTCATTGAGTTAGTGAACAAACAGCACGTCAAAAAGTCGATGAGGAAGTTTTGGGGGGATTTTTGAGGTAACTTTGGCTGAAAAATTTGAGGGTACCCCGCATGGACGGGGAACCTTTCGTCCATCACGAGCAAAAAGGACTTCATCTTTTATCCACAATTCTAGGGCGATGAATCTGATATCTTTATCGATATCTGCTCTGACAAAGTGTGAGCAGCATCGATTAAGTTTCCAGCATAACGTGGCCGGGATAAAACAAAAATAATGAGAACCCATTTTCCAAGCGTCAGTGTCTGCACTTCTACTGCCGGAGGAGAAATACGGAGTGTGACAGGAGCTCATAGCAGCGTGCACCCAGAGGGAACCTGGTGTGCTGTGGTGTCTCCAACATCGCTCATGTCTTTCCTCGTTCTCTCCCTCTACTCTCTTGTATCTCAGTTATCGATCGACCCACTTCCTTCTTTCCCTCGCCGTCTGGGGGCCGTCCGCCGTCGTCGCCCTCCTTCTCTTACACACTCACTATCTCATTCTCCTGGTTCATGAAGCCCATCTAATGTCTCGGCCCTGCGCTTGTACAGTGACGTGAGGATCCGACCACCTTATAACATGCTGCACTGGGAGCAATCATATATTGTACTTGGCCAGTGGGTTAAAATCATTTGGCTAGAGGTGCACAGGTCAGGAATGAGCCTCTAAATGAATATGACCCTCAGCCCAGCTGATACTGAACACAGACAGAACGACGGCACAGTGTTTCATTAGAGGTTGGCGTGATGAATGAATTTTGGGAAGAAACTATTAGGACAAAAGACGGCCAGCGTGCACGGTTGATGTTAACATCATTTTCGTGTCAGAGGCATCGGTTCACCCTGCAGAAAGGACGCATTGCCGACCAAGTCCACCTCAGGACATTAGGACAGTCCACCGCGCACACTGTTTATTCACAGCCATGAGCGCATTGGAGCTGAATCCGGTACGCCCGACTAACACGTCGACAAACAGGGTGGGAAGCGAACCTGCATCCTCTTGCTGCATTGGCCAGAGTCTGAAATTAAGTTTTTCCGGGTTGCTGAACTCAATCTTGTTGCCTGCCACCGAGCTGAAATCGTAAACACTGAGTCGGTGGTACCTGACAGTCGAAATATGTAATATATTGTGTAACCTTAAACCCTGAGTACTGATTTTCCAAAAAACCCAACCTGAAGTTTGTACCTGCTGCAGCCGACGTGTACCCCCTGTTTGGCAGGCAGTGGCAGGTGCTAATGGCATCCTGCGGTGAGGAAACTAATCCTGCATCCTGGTCCAACACACACATACACATATACCATGAGTGGTGGACGAGTAACAGCCTTGGGCAAAAGAGCTACAGCGATTGAAGCAGACTAATATTGATGGCCGCCACTAGATTCTCTCTGCGCACACGGAGGTCAGAGGTCAGGGATCAGGGTCAGATGCTGAACTGCATTCTGGGAATTGGCTGTCCTACATGAGGGAAATGGGGTAGTGTTCTGAAAAGAAAATCACTCTTTAAACAGCAGCTTCAGACTCTGTCAAGACTTCATTAACCTTCAGGGGAGTCAAATCAACCCCTCCATGTGTTATTACAGCCTGATCCTGGAAGCTACAGCCTGGAACTGGATCAATGACAATTCGGCTGATAGGTGACTATTGATGCACAAGACATTAACATCAATTATGACTTCTTTAAATAAAGATTCTTTTCAATAACTCATTCTCTGGTGAGGGGTCTTCACTCATTAACAGAAGGTGTGTGTATATGTTGTGCACTCATGACTTGTGTTGTACACATCACCTACCTTGAGCTATGGCTATGGACTCGAACTTGTGCAGCTCCCTCAGCAGACAGGTGCGCTCAGTCGGATGCAGGCTATAAATAAACTCCTTGGCTCCCCGGGGCGAGTTGAGGGGCTCCACGGGCTCCTTCAGCGGGTGTGTGCCCAGGTTACACCGCTGCACCACCGCCGGGAAGAGCGGCTCCGGGGCGAACCGCGCCGGGGACGCTCCGGCGGCTGCTTGGTGGCTGTTGAGCCCGGCTGTGGCCAACCCGGCGCCGGCTCTCAAAGAGAGGGCGGGCCGGAGCACTCTCCGCAGGCAGGGCAGCATCTCTGGGACGGAGGAGAGGGGGGGTGGTGTAGAGTAAAGATGACCTGATGGAGGACAACACAACAGGCCCGGTTAACACACTGAGCCTGGATTCATCTAAAAAAAACAACAACAACACACACACATGACGCGAGGATTCAGCTACGATTTGAATCGATCGCCCACCAACACAGCCTCCATCTGGACGCAGCCTGGGTTTATTTAAGGGCACAAACACACACACGGGGCCTGACAGCGACAACAACACTAGCCACACTGACTATATGTCGGTTCAAGCTCAAGAAAAGTATGAGATGATGCGACAGCCGTCCACAAAGATCCAACCGCAACTTGTCTTATCGGACGCACCTCAAGTCGATGCTCCGCTGTCCCGTCCGACAACCTCCACAGGAAACCTTAGAGGACGACAGAGGAGCTGCTCCGGCTCGTATCCGCCCGCAGAGAGAGAGAGACACACAGAGAGACAGAGACAGGGAGAGAGAGAGAGGCAGATCGTCCAGATTAGCAGCACGAAACCTTTCGAACACCTGACTTGGGCTGTGGGCTTCGGTCCAAAATCACATTTTTGCGAGCGTTAATCCCGGATGGTGTGAGCACCTCTGGCTGACAGGATGGTGATACGGAGGGAGAGGGAGAGGGAGGCGGATGGGAGGGCTCCGGCAGACCCGAAAATATTGCCCAATAGCAGCGCTGCTTTCCTCCGCGCGTAGCTCTGACGGCACCGGCACGCGTGCGTACAGCCAGCGGCGCGCAGGGCACAGTGGACCGGGGCGGCTGCTGCTCACGTGGTGGAGGAGAGATCACTCCTCCTGTAATCAATGATTACATACCTGATTTATTTTCTCAACATGTACACAGTGAAATATCCCAGCCGTATGTGATATTTCACTGGAGCTTTATCTAACTTGCCGTCTCTAAAAATGATTATTATACTTTATCTGAGGTCACTAAAAGGGGCATCTTACAGCTGAGATTTAAAAAAAATCAATAATACTACATATTCACAGTCAGGCTCTCTCAGGATTTTCAGGATTAGCTGAAGGTGTGTGTGTGTGTGTGTGTGTGTGTGTGTTTGACATGTGCCCATCCCTCTCTGCTATTATGCACGTGGGGCATTTGAACTATTCATCCGGGCCACAGTCAGTCCACACCCCGAGAAAATATGACACCATGTGGAAGTTATATGTGTCAAAGGAGGAGGCCTGTAAGTTGTGACACAAAATGGGTAAAAATGGCTTTTTTCTCCCCCACATTTTTAGTATCATTATTATTATTTCCTGATTTTATTTCAAGGCTTTCTGCGTCAGAGTAGCAGACCCACGATTTGGGCTGCGCATGTATCGATCAGGCCAGTTGCTCTAGTGCCTCTGAGGATGGGAGGAGAAGCTGGACATCAGGTTTGAAGGGTTGACAAAAGAGCTCAGGCAAGAGCGACCCCTGGTGGCCAACCCCGGGAACACTACTTGTTTAGCACACGGGTGGTCGCTCCAACGAGCTTGTTGACCTCAAGTCTCTGTTTTTGTTTTTTTCTCCCGCAGCAGAGAGTTTCCATTCAAATGTTGAACAAATTGTAAAACTGAGGCCAGGTGAACACTAAAGCGGCCTGTCAGGACTTCAGGAGTGTCAGATGAGGGGCCACGTGGAGGAGATACATTTTAAAACAGATTTTTTATTTTCATTTTTTTTTTTCTGACAATATACTTACATCCTGATTTAACCGTTGAGTCTTTAATAATTTTAAATGAGGAATGCTAGGTTGTGACAATGCGTTTTAGCTACAGTCGTGCAACATTTTGAACATAAACTGATACAAATGTCATCATTCAGCGTTTTTAAATGGGAAACAGTGAAAAAAGGCTGCCCAAACAAACGCGGGACAGTGATAATATAGAGAGGAGCTTCTTAATGTGTTGTTATGTGCACAGATGCAGTCATGGGATCATGATGATCCCAGAAAAATGCTTGGATTGGCAGTCTGGATTGTGGTTTATTTCAGACATGGCCCCCTCCCCAATATATACCATCAAAAAGTCAATATGAACTTGTAAGTCCAAAACAGTACTGGGATCCTGACACTGGTGATAGAGTGTGTTAAATATGTGTTCGAGGAAACATGTGACGATGCAACCCAAAGTAGCTGACCCCACAAAGCCTTCTGTGTTCTCCATGCCAAGAATCTGGTTGCAGTATCTATAGCATGGTAACTTGCCCTGATCACTGAGCAGGAGTACTTTTTGGCAATGTACAAAACATTTTATTTTGTGTCACTCTGATGAAGTAACCTGGTTTGTGTCCAGCTATTTTACTTCTAACTATCTTCTCAATTGATTTTCCATAACATTTTGTGCTTTGCAAATTATAATAAAAGTAAGACTATGAAGTAGTATAGAAGATTTTGGCCTCCTAGTTTCAATCACAGAAAAAAAACAAATAGAGAATTTGACAGTCTTGGTATACACAGAGGCTAGACATGTTCAAGAAGTCAGCGAGCCAAAGCAAAATTTATACTTTTATTGTATTGCTAAAGCTGTCATTACACAAAAAATAACAATCTTTTACTTCCTGAAACAAACTGGATCATAGGCTGTTGAACTGTACAGGGACAGACAGAGAGGTCAACTCTCCTCAGAGGGGGAACAGAAGCTAAAAACCTAAACTAGAGACCAGGTTTAACTGTACTTTCAAAACCCTCACAAACTATAAACTTCTTATTCATAGGATATACTGACATTTGGCAACTCTGATATAATATATATTTATGCTAGCAATTTAAATATGGAAATTACAGGTTTATAATACAAGTCTTAGACAGGTGGATGGCCCAAAAACATACAAAAACAAAACATATTAACATCATGAAACAATATCAAGAACTGAATGCTGAGTTTCCCAAAACATCTGAGCAATAATATCATCTTTGATGACATTAAACTGTTAAGGGGTATTTTAATTTAGTATGCAAATGAGTTGATGACATCATTAGTTTTCATCATGTTGTCATGCATCCTACTGTAACTTTCAATTACATTAAATGCATATGGGACCTGTTAAAAGTAAAGAAACATTTCGATGCTCAGTGGCTTTGGGAGACTCAGATTATAACAGCAAGTGTGCCATTTGTTCAAATCTTATAAGATGCCTATCAGATAAAGAGTTTTTTTTTTTTTTTTTTAAACATATTACCTGAAATCAGTTGTAAATAAAAGGGGTACAAACACTTTCAATCACACTCAGGGAACAGAGATCAGCTCTGCATCATGCAAATGACCATTCGTCTCTAAATCTGAACCCATAATACTGATGCGAGCCTCTTTGTTACACAACTTAAACTTAACTTTTTAAACACATTTCTGACTTCCGGTGGTACCTAGAAGTCAGAGGAACTCACTGTGCTGCGATTATTAAATGCAGTTTATGCATGTATGTGTGAAATAAAGGACAAAAATCATTAAGAATTCACTGATGAAACAACACATCATCAGATAGTACATGCACGGAGAGAGGAAACAACTTGGTTAATCAGATACTTTACATACGAGTATAAAAATAGAGATAGGTTGAGAAAGAAAAAAGATAAAATAAATAAAAACCTGTGTGAGTTTTTGGACTAACTTGTACAGCTAATTAACATTTACACTTTCATACATCTTGTAGTAGCCATGGTCTCACAGTGCTTGAACTGAAATTCAAATTAAAGTACAGACTGTAACTCAGGGATATGAATTGCTTTTTGCCTATTGTCTCACAACGCTGCAGCCACATCTGCAAATGATCTTCATGTCCATATAAAAAAGGATATTTAAATGTGCCCCGGGTGACATGAATTTCTTAAATTATCCACTTTATGTTCATGTATATTCCTACTTTTTAGCTAGAAAATATCTGTACATATCAGATGTGTCACATTTGATGCCGTAACAAAAAATCAAAAGACCAAAAATTGAAGATGATGGAAGGAAGAACCTTGATGAATTAAAAGGACATGAGCATGCATGCTACATGCGGTTCAAAGCCAACAAAGAGTTCATATAACAGCCATCGGGCAGAACAATAAAAACTGTATGGCATTACCAATTACACCTTTACACTCATGTCTTTCAAAACATCAAAAAAATGTATCCTCATAACTTCTATAAAATGTTTAATAATACATATAAATTTGAATTAACATTTAGTTTGGACATGGCACATCTGTATTCTGACATTTATTATGTTATGAGCATTCGAGGTGCAGCAGGTTGCAGCATGGCTAGTAAATGCTTTATGAAAGAATATATAAGGGCTAATATATAAACACAAACCACTGAGAAGTTCTACAAAGCTCAGCATGTAGATGATGCAGATGAAATTATATTCATACTGGAAAAAAATACTGAGAAATAAAAACTGATTCACATCCAAAGGCAATGGAGTTTGATGATCGTTGTTTGAAAACCTGTTGAAAGCTGTGGAACTTAATGATTGTGGCACCATGGAGGAAGGAAACGTAGCAAAGATACAGAGAGCGAGAAGCACCGACACACTCCTCAGCAACAGAGACGTGCAAAATTTATGTACACATCATGGAAATACCAAAACTAAAACTATAACAAAACAGGATGTGTAGTGTCTCTCAATGTGACAGCATCAACCATGTGACGCTTTAGTCGCGCTGTAGTCTCCTAACACAAGTTGCTGGTCACAGCTCTGCCCATCTTGGCTCTGTGGACATCTCATGTGTCCTAGTGGAAGACAGCTTTCACAACACGGCACCCTTCTGCCCTCCATTTCAGCAGTCAAAGCATTTCAGGAGATGCCAAATGGCGCGATCAACGGTCGACCACTGGAGCCATTAGAGCACCTGAATATTGTTCTCTTGATGCTGTGAAGTACTTGCATTGGCTGTTGTGCTCCTTCTGCCAAGTCGCTTGGCAGTTGGAATGCCTATTCATCCCACGGTGGTGCAACGCACCCCCTAAACAATGAGTTTGTACAAATAATACAGTTGAGTCTTTTTTAAACTGAGAATACACATTGTCCTTATCCAGCCCTCTGCCTCAGGGAGAATACTGGATACATGCCTGTATAATATGTCTTCACTGTCCTCTTAAAGAAACAAACACACTGTGGTGTAATGCTACAAAAACATCCTCATGTTTTTCATTACGCAGCTGCAGGCTCAGATTTGGAAAACATTGTAGTGCTTATTTGAGGACCAAAAAGAGAAATTAGGTCATATCCTTATACGTATACAGGCCTCTACAATTACTCAACTTATCCAAGAATCTACCTCAAGTAGGCCTGTGATCCACTTAAGGTCCAAACCAATATGTCAGCATACCTCGCTTCACATAATTTCAATACATTTTCTTCCTTGAGACTTGTTACAGATGCTGTCTGCAGTGAGGTATTCTCACAGGTGGAAATTTACAGGATGAGAAACACTATATGTGGAACAGGTGTAATTGATTTCTCATACTAGCAGAAGAAGCCTTTTGATTCTGTACATCATGTTTCTATCCGCAAAGCCTTTGACTTCATTTACACAAATGTTGAGGGTTTGGCCTCAACTTCTATAATATGTCATCATGCGATACGTGGTGCAGAGCGATCATTGGTGAGGGTTCTCTTGAGCTTGACTCCCTTGCGAATGGCCACCAGCATGTTGCCTTCTCTCGCCTCTCCTCCCTCTTCTCCTCCTCCATCCTGTCCTGTCTCACTCTGAAGGTGCTGCTGGTTGGGCAGGGGTACACTGGGAGGATTGGTTGTAGCCTGACCACTCCAGGACACCATGGGCAGCGTGCCAGCATCCCCGCCTCCTGCAAATGTCGGAGAATCTGGACTGTCATCCACTCCTCTTCTTCTTCCCCCCATCTCCTCTGCACTTCTGCTCCCATTAACTGTTCCTGGCATATCAGGCACTGTAGGGATTTTTACAGGGATGACCGGCGTACGAATAGGGATGGGGCCCGTGCCCCCAACTGAACCTGAACGGCGGGCGGAAGGTTTTGAAGAGGGGGTGCGGCGGATTGTGGCTACTCCAGGAGTGACGATAACTGGACCGTGGCCTGTAGAATAGGAGCCGGATGCATTATGGGAGCTTGATCCAGAATAAAAACCCTGACCTGAGCCTGCAATGACAGAAAGCAAAAGATCTGTTAAGAAAATTGATTTTAATACTAATAAAATACATTTTAGTAGATTATAAGTACAATACAAAAATTGAACGAATGTAGCATAACTATCCAACTGTTGAACTTCCAGTACAGCCTGTACCTGTAGGGGTTGGAGGATAAGCTCCAGTGTGGACAGGTGTGGAGGGATAGGGTCCTGCAGGGTAGGCCCCCTGTCCTGGGTAAGAAGTCGGTGTGCTGGGCAGGCCGGCTGTGGAGGCTGGCCGCTTGCTCTGGAACATGAGCCGGTAAGACTGACTGATGTCACTGTTTCTGGGAATGGTGGAGGACTTGTCGAAGTCAGACGGCTGCTGCTCAGGCTCCTGATCTCCAGCCATTGAGAAATAGTCGTAGTCTGATACTAAAAAGAACAAATTAAAAACATAATGAGATGATGCATATTCTGATAGTAGAGGGTAAAAGAAAAAGTGGTTGGCTCATACCTTGTGAAGGTATTGTATCTTCAGAACAGCAGGGTGTGTTGGTCTGCGTACTGTAGCCACTGGAACACTGGATGGAGTCACGACTGGACCTCTGGGTATCCAGTTCCAGACCTCTGGTTAAGGCTAGAGCCAGTTCCTCATGGGCCTGGATATCACCAGCCTGGAACAATCACCCAGTGACAAAAACATTTGTTAATAGGGTCAGACAGTTTGGCTGTCTGGATACAGTCAGGTACAATTAAAAGCATTAGGTACACCTCATTAAAATCATTAGATGGGAAGATTAGCAGTGGAGGGCTCATTCATTTGCACTAAATGGCATGACTGAAAAAACATCAGCCTGCTAGAAGTTAAATGTGAGGTCACCTTAAAAACACAGTTGCTGTGTTGTTACTGTGCTTTGTCCGGTATTGGGAGACTTAAAAATGTAAATAACTGCGATATTTTGAATGAATTTGCAATCGGCTGGAGTAAAGTAGTGATGTTTTCAAGCACAAAATTGAGAGCGAAGAAGCATAAACGTGGACAGAATGTCTGAAAACGTGGTGCTCCTTTGCATCTAACAATAGAAAACATCAAAAACTATTCATCAGATGAATTAACAATTCACAGAGAGCCTACGGTAGTGCTAAGACAGCAAACTTCTTTCATGCTATTATTAAAAGTGACTTATTAGCATGACTAGAGTCCACATGGGGAGCAGAAAGGTAATAATACAGGTAAAGTAAAACTGTCCCTAAAGAAGCACAACACAAAGGTGTGCTATGGAAAAGAGAGAGACTAAACAACCACAATAAAAAACCTGTCTGGCTGAGATCCAGATTGTCTAAATGAAGGCAGGCTGTGTTAATTACATTTAGACAAAGAGCTGCTGCAGAGAACACAAACAGTATGAGACTTAAACTGACCTTGAGAGGTGAAGTCACAGTCCTGTTCCTCTCCTCCACTGACGCTGATGTCTGGAGCACAGTCGCAGCTGGCCCTGAGGTTGAGATGGAGGCTGAACTGCTGTCATTACTCACACTACCATTAGTGTCCACTACTGCTGGACTCTCCTTGTCTTTCTTCCTCCTCAGTGTGTTGACCATGGGCTGGTCATACGGGCCCGGCTTAGCCCAGTCCTGTAAAGACAGACATTTCAGTGTTGTGCTTTACATTTCTCTGTTCAGCTTTGGAACAGATAGAAATCTTTTCCCCCTTTTTGTTCAGTTCTTCACTGTAAAGTCTTCAGATTTAACTGAAGTGAAGAATCAAACTAAAAATGTAACTGAAAATGAATTTATACAGTCAGGACAAAATGAACAAGGTTTGCACAAACTGTTGACAAGGAGGATGGGAGTAAGTTGATCATCAAAACCGAGCTGATGAACAAACCTTCCAGCTGGGCACTCGTGATGAGGGTATCATGGGTCCCAATGTACAGTAGTGAGGATAGTCTGGGAGCAAGGCTGAGGCGGGACGTGACCATGAACGGGTGGGACTGGAGGAGGAGGTGGAGGATGAAGAGGAAGCAGGGAAGAAGGGGAAGGCAGTGCCTGAACCCGACCCCAAACTCCCCCCGTTGCTATGGAGATATGGGGAAGTGGCCGGACTGTAGTGGTCATAACCATTGGATAACTGGATGCCGGTGGGAGGAGGGATGGTAACAGACAAACAAAACAGAGCAAACAAAGCATGGGATAAATTACTGAAATGATTAAAAAAAAAATCAAAATACACCTCTTCACTGAGGTGAAGAGTTCAAAGGAAAAAACAAGGAATACAATATGGAACAAAGGAAATGGTCACAAATGCTGAACTGAATGAAAACTGGAGAAACGGATGCACATGCACATGGAGTTTGGAGGGTCCTTCAGCATTTCTGGGATAAACTCAAATCAGTAAAATGTGTAACCAAGTTTGAAGTTTAGTATTAGGAGGTAGCAGTGCGTGTAATGCTGGTACAGAGTAGACATTTATGAGGAACAACGTAGGGTTTATAGTGGCTGAGTGTGTTTCACCTTGTCAGTAGCGTGCTGAGGTGCAGTAGCAGCAGCTAGAGAGGAGGGGGAGCTGCAGTCACTGTGAATCTGCCCAGTCTCTGACACTTCAGAGGAGCTGGAAGTGGGATAAGGCTGGAACAGCGAGTGCAGCAGCAAGCGGGAAATGAGACGAGACCAGGCAGAAGTGGGGAGAAAGAGAGACATAGACAGACAGACGTGTACAGAGGGGAGGAATTGCAAAGACAGACATGTCAGCAGGTAGACAGCATAAGCAGAGAGAAGCAGTTTGTTAGAGAGCAGTGGCAACTTTTCCACAGTTCTCAGCAGTTAGTGAGTGAGTACAGCCAAGTGACTGCAGAGGCTGTAGAGAAGGTGCACTGGGAGTCATACCAGCATTAATTTCATGGGACAGTAGCAGTGTTTGAGTGTTGTTAAAGTGAAGCACAGGCAAAAATTCTTTCTCTTATGGATGTATTCCCACCAACTCAACATGTGTCACATAAAAAGAATCTATAAGCCATTAAAGCCCTGGTTATTTAATAAACATTAATAATATGATACTTAATCCATGCTACTCTCCTGAGGGAGGTTAAGGATTGGGATAAACTACAGAACATCAGCCTGCATAAAGGTTTGTCCAAAATGGATGGAAATAAAGAGATCAACATGAAGTGTATGTTGTGTCGCTGCCTTGTTGGTCTTGGGTAAAGGAGTAAACTCCTGAAATCCCTGTTTAACCATGAGACTGTTCTCTTTCAAACCTCAACTACAGTAACTACACTGAGAATGAGGCAATCAGATGGCTGATTCTTGAGACAGTACTGTAAATGGGTCGGGTATGGACCTGCCAAACCACCTTCACTGCATCATAAAAACTTGGAGTCAGACTATACCAATGTGTTCTGGACGGGGGAAATGTGGTTTCTGGCGTGCTCACAAAACGTCATCTAGTGCAGCCACTCTCATGGTTGATCTCAAAACCACAAACCCCGCGTGGACAATCCCCCAGGCAATCACATAGATAATCATCTGAAACCCTGTGTCAGATGGTTAGATAAAACTGACAGAATGAGCCCTGCTGATAGGGGCACATCCTCAGCTCTTGTAATTCTGTTGACACTGTAACATGTCATTTCACTGTGATACATTTAATGAAAATACAATACACAGTATGGTCAAGCCTCTGCAAGTTTAACTTAACCACACTCTGTCACAGCGGTCAGCTCTTTAATAGCAGGATAGGCTTGACCTGCTTTGCCCTGGGCTAGAATGAAGGCAGACTAATTTCCTGTGCATTTATGCTATAATAATAGCAGTGAAATGATTTCACCATGATCACATACACTTACTGCTGCCAGCTAACTGCCTCTCTTTGTGGCTTGGGAGATGTGTGAGAAAATAGTTGTGTGGATTGCTGATTTGGGGTTTTGTCTCTGTCTCCGACTACAATGACTTGTAAATCATAGAGCATATGCGGTTTTATAGTCTTGTCTAAACCATGTGTGCATACTTAGAGCCAGAACTATGGTTAAGTGTGGGTAGCAGAGGTTTTCTACTTACCTTTGTTTCAGCTGGCATTGGCGAGGATGATTTGGACGACGTGTACTGGTCGTGTGATGAAGAAATGAAGCCCGAGTCGTGGGAGGATATGCTAGAGAGTCGCACTGGGGCCTGCTGGGGTAGCGTGGAGCTGCGGTACCGATGGCGAGGGTGATGGTGGTGGAAGAGGTGGTGTGAGGAAGAGGAGGAAGAAGAGGAGGAAGGAGAATGAGAGTGAGAGCCACTGGATCCCCTGGAGTCACTACTGTTAACGCTGTTCAGACTACTGTGAAAGGGGAAGGGGTGAGGGATTAGGGGAGGACCAGATGAAGGAGAAGTTTGGCGGTGACAGGTGGAGTAAAGAGAATCAAGTGCACCCAAAAGCCATGGACAAGAGGGAGGATAAGAAAGAGATAAAGGAAGTAATAGGGAGGGAATGAAGGCAAAGGGTTGGGGGGAATGTGGAGGAGACAGGGTGGGAAACAATTAACACAGCACACCAAGATGCAGCAGGCAGTGACTGAGGCCAATCCAATTAAAACAACAAAACAAACCAACAGAAGAGGCGTGATATCATAATGACAATAATTACAGGCAAGAAATCACAGGATTTCATGCCTTTGAGACAGCATTTCAAGAATCTTCACACAGAACAATCATGAAAAGCATAGTAAAAACTAGGACTAATTACTGTGTGAATTGAAACTTGAAAGCAACAATTTGAAGCAGGTGGTATATTGAAAATTGTACACTATTGAAAATACATAAAATATGTATTAAATCATGTAAAACTTAACAAAAAAATGCACAAGAAGAAGGGAAAACTACTCAAAATGTTTTATATATTGCAAAGAATTGAAATGATAAAAGCTGCTGTCTCACAATGATTTGTCAATTTCAGAGAAAGTGAATTTCTGAACAGTTTGCAGAGTCACTCATGTAAAGATAAAGAAAATGACTAGTTTGAGACTTAAATTATTCCCCTATAACAGCCTGGAAGGCCTTTAAATATTAGAGGCAATTAGAAGTTTTGATTCAATGACAGAAAACCCACAACCCAAAAACTGATGTTAACATATTTTTACAGAACGAATGCAAAGCAATTCAGAACCCAGGCATAAAATGTCTTTCTATAACCCAGAACAGTTCAGGAAAAATCATTGCAAGACCCACAAAAAGCATGTAGGACAGAAGATAAAAGACACTGTCTGAACAGCAAATGCTGAAATGCATCAAATTCTCTAACCTATAATCCTGAGGTTTCTTTCATCCAATTCTGTCATTTTTCCACCAATTACGCAATATCAAAAACATATTTGTGTGCTCTTCCTTTAAGGTCTACTTAAAACCATTTTTCTCAGAGAGGTGAATTAATTAAAAACTATAACTAACAAAGATGAGATGAAAAAAAACATTAACCACTCCAGCTCATATTGACCACTGGGTGGCAGACATAGATTGGGCAACATGAAACTTGTTCTCTGTCCTTGTTCCCTACCATATAACACTGAGGTTAGTAGTCTCCTGAGAACATTCATAATGATTGGTGAGGTCAACAAGACACATTTGCCCATTTTAGTGCAAGTATACATGTCAGGCCACACTATAATCTCTGACTTGACCAAATATAGACGTTTCATCTCAATGGCTGACCAAAATAACAGGAGTAATTTCATTTTCCATTCAACATCATTTTGAAGCACTCTGTATCTCAACAAGACCGTATGGGCACAGCAGGTACATTTGTACTTGAGAGACAAAGCATCTGCTCCATTTTTTGTGGCCATGAGTATTGTTATTAGTAGGAGCTTACCTGCACATGCTAGACTTCCTGGACATAGTGGTGCTGGGGGATGAGGGTGGCGTTTGATATGACCAACCATAGTCTGAGCCCTTCAGATCCATGATCACCTGAGCAGGAGGAAAATTAGTTATACTCATTATTCATTCTTGTAATGTGGAAACAAACAAACAAACAAAGACATTTTTATTCTGAGGAATGTAACCCTTAAAAGAAAACAAAAACTCATACAGGACAAAAACATGATTTTCTGTGTCAGTTGGATGAAGGTGAGTGGTTTTATTTTCAGTTCATTGTTCAAAGTGTTTTATCTCTGTTGTTTTTCCTCACCTGTTCACTAGCAGGGGGAAGCTTGTGGGGGTCAGAGGTCAGCGCTTTGAGGTCATCAGAGATCGCTTGGAGATGTGTGACCTCTCCCAACATAGAAATCTCTTCATCCTAAAAGAATAAATGGCACAGTCAGAAGAGATTTTTGTGAGGTAAAATGAGCTGAAAAAGGCCCTCTTTAGATAACACCAGTTATTTAAAAAAAAAAAACGGTCTGGAGAAAAAATAAACAGAGTTGAGAAGTGTGATGGAGTAGAGTGTATGAAAATTTGTCTTTGCAGTCTGCAGGACTAAAACAAAAAGCAAAGAAACAGCTGACTGAGGGGACTGTGCTGTTCACTCAGTGCTGTCTGAAGATTCATTGATCTCTTTCTGCCCAGCTGTACTCACCACTACAGGCCGCAGCATGGCCACGAACCAGCAGAATCTCTGTCTGTCCTCTATAAGAGCCTTTCTCAGGGCCTGCTTCTCTGTCTCTTCCAGCAGAATGTATTTATCGCTGACATCCTGCATGGCGCTGTCCAGCTGGGGTTGGATATCACCACGACCTTGGGAACATAATGGACACAAACACACACACAGAAAGAATATATACATCATTGGATTACATCATAATAAAATTACCTCACAACTCACAAACCAACAAAAAACGCTCTATTTATACTTTCACAATATTTAAAAATCAAGGTCCTGAGATAAATCGGACCACTTAGCCTTCCTTGACAGCACATACACAAAAAACATTTAGTTATGCTGCTGTTACATGCATGGAGAATCACAAACAATATGATCATGTAGCAGTGAAAGTACATTTCTCTCTAGTGTACCACTGCTCCATGTGTTATCTTTTTCTTATGGACATGGCTATCTTCAAAGCCTACATTTGACTGTCTCCACTACTTTTTGGCTATCATCTCGGCATGAAGGGCCACTCTCATCATGAGAGTGTTTCCTGTCTCTTGTTCAGAGGTGGCGAGAAGGTTATCTACTGGTGCTTGTCTCGAAAAACTTCAACTTGCTGAGATAGCCAAAAGTGAGTTTTGACTATCACTTCACTGCCCTTTGTCAAACACTTATACACCGTGTGTGTGTGTGCGTGTGTGTGTGAATGAATGTGTTTTCATGAATGACAAGTGTGCAAGAACATGTGGTGTCTCTGTGTAGGTTTGAATATGCATATATAAATACAGGGACATCTTATAGCAATGACAATACCAAGGTTATGCTGTTATTCAGCACTACTGAGTGATTGCATGCATTTCTGTGTGAGTGTGTGTGTGTGTGTGTGTGTGTGTGTGTGTGTTTAAGAGAGGATACCCTGAAGCCAAGTCAAACCCTCTCGAGTTCTCTATAGAGGCAGGATGGCTGGCGACTGCTCAAGATGACATACAGCTGGCCTCAAAGGCATTATCTAACCACTCTAGCTACACTTACACACAAACATATACACACATACACACACATACAGTCTTGACTTACATCAAGCTACATCAAGGTTAAACCCATAGTGAACAACTTTGTGGTCTGTTTGCCCGCTCTTGTGTCTGGGCACAGATAACAAACTGGCGTCTTTCATTGACATTAGCCGAGAGGACCTATATCATGCAAATCAGTAGCAGAGAAACTCAGCTAGAGTTACACAAGAAAATTGTCCTCACCTCAAATGTAAAACATAAGGATGCGTGTCCCATGTTGAAGACAAAGCATCAGCTCTTTCTCTTCTGATATGTCACTGCAGTCTATTTTACATGACACAGCATGAGGGAAGTTCTGTTTCCACTGATTTCTATCTCCAATCAGTCCACTAGACCATAGTTACAATGTCAATTAGCTGTGGCTTCAAACACACACACACACACACACACACACACACACACACACACACACACACACACACACACACACACACACACACACACACACACACACACACACACACACACACACACACACACACACACACACAAACTTAGTTGATGGAATGGATTTTAGATGGATGCAGTTCTCAAAAGAAAACATGTGAATCCTGGACAGTCCCCCCCCAGTTTTCGCAGTGTAGCTGCTCCATCAAACACCAAGTTATCTTAATATTGTTTGGTAAATATATGGATTACATACTCAGTTCAAGGATTGAAACTTTCGATCCTATTTTTAACTACATAGGAGTCTAAGATGCTCCTTAGAACTACTAATAAGACAAACTTCCAAATCCACTTCATCAAACTTGGTAGGGACTTTGGTGTCTGGAACTCCAAGAGGAATGTGAGTTATGTGTGTGTTAATGGCAGTTCCTACACTATTACAGTATGGAGACCATGATGGCATAAATGGACTGTAGACTGGAAAGTCCAAATTGCAGTATATATTTTCAGTCTTGTATATGTAGATCCAAAGGCCACCTTTGAGCAGACAAGTATACAATTACATTGTACAAGGTTTTTGTGGAGAACTGGCTGTACGGTTGAGCCTGAAAGCGCTAGACTAGCCTCACTCATTAATCTGGTTTAAAAAGTCAGAGTTCATTCATTACCTTCTGGGAGATTTTAGTTCTTGGTGCCAAGGAAATTACTTGTAACCTGGGCTGACATTTTAAATAATGTTTAAATCAGCAGTTATGAACAGCTGGCCAACAGCTATTGAAAGGTTATGCCAACAAAAAAAAGGAATAATGCATCAATACATCTTTAAAGTCTTTATTGCAAATCGTTCAATCCAGCAAGACACCAAAAGAGGCTCTGCATGAATGTCGGCTCTGTTGTAATGCTCAGTGAAATATTCATTTCACACCACAGCTGTGTTTTCATTAACCCTGTTTTCAAATTGAATAAAAAAACAATTCAAAACTTGAAGCCTTAGTTGGCCTCAGTGTAGAAAAGTAGCTTTTTTAGGTCCCAAAGCCAGCGATGCTGTGGTGTCTCCTTGGCATGCAACAAAACCATGAGCACACTGCATACTGGTGTCTCCCACTAGTTCAAGACTTGGCAGACTGTTTTCTCAACATAACCGCAGTGGTTTTGGAAAGAAGCTACTGTAAGTTGAGGTACTTTGTCTGAGACAGATGGAAAGCCAAATATTTTCTTTGTTGCTGTTTTGGTTGTGCCCATGAGTACCCTTGGGTAATTCTGAACATTATTACAGTCAGAGGCACTTTGCTTCTGAATGCACATTCATAGGCACCTTGTGTCTTTCAATTTCAATTCCATGAAGAAGACTCCCTGTGTTTAGCCCTTTAAAGGCAAATCATGAGCTAACCAATTCGAAACATACATACCCTCATGGTATTCGCAGCGCTCATGAGGATACAGACCATAAAGGGTAAATAATATGTGCTACTTTGAACTGACCACACATGGACTAGAATAGGTCTAGTTTTCAGCAACAAGTCATTGCCATTTCTCAATCATCTTGTTTTGTGGATGTAAAAAACATAATTGAAGGGGTGGGAAGGGTTGCACACACACCCACAGGGACACACATGTGAGCTGAGACAATGCAGGCGCATCCTGGCATGAGATGTCATCTTGTGGTGAGCAGAGGGGTTGTTAGTGTTGAACTTAAGCTCCTGTTATGTTACAACTTTGTCTCTACTGTTCCTCGGGCTGTCCACATTCTCAGTCTCTGTGCCATAACTTGGGCAAATATGTGAATGACAAGGCCTTGATGGCTACTTCCTCTTTCTCCTTAAACACAGACAAATACTGAGGTTCACTGAAGGTCACTGGGCATTGACTGATTATAAACAAATCCTTTCTGAAGCAAATTTCACAAACTGTTTCAGTGTTCAATTAAGGGCAGTTACGGTAGTACTTGTGACAGGTACAGTGCATCACTGTCTGGCTGTTTTATACCCTTGGGATGACTAAGTGATGATTTACTGCAGATGCCCCATGTGTATGTCTGTTATTGTCTACTAAAAATACCAGTCCACCAAATACATCATGGTTACACCAGAGACACACCCTGACGTGCACTAAGTTTCTTTCCTACTTCATTCAAATAAGCACCATCATCCGATTTGTGCAACTACTTAGCGAATTCATTCCGAAGCATGCAGGAAAGGGTTTGCCCTGTGTGTCAGAGAAAAGGAGACTCTTCTTTGATGGCAAATTATGTTATTGTACGGAGAATGTTTTTTGCTAGCTTTGTACAATCTAATATTCAACTTTATTTTAACAATTATTGATATAAAACAGAAAATCTATCTAAAGTTTTAGAGATCTTGCTGATATCCTACAGTTGTTTTTACCAAAGGGGGTCTGCACAGTCTGAGCACATGTTGATAACTGTGCACACAGAGAGAAATGAGATTAGCTGCTCTAGCTTTCACATGACCAATGATTGCATTAGGTTGCAGTCACAGGCTGTTTCTTAGCAGGGCTGGGGTCTCAGGTCAGAAAAACACCCTCACAAGACACATATCAAGTATCAACACAAGCAGACAGCTGGGGTGTTATTACTGTGTGTATACTGAGTTCTTTCCTTCCAGGAAGTCTGACCAACTCATTCCTAAATTTGTGTATTTTAATTTTATTTGTGTTTGTATTTCTGGGCTATGTTAATTTACAGCCTTTTTAGGAGAATCAGGTGCAGTTAAGTAAAGTTATCTTTGCTAACATCCACAACATGGTGTTATACTGGTAGCTGGTAGTGTCTATATGTTTAAAAAGCTTGTATATTAATGTTGAGTTAAACGTTTCTGAGTAATCTATTTCTTATTGCCTTTTTATTTATGAACAGGTCTGTGGTCAAAACAGTTTGTAGTCAATGTTAAAGTTTTGTTTTGGCAACAAAATGGTCTCATCCCTGGGTACGTGGCTCACTGAAGACAAAACAAAGTGCGGAAAGCAAAATAACAAAATCTTGCATGGACCAAACTTAACGTGGCCACCACAGAGCTGATAAACAAGACAGTTTGTGACATTAACGTAAGCAATGGATTCACAGACTATATCAATATATAGTGACAACCATATACTGTAAGCAAGAGCCGCCATATTTGTGAAGAAACACTGAGCATGCATGCATCTTTGCAGGGGACTCAATATCTGGTGGCTTCTTCACAATGCAACCAAGATGCTTGGTTAAACATTACAGTGAAAGCAACCATCTGTGTCTGTTCCACAAACTTACCTAGATTATCAGCTGCAGTGCAGCATAAGGAGAGGGATGGTATCGATACCACATGGGGAAAGGGAGAGGAAAAAGATCCAAGTCAACTAAAAAAGTGCCAATTCTTAATACTACCTAACACCTATAAGTGCAATTTTGTGTGTGTCAATCCCATTATGAGGTGTTTCACACCCAGAACGAGATGACATTGTAATAAAATGATCTGACATGCTTGAATCTGAGTAAAAACATAAGTGCGAAAACAAGCTTCACAGAAATGCCTCTCAAAGAAATCTTTGGCAGTTCCATTAATAGATGGCTATTCAAAGGAAATGCCAGATAGCAGCGGGTTTTGTTTTTAAGAGATGCCATTATCTGATACCAACAGTCTGCTGATATGTTGCCACATCTATAGAGACAAATTGATGAAGCATCTGAAACACTGGTCAATTGGTCAATGAATTCAAATTCATCAAAACATCATTCAGAATTGTATTTTGTTGGATATGCTTCATGAACAAAAACAAAATGGCTTTAATAATGATCAAAGTCACGTAGTTTACCGTAACGATCAACATCCCACAACTTACTGGAAACATCTTCATCTAATTCCTTTTTTGTTTATGATATTTTTTTCTAGCTAGGTAGGTGAATGTGTATGTAGAATCTGAGCCAAGTGAGCTGCAGATGGAAAAAGACCATGCCCCCTCAGAGAGTGTTTACCAAGTAAGGTAATGTTTAGCCTCACAAGATCTGCTCAAGTCTAATAAGAAAGGACACATTTCTTCGACACACATTATTGCTGTCTAATGAAAATGCCTAAAATATACTGTGGACTTCTGTCTTATTTGAAATTAAAGACGGCATTTTCCTTAACAAGTTGTTTTAATCATCTGATTCTTCTTTTAGTTCTCCATGCTGACTTATTGCAGATAAAAATCAATAAAAACCACAACTTTCTTAGATTTGGTCTTAGTGATGCTAGCGCTGGTAGAGACGTAGCCTCTATGGTGAAGGAAATGACTGATTTTCTAGAAGCAATGCCTTTTCTTACTTGTTTAAGACAAGTATTTAGCTTATCTTTTAGCGTGAGGGGCGTAGCAGACTCAGGTTTCATGCAACATGATATGTATGTATTGGTAGAACATTGTTAGTGCGAGATTTGTCTCATCATAATAAGATTAACTGCAATTCATAGTGTTATTTTTGTTCATTCATATAACCTTTGGTTTTAAATAAAAAATGAAATATGTGTGTTCTTTTTGTTACCTTTCTTTGCTTTCTTCTGAAGTTTCAGTGTGTCTGAGGACTTCTTCTTTATTTCCTGCCGGGCTCTTTTATACTCTGGTTAAGATGGAAGAGGTAAAATCAGTAAACTAACTGTGTTAAAAAGGTACTGTTTTTCATACACTTTTTGATAATCTAATACAATGTGAATAGAGCTGATGAAATAACAATACTATTGAAACACTGGCATATTTCATTGCTTTAAGATATCAAAGTAAGATATCAAAGTAATTTCTGGATCAGCATGTTGTGTTATATTTTTCGTTTGTCCTACCTTTAGCATGGTCCTTATCCAAAGTGTTGACTCCTCTTTTCCACTCCTCCATCTCTTCTTGGAGAGGGTTGATCAGACCTTCCAAGAAACCCCTGAGAAATCAGCAGAATACTTATTTGTAATCAGAGGTGGGCTTGATCAGTTAAACTATTTACAAGTAGATTTAAGCCTAATCATAAAGAAGCTGTGCTTGTCACTGCAGAAATTCATTGAAAATATCATCTGCTTGGGTTTAGAATATAAAAAATGATATGCATACAAAATGTGTGTTTTATTGATGAACGGTTTAACAACTGATGAATAAACATTTCATACAAGTGGAGAAAATGTAAAATACCAGCCTGCAACTTCTGATTCTGCTTTGTGGGGTTTGTCTATATATCTTTCACCTGATAATAGCGTAGCAGACAGTCCGTGAAACATAAAAATCATTAGGTCTGCTTTGCCTTTCTGTCTCGACACACCATGGTCTTGTCTGTCAATCATTAACAGGCAGAAAAAAAGGAAACTGAGGAGACTGAGAGAAGAAATAGGCTGCTTATGTCTGACTATGTGTCACAGGAGGAAGTAAGAACCTTGTGCAGTCATGTCTGTCAATCATCACCCGACTGTGCATGTCTTTTATTTGGGATGTATTTGTGAGTGTGTTTAAGAGGCTGTGACTGTGAGAGGTAGGCAGCTGCAGGGTTAGTGCATGAAACTAAAATTAGATTTCTCCCTATTGCAGACATTTCTCTCCAGTGTGTGTGTGTGTGTGTGTGTGTGTGTGTGTGTGTGTGTTTGTGTCAGTGGGTGGTTGGTGACCACGGCCCCCCTGTGTACAGCCCCTGTTATGGAGACCCAAGTGGAATCTCTACTGAAATGCCACCCGAAATTAGAGAGCCCCTTGTCTGTATTATGTGGTATAGAGTGTGTGTGTGTGTGTGTGTGTGTGTGTGTGTGTGTGTGTGTGTGTGTGTGCATGTGTTGTGTGACGGAGAGAGACAGAGAGAGAGAGAGAGAGAGAGAGAGAGAGAGAGAGAGAGAGAGAGTGAGAGAGACACAGAGAGAGAGACGTGGTGTGTGAAGCCACATTGAAACATTATAGACGCCTGTGTTACTGGACAAATTGTCTCTTTTCCAGCATTCCATGACAAGGGGGCATTCATGCCCACACACACACAATGTCAAGACATTGTGAATATGGTGAGATAAGGATTCAAATGAAGACCATTTTATTGGAGTTTCACTATGAGGGAAACAGCTTGGTTCAAAGTACTCTAACCGTGAGTACTAATAAAGGATGCACTGCAAAAGGATATAAACCCAACACAATGTTTACCTTTGAATGTTTGAAAACTTTAGGGCTGACCATTTTTGTCAGAACTGGAGAGTAACATTAGAAGGACATCACTTGAAGTTGGTAGGGTTGAGTGTGCATAGAGGAGACATTTTGTTGGGACACATGAGCCCCCTGTTAATATTCCCTTTTAGCTCAACCAAACCACTGACCTGGGGTTTGTTGACATGAAATCCAGATGAAATCCCTGCTCTCACAGAACCTCTCATATATTCAAACATATTCAAACTTGCACAAGGAAAAAATGATATCAGGTCCCATGTGTTGGTAAATGTCAAAAGTACTGTGGTTGATCAGACACAAGGAAAGAGTTGTGTTGCTTACATAGAGAACTGTTTGAGTTTAGCCTCTATGCTGCGATGTCTCATACACATCCTGGTCAACGCTGATCCAATGTCTCTGGTACCACCTGAAAAACATATAAAAACACATAAATTACAATATTAAAAAAAGCTGGATGAGCTATCAACGCGATAAACCCACTTACACTTACAGTACACAGAAGTAAAGTTTACAACAGTCAGCTAATGTTGGTAATTAATCCACTTCCTGCTAGATTGAGAGTAACTTTGCTGCTAGTAAAAATGTGGCAGGTCTTGTTAAATGACACGTGTAACGAGCACTCACTGACCCCAAACTCTCCACTGTTGCTGAAAACTGTGGGAATCAGCAGGAAACACTAAGTTACGAATTGCACACATATTCAGGTCAAGAGAAGTGATGGCAAGTAAGAGCTGGAGCCTTGTAAATGTGCCTGAGGCCAGTGTCAGTGTCCTTCACACTGGCTAACTAGCTGTCTACTGGAGGCCTCAGGCTGGACAGCTAAGAAAGGACTTGACGTTGATTGACAGAAGTATTGTCTAACTGCTCAGTATGACTAGCTGGTTCTCTGTGGGACTGAAGCATTACTGTGTGTGTGTGTGTGTGTGTGTGTGTGTGTGTGTGTGTGTGTGTGTGTGTGTGTGTGTGTCTGCATGTTTGCATATGTGAGAAAAAGAGGGTGGGAGCTGAGAGATCTTGTATGAAACTATGGGAGTTCTTGTGAAATTTTGTGCAGACCCCAAGTGATACTGTGTGTGCATGGCTTTATGTGTGTGTGAGTATGTGCCTGCCTGTGTTAGAGACGGTATGGTTGTGATGATCTGATGTGAAGTGTGAATTCCCTCCAACAGAGAAAGCCATTCTGCTGTCAGCACAGCCCTTGCTGCATGCAGAGACACACACACAGAGCTGTCACTCACTCACACAGAGAATTACAACACATCTACACACACAAAATGATTTGGCCTCCAACATATTTACTTGTGGTGATTGGGGTGCTACTTTTTCAAACAGAAAGAAATCCTCCTTAACACGAAATTCCTAAAGAATAGAATACTGGTAAATTGAAAAAAAAAAACCTTCAAATTGAAATTATGAATACAAGTGTTTTGAGTTATTCAATGCAATGTATCACTAAACAGGATCTACTCCTGTCCCTTTTACAAAACTAAACCAGTGGAATAGCTTTATTTCAGTGTCAGTCTCTGTGTTATTGTTAATCAACAGTCTGCTTCTGTGCTGCTCTTCTAACTGCCAATTGTAACAAAGAGAGATTCAGGATGACAGTGAATTAAGCTATTCTAGATGGCAAATTGTAACTGTCTCATACCTTTCGACAATACATAATTTAATGTCAGTCCCACTGAGCCCATTATGACCTTCAATTTTTCCCTCTATCCATTCATTCATCTGCTCCTCTTTCACTGCGTGCACTTGTTATTCCAGAGGGTGTGGCTACTACTTGCCATAAAAGACTTTTCTGTTATACAACACCATAATCGTCATTCATTCCTGCGTTGACTTGTTTAGTCATCCTATCTATTTATCCATCCACCCACCTCTGCCATACTCTGACTGCTTGTTATTCTAGAGGGTGTGGCTGATTGATGCCACAGTGCCACGAGAAGGCCACACCGCTGGCAAATGTTTTTTCAGTAGAAAAAACACTGTTGAGTCTGGTTCATGCTGTCAAGGGAAGAGTTTGGTTTCAGCTGATTATTCAGTTGCCAATACCACACCCACACTCATGGATTCAATATGAGACATTTTTGAATACCAAAACCTGCTCTTGGTTTTATATACAGGTGCATCATTGTGGGCTCAAGCTCAGCCCATTTTGTGAGATTATTGCAGTACCCCAATCCCATCTGAATAGAGTTTCATGAAATTGCACATTTCCTTTCAAGGATTCATATTTGTAAAAAAGATACTGCTAAAATTAAGAAAAATTTGTGTGTAGATGTCGGCATTGCTCTGGACATGGGTATGTTAAAGGAACTCCTCCCATGTCATGAACATAAACAGGCAAACATTAAATTAAATGAAACTGTTTACATGCTACATGAGAGTCAAAGATAAATAAATTAATCTAAACCAAAACAGGAACACCAAATATTCCACATCCAGGAGAGACTTGTGTGTTTTTTTCTCTCACAGTAGGTAGCTAGTAAATGTGGCCTCTATCATGGCTACCAGTTACTGGGGAAACCATATACAAGTGTATAATGCATGTGCCTGCTACAGTCTGACATGGGCTCCAATAATGCCACGACCCTGTTGCATTCTGTCAGGTATAAACTGACTGACTCTGAAAGTTGTTCTGTGACTCTCAGGATAAAGTGTCTACAAACACACATCATCCACTCTGTCTAGCACCAAGTGACCCCTGGATAGAAATAGCCACATTGGCAGCCCCAGTTGTCTACTACGTAGACACACGCAAGCTTCAATTGCTACACTTCCAGGCCAGACCGCTGCTTTCTGTGTGTGTAGTAGCATAGCTGGCTGTCAGTAGAAATAGCTGCTGCATTACGTGGTTGTTTCGGAGGCTTGTAATTATTCCTGTACCACCAACACTTAACTAGTCCAAAAAACACACATGCACTCATAGACACTTGAGCTACACTCTCTGGTGCATCTGTGTATGAACAATGCTGAAAACCTACTGAGCAAGTAGGCAACCCTAACCACTTTGAAAAAATAAGCAAAATTTGGCAACAGCATGTTTTGGCATGATTTAGTTAGTGGTTTAAAAACACCATCTATTCCATGTGCAACCAATCAACCAATGTCCCATAGAGTAAAATATCAATGGATTGTCTTGCAATTGTATCTATTTACTAAACCCACCTTGGGTTTATTAATCTTCCACTGCATTAAAACTATTTATATTAAGTGATTAATCAAAGTTGTAGAAAAAGTACTTTTTCCTATATGTGAATTAGGTTATAACACTAAGGAACCACTACTTGCATTTATTCCTAACAAAGCAGTCTCTTGGTCTCTGATATTTCAGCTGTTTGTAGAGAGTAGTGTCTCAAGACTCTATGGGGACATCTGTGACAGAGGTGATAGTTTTTTTCAGTGTGTGCACAAGAGTGTGAGAGATAGCATTGCAACTGATGTCTAGTTGCCAAGTCTGTCTCTGTCCTCAACCCCCATCCAGACTGTTCCTTGGAATGTCACACTGTGCTGACACAGGGAGTGTGTAGCTGTCTGTGTGTGTGTGTGTGTGTGTGTGTGTGTGTGTGTGTGTGTGTGTGTGTGTGTGTGTGTGTGTGTTAATGCATTTTATATACAAGCATTAGAAAGAACGGTCTTTGAAAGGACACTAGGTTCAATGCAGCAGGAAGCAATATGACGTGGATCTTTTCCTATAAGCCTGCAGCTTTTAACATCAGTAAGATGTCGATATACCAGTCCTTTATTTGTAGAATGCTGACACATAACTAGCTATGTGTTTGTTGTGATTGAAAAGAATCAATTCATTTAATACATCTCTTCAAATATAAACTATTTCAGTCATCAACATTAAAACATGAAAACCATCACTCATATACTTTGTTTAAAGACTGCAAAATAAATATGTTGTGACTAATAATAATACGAACTGTTCTAATGTCTAACAAAATAACAAACATCTTAATGCAATATTTATCGATTCCAAACAATTCCAACTTTTCAAAGCACCAACACTGTTGGCCTACAACCTTATAAACAGCACTGATTCATCAAACAACATTAAGATGTTTTGCTTGTAAGACCTTATTCATCTTGATTCTATTATAAACTATATTTAACTTGTATGCAGTACCATCAAAAGGCTGTAACCATCTCTTCTCACAAAATAAATGTTTTATGTTACAAACAGATGTGGAGGATTTGAAGAGGCAACTTTTATTTAATATGCCATATTTGTTATTTGAAATACTATATTGAGATGGTAAAGGCTTCTAAAAGGTACTCTTGCTAATGTTCAACCTATTGGTTGCCCTTTTTGAAAATCAGCACCATTTTACATTTCTGGTTAGCCCAGTGAAGAAAGCATGGTAAACGCTAAGCCACAGATCTAAGCTTGTCATTAGAGGATGGGAGGAAAGCTTATATGAAAAGAGAATTAAGTGATTTAGGATAGAGAAGAAAGGGAAGAAAGGGGGGAATTGTCAGAAAGGTAAATGTTTAAAATAGCTTTTCTATACATACTAATGAAAGACAGAAGCAAATTAGAGAGGAAGCAAGGATAAACACATAAGGGGAGAAGGAAAAATGGAGAAGGAGCGAGAGTGATTTGGCTTGGGTAGTTTTGACATGAAGTTCAGAGAGGCTTGCTAGCTTAAAACCAACTCTGTATGGGCACCAGATGGTCTCTGTTAACTACGGGCCAGTGGTTACGCTGATAAGAGACTGGAGATCATACAGCTGGATACACACACACACGAATGCACTCACCCAGCTGGACAGAGGTAAGGCGATCTGTTCACCAGCTAATTAGAGAGCACTAAGGCTACATCCACATTAAGCTGGCTAAATTTAAAAATACATCTTTTACTCTTGTCGGCGTCCAGTGGAACAAAGCTGCTTTTTTCTTTCACACCAAAAAATGAGCAGTGACATTTTTCAAAATGATGATGTAAGTTTGCATGGGAGTACTGTTAAGAAGCAAATTTGTTGTTGCCTTAAGCAAAACAGATAATTACACAATGTCAGTTACTTGATTATACATTTTATCTTGTCAGCCTACTATAACCATTAACTGGGAATTACATTTCAGAATCAGAAAAAAATATACACACACTTATATACGAATAATCTCATATCTATTAACGTAACCCCCTTTTTTATAACAAACTAAACAAAACTAGCTACTTTGTTCTCTGTAACTAGGAAGGTGACACGTTTGTATTAAAAAGGCCTGGTTCCTGAATCATATTACATACTATTGTCTTTGTATGATGTCTATGAAAACATATCTGACACACGCACATCACTGACTCCTGGCTGAGCAGTTGGTATGCCCAGATGGAGCCACCCACATAGCACAGATACAGGCTAGCATTTGATTCATTGATTTATATTTCTGCTCAGTCAGTCTGGAGCCTACTGTATGTCTACAGTTACATTTTTCAATAAATTGAGTGGCTCATTGTGCAGAGCCTTAATGAATTTTGTGGGAATTAATGTGTCAAAAAGATTAATCAAAAAATAAGTCACAAAAATCTACTATACCATAATAGATGTATTATCGTATTCTATATCATATCAGTTCAAAAGGTGAAGTGAGGAGAATGCATGGATAGCAATCTGCATGGTCTCCAAGGTCAAGGGCTTATAATAGCCTGCTCTCATAGTTGGCCTGGACTCCTTGGGAACCAAGCCCACCTCTTCATTCATCAATAGCTGCTGACAGAAAGTCAGCTTGCCTGTCTGCCCACACACACTAACACACACATACACTCGACAGTCAGCAAGTCTAGCCTCATCGGCCACCAACACATACAAGCGTGTGGGCGAGCAAACACACGCACCTGCTGCAGTGTGACCAGTGCTGACACAAAAAAGCTCTGGACTGTCTGACTACAGCTCCCAGCAGCTGTCACCCAAAGACATGAGAAGGGAAGAGGAGGCGAGAGGGGAGAGGAGGAGAAGATGAGCAGAGAGCAGAGAAGTTGAAAGATAAGAGGAGAGGAAGAGCAAGTTGTGTACAGTTGGGTGAAAGATCTTCTTGGCCAGGGACATACTTTAGTTGACATGCATCTCAAGTAGAGCAGAGCACTGTGGTCATATTATTAGTGCTGCTGTTTGTCAATTATTACTCTTTAATGTTTACAGAGGTCTAAAAATCCTTCTCTGGTCTTCTATTGGTTATCTATGGTGAAAATCTGAATTTACTTTACTAAAATGTGCTGACATGAACCAAAGAATGGCATTGTCTGAATACAGACAGGAGAGATGCGACACTGACAGAGGAGAGGGTGGATCATAGGCCAGGTTGAAACCCATGAAGCTGTTTGTCAGTGGTTTGCATAATAATCAAATGAGACACCAAAACAACTACAGGCTGATGTCTGAGTGGCTTTATGCCGAATTACAGGTGGATGTGTAGCTCAGTGACAGCAGTCATCAACATGTGCAGTCAGTCAGCTGTCATTGTAGTGGATTGTAATACTGACTGCAATTCGATAAAGATACTCAGATAAACGTAAGGGTGTCACTGTAAACTACAGTTGTGTATGTGTGTCAGTGTGCCACTGCAATGCAGTGAAATGCATCCTGAGTAGTGATACTTGAAACTACATTACCTCTTATCTCCTGTTCCCCTCCTGTGCTTCTATTTTTCCCTCCCTTCTGCCTTGTTCTCATTTCTTCTCTACTATTCTCATCATATCCCCTTTTTCCTTATCTTCCAAATTCCTTGTACTCTTTCACCCTTTAACTGCCATTCCTGCACTTAACTCTATTCTGTCATCTCATCACATCTCATCAGATTCACAGGGGTAAATAAGTGATGTATAGAGAGATCATTATAGAGAGAGGAGTTTTGGACTGATGTCCACTAAACAGAGCAAGGCTGGTAACAGTAAGTGTGTCAGTGTGCCACTGTAGAGCTGTGGCCTGAATACTAATGAACGCTGTGCCAAATTCTAGTAAAATTCTTACAGTGTTAACATAATGCTAATCGGAATATAGAGAAAAAAGTGCCATAATGAGTGGGAGAGGGGGCCTGGAGAGAGAGGAGAACATTGGAAAGAGGCCATATATTGAGTTTTTGTTGTTAAGGACATGGATGTGAAGAAGTGAGGAGAGCAAAAGTTGACAGGGGGGAGGAGAAAGTCTCTAGATGACAAAGAGGAGTCATTTGTCACTTCTGTGTGGTTTTGCAGTGTGAATGCTAATGAGGCTTTGAGGCCTCACATAAACAAGAAAAGATACCTGACAAATGCACCCATTGCTCCATGGGTCCCTCTCTATCCCATGTGGATGCTTTCTGAGCTACTATACGTCCCCCCTCTGTTATTCTTCGCCTCTTTCACTCTTTCTGTCTCACAGTGCAGTGGCATGAATAGATGCTAAAGCAATGGATGGGAACCAATTAAGATAACAAGAATACATTGCTCTTGTCAACAAAATGCCACCATCCATTTTCCTGTCACACTCTGTGGTGTGCTGCTGTGCGAGTTATTGCTCATCTTGGATATTTGCTGCACGCCCTGTCCTTATTTACAGAGAAAGGATGACTTCCATCTGCCCAATAGATTACCATTAAAACTTTTAATATTCTGCATCTGATATCTATCATTGAAATAATGATACAAGCAAAGTATAGGACAATGCAGCAGTCATCCTGAGCATACAGCTAATGCAAACGAGCAGCATGGCCAAATGGTAAAATGACTGGTCGAGTTGGTCAATCCAACTGAAAAGGTGTTTCACATACCTATGGCCACACTGATGGATGAAAAGCCCCCCCAAAACAAGAACTAACCGAGGATTGGTGTCAGTGCAGGCCTCAGAGCATCACACACAAAATATTGCAGCTGTTTGATAATGTCTACAGTCAGAGAAATTAAACAGCATGGCATCTCTGCCTGGAGATAAACTGTGAAGCAGGGGACTACAGTATGGAAGTAGAATCTCTGGAACTCACAAGATGTACAAGAGGAATACAAGACAATACTGTGAGGGTGGTCTCTAGACACAAATCCTTAGCTTTCAAACAGTCTCCAGGCAGACTTGGTATGCAAATTCATGCTAACTGGCTTACTGTACTCTTACAGTGCAATGTCATAACTGCACATATTGGCTTCAGCTGCAGATTGCAATGTAAATGTAGGTCATGGAGGATTTTCACCCCCCTCTGCATCCCCTTTATTCCACTGTATTCCTTTGATTTATTCTTTTGAGCTGCTCTCTCTCTGATCTAGTTCTCTATCGTACACTCCAATCTTTCTGTGTTCAGTTTTTCTCTCTTTCTAGTCTTTTTCTGCACTGGCTTAGTCCTCTGCTCCCACCCATTGTCTCTGATGTCTCTGTGAATGTAGTACCATAATGTTAACATGGTGTCTGAATTAATCCAGTCAGTAAGCAGTTGGCCAGTTCAGTGAGCGGTCAGAGTCAAGACAAAAATAAATGCTCAAAGGAGGTTGAGAAAGTCCCATGGGAAAGTATATGGGACATTTTTGCTAATTTCTACTAACTCAATAGTGAGAAATGTTTCACTGTATTGTATCAAAGCAAATATTTGCAACATTGTTGATGAACACCAATATATTTATTGGCAAATATCTTAATAACAAAAGCCTACATAGGCCTCGATCCATGTTAGATTAATGTCCACCATGCACAGTAGCACCAAGTGAACATTTAATTATCACTTGGGCTTCAGACCTGCATGTTTTAACTATGTGTATTCACCCAAAATGCCCAATCTCGGGAAAGTGTCAGTGTTGAAATACACAAGTTTTGACATGCTGAATCTACAGTCATTGTAGTGTTGGCCAAAGTGAAGGTCAACCAAACACATACGAATCACCGCAAGTGCAGTTGCAATTCAGTCTCATCTGCATTCCAGGTTCCAGATGCGGTGCGAACAAATAACTTCCAAAATCTTACATACGAAATTGTCAGTTGCTGTAATAGAACAAACAACATAGGGATATGTTCTCTGATAGCTAGTATCTGCATATTGTTCAACCCCGCATGAACCCGGACTCCGACCAATTAAAGCCAGCAACGAGGGGGTTTAAGCGAGTCATACGATGAACAGAAAGCTCAAATGAGAGAGACACACAGAGAGAGATAATAGATTACCCTAGAGCCCACTCTTGCTCTTTTCCACACTGTGGTGCCCCACTTTTTCTCTAATCTCCCTTTCTGGTCTGACACACATTCCACAGACAGATCATAGACAGAAAGGATTTACGAGGATCCTCTACCAGTGAAGTTAATCTATAGCTCTTTTGGTTGAGTACTGGCATCATTAATTGCAATATGCAGAAGTGAGAAGAAGCGGAAATGATAACTGCACCTTCAGTCATCCCATGAAACCCATTCACCACAAGGTCAATGCTAAAGCAACCTTTTTCCAAATATATTCGACAAATTAGATAGTGTTCGGTGCGTTGTGCAGACCAGCATCACGTAGGCACATGGTTAGAATGTGCAAAAATCTCTGATGTCACAATTAATCATTGACAGGGAAGGGGGCAAAAGTTCATATTTCCACTGCAATAACTGAACGCAACAACAACAACTGAATAAACTAAGGTTTGAGTCACAGGGTCTGAGTCACGTCCACCCTTATGCAAATTAACATCACAATCAAAGCAGCCTGTCTTACTCATACACTATGAAATTATGTTATTCTTTACAGTGGGAACATGGCAGATATATTCAAGTGAGATTAAGGTAGGTGAAAAACTCAGACACATGACTCAATAATACATTAGAGTAAAAGAAATGTAACTTAGTAGAAATATCTGCAGGAGAGAACTTTGTCAAACATGTATGTGTAGATCATGTAGAGAAAAACTGGTAATTCAAGTTAGATTAGTGAGAATTTAGACCGTTTAGACACATGCTCTTAGACCACAATCTTAGATTACAGTCACATGCTGAATACTGTCAATAAACCAATCTTGTGGGTTACGCAAGTGGTTTACTTGGAAGTAACAATTTGAAGATATTTCTACTGAAGCCATGATGTAGTTTTGATATGGGTGTCCACAAGGAACAGCACTGTAGTATCCCTGATTGTGTATAAGAGAGCAGGAGACTAATTGTTGCCAAATGCCTCACTGAGCGCCACAGGAAGTCATTCCTGCCTATGGACTTTACAACTCCTCCCTCTGTAGATCGGATTCAAATGGCTATTTATACCAAAAAACAAAACAAAACAAAAAACTGTTTTTTGGTAATTTAATGCTACAGCTATTTCACTGTATATTGTATACATTATTTCACTGTATATTGTATATAATATTTCACTACACACTGTATATATTTCTAGATTGTCTACTTTATCATTTAATTCTATTGTCTACTTTATTATTTAATTCTAATTTTATTTCATTTTATTGTCTACTTTAATTTTATTTATATCTTTATGTTTATCTCTTGTTTCCATTCATGCAGTAAAGTAAAAATAACAATCTCAATCATATTTACATAACATCCTGTCTGCCAAAGCAGCAACAGGGATAGGACATCTGTTACTGACCCATAGCAATTCATCCTATTTGGAACGCTTTCATCATCTTTTGTTTGCAACTGATGATGCAAACAGAGGGAAATTATGCCAGATAGAAAGTAACGACAGATAAAACAGTGTTGGAAAGTAACACACAATACTATAATCTTATCAGCAATTCAATTTAAACGATCAATATGTAGGCTAGTTTCATTAACATGTGGAAAAGACAACAGGAGGATAAGATAAAATACACATATTTAATGTATGGTTGAAAACACTAAACTAGTGCAGCATAAGAGAACAACATCCAAGTGATATAGAAGAAACATTAACATCTGACCAGATCTTTAATGAATATCACTTTCAAAAATGTAACAAAATGATGAAACTTTGGTTTCTGAGGGGAAATCCACCCTGGAGCACAACATAAACAACCTATCTTTCATTGTTCTTTATTTAGAGTGACAAGACAGCAGTCTGTGGTATAATCAAAACAACACATGAAAGCAAAAGTGATCAGGTTCTAGCCTTACTTCACACTTACTAGAAACCATACAGGGCATCTATAATATTTGGCTTTCCACCTTCTGCACTTAGTATGTGAATGAGCCTATGACCTTTTCTTTGCCTGCAGCGAGAAAGACTGAGAGACCTCTAGCCTGTGAGATACTGGTCATAATTTAAACCAGACACACACTAGAAAGACTGAACTGTTTGTCAGTACAGCACAACACTGCCTTGTTTGCAATAATGACCACCAGATTACATCTACCGTGTGTGTGTGTGTGTGTGTGTGTGTGTGTGTGTGTGTGTGTGTGTGTGTGTGTGTGTGTGTGTGTGTGTGTGTGTGTGTGTGTGTGTGTGTGTGTGTGTGAGCCTTTGCGTACACTTATGTGTGCCCATGTGTGCTTGTGTATGTGTAAGAGCCCCTTATGCTGTCAAAGATTTTGTGAGGGGACATTCTCCACCCAAGTGTCACCCCATATCCATCCTCCCGCCCGCCCGCACACACACGCGCACACACACACGCACGCGCGCGCACACACACACACACACACACACACACACACACACACACACACACACACACACACACACACACACACACACACACACACACACACACACACACACACACACACTCTTCACACAAACACATCATTCATTCAGAGTGTTTTATGAAGTGTCTATGGGATGACAGGGAACAATCCAGACACTGAAAGCTCACTGAGTCAATCCGCTGACTGAGTAACTTAAATGACTGACCTTGACCATTATTTATCCATCTATCAGCCAATACAATGGCTGTATTATCTAACACACTCAATCATAAACTCATACCTATTAAAACCTATTTAAAGAGTGGCATGTGACATGCTTGTTTAGCATAGTTGACAAGACATTCAATGACATATTTGCCATGTTTAATGTGCAGATTAAGGACAACCTTGATTTACTTTAAGAATAAAGTTATTTTCCAGCAACTGGGGAGTAATGAATGAGGTAACACTTCATCCAAGTTCACCTTCAATAGGCATGCTGCAGCAGATGGCACACCTGCCCTGCTACACAGCAACAAGCTGATGATGGTATCCTACTGTGCGTGTTTCCATCTTTGAGCATTTATGCAAGTGTGTAGCTGCTGCACTTGATTCTTGTTCTGAGGACACAAATGTGCCTTTTATTTCTGTTGCTTCCCCTTGAAAACTAGCTGTTCCTCCATCTCAGCCCCCTCATCACTTTCTTTGTCCTTGAAGGGAGTTTAAACTGAGCAGAAAGTACCTGGTGACGAACAGCACATGGTTTGGAGATGCTGTCACCGACCTGCTGTGTATACACCTGGTCTCAACAGACTGGACACACACACACACACACACACACACACACACACACACACACACACACACACACACACACACACACACACACACACACACACACACACACACACACACACACACACACACACACACACACACACACACACACACACACACACACACACACACGGTTAGGGTGAATATGCAGAGGAGAGGAGGACGAGGGTTTAGTGAGGAAATTAATTTTAAAAAAAAGGTGAAATAGTGAGACTGAACAAAAGGAAGAAACTGCATGCCCAAATGACTTTGCTTTATATTTATGGAAGGGAAAATGGGAAACAAGTTAATAAACACACTTACTTCTGTTGTGATTAAGTGAAACTGAATATGACAGCTTTGTTGCATTTCTGTTTTCTGGCTGAAACATGAGACTAAATCAACATTACAAGGACTTCCAAAGTCTTTGTCAAAATAAAACGCAGTGGCTTTAGAGCCAAATATCCAGAAACAAAGTTCTCATTAGGTCAGAGGTAATCTTCCTCTGAGTCATACAGTGCTTAGCCTTTCACCAGGATCTTGGAGGGCAGTGCTCTGAGAGTAAGCTTAACCATCTCTATGAAATCCAGTGTGAGTCTATAAGAGAGTGCATGGTAGTTTAGAACAAAAGCAGACTTTGTTAGGTCATAGCCTGGCTGTCGGAATGTGGTCTTGTGTCAATGTGTTTAATGTTAACGCTTAAATAGAGAGAAACCTAAAATTAGCACTCACAGCGACAACACACACACCCATTCAGCAGACAGATGCAATTACAACAACACTTGTTTGTAAGGAAACTCGTGTCCAGACAGGCTAGCTTGGTAGCCCTCAGTTTCTCAGGAAGACACACAGATGTTATCAGTCAACTGCTTCCTCGCTTTATAATAAGTTGTGAACATTTAGGAAATGTCAGCAACCTAGTCCATCAATGCATTTTTTCCATCAGAAAACAGAATCAATTTGGCTGCTTAATCAATAAATGAGTTTACTTGGAGATCAGACGTTCAAAATCCAAGGCTCACCTGCCAAACCAGGTTTATGTTTAAACAAAAACAGAACGCAAATCGCGCTAACATCTACAAACACTTGTATGGACACACATTGCACGCACACGTAGCCAAGCACACAGAGGATTCTCTGCTTCCTTTTTTGGCTCAAACACTCAACAGCCTACTCTCCCCCGCTTGCTCTCTCCTAGACAGAGAGTGTCCTGTCTTATCCTTTCTTTTCCACTCATACACATTTATGTCCTTAAACTCATAACAAGGGCATTTTGGAGTAGAACTCTGAATTTGTCCATGGGCAGATGTTCTGATTGAAGCAGATGGTTGCGGATAAATCTTTCAAGGCGCTTCCTTTAATTTTCCATGTTAATGTGTTTTATAGTGCAAACTAAATGGCAAGGCAAGAGACTCTACCATGAAACGTGACAAAAGAGTTTGACCCATAAATTCTCAAACAGCGGAGAAAAAGAACAGCACTAAATCAGTCTGAAGAATCTTTTGTCTGTGAGTCTGAGACACAGAGGTCATTTCGTGCATTTTAGCATATATGACTGAATCTCTACATGTGCTAGGCATGCTCATATGTGCATGTTCACATGAATGTGCGCAAACTTGAATTAGTCTGTGAGTCTTTGCGTGAGTGTGTGTATTTGACCCATTAACTGATTTAATTGCTGGTTCCAGTTGGTTCTGTAGGATTCCCAGGATGAGGTCAGGGTGAACAGAAGAGAACAGAGGGTGAATTGAGAAGCACGCAGGTCGTCCATGGGATAGGATCTAGGTCTGGGCTGGGCAGAGGACAGGAAATGTATACGGCCAGGCTGGTTTTGGAATGAAACTAGACATAGAGGACAGAGTCCTTTCAGAAAGGGTATTGAGACAGTGGGCTAGTTCAGGATGTAAGGCTGCTCTCTAACAAAGGTCAAGCCATGAACTGAGAGGGGCGAAGAGGGTTTTTTTTCTTCCATGGAGCAGTATGGTCGTCTGTCCACGGCAGAGCACACAGAGCGTGCTTAGACGGAATTAGACTGAATTCTGTTCCACAAGAAAACTCAGTTCCTTGCTTTCCAAGTAGGGTTTAGAAAGCCAGTGTGCTTGTGATCGTTTAACATAAAATGTGACTTCTTTCTTGGAGCCTGTCAAGTTAAAAGTACATCTGAATTCAGGTAAAACTTGCTGGATTATATGGCAGCTCAAAAGGAAAGGACACAATCAAACCAGAGTGTCTACTGATCTATGCAACTGGATCAAGTCTTTCCTTTAATCAAAATAGGCTGCCTGTGTGCTAGTTCACAGTAATTATATGGCCCACTGTCACTCAGTAACAAGGTGTGAGACAGAGGGAACAGAGACCTCTTTGATGAAACAAGTAGGGCATGCATGTGCACACAGATAAATATGTGTAGAATGTTGGTGCCTGTATGTATCTAAAAGGTCCAACCCATGCACACTCAAGACAATCAACACACGGTCGATTTGCTTTCCTTTCCTAATACGTTATTTCTGATTTAGTCTTTATGGGCCCCACTGCGACACCATCAGAATCAACTATCAACACTGAACATTTTAAGAAGTGCAATTAAATGTTAACATGTCATTTAAGCCAGTAAAAGTGACAGGCATAGCTAACAGATAACAGTTGTGACAGCTTCTGTCTTGCATTAGCAGTGGCATCAAATGCATTAGCAGACTAGAAATAGTAAAAGGTAAATCTTTAGAGACATCTGGGCTTTACAGCCCCACTTACCCTGAATATCTGCAAAGCACAGCAACATAGTATTAGCAACAATTTATATAATGCATGTAATCTCCTATTTGGTGTTTTTTTTTTTTCCTATTTCAGATACAATTTTTAAACATAAGAAATACACTGCAGATAGTTCAAACTGAAGGAGATACACACCTCTAGATTGGAAGATATTTTCAGATGTTGAACTCATTGTACGCACACAAGGGCCTCAGTGGAACTAAGCTATTCCATAAGGAGGGATGGCAGTGATGTTAATGGGAGAGGTTATACAATAGGCTGAAGCTAGGCAGTGTATGGAGTTCATGAAGATGAAGCACAGCCACTTTGTCACAACTACACAAGCCAGCAAATATGGAGCAATGAGAGAGGTATCTAAACCAGTAAACCAGTAAAGTGAAAGCAGAACTGGATTTGCACACTATTACAATTGAATTATGAGAAAATTATAGTTTGTTCATGCTGTGGATTCTGGAATTAGCATCACACCCAGTACTTCAACACATCTTAAGCATAACAAATCCATGAGGCATGTCTCCATGTCTAGAGAAACCAAAAATCTATAAAGTTTCATAAAGGCTACAGCTCGCTACGACATACAGTGCTGCTTTCTATCCAAATTCAAGCTGGGTTATATTTGGTTGTTCCGTTTTTCCCCACTGATTGAAGCAAAAAAGAGACAGCCATGGCTTTTTTGTAATTAATGTAAATTGAAAACATGTGCAGTCAGAGAAGAGGGACAGACACTGGGTTGATAAGACAAAGTAATACTTGGATAACAGCAGTTAATGTCATGATGACAAGACTAACATAATGAAAACAATAGCTGGCACTGGTCCAAACTGACTGGCAGTGTGCAAGAACTGGTTTTTCATGTTTAATGCTACAGTAAGTGTTTACAGTAGGATAGGATGTGTATGACTTGTAAACCTAAGGAACCAGGGGAAGGAATATAAATGTTGACCAGAAAGGGGGCTATGACTATACATATACAGAAGTCTTAGGCCTTTTAGCCATACAAATGCAATTAAAAAACTATATATGTTAAAAAAATAATCAATTTGTCATCTATACTATCAAAACTAAAAAATACTGTTCATTGTTCACGCCGGGGGACATTTTATGAAGCTAACTGCAAATAAACATAAATGTAAATATAGTTCTATTATATGAATTGTGGGCTAGGCAGCCAGAGCATTCAAGTAATTATCGCCTTGAAAAAATGACTCTACAGCTTAATAATCATTTTAGGTCCGAATCAATCTAGCAAGCTTCTACATGTTAGCTTTGTGTCAGGTGTCTATTTCAGCTCCAAAGAGTCAGACATGCCCAAACAGACTCAATAGTAAGGGTCCTGACAGAGCCACTGGGATTAATATACACAGGGATACACACACACAGACATAGACAGACTGTTACATACTGTATATGTACGCACACAAGTACTCACTTTACGTGCAGAGCCAGAGTCCTGACAGCTGCCAACAAACATGTGACGCAGCTTTGGTTATTTTCATAACTGTGAACAAACTATTACGCTATGGGTGGTGTGAGAAATTTTGTTTTGCATGTGTGCGAATGTTGTTTTTTCAAGAAAGTGGCAAAGATTTATTATTTACCAATGCTGTTTTATATACATGGTATTTCAATGTTCACTACTGATTCCATGATTGCAACTTATCATGACTCAACTCCAACAGTTGGTTTTCACAAGGACATTGGTTTTGAAGGTAAGGCTCTGGAGTTTAAAGATGGGTCAACAGAAGACACAAACCATAATTATGACTCAAAACTGGTCAAACTTGCTCTGTGTACACCTAAGAAGATGTATTTTAGGATGCTAAGCAGCCTTACAACTGGTACGCTCAGTCCCTGCCTGAGAGGTAGTTCATAAAGGCCTTCGACTTCACACCCCTTGAGCAAATATGCCTGTTCTTAGTTTAACAATATGCAAGACTTGGAAAGGGTCAAAATTATACTACTGTGTTAACATCTCCTCTCCTTGTCTGCCCTCCTTGTCTATGGAATGACCTCATCTCCCTATGCAGCCAGGTTGCCATCAGCTGTTTCACCGTTGCAGGGTTGAAAAACTACCCACCTACTCCTTCACTCTCACACTTACTTGGTGAATGGAATACCAGACAGAGGTAGCATTGATGTGCATACACGTACACGTACACACACACACGCACACAAACAAATGAGCAAAAAAAGATCAACATACTGGTACACACAAACAGACACGTACACAAGGCTATTATACTAAGAAGGAAACTATGACGAAACGATAATTTGATACAACACAGTGGGACAGAGGGGATCTACATGGAACATGAACTGGCACCAGTGAAACAAGGGAAATGATTATTCTTTTGCCCTCTCTGTTCTTCTGCCTCTGTTCTCTCTTTATCTCTCGCTCTTCATGGATTCAATAGGGCTTTGTCCCACTCTTTACCAACAACCATTGCATTCTGAAGTTTTCAGAGGGACAGAATATGGTTCAGATTGCCTGGTTTTGTCTCACCGAACAGCGGAAAAAGAAATGTGTAAAATGACATATGAAATATTGAGTTGTGCATCAAAAGCTACTGTTCTGGCTTAACCAAATTATTGAAGAAAACATTAGTAACTTAAAGTATTTAACAAAAAAGTACAACGATTTTCATAGAATGCAAGAGTACTTTAACAGTTCTGCAGTACATACTTCATCTTCAAATGTTTTCTGAACTGTTAAGTTACCTAGTAGAGGTGGAGAAACATACATCATGGTACTTGCTTAAACAACTGAGCACTGATGCACAAACTAACTTCATTGCAATTCAAAGGATGGCTACCTTGATATACTGCAGTGAAGACACATTTTGGGGGAGGTGATGAGGTAAGGAGATAATTGACAGAATGTGATGTGAATCAATATGAGCCATCCGGCTCATTTAACTTGTTTTGGCTTAAACAAGATTAATTTACTGATTCCAAGAAGTGCACTAAAACGTTAAAACGTGTCTTTATCCTCCCTACTGATAAAAGTTATTGTTATGGATATGCACAGATTCTGTAAAAAAAAATGTAAAACATCATGGTAAATACAAAACTTAGAACTACTGTGTTTCCGTTTTGGAATAAAACAAACCCTGTACTGCATGGCATATTATTTTTTTTTATCTAAACAAATTAAATTCACAAACACCTTTTGCTAACAGCTTGTTGTCAGTCTCCTGGACATTGGTCCATGTTGCCTGATGTCTGAGTACCTTTATCAGGTTTGACCCAGAACATGTTTAATCATTAACATTTAATCACATGAGTTTAAATCAAACAGACCCATTAGAGCTTTGAGAGCAAACACTATCCCAACTGCTTGAAGGCAAAAGCAATTCTTTGGCTGCATAGTATTTGTGCAAGCAGTACAAAGAAACAGGTGAGTGTTAGCATATACATTTGTCAACTTTAAGGGCAGGTTCAAGATTCATATACAGAAAAGACAAAATTGCAAACCCCGACAAAAGGTACAGAGGCTGAGAATAAGGAAGGTCAAAGACAACAGATGGAAAGACAGGGGAGAGGGGCTGCAAACAGGCAATGAAGAAAGTAGAGAATGTGGAGAGATGGAGCAAAAGAGGGTACATATTTTCAAATTCTGTTCCTCAGTTATAATGACTGAACAGATTAGGGTAAAGACAAACATAATGTGAACACTCCTGAGGATGTAGACTAATCCCTTGTCACATGAATTGCTACTGGTAAGCCAACTTTTCACACATTATTAATAGGTCTGAATATCCAACAAGCTTCCATCACTGGTAAATTAAAGAGTTATTAAACATTATGGATAGGGATACAGCCAGTACCAAAATCCAATAATTGCCTGTTTCTAATGGCTGATACCTGCAACTGATATGCCACATTTTTGTTTTTCAAAAAATTCCTAACCTGTAGTTAATCCACACCTGAGGGTAAGAAAGCTAAGATGTAGTGAGCAAAGATGGATGATTTAATATTCTTATATACTTATTTTGGAACAATGTATGTAGTTGATATGAGACAGTGACATTAAGTTTAACAAATAAAAAGGCTTCTTCTATCCAATAATATCAATCCCATTTTAGTCTCCAAGTCTCTTACACGATTAACCAGAGTCGACAACCCAGGCCAAGAACACTTCTTGAGAAACTCACTGTTGAGAGACAGCCAGTAAACCACTGTTTTAAATCATGCAGAGATAAATGTCTGATCCATTTTGAAAATGCATGCCAAAGTTAAGCTTTCCAAAGTCAGCACCTACAGCTTAAATACATAAGGTGCAAAGACAAAAGAGGAAGGCAGGAAACAAATTCATTACTGCAGGAATATGAGGAAGATCATCAGGAAAAGGGTAGTTTCATTTTTAGAAAAAAGCGTATTATCTATGAAAATGTTCAGTAAAAATCATTCCTTGAGCAAGAATAAACAGTACAGAGTTGCAAAGGGCAGCTGTCAAACAAGTAAAAACTAGAATCAAAGGGGAGATGCCAAAGCACACTTCAATGTACTCTATCAGACCGAGACAACAAAGCTTAGCGACTCCTTTGTGCATATAGTAAGTCTGAACAGAACACAACAGAGCACAGTGAAACAGGTGTTTTCAGCTAATCCTCGCTCTGTGTTTTGGTTCTGAATAAGCCCATTTGGATGTGTAGAGATGTGCAAGCATCTATGTGGCTATGAGTGTGTAGCTGTCTGTTCATTTGCAGTTGGGTGTTACATACTGTACATTTTTATGTTTGTGTGTTCCACCAGAGCAAGCAGACCCAGTCTTTTCTGTGTCCACTGTCAGCTGCAAATGACTCTGAATAAAAGAGCACAACAGAGGAAAAGAAAGGCTTTGTCTAGAGACTTAAGTCTGTCTTTCTTTCTTTTATTCAAACTTTCTCCACTTCGCATTCCAGTTATTTTATTTCACTCAACTGAAACTAGTAAGCTGGATTTAACCTTTTATAATCTGGACAATAAAAGGAAGAATATGCACTTCTCTCATTGTGAGTATATTTTGATTATATGCATTAGTTCTTGCATCTTAATCCTCTTTTTTTTCTAACCCTAACTATGCTCTAATTGGGTGTCTTAAACTTGGTCTATGTAATGCAAAAACAGGTCCAAGTTTACTAGATTCTTCTCCTCTGTTCATCTTTCTGAATACATCTGGTTCTCATAAATCACTTAAAATGCAAAAACAGAAACATCATGCAGTTTAGTTTCTAATTATTAGTAGTTAGATTCTTACACTGGATAACTTCCAAGACTCAGTCGAAAGTTTTTACTACACTACAGAGATTATCTCATGCACTGAACATTTACTGATGTTGACGCTGGGAGACTCTTTCACAACCACATCGTGTTTTGCAGGATGCAATTGTAGTTATAGTTACAGGCTATTCATCATAAATAAATGACTTACATTCATATTAAGATTGTGATGAATATGTTTATTTTGTTATCAACTACGCACTACACATTACACAGACTGAAAAATGAAAAGCAAAATGTTGACAACCACAATGGTGTGGATAACAGATCAATAAGTGTTTTCACATACTAGGGAGCACAAATTCATAGAGAGTTTTTAGAACCAGTGATGAAAATAATCTTTGCTATAGACTAGGCTCTTGCTGTTGTTCAGGACTAGAAATGTATTCAAGGACTGGAGTGAAAACATCTTATGTACTGTTGTTATAAAAATAGATTCCCGTCTGTTTTGGGTCTTAAGTAAGACAGAATGTTCAATCAGTAAGTAATCATGTCCACAGGATGAAATATGGTTCAGATGGCCTCAGTTCAAAAGGTACTGGTGTAGCAAATATCAATAACTTTTTAGTATTTGACAAGCAAATCACCATATCAACAACAGCAAATATAGTATTTTGCATGGAGAGCAAGAGAACTTCCCTTACAAGAGGAAAAGGTTGGTCTGGAGTCCTGTCATCATATTAATTTTTGAAGTAAGATGCATATGTGAAGGTAACATTACAGTCCAATGTTCACGTTCTGAAAAGACTAATGTACGTTAATGTCTTTTTCAACCTTCTGATCATGCTGTTTCAGTGATAACACTGATAAAAGAGTTGCAAAGTAACTTTGATCTAAACACCTATCAACATAACTGCTGCCACACATCAAAGTCTTCTGAGTCTACTGATCAGCCCTTGATTTTTTATGAGCTACCATCACTGCCAATATCTGCGAGGCTATATAACAGATGAACCATTACAAAGCAGGTTGAAAGCCTTGTTCTCCTGTTAGGAGGCCAATAGACCTTTAATGTGTGTGCTGTTAAAACTCTGATTTTGCTATGATTTTGCACATTTATTAGTCGTATTCTTCCCTATTGTGTGATGGTAGGGAGAAGGGCTATTGCCTTTAAATACTTGAGCCCCTTAAATACACTCACTCACACCTAATTTAATGCCGTCACCATAGTGATTGCTATCGGAAGCAGGTTAGGACTTGGAGGCACACGCTGGGACAAGAAGATGGATGGATATAGAAAAAATGAAAGAAAGAAGACATATTTTTCTATAATATGTCTTCAGCAGCCTCTGGCTAATTATGACAGGCAAACAGAAAGTGCTGTGTCTGTCGGCCTGTACCTTATCTGATCTAGACACAAAACCATACAGCTCTAAAATCAAAGTTGTTTAAGCAAGCACACATACTGAGACACACACAGGCTGTGATGTCTTTAGAAGATATACCTTGATCTTTTTCTTTGTGGGTGAAAAATACAGTGAGCTGATATCTTCATGGAGAAGAGAGACAGCTGTCTCAGGCTCTTCTATGGGGGTGTGTGTATATATATTATATATATATATATATATATATATATAATATATATATAATATATATATATATATATATATATATATATATATATAATATATATATATATATATATATATATATATATATATATATATATATATATATATATATATATATATATATATATATATATATATATATAAATTGCTTTGGAGGCAATTAGAAAAAAAAACATTTTATTCGGAGTCACTCTCTTGCATTCAAGCGACTGTTTAATGTGCTTTGCAATGGGTTCAGCTTCCCCTGAATTAGCTCAATAAATCAAATCTGCAAAAAGAAAAAGAGAGACAGAAAAACGATGGTAGAGAAAAACAACCCATAAAATCTTATACAGGCGTTACTTTTTCTCTAATACATACAATATTAAAACATATTTACTATATTGCACTGTCAAAACATGAATAAGCCCTCACAAAGTATGATAACCAAAAAGCTTACTGGCGTAAGTGGTGAAAATATGAGGCTCCCTCACAACCTTTTAGGAATGTGTACTCAACTGCAGCCTTAATGTAAAATCTGGTCTGTAACGTAGGTTATAAAGACTAATAATGACCTGCTACAATTATCATGTGGACAGCTTATCTACCTGTGTTACAGACAGCAGCATGTAAGGCAAAAGTGCATAATAACTCATCATTCATGCTTGCCTGTATGCTGAAGAGCTCAGGCATACAGTGAAGCCTGAGCAACAGAGCATAAAGATGATAAGGGTGTAATGTGATACTGCTAACCCAAGACACAATATGCAGAGAGAATTGGGAGGGGAAAAAGCGATGAAAGAGCAGATGAAAGATGACGCAACACTCTTCAGCTGACTGAATGTAACTCCTTCGAGGCAAACATTTATATTGTGTGTGTTAGAGAAAGAGGGAGAGAGACAGAGAGAGTATGATGACTCCCTGTACTCCCCCATCTCTCTCTCTCTAGCTCTATTCCCCCTTTCTCTTTTTCTCTCTGCAGTGAGTGAGGTGATGAATGTGTGTGTCTGTCTCAGTTCCTATTAATAGTATGGAGCAGGGCTGGAGGTGTCAAAGCTAAGGAGGGATGAGATCTCTCACTCTCTCTCTTTCCTCTCACATACAGAGTTGAAGCAGACTCTACCATAGAGTCCAGATGAAGCAGAGGTGGAGTATGGGTCGGAGTGGAGGGGCAGGAAGCAGGGAAAAAGGGGTAGAGGTTGAAGACAAAGTCAGCAGCAGAGCTTCAAACAGCATGCTGATAGATTTACTACCTATACGATAAAGCAAACAACCCGAATAACCTCTCAGCACAGTTGGGTGAAATACTGGACTTGCACAGTAGGACCACACAGACAAACACAATGACACATAGGTGCCCAGACACACACTCACACACACACACAATGACACTGACTCCTTTAAGAGATGAGGAATAGATTTGCAGGAGAAGACCACTGTTTACACATTCATCCCTCTGAATCTGCGTGCATATTCTTACCTCGTGAGTTGGTAGCCAGGTCGGCAACTTTCTGAAAGGCATCCAAGAAAGCAGCCAAAGTAACTACTGTCGTCCTATGGAGAAAAGAGGAAAAAAAAAAGGTTACTTAACTTCACACTTTACTGAAGTGCCTTATATCCTTCAAAGGGTACATAAACACTGCTGATCAACTGCAGTAATTACATGCAAGTAATGGCAGAAAAAGACATACACTGATCAGATGAAAAATATGTATCGTGTAAGATACAGGAAAAAAACATCTGTTGCATGTGTGTGTGCATGCATGTAGGGTACATTTTAGTTTAGAAAGCTTCCATCAACCCTGATTATTTGACCATTAAAGTGTGGATAGTGTCTGTGTACTGTGTGTGTGTAAGTTAAAACTTAAACGTGCCCCGCTGTGTGAGGAATGTCTATGTGATTACTTAGAGCCCCTGGAATCTGTCCAGCTCAGCAGAGCAGCTCTTGAGCTGAGTTTGCCACACTTACAGGTCAATGAAGGGATCAATGTGGGATCTATCCTGTTCAGCTTTAAAATGGAAAAGGGGACCTGTAGTAAATTTGCAACTCATACCTGCTTTTCTGGCATCTTGTACAGTTTACAGAGTATTTACAAATTGTAGTATTAGATACTGCTTATAGACAAAAGACTGAGGAAAGGGCAAAATCCAGTCTGTCCCTAGAAAAAAACACAGTCGAGGTGTGGTGTAAGATTACTCTCTGATTTACTCATTACAGACACCATCGTGTTGGTATCCTGACTTGTTGCCTGTCTGGCTGCCTGGCAGACCAGTTACTTTGCTAGCTGACAACATGCTGTCTCATTGGCAGGTCAGCTGCCTGGCAAATACTGACTCATCTACTTCAGACAGAAACAATAAACCTCTCATGATTAAGATCACAGGTATAGCTATTAAAAGGGTCTTGCCACATGTACATATACATGATATATGATCTCCTCAAAGGAGACAAGAATACATATCAGTCACGAACTGCTTGGAAAATTTCTGAGGCAAGTTTGGTCACAAAAGCATGTTTGTTGAAACACTCAATAGCTTCATTTGTACACACTTGTTATCTTCCACTGGCAAGCAGAAAACCATCATAACACAACCTGGGATTTTCCAACAGTCCGCGCAGGTAGTTTTCATAACTAGACAAAACAATCGCTTAATGCAGGTTAGTGGTGACTCAAGAAACTGAAAACTGGAGCACCTTAGGGATCCGACCCTGGACTAACTCTAACCACAGTGCCATTGTGTTGTGCACTCTAAAAGCACTTAAGTAAGAATTTAAAATAAAATAAGTTAATTGTGATTAGACTATGTTTTCTAATGTTGAGTTGCGCAGTATCTAGACAGACCCTTATCTCAACCGTCTCCAGACTGTTAAAGTTGTTAGTTGTTTAATCAAGTTACAGTTGACACCTAAGAGGTCTCCAACAAGCTTGACAGACTGGGTAAACAGAGCACGACTGATCAACTGATAAACATCCCTGATGTCAAAAATGTGTTACATTTTCTTCTATATTCAAGTGACAATCAAGTCTTCACCCTTAGTCAATAACGTAACACTCATTTCCTTTATTGCTCAAAAACTTCATGAAATATTGGCTATTAAGTGCTATGTTGTTGCAGAGCTGACCGGAGGATCCAAGGGTGGGTCCTGCAAATGGAAAAAGAAACATACGCACAGGCACACACAGATTCCTTTCTATTTAAAGACCAGTGCGGGCACCACAGCAACCTCCAACTGATATCTGTCTCCACTAATTTATACCATGAACACACACATTGCTCTACGGATCACATTTTACATGTAACAAAGTCTTGTTCAGTCAGGTTTGACTTATTAGTCCAAAACAGGTTTGTGTGGGAAAGAGGTTTTAACTGAAGCCTGTGCCTCTAGTCCACTAAGAGTACAATGTGCAGTAGTTTAATAGTACTAGCCACAATCCTATGCTGTGATCTGTTCCGCGCTTTTACAAGAGAAAAGCCAACTAAAGCCTTACTAAACCTGTTTATCCATTCACTACACTTCAAACTCTTATCAGTAAAACCTTGAAAAAAAACAATAAAAACAGTCAACTTCCTAACAAAAATGATAGCTGTACAGAGAACTGTTAACCCTAACCCACACTTTTAAATGTTTTTGACAGATCAGCAGTGACATTGGGTAACTGCTCAACAAATAAAAATATGAGAAAGATGTAAAGAATAACCAGGCTTTCTGGATAGTCTCAGGAAGCCTTAAGATGTCTGTGGAGGTAGGTTAAAAGGAAAAAAATCATTGCTGCTACAAGCTTTCAGGTCTGCATTATGCTCCAACTATGACCTGACTGCTACCATTTGCCTTCAAATCTGAAGATGCCCCATCCCGGAGTCAAGACAAATGACTTTAACATATCTGTTCAGCAAGGCCTTGGCCAAGCCAATCTAAATTCCCTATAGACTCTGGTGTAGAACAACAAAGTGCTCTTCATGACAATGATTAATTCAGCACTGCTGCCCCCATCTATTCTTAGTTCAACCAAAACTAGAATATGAATGTAGAAACTCTGGATCCTACATGTAGTATGTGTTTAACTCCACATGTTTCAAACACAACACATCAAGTATTGTAACAGAGATAGTATTTGGAGTGTGTACTTTCAGCAGTTTTAATACATATATAGTTTTATATATACATGTCTGTGTGTTCTGCATGTATCTGTTAATCCACCTATCAATCTAAATATAAAAGTCTATAAAGCCTAAATATTTGAGGGATTTATCTTGAGCCCAGAAGCCTTTATAATTATATAGTTCATAGCTGAATTTTAAGTTTCGGGGTGGTCTGTTTCTTCACAGAATTAACTTTAGACCAGAAGGAGGGGGGCTTGTGTGTAAGCCTCATTCTGACACAGCTGCACCAACCAATGCCCACCAAACAGACCAAACACTGACAAGTTAAAAGAGGACTGTGATTTGAAATCAGCCAGTACCCCGCCTTTCTTCAAAGCATGCATGTATGTGTGTTTATGTGTGTGTGTCTAATGACTGCCTCAAAGGGCAGGGGGGGATATTTGGACCAAAAAATGACAAATGACAGAACAGCCCCAGCACTGTAATTGGTTGATTTCCTACTTGCTTTGTGAGAGGGGAGCAGAGGGTCTAAATTACAGAGCAGTCTGCTTTAGAACGTCATTATACACACAGACATATGCTGCTACCACTGCTGGCTAGTCACTTATTCAGGCCAAAGAGGGAAGGTGGGTGTGTTTGAGTTGAGTGTATGTGTGTGTCTTTCTTTGCAGCCCGGTCCCCAAACAGATTACAGAGGTCCTTGGGTGGAGGGATATGCTGTAGTCGAAAAGGGCTAGTTTGGCCAAATTTGTATCAGCTGGAGATGAGCTTTAAAGCAGACAGAAAAAGCCTTATTTGTAGGTCACCATGAGCAAACCCAGATCGCACACTCTTATTAGAGCTCCAGCAACAAGGGCATCGTTACAGCAAGCCATATGCTACAACCACTGCAGCCTGGAGCAGGGCGTAGGCCGAGTTTTATCAGCCAACAGCTATTCTAAAATACTCTTTCTATGAATGACACTCATCCCATAGAGTAGGAATTGATCTTTTTATGGAGCATCTATTGACTAATACTGATAGAACAGGACCTATTTACAAACTACAAGGTCAAAGTCAGGGTCAGTCATGTATCATTAGATAATATATAGGGAGGAATACAAAAAGCATCTCCATTGTCCACCTGCCACTCATCGAATATGACTGGATTTAAAGATCGCATTTACATGCTGTACCTTCAGCTCACCTTTTCATCACTACAATAACTGGTACATTTGTTCTTCTGCCCCAGTGTCCACATATGCATGTGGACCGACACACACACACACACACACACACACACACACACACACACACACACACACACACACACACACACACACACACACCTGCCAAACAAGCAGTCATTAGCAACAAGGCCACAAATACTCCCCTGAGTGTTAGCATGGCAGGGTCACATATTTAACCCCCGAATGATGGAGACACTTGAATAACATATCACCATTAATCAGCCTTAATACTGGTAAAATAGGAGAATGGGACACTGAGTGGCCCCTGCAAAGTATTGTTAAGTCCCTGAGCCTTTATACAACTGTCAGTATTAGTCTGTCTCAGGACACGTGGACACTTAAATGGCTAGAGAACTGCCATGAATTGTTAATCAAAGAATAATTTAAACAGCGGGACATCCGTATTTACAGTACCTGCTGGACAATGAGCTTTTATTTCAGCTGTCATAAATTGTTTGTCTCTTGACACGTGGCCACTTAAAACTAACTAGGAGAGGTGGCTGGGATTGGCATTCATTGTTTGCAGAAGACTAGGAATAATTTTGGCAGGAGGTGTGTAAATTTACAGCATTAGAAATACAAATTAAATCAGGCTTGAAGAAAAATTCAGTGGGGAGAAGGACATATACTGACCCCTGGACAGTATTGTTAAGAGATTAGGCTTTTATGTTAAGTGTCACTGCTTGTTAGTCTGAGGACACGTGGCCACTTAAAACTTCTTCAGAAGGAAATTGACACTGACATCTAATGTGAAAGTCTCAATCAAGTACAAAATCAGTCAATGGAATGAGATTTTGCTGTATAGGGGGGCACAAGAGGACATGGGGTATCAGAAATGTTATGCAGCATAGTGCTACTTCCTGAGCCATGATACATTTTTGTACTAGAAACCCACTGTGTTTTGAACAACACAATATGTGTTGATTTATAACCAATTTTTGGAAATGCAGATTTCCCCTCTTTTTAGTTTAATCCAATGTAATGTTTTGTCCCTTTTATTAATAAAAAATAGAGAAACATACAAGTGTGTTGTATGTGCACACAAACACTCACCTGAGTTGCGACTGCAGTTTGCCAGCCTTGGTGATAAAGTCCTCCCAAATAGGGTAGCTGCTCTGTGAGGACACAAACAAATATGACACAATCATCAGAACATATTTAACTATTCCCACAGTTGCATAAGAGTTCATCCAACATGAGGCCACACCAATGCCTCACCTCACCTGCAGGGCTAAACAGAACTAACCAAAGTTTTAGCTTTCCCATACACTTGACCCAGTTATGTCAAACCAAAAAATATGTGCTTTCCACCTTGTTGCCAGTAAACCTGAGTGAATGGGCAATTTATGCCAAAGGATGGAAATAAGTTTAATGGTATTGTGGGTGCATGAGCAAAGCATGAGAAAGGTCTGAACACAGAATGAGCTAAATTACTTTCAAATTTCCAAACAGTTGGCATTCATTTTGTTCTGTTTTGTCTAACATTTTCAAATTCTGTATACTCTTTTAACAGAAAAACAGACACATTGTCAGGTCTTGCATGTGTTAGGTTGCAAAATGGGTCACAGGCCTCTTTTGGAAAGATCCCCACACAACAAGGGCACTAATACTACGGAATAATGAGCCTGGTTCCCGATGGGACTCTAAATTTACCAAATTCAGGTCCTAGGCTGAAAATAGTTGAAGAGCCTTTTATCGAGACTATTGCAGAGAACAAGTGGCCTAATGCTTCAAAAAGAAGAGGCTAACGTGGTAGTGGTAATAGCAGCACAGGTTTAAGTGATGAATGTAGCAGGGGCATATGTTTGTCACTGATGTGCTACTACTGTCAGGGGCCTGAGGAATGTCATGTTATGCTGTCAAACATTACACCCAACAACCGACTCAACTCTCTCTACCTACAGTACCTCTTTCTTCCAGTCTCTCTTATATCACTTATGTTTCTTCAATCTCTCCCTTCTCTCTGCATGTCTCCCTGCTCCCTTGTCTACTTTCTCTGAGGAGGCCACCACCATCGGCTCTGACTGCGTTAGCATGGACATCAAACACAACCGCCATTTGTCCCTTCATTTCTCGTCCCTCTTGTTGACACTTAGGCTAGAAATAAAAGTGAGCAGTCACTTTATCCTTTTGGTACACAGCCCAATATGTGAAAGGCATCGCTGAAAATCTAAATGTCTTTTTTAAAATATATTCAGATTTCAAGCAAGAACACTAAGCATATGCATATTTCCAATGGGATCAGGTCATCATCTGATAACATAGTTACCTGACAGTTAAGAGACAGGGGAACCTTGGACAACCTAGTCAAGTAGGACTTGGGAAGCTGAGAAGTGCTGAATGTCTGAGCAGTATTCATAACAAACTTTCTGACTCCAGATGACCTGGTGGCTGGACATTTGACCTACACATGTCAAAGCCTTCAGACCCTATGGGTAATTTTCTACCCTGACAGCTACATTCCCGGCATTCCTTCAGGCAAGTACAACAGCTGGGGAATCTACTAGTAATTGTCTCATCGAACTAAGCTGTAAATATACATATATCAAAATAAGATGCCCTAGTTCTGAGGCTGATGACTGCCCTATTTAGCCTTTTTTTCCAATCTTAGGTGCTGCTCCACTTCAAACTGGAACAAATGACCATAAAAAAACAAAACTTCTTCTTCTTCTTTTTTTTTTTTTTAAAGAAAAATGGAGAATGGAGAATAATTCAATAAGTCAGCAGGGTATAGTCAAATAACGTTATAATAATGAGTGAGCTACCACAAACCAAAACCAACGCAGGTTAATAGACAACGTTTTAATAAAAGCAGACACAAACATTAATTGAGAATACTATTGATAATACATGTGTACCATTTTCTTTATAGGCGATGTAGGTGAGTGTGGGCTACATGAAGATGGTTAATGTGGTCTCAGTTAGCTAGCTAATGTTCAGTGCCGGCTGGTTAACCAGATGTAAACTGTTTAACCGTTAAAGGAATCCTAACTTGGATATAAACTGATACTTGGGGAGCTGACTGGCTCGAATAATCACTTTTTACACATCACTTTTTACACATCACTTAACCCCCCTTGGATTAAAAAAAAAACATAATTGGCGCGGCACAGTTAACCTGGCTTACCTTCATGTCTCCGATAACAGTTTGGAAGAGTCCTCCGAGAGCGCTGCATTCCTTTTCGATAACAGCCTCCATTTTCAGGACCAACTCCAGCGGTCAGTCCCGACTCGGTGAGCCGCCGTTCACTTCGCCACCTCGGCTCTCCAGGAAAGAAAGAAAAAACCAAAACAAACAGAAAAATTCCCCAAAAATGTGGACAAAACGAACGAGCCCGTGTGGAAGAATCTCTGCCGCTCTGAAAAACCGACGAATAACAACTTTTTGAGTCAACTGAACGCGTAAATGAACACGAGCGGCTCCGCTCTTGCTTCAAATCAAAAGAAGCTTTTGGGACGAGAGAGACATTTAAACCCCCCTCTCCTCTCCTCTCCTCTCCACGCCGCCCCGCTCAGACCCATGGCCGCGGACCTTGAACACACTCTTTCGTAGCTTGGTTTGCAAGTCGAAACCAGAAAACACTGCTCAGCTCGGAACGTAATTCCGTTTGTTGACAGGTAAATACCGACTCTTCGGAGTATCCTCGCTGCCTGCTCAACACTCACTGAGTGGAAGGGAAAATTAGCCGACAAATAACAAGAGTGAAGTCCGCCCGAATGGGCTCCCACTTCCGGTTAAGTGTTTGCCACCAAAATAAGATATCTGGTGATAAAAATGTCCAAGTCGACTCGGAGAGATCTTTCCATATTTCGGCAAACACGTACAAGAGTGTACATCGGTCAAACGCAAAATGAATAAAATGTGACAATGCAATTTCGCTCATGGCAAGAGGGTAAAACATTAAATTGTGTTTTTGGCATAAAGCCTGTTATTTGTATTGTGAAGTCAGACCGGTGGTGCTTCCGGTATGATTATGTGCTTGACTCCACGCTGATGGCAGATGCGGAGGTGAGCGGCGGAGCGTAGGAAAAGTGCGTCCTTGAGTTCATCTGGCAGCAAATCACCGCACAGAAATAGCGCCAAACAAATGCTGCATATATGGACTAGTCTAAATTCGCACAGTTTTGTGAAGGGAAGTTTTGTAAGCATATTTTCTTCACCACGAGTCTCGTCTGACCAGATACGTGTTGAGGGTACATGATATGATATGAATGTCACTGGAGAAGCGACATCACCGTTTTTGTTGATGCCGACGTTTTGCTGTTTGTGTATAAACATCTGGGTTCATGTGAAAAAAGTTGAGCAGTAAATAGTAGATGACGGGAGACATCTAGTGGCTGACATAAACATGACAACGTGAAACCAAAGCAGGGAGTTTAAATGGAAGATGGCGCTTCACTTTTTCTTGAAAATCCATCAACACACAACGGCCATGATGTTTAATTCAAAATTAACCATAGTGGCTTTAGAAACTTCTCAGCAACATAATTATGTGCTATTCTGACATCAGATAAGATTTAACAAAAGAAACATAAGATGCCACTTACTGACATTGAGACAGAACTGAACTGAAGACACAGCTCCACAATTGAAGAGAAAATGAATATGGAATACAAGAATATACCTGTTCAGAAAATGTGAATAACTGGGTACAGAAATATAAGGTTGGACAATCCAGTTTAATTTCTTTCTTTCTTTCTTTCTTTTTTGTACATTTAATTACATTTATTTTAAAGACCTCATTTGTATGATTTTGTCAAAGCAGAACAGAAGGGTGAACCTACACAGCAAGTAGTTAGCGTTATAAGATAAATAGTACACTGTTATAACAATAAAAGTTTCTTGTTGTAACATGATACATTTATCTTGCTATAAAGTCAAACCATCCTTTTATAATTTACTTTTCATGAAAAGTGTGATACCGATCGATTTATCTTTTGTGGCATGGCAGCAATAGATGTTCGCAAGTCTTTGATAGTTTGTGTCAAGGAAAACAAAACACACACACACACACACACACACACACACACACACACACACACACACACACACACACACACACACACACACACACACACTAACACACACACACACACACACAAAACAACAACTGGCCTCTTCCCTGTTTGTATCTGTTGGAGCATATATATATAGACTCAGATGACAGGTAACAGAAGCATTTACAGTCATGTCTGTCCAAAGTTTATCATGTGAGGTTTTCTCAGAATGATTTAAAACATGCTGCATTGATTCGATTAAATATGTGCATATAAACTGGAGCTGCAACATCGATTAATTGATTTGTTGCCTCTAAAATGTCAATATTTTTGACATTTTCACCATTTTCTGACAATTTATAGACTAAATAATTGATCAAAGATTGATTCACCAACATTCAAAGTAATTAGTTGCAGCCCTACATCCTATATACGTGTTTTACACTCCACTCTTATTTGCTTCAGCAACATTTTGCTGTGCAGAAAGTCTGTAGATCTGTTAAAATGGTGCATCTCAAATAGATGCATTAGTGGTCTGATGGTCAAGTGAATTACATTCCCTGCTGACTAGAAAATATGCCAATATGCATAAGAAGTAACTCTCTCACTTAGTTTATTTGATACACAAACAAGGAACATTCCCTTCAAGGTACATTCAAAATATATTTTTAGACTTTGGCGACTCGTAGTGCTGGCACCAAAAAAGACACTGGCACACAACAATGCACCCTGTAATGACACAAAGACAAGAGCTTCTTTTTTCTTCAAAACTTTTATTTCTCTAGTTCTAAAATGCACTTAAAATGTCAAAAAAAAACAAAAACAAAAAAAACAGCAGGTGTCAAAAACAGAAACAAAATACAGTGATTTTAAATTAATAACATTTTATGAAGCTAATGTCAACATTAAATACAACTAGTAAATCATGGACCAAGTAAGAAGTTATTGATTTAGACAATTTTATATGCATTACGAGAATTACAAAAAAAATCAAACACTAAAAACATTATACCTCATATAATTAAATAATACATCAGCAGATAAAGATCACTGTTTGAAATATAGTAGCTGACATAAGCATTTCTACTGATGTTCGGATTAAATGATTAGCTTTAACTAGAATAGTAATGTCATATATGTAGCATGTAATACGTGATTATGTACAATAGCTACACTAATGTGAAAAAAGTTATGCTGGATATACCAAGAAAATTTGACAGAAAGTGCACACAGCAAATTAAAACGTCTAACTCAAACATCCTATTTTAAATAGTGGCCACATAAAAAATGTAATACCAGTCATGTTAAATCTACTGCTCCGTAGCACCGAAGTAACTGGAGGACAGAAACATGATCACGTTGCCTCTTAGAGTCTGTCGAACAAATTGCACCTTCACATTAATGTTCTCTTATGCAAAACCGATTAGCAGCATACACGGGAACGTTTTTTCCTTTTACTGGAAATGGGAACTACGGTCATATGGGGGTATGACTCAGGAAATGGGGCAATATTTGTATGGTTAACATGAGCAAAAAGCAAAAAGCACAACAGTCACATGCGTCACTGAGCCTGTACAGCCTCAACATGCTGTAACATATACTAGGTCCCCACACAAGTTCCCCATATTGATTTTTTTCAATGTCTGTTTTTACTCTTACAAAGGTGAAAATGAATGTCAAAAATATTTTTCTCCCGTATTTTATTCTTAAGGTATGTCAATGGCCACTGCAGAGGACAACACACATCAACGGTTTCAAAATTGATTCTGGTGTGACCGTTAAATCCTTTTATTTTCTCTTAACCAGACAGACACACACAATATTTTAAAACTAAATAAAAGATGTTGGAAATACTTTAAACTCTTTTTTTTAACATTATGTGCTTGTACATCTTTTTCCTTTGACTGAAACTACATCTATCCACTCCAGTGCACTTTATGCACCAAATGGTATAATTTGCCATTTGGACCTATTTGCAGATAAAGTGGGCCTCTATTTAAATCAAATCTGAAGACTATTTAATAATTCTGTTTAATATACATGACCCTTTCTACACCCATGGGGGTTGACAGATATATTTTTCATCAAAGGAAAAGAAGTATAAGAGAAATGTGAGCAAAATCTGGACAGACGTATACATTTATTTTTTTGTTTTTAAACTTATACACTGTCCATAAGAGGATTTAACAGTTATTTCAGTTTGAGGTATGTGGTCCATCTCATCTTCCCTCTACCATTTTGAATTTATGAGGCCATATCTCAAAACAACAAGGAGATACAAAGATAATAATCAGGTGAAAGTGTCGATGGGGATTCGGGGGTCCCCCACTCAGTGACTGGGACATGGTGCTAAAACGACTGATAGTGAAATCACTGGTAAGCAGCATGGAAATGGAAGTGGGCAAAAGCTTTAACCCTGTTCTCAAAAACACCTTCAACAATCCAGACTGAACCTACCTGAAACCAATCCTTTCACTATCTCAGCAGAAGAATTCCTGGAGGAATATCATGGTCCAGAAATCTTGACAGGTTTATCTAATAAAAAACTCTATTATTTTATTTTATTTTATTTTTTTCATTTCTTTTGATAATAACCAAGTTCACACTGAACTGACCTAAACAGCAAGGCTCTCTATGGAGCTCTGGACGGTGTGGAAGGTTTTATGAAGTCATACTGAAGTTAAGAAGCAGTTATCAGACTAGTTTGTGCTGGTTCTCTGGTTACATCCTCCACCTCTTGAAGCCCATCACCATACTGCAGCCGTAGCATAGTGTCACCACAAAGGTAAATATCTGGGACAGAGAACAAAAAGAAAGAAAGCAAAAAAAAAATTTACTAATTAGACTTGCTAACTGTAACTATCTTTTTTAATTGTAATTATGAATCTAGCTTTTTTCCAAATCAATTCTCAATACTCATTGCATCTTAAACATGTCTGCAAGATTCATGAAAGCACACATGTATAAAATAAGACAAGTCTAACTAGCAAATGTTTGGTACTTTTGCACAAAAACTGGCTAAAGTAATTATTCAACAACAGTACAAACATTTTATAATGTTTTAAAATGTCAGGTTTTTTTTTTCATTTTCATACAATATATACAGAACATAAATTCTCAAACAGTCACCTTGGTTATAGATTTATTATAGATTAGCACAGAGGTTCATGTACATTCTGTTTACAAACATAAGCCCTAACCTCATCTAACCTAACGTTACCTACCACAATTCTGTCAGAGAGGACAGTTTGACTATCACACAGTTTTATGGCCGATCAGCTTGAGCTGATAGCAGAACACCACGTCATACATAATATCATGTTTATCTTAAGTAACATGGACAGTCTTTTTGCATTATCAGAAGGTGCATGCAAAGAATTTAAACTAGGACATGAGCAAAAACGAAAGTTTAGTAGGCCGGGAGGTGACTTTTTATGTGCAAACGTGTCAACTAAGGTTTTTCAGTGACAGGATTTATTATGGAGAAAGGAGACAGATATCAGATTGTTTTTTGTTTTTGTTTTCTGTTTTTTTTTTGGATAATAAGAATATAACATATATATATATATATACACACACGCACACACGCACGCACGCACCCACGCACACACACACACACACACACACACACACACACACACAAAATACTCACCGTGGCTGCCACATTAATACTGTATTGCCTGTCATCCAGGACTGTAAATATGTTGCCCCTTGGGTAGGTTATACACAAGACCGCTTCAGTGCTGTTAACCAGGGGCTTGATGTGGGCTCCTCCATTAGCTGCTGTAGTTGCTGCCTCCAATACGAAGGCAGCAAAGTAGAAAAGCAGTGCGATGAAATGGTAAAACACATCCTGAGAAAAGGGAGAGAGAGGACACACTAACATTAACTACAAAACAGTTCCAGAGTTTGGAGTGTAAACAGCTGCAGACATAATGTGAAGATTTGTTTTTGTTGTAAACTTGCTGAACAACTGTAAGATTCCACTACACACAATCCACTGGGGACAAAAAATGGCTAGGATGTGGGTTTTATGGCGTTGGGCAATTATTAGACAATAGCTGCCAGGCTCACTGCAACTATGTGTACCATGAGAATCACATTCCAAACCAGGCTATCTGACCAAGAACCAACCTTTTGCATTAAATGAGGAGCATAACATGTTGAAATTACATAGAAAGGTCAAAGAATAAGAAAAAAATAGAACATCCAAGAGAAAGAAGGCAGAAAAAGGGATTAAAGGCACAGAGAGACGAAGAAAAAAGAGGGAAAGAGGGCGCGTCAGGGAGTAAAGAAGGTTAATGAGAGTTTGTGTTGCTGACTGTGTGAGCCTGGCGGGACTACAGGCGGGCCTTTGTGGCGTTTCGGTGTGAGCTCATCATCCATGTCACTCATTGTTCGGCCGAAAACAAACAACCCCACACGCCTGGCTACTCCTGGGAGCAGGGCCTGGAGCCTGAGGCGAGGCTGGCTCTGTCTGTCTGAGAGCCCAGACTTTACCGCACCACAGTGACATAACACAAGAACACAAGTTTGTCTTCTTTTTCTTATATCGAAGCTACTGTATATTTATAATAAGTAATGCACTGATAGAAAACGCTCTCCAATGCTGAGAAACTGTCGTGTAATAGTGATTTCATGTTACAAGGACAAGGAGGTCAGCCAGTGTTTGCTGATTAACACCTTCAGCCATATATCCCTTTATATGTACAATAAGAAGGCTGTGCTTAATAGGTGGAGGTTTAAAAAATATGACATATACTGTATAGTGTATCACAGTAAAACAGTGTGTTTCAGTCCTGGTGTTGGGGGCCCCTGCCCTGCAAGTTTTAGATGTTTCCCTAACCCTTAACCCAACCCTACAGATTCAAATGATCAGCTCGTTATCAGGCTTCAACAGGGCTTAATGATGAGCTTTCACCGCTAGCATTCACCTCTTTCCAAAAAGCAGACAGCTTCTCACAACTCAAGGTACGATTAATGTCTAAATTACAAACCTCTAGAGCTGTTATGTACAGCGATAGCTCGAAAAACTTTCAAGCCACCTTCACAAAATGATTTGTACCTAAGGAGTCACTTAAAGTCACAGCACCGGCTTTGTGGTCTCCACTGGCATGTAATCAAAATATGCAAAATATGGTTAAGAGATTGTTATGAAATGTCTGAGTCTGACATTACGAAGTGAAAGTGCTTGTCTTGACACTTTATGTGATTTTATGAAAGAGCTAATAAATAAATGCTCCGCATCACCGAGTGCTCGGATCCTGATGGTGGAGAAACTATTTATGAAGTCAAATCTACTGAATTAGTGAGCTCCCGTTTTTTAAACTACTGCTGGTAAGTGCCTTTTTTCTGTCACATAGCAAGCTCTTTTCATAGATGATTTTTAATTTCAGGCGAGACAGGATTTAGTCTTTATCACAATACACACACACACACACACACAATGTTCTGATGCATAATGTGAAAAAAAACTTCTCTCTTTTTAAACATGGCATTGTTATTTTGTGTCCACACTTGAATGCCAAATCGTGATGGTGGACATCACAAGAGTTAATTTTTGTTCCTCCTAGTACATCTTGCATAATAGCCCATCGTCCTGAAGTAATACCGCTGCCTTAAGACTGATTTGCAGTTTTGCCAGTGATCTTCAACTCTTGACTTTAATGCTGCAAACAACAGTTACTGCCATGACAACATTATTAAACACTGACAGCCATCTTAAAAGTTCACTCATGTGTGTCTTTGCACATGGGTGGCACGACACACAATACTACAAGTCACACTATCCCACTGGTATTCTACAATGTGCAAGCAAAGGCAAAACGATTGCGGGCTGGTAAACTTATAAACAACACAGGATTTAAAAAAATCAGCATTGCAATTGTTTTATGAGGATGGAAAATCCACTTGAAACATTAGGTTTCAAGGAAACACATAATTTGTTTTTGTGAGCAAATCCAGTCATGACGCCCCATTTACACGTTCATGGTCCAACCCATTACTATTTTAGTGCTTGATTACTCTGTACTCATGGTTTTGACCACAACATCTTTGAACTTGGCCTTCATTTTTATCTCAACTACACACCGGTAAAGTCTGTGACGTGCAAGATACAGCCTATCTATGCCTATCCATGTTTGCAGTCAGACGGGCTGAGTAGTTGTCAGGCTCATCAGCTCATTTGTCTACAGCTTACCAGGAAATTCCAGTCCGTGCTGATGCGGTCAGCCAGGCCAGTGAGGAGAAGCGTGAGGTAGGCGGAGGACAGGAAGAACGCGGTGACGGAGACAAACATCACCCAGCCCTGCAGCAGGGGCACGGGCACGTTGGAGGAGGCAACCAGGATCCATACCAGAGCACCAAATATCTGGGGATGTAAACAGACTCTCATTGGAGACATGATGCAGCTGATTTCATTATTTTACGCTGAAATCAAGCTCAGCTCCTTAATCAACTCATTATGTTTCAGTGGACACATTTGTACAGTTACAGGCAGTTGATGACATGGGTAGGCACATGTCAAGTATAGCAATAGGACATATGTATAATGCTATGGTGTCTTTAACTTCTTTATAGAGACTTTTCCGATATCTCTTGATCCCGTACCAGTGCTCTCAGGTTGCCAAATATAAAATCTGTACACCCCACTGAGGGGTGTTTTTCCATCCTTAAGTGTGAGGTTTGTTTGCATTATCTTAAAATGTTCTTTTATAAACCACTCTGCTTTTCAAGCCAGCTAACATAAAACAGCACGCTGCTTTATCTCCAGAGCTCCCACTGTGTAAAGCAACTGTACAAGTTGACCCAGGGTTGCAGAGGTGTGGTATGAAAATGACTGGTTATCTACTGTGTACATTTGCTTAACTGCATTACTGAAGTCTTCCGCATTCGTTAGTGTTATTAAAATGCACAATTTTCAAGTTTATATGAAGTTTCATGTCTTTCAGGTCTTAATATATTGTGAAATTATCATTGTTTGTTCAATGAAAATAAATACTATTTTCATTCCTTTAAAGGTACAATTTTTTCATAAAAATATTCACAGAATGTTTTGACTATACGTGAAAGACATACAAGTATTGTTTGCACAGATATCTACAGTAATAGTCCACTTGTAAACAAAAAAACCAACCCCAGTGGTCATGGTCCGGGCATAGTCAGCTGTTGGGGCCACTAGCTGCACAGCTAGCTAGATGAGCTAATAAGCTAATGGCAGCTTCAGTTGGCAGCATTTAGTATTTACTCCGGTGATACACTGCCCCATTGTCTACCTGCCTTCATGCCGAATGAAAGATGTTTTGTAGTCCATAAAAAACATTTCCGGAGCTTTACAGGAAAATAGCATTGCAGCATTCTCCTAAACAACTGAAGCTGCTAAAAGGAAAGCTAAAAGCGTTAGCTTGCATCCCATCTGAAGCCGGTGCATAGATGGTGTAAATTACATCTTTCCAAATCAATCTGGGGTCTCAGGACATCCAGAGATTTGAATTACACTGGACAAGCTGTACGGAGCCATTTAATGTAACATTTCAAAACCAGTCCCGGTTTACTTCAGTTTAGGAAATTAGGTGAATGCCACCACGCAGCTTTGCTGTGAATCTCCAGACCTGTTTGTGGACTACACCTGGCTTTAATCAACATGGAGTGCATGATGACTGAATTTCTAATCTTTACATGAACTTTTACTTTAAATGTGGCACTGACCAATTTAAACATATTGCACCTTTTGGCGTCATTCTAACTGATATAAATAATAACTGTGTAATACCATGATACCCTGAGACAGTATTATTTTTCTGAGATGGTTATTATACCATGAAAATGTCATATGGTTGACAGGATGTACACTTCAGTGATAACTTCATTATGGTTTATTTTGGATAAATCAGGGTTAAATGATGATAAAAAATCTAAAGAAGTTGATGGAATGGAACTATATATGTTGTAGGAGATGGCATGTTGGAGAAGCCTCGAACATGTTGCTGGAAAACAGCCACAACTCGACATTTAAAAGCCTGTTTCCATCTAAAGGCCTGTCTACACAGGCCTCCTGCAACCAGGTCTTATATCCCATGAACCGTCAGATAATCCTGAGATGGAGGAAGCATGTCAAGGCAGTGAGAGAAAAATTAAGCTGACACAATAGCATCAAGGGAGATGATGCTCAGATCATATCTGGTATAAACTCAACTAACGTTGTGAGGTGCAGGTGCTGTTACCGCTCGAGGCGACGTCTGCCCTTGCTTTGACTGTCAGAAAAAAAAAAAAGTCAGCCCGAGAAAATCACAGGAGTGATCAGCCTGTTGGCGACGTCCAAACACTGAGGACATCAGGGAGGACGCACTCTGTTACAGCCAACAGCTTAAAGTCTAACTGGACTAACAAGCCATCAATTATTAATACAGCCGTATTAACTGCAGGGCACTTCTACAACACCACGGAGGTCATTGGCACATTTTAATAACACAGCACGCAGCCGAGCATCATTTAATAACCTTTTTGAAGAAACGACACTTACTATTTCTAAACAGACGAGGACTCCAGAGTAAGTCCTCAGCACCTCCAGGCCCAAAGGTAGAGAAATAGTTGGCGCCGGGAACGAGGTGGCGGCGGGGTTAGTGGCTGGCTCCGACATCTCTGTGTCTCCCTCTCTCTTCTCTCTGTCTCCCCCTCTCCTCTGGCTCTCGCCCTCTTCTACAGGCTCCCACTAAAGCAAGACTCCCGTTAAACAAAAGGACGGGAGCAGCGGGGGAAATTCCTCCGGAGTCATGTGTCCCCCCCCTCAAACAGGTCGGACAGGTGCACTGGGGCCACTCCCTGGAAGCCTGCGCCGCGTTCACGGTCCGCTCGGAAGCTCCTGCATCCCGACAGCCAGATCATTTGTGAGGCTCGTATGGCAGCGGGAGAAATAATGACAGCTCGGGTTGATTTATTCTGAAACGAAGTTGTGACAGTAAACATTCGAAACTTGGATTTAAAAAAAACAAACAAAAACTTTTTCATAAAATGTTATTCTATGTTGGCTTTAATTGAAATAACTGTGGAGATCAGACTACCACTGCATGTGCAACATGTGCAGGATGATTAAACGCAGATAAGTAATATAACTCTGTTACGCTTTTTATTTATTTATTAGTTGCTGGTACAAAGAGAGAGGGAGGCTATAAAATACAAAACCCATTGTGCATAATGAACAACAACCACATGCTTTTTCTCCATGACAGGAAAAACAAAATATGTTTATCAATGGTTATGAATTGCTTTTGGAAGAATAAATCTGTTGTTTGCATCAGAAGCTTGTGAGGTATTAACACCTATGTAACAAAAGGGCGTCAGGGTGTGTTTTGCGATAATAAAACACCACAGATGAATCACTGCTTTAGCCTGTCGTTTACATGGCTGTTATTCTCTCCACACCCTAAAGGTCAGTTCTTATTAACTTATTAACTCTTATTAACAGTTCACATGGCATGTGCACACCTTGTACTGCTGGTAATTCCAACGGCAATTGAAGGCATCAATCTTAAATCCCATGTCTGTGTGGCGCACTTGCTTCTCTGCCAATGTGAGCAGCCACCAGCAGAAGAGTGAGAGGAAAAATCACATTGCATGTCATGCATGTTGCACGCACATGATTGATTTCTTGATTAACACTGTTAGAAAGAAATGAGGGCTGAGACACAATGGTGTGTGCGCTGGTTAACCTTCTCAGCGCAGGAGTGAAAAGGTCTGAAGAGTAAATATTAGTTTAAGGCCTGGAGCCGAGCGGGGCTGAGCTGAGCAGAGCGGGGAACTGATTTGCAGACTGACTCAGCACCTTTTACCGTATTTGCACTGAAACATGGAACTGAGGAATCAAGTGTCGGGGGGTAATTTGTGTGATTTTATCAAATGGTGAAGTGAAGCTGCTGTGGTGTTATAGCCACCGGAAGGAGCAGTCTCTTATGGTAGGCCACAGTTAATGTTTAGCTAAGGACTTGATTTATGTGAAACAATGTTGACATAACCTCTGAGAGGGCACTGGGCTTAGTTCACTTTCGTGTGGCTGGCAGTTAGAATCAATATGACCTTTAGTGCTTTAATGTAACTAAGTACATTTACTCAACTACAAATTTGAAGTACTTGAGACAACAACATTTTTACCCCAGCCACATATTACCTTTACTGCCATCTGACAAGTGATCATAGAAGTATCTGTTGCTGTGCTGTGCAAGATGATGAATACATTTATCTTGTGTTTTTCTGAGTATTTTCTTTTCTTGACACGCCGTACTTCTACTACCTTTCTGAGGGAAATGCTGTTGGATCAGCTCCATTCATGACAGCTCCAGCACTTCGCACTTGAGTATAAGGAAAGGTCTTAAAGTCTTAAAGTACGGTACAAGTAAAAGTAAGTTACAAACATGTCTGTATATGCTGTGTGATTGGGGTACGCTGATCATGGACCTGGCCAATTATCTGTTCAAATAATAAGCTTTTTTTTTTCTGAACATCGGGATCAGTGTATTTCTTTTGTTATTTGAAAATATGCTTATAGCTCTCTCTAAAATGTAGTTGAGTGGAAGTGTAAAGTGGCAGAAAATGGAAATAATCAAATAAAGTACAAAATGATATTTCTAAGTGCTGTAACGTAGGCAACTGGATGTGTTTCAGTTTCTTGAAGATGTTTCACCTGTCGTCCAAGAGGCCTCTTTAGTTTTAACTAACTGGAGAGGAGTTGGCAGGCTTTCAACCTCTGTGCAGGAGTGTCCTCACCGGGGCCACAACTGGCCTTCATGTGGGTTGCTAGTGCTAGGTGAGCCCAGGTGTGAATGGTTGTTAAACTGTCTGCGGACAGAACACAGTACTGCATTGTAGCGTGTGAGTGACAAGTAATGTCGTAGGCCACCTCCTCTGTTCAATTATTTAGAGAAACACATGGTTTGAAAGAAGAGTGAGACCATTAATCTCTGTCAAACTGGAACAGCCATCTTCGAACAGAGGCGGTGGCCTACCACATCACTTCTTTTACTTCTGCTTACTTCACTTAGTGATCTCATAAATCATTTTATCATTACTGTTTTCTTGTAAGGTAGTAATCATGTATATCATAAAAAGCCTTCTGGGTGTGTTTTGCAATGATGAAGCACCTAAGATGAGTCACTCCTTTAAACAGATGGATTTTATGCTCTCCACACACTACGGCTGGATTCACATTGGATCTGGCGTTGTGGCGAAAATGCAAGTCTTCCTAATCACTTTAATGAGGGTAACCTGTCTTGGGGTTCGGTGGTGCGTGCCGCAGGGGGGCCCCGCGAAAATACCCAGCTTGCTGCGTCAGACAAGTTGCAGCCAAAATGTAGCCCGACGTCACGTTGTAGTGGACGATCACGTATCAGGGTGCGACTGAAGCCACAGTGGAGTGTAACGTAGTGCGACATAATAAGTCACTCAGTTTGACTTTGTGCACTAATTTAAAACACATCTGTGGATGTCAATGATCATTGTAGGACTGGCGTGCAGAGGCATGACTGGAGATCATAAACGGGTCAGCAGCAGGGCATGTTACTTAGCATGGATAAAAAAATAAAAAACAGAGGGAACACAACATTTCAGAAGTTTCACTTTCACTGCAGTTTGGTCTAATGCCCCAGTATGATCTACCTGACATCCTGGTTGATTGCTATTATTTATAATCCATTAATGAGGACATGACATTTGATCACTCAAATATGAGGATTTGCTGCTTTTCCTTTGAAGTGTTTGGAATTTTTCCACAACTATTTTTTGACCTGGCAGGCACTGCCAAGGTCTGACTATGGTCTCTGGGTAGTTGTAAAGGACATTTCAGTAGTTGCAGTCCTAAAAATATAATCAAAAATTAACTCCACCCTAACCAACTATTACAGTAAAAATCCAGCTTATACAGTAATGCATGAATAAGAATGATCTAATGATGTATAACAATATAACAACCACAGAGGTTATTTTTCTGCATTGAAATCTTTTACTTTAATAAATAAGTCACATTTCTACTGTGTGGCATTAGTGCTTTTACTTAAGTAAATGATTTGAATACTTCCTCCACCACTGTAAGACCCAGTATCCTATCACATGATATAAGACAATGTTTAGCAAGACTGCCTGGAAATGGAAGGGAAGGACTCTTTCTGGGAAGCACATTGAGCCTGTAGAATACATTCATTACGATGGGTCTTCCTGAACAACAGGAAGCCAGCGATAAATCGTTTTCCGGACGAAACTGCTGAATCTTGTTCAGCTGCTGAAGCAAATATTATGACACTGTAGAGCGTTCAGTTATAGTCAGTCCATTATTCCTTTGTTCAAGTTTTTTATTGTTTACTTCAGAAACAGTGGAAGAAAACATTCAGAAGATACACCTTTATTTGTGTTTAAGCCATTTTACGGATTTGCCTCATTGATTCACAATTATGTTGAGGCATCATGCATTTTCTCATGTGAATTATGCTGATCATGTGTTGGTATGTATGTGTTATTATGACAATTACAATGATCGGACGTCTGATACTGTGACGTGATCTGTAGGAGTGGTGTCCCCATTATACAACCAGTGTACATGTGTTCACTGGAACGGAAGGGCAAAACATTTTTATTACACAATATGAATCAATCCCAGTATGAACCTTAATTCATTTATTCATTTTCTGCTATTGTCCTTTAATAACAACGACGGAGAGTGACTGATGAAAGCAGGAACCAAATATAAATGAGCAGTAATGTGAAGATTAAAGGAAACCCAATCGGTGTCACTCTTGAATGCATAAATCATCTTTACATTTATTTTGGTGCTTTGTATTTCACAAAAGAAATGAGAAAAATACACACAGCCTGTTTGTAGTATAGTATATAGAGACACAATGAAAAGGAACAGTTGTTGTCATACCATTTTGTGTCTATGTTCTAAACGGTATTTCCAGCGAAGGCCTTGAACGACATCAACAGAAAGACAAACTCAGCTCCGGTCCTCAATCCTCACACACCCATGGAAATCTTTGCTTACAAGGCACGTCATTCCATGCTGTTGCCGAACGTGAGAGCTCCACACAGTCCTCTTCCCCATCAGAGTTATTGGGCTCCCCATCTTGCCAGAATCCATCACCATCCAGGAAGGTTCCATCCACCCACTTCCATTTGTCCTCATGCTCGTGGCGAGACAGACCGATCCAGGTCACAGCAAAACTGCTCTTGACAAAATCCATCTCGTCTCTTGTGGTTATAATCACCAGGTCCGCTCCTTTCTGTTGACAGTCTTTTCTGGCGCCTTTCCAGGTTAGAGATGCCCCACACGGAGAGAAAATGTAGCACGTGTTGTTGAATTTTATCCAGCCAGGCTTGCAAGATTTATCTGGAAAGCAGAAGTTTCTTTTCATTACTGTGATCCCGAAACTGTTGCTTAGATTTGGAGACCAAAGTTATGGGCGCTATTGTCCAGGTTCTCAGGTCTGTCCTCCATCATTAAGCAATTTTAGTTATTTGTTTTGTTATTTTAATTTATGTATGTTATGTATGTTATGTATATAAATTTAATTTATTTATGGTAATTAAGTGTTTCACACAGCCAGGTAATCAACACAAATGTGTCTATCTTACCTAAATGTAACGAACTAATCAATAATGGAGCAACCTTAATTATGAGCAACCTGTCCACATCTTTTCACCTGTTGGTGACCGTTTTTTGTAAGACACATAAAAGTCTCAATATTCACAAGTTGGGTATTTACTGAAGGACTTAATGTTGTAGAACAAAACATAAAAATCTTAGCTCTTAAACTTCTAGATGAGGGAAGTGGAAATGCAAAAATACCATCTCATGACCAGGTTTTAAGACCTATTTCAGCAGCAGCAGCAAATTTCTAGATGTAGTAAGTCAGCCAGACATGCTAACAATTTCCTGTCAGATTATACACTCGGTCTTCAATCCATCCGTCTCAGTTTTGTCCATTTGTTTATTGCTTATGAAAAAGTTTCAAAAAGAGGCCATCTTTCTCAACTTCAACTGCTGTCTGGTGAGCAGTCATTTGCTGTTTGGGGCTTTAAAATAATAACTACTATAGCATTGTCAATATGATGATCAAGCTTCTGTCTGTTGTAAAGAGACTCAAAGCTCCAGTATCACGCAGTCAGCCTACTCTTTGTTAAACTGTGCAGAATGCTGTAGACAGTTAGAATCTAAAAATTGTACAGATTAAACTGTCACATTTGGTGCAAAACGACTACTGCTTACTAAACTTTGATGCAGAGAGTTGCTATTTTGGATGCAAGATTCTGGTGTTGTCTTTAGTTCTGTTTAACATCAAACAGACAGAGCAGGATAGTAGGATTCATCAATAACTCTAGAAACTTGTACTTGCATCCCTGATGATAAAGATGAGCAGAGAATTGTAATTGGGTGACCCGAAATGAAACTGTATCATTTTAATTAATATGCCTATTATGAAGACTACTTCGGTGTTTGACAATGTGCTTTTAATTCCTTTCTACAGCTGCGAATCCAATTCAAAACATTTTGTATGTTTTCAAGTTCATTTCTCACCTGTTTTGTTGAGATGTAAGTTTTTGATGTCCTCTTGTAACTTATCTCGACTGTCAACCACTTCGTTATACTGGCTCCGCAGGACCTCCAACTCTTGTGTCAGGTTGCTGGATTGGATCTTCAGTTGGTCTCGCTCGTCACTCAGTTTGTCTCTGCCTTGGGTGAGCTGGTGAATCAGGTCTGTATACTTCGAGTCCCACTGATTGACAGCACTGGTATCTGCAGAAAAGTTATTCCAGTGGGAGTCTTAGTCCTGATATGACCCTGAAGTCACATTTCAAAAGACTTTATAGCCAACTCTGACTTTGCTGTCTGGCATCAGTGCACTTACTGTGGGCCACCATGATCACAGTGAGCAGAAGAAGCCCCAGACACAGTGCAGCAGCTCCAATCCAGCACACTGCGGAACAAATAACCACCATAAGGAAATGAAAATTGCAAACTGTCAATGCAGACATAACATTTTTCTAAAAAGCTGAATTAGCGGAACAATCTCAGTACTTTTTTTTATTAAATTGTAACTTTGATAACTTTCAATAATTACTACAGTTACTATTCCTAGCAGGAATAATTGGGTGTGTACTCTCACCTGAACTCCGAGAACGCCATCCATGATTTGATCTGCTGCCAGAGGACATCAGATTCCAGCCATCTCCTTCAACCTCCCCCGATTTGCTGTTAAACGACAGTGACATTTGTAGATTTGTGGTCAGTGTCCTTTCCCCTCTGGTCCTAGCTCTCGCACTCTACATGCAGTTGCATCAAACACTTGTTATTAGGCTCATGATTTGCTGACAGTGCAAGTCTAAACTTGTGGGTAGGACATGTTCAGGCAAAGACAACCCCTTGGTTTATAGTAATGTTTACAGCAGAACAGATTTTTTTTGGGCATTAGTTGTTGTGAATATAAGCATTACATTCATTTTTATTCATTACTGTTTTTTTTTCCAAACAAACCATTAATAATTGTCAACATTACTTTGCATTAATTCACATTAACCATTTGAGTTCCTAATTGAGCTGTAGTGTACAGCAGCAGTGTTTTTTTTTTTCAACTGTGATTCACTTTCTTTTGTTTGCATCAGAATCGCAGAGTGAGCCTTTAAAGATAGCACAGTCAGCATAACTCTCTACTTTTACTTCCTATTTAAAATATGAAACAACAGAATGTCCGCTTTGGTTTATGTACTGAAGCATGGGAGTGTGTCGGGATCTTTCTTAACATTAAAAAAAAAAAGAAAACTCTTCAGGTGTATAGAAATGCTGTGATGAAGGTGTTGCCCCTTAAGTCACAGGTAGCCTTGATAGTATGCAGTGTGACCTCTCAGATTATACAGAGCCAAAGAGTAGGGAGAAGTGGCTGGAAATGTGTTATATTCCCTGCAAGTACTGAAACTATAAAAAATATACATATTTCATCATGTAAGCCAAAACAGCTAAGAGTAAAAGACAACCCCAAAATAGAAAAAGACAACCACAAAAAAAGAAGAAAAGACAACATCATTGACTTCTACTGGAAAAGGTCGGCACTTTCTAGCAACAATGACGATGATTATTATGATTTGCGGTTGTGATTGTCGACCTTTAATTGTAATAATATGCAATTCAGGGCCACCATAATTTGTGGCAGCCTCTTTGAGTAAATAGAGCTGGCTCAGGGATCGTCGCTCCAACAGAGGCTGTCACATGTATATGTGACACTTTTTGTATGTCACAAATATATTGGTAGTATTGATTTTATGCCATGTCAAAAAAAAACCAAAAAAAAAAAACCCAACCTACATGTATTACACGACCAACTGCTGTCTTAGAAAGCTATACCATTCATTGTCCTAGAGCAGCTTGCTAGAAGTTATCCATGCTGAACGTGTAAGGGCAGGAAACAGCAGCAGCAGCAAAAGAGGAAGGATTTTTTGACCCTTATCCTTCTTATTGGGTTGGGGAGGAGAGGAACAAAACATGACATTTACACTTCCCTGACATGAACCCTTTAAAACTTTACATGTGAGGAGCCGCTTTGACTTCTGGTGATTTTCTTGCCATTTATAACACCAAAGTGTTCTTTTTTTAACATATATCATTTAAATGAATGAGAACAGACAAGATGACAGGAAGTGTTTTTTGTCAACAATAATCAGCAAAATAACAAAGAATAAATTACCGTGATATAAGAAATAATAAAACTAAGACAAGAGGTTGTACTTTGAGCTAAATGCTAATGCTAGGATTGCAAAATCCTATTCTACGAGGGATAAACTATTTGAGTCTCTTGCAAGATGTTCAGCTTTAGTCAACGGCATCTTTTATCATTTGATCACCTACAAATCCCTCTCCATCGTCACACTCTTTGGTTGATTCATGAAACAAGCTTTTAACGAGCAGTATGAGCTCAAAGAAAACATTTGTTTTGAGGAAAGACACAACACTGAACTGTAGGTGGATTTCTTGTTTGTTGCCCGACAAACAAAAATCTAAATACACAAGAATAACTTCAGACTGTTTAGGTAAGATCTCGATTGTTATGGAGCTGAAGGCTGAAAGTTCAGTCGTGGATCTCTGGGAAGCAGTGCGGACCAAAAATACACCTGCAATTGTCTTTTTCTGGAAATCTTCAGGATTGACACTTTACTTTTAAACTAAATTGACAGTTGCAGTTTTTGGGAAGGTGTGCTGCAGCAGTGAAAACATCTCAATAGGCTGCTTTTGTATGAGAAAGAAAGACAACACGTACATATTAGGTACATATTGTACCTGTACAGTGTTTGGTTTGTGTCTGTGTGCGATTAATCAATTAATCAAAAAAGTAATCTGCAGATTAACTAGCTTGAAAATTGTAAACTGCACAAAAAAACTAATCTTTCCAAATGGTCCCAATGTTTCTAATGAAGTGCATCAATGATTTATAGTTTGCAAACAGCTGATCTACACATCGATCTATGGTAAATAAGATACAACATCATCTGATTATGCCAGCACAAGTTATTTTTATTGCAGTTATTTTCATCACATAAACTGCCATTACTATAAAACATAATGTAGATATGCTTTTATCTCCTCTAAATGCAAGTCTGAATGTCTCATTGACTCATGATGATGCCAGAGCAGGTGCCCCTCTTCCTCCTCCTCTTCGTCTGCTCTTTGGGAACTCGCAGATGAAAAACATGGCCACCTCGCACTCCACATGAGCCCATGATCCAGTGCTGAGCAGCTCCACGCAGGTGGAGTTTGGGGTGGCAGAAAGTAGCTCCTCCTCTGGGCTCCAGGATGAAAAGGCCTGCAGAGGGCTGGAGTCTGCATAAACATAACTGCTTGTTCCGTCCTGATTGCAAAGAATATAAGAGATAAGTGATTAGAAAAACTTGAAAACAGATCTTTTCATTGTGCAGCCAGGTTTCCTGACAATTTGGTCCTTTATACTCTTCCTGCTTTAGAAAACAGTAGTGATGAGAACAAAAAACTGAAACAGCGTTGGAGGCCACTTACTGTGTCCTTGCTTTGAGCCTGCACTCCTACGTAAACTCTTGTTAGTCCTGCCTCGCCAACATAGTTTGCCATCAGCTGGTTTGTGTTGCTGGTTTTTGGCATGGCCAGGGTGCCTCCTCTTAGCTTGCAGTTCATTGAGGCCTCTCTGAATCTCTTTGGCTCCTTCACCAGCAGGTAGTACCTCTCTTCTGTTTCCTTCAGCCCCAAGATGACTGCACAGGGCAGGGTTACAGGTTAAAGGTCATTAAGGAGTTAGGGCAGCAGATATAAAACGCAAATATTAAAGCAAATATTTCAAGAAACTATTCTACACAAAAATGTGTATTATGTGTATGTACCACAACCTTCCGCACGCTGGTGCCACACAGCATACAACTGGTGCCCCAGCCCCTCAAACAGTCCACCGCCACCACATAACTGACTGTAGTGTGTCCTGAAGCACAGCTATCACACCATTCACTACTCACCATTCTTCACAAACTTGACAGCATTCCTCAGCTTGCCTACATTGATGTCCAGCTGTCCTACCACCTTCCTGTACCTGCCACAGTCACATGTTGTGCCTGGAGTATTAAACAAGGGTCAGCACATTTGAGATTTGAGTGTGAGCAGGAGTGGGGACTGGGGGAAAAAATGTCTGCATGCTGTAAAGTTACTAACCTGTTTGTCCTTTAAAACCAGACGGCCCCTCCAAACCTGCGTCACCTGTGTCACCTGCAGAGAAATATGAGTCACATGTGAGACAATTCCTACAATTGCGATCCTGGAAATGAACTTTTTCTTGTTTTCAATCGCTTAGAATATGAATGAGGACAGTACAATCAGTGACAATCTGACAGTAATTCAATTTACCGACAGCTTCTTGTGTTATGGTGATGATATTGTGATGTAGTTGCAAAAGATTACCAGCAGATGGCTGTATCACACATAAAACATCATAAACAGGGCTGCACACTGGAGTAGATTTAATCGGGTCAAGCATAGTGTAACACAGATTTAGTTGTTCCAAATGAAACATTATATGACAACACTGATATTCTTTTTAACATGGAGATTCATTTGTAAGTTTTGTGTGTAAATGAAAACTACCACACAGTCACGTTTTCATAGAGTTAACCGAGGAAACTGACGGTTGTAGATTTTGGGGAAGTGGGCTGCAGCAGTACAAACATCACAATAGGCTGGTTTTGTATGAGGATGAACCACAATGTGTACATATTGGGTACATTCTGTACCTGTTCAATCTGACCAGAGTTGTTGGGTTTTTTTTTTTAACATGGATGGAATAAACAGCTACTGTTCGTGCACAAAAGCCAAAGCAGTAATGAATAAGTGGAAAGTAATAATAAGATGTTTTTCTCCTATCAAATGAAATGTTCATGTTCTACTATACAAGATAAGACTGTTACAGTGTGTCTCATGCACCGAGTAGCAACTTAACCTGCTGTTGTGGACGTTCAATGGTCAGAAACTGAAAAAGTTCCTTCTTTTGCCCAGAAACACAGACAGGAAGCTTAGAAATGCCAAATGCCAGTAACACCCTGAGCACAGCCTTGGCAAAACCATGTGCTGTTACTGCATGTAACACCCTGAGACCAATGTCTCTATGTCCTTTTTGTCACCTCAGTTGGTTCCATGTAAATCAAACAATGAATCAAATGAAATTGAAAACCAAATGATTCCAGGACCACAGGTGTGAACAATAATGAGGATTGCACTTGGGATCAAAGCAGCAATTTGTATGAGAGAAAAGTCTAACAAATAGCCTGTAAACTAACATATTTCAAGGAAACTTCCAGCTGGTTTCTGCTTAATTTTTTCATTCCAGTTTGTCTTCCAACTAGTTTCTGTCCAACTTGCCCCCCGGCAGGCCACTCAATCCAAGTGAGCTGTTGCAGTTTTATTTCCAAATATTTTGTGTCTACTTTTTACTGGAAATGTATCAAAGGAAATTACCAGCTACTTTGTAACTGCTTATTAGAAAATAGCAGAATAATATGATTAAATCAAATTGGGGTACATTTGAAAACATTTGAGGTCATTATGGTGGTATCTGGGGGTAATTTCAAAGAAATTTCAAATATTTTACTTCACAGTGAAGACCTGCTAAGCATCAACAGTAAAATGAACCTAATGTATGAAATGGGTCAACTTACCACAAACAGTCCTGCTGCCGTTAGTTGGTAGGTTTTTCATGCAAATTCAGTAATTACACAAGGTTTTGCAATTTATAGCTTTTGATAGCCATAATGACCCCATGCATCTCAAATAAACACTAATTTTGCTAATGTAGACACTGAAATGAACACTTTTCCCCATAATATTATCAAAGCTCTTCGGAGTAACTGATTTTTAGCGAGAGATTCTGTAGAAGCCGATGTTCTCTCTTAAAATGTGTTTTTTCCCCCCAGGTGTTTTATGAGCTACAGGCACACAGGATCAAGGAGAAATCCAAACGTGTGACCTCACTCCTTCGCCTGAGATGGCTGATGCACAGCTACTTTCCTGTAAGTGTTTTAAACATAATGAATACTGAGAAAAGTGAAGGCCTAGAAAGGCAGGGGAACATGACTGCTCATAAAACCACAAAAGTAAAGACAGAAATTGTTTAAGCCACCCTGGGCAAAGCAACTGCATGACATCACACTGCAGGATTATGTTTTCTTCTATCTTTGGAGGTGATAACTTAAAACATGACACAAACGGGGGGAAAAATGCATTGTTTTTAAAGAAAAACTGGATCTGGCTTTAAACAGATTCTCGTGTGTATTAGTCTTGGGACTAATTAAGTTTGCTGATTTGTGTCTTGAATGTTTTGAGTCTGTGGTTATGGAGCAGCTGTCCAAGCTAAGGAGGAGTTCAGGGAGCTATATTTCTTCTTTTAAGACAATTATAAAGTCATTAAGGTCCTGAGGAACCACACAGCTTCTTTTTTTGCCACTTTTTGTTGCTACTCGTTGACAACTGAAAACGTTTCATGGCAGGAACGAGGACACATTTATAAGCTTGATGGTCATGATTTTCATCGATCTTTCTCTCATTTTGGAGTTGAGTTTTTCTAAAGGACACTGCGGGTGAAGCCTCCCGTCTGACGCATTCTCTCGTGTGATCACGATATACTTTGCTGTATACTTTGCATTGAAATTAGTGAGGCTGATGAAAATCGATAACACCGTATTACAAGGTTAACTAGATGAGAGAGAGACGTCTAACTATAAAACGAGGAATCTGTCTGTCTGTCTGTTATTCACATACCTTTAAGAACTGTTCATCTGATCTACTTCACACTTGGACGGTGTATTGTTGCGGACCAACGGAGGTACAGTGTTGAATTTGGTTCAGTCTGGTCAAGTATGATGTTTAATATGAATACATTTAGAAGAAATAGGGAACAGCGCTCTAAGCAGCAGCAGCAGCAGCAGCAGCAGGGTGTGGCTTTAGGACTCTGGCTTGATGGCTCTGCAGACTGAAGCTGGGCCCATGCGTGATCCCTCTCATGTGATCTCATGGGGAAGCAGACGTAAACAAGATGGGGATTAGCGTGGTGCAGCAACTTGCTGCAGTAACGCATTGCAGTGAGGAAAAACTGAAAACAGAGGGATAAACACGTCTTAATGAGAGGGGAGATGCAGTCCACGTGGGTTTTCTACTTTGGGGTTTAAGTTTCTGTCGACAGTCATATGCTAGAGCAACTCGGGGGACTCTGGTGGCTCAGCTGGTGGAGTGCGCGCACCATACACAGAGGCTGTCCTCACTACAGCCGCCCAGAGTTAAAATCTGACCTGTGGCCCTTTGCTGCATGTCGTTCCCCCCTCTCTCTCATCCCCTTTCCTCTCACTCAACATAACAAAGGACATGACATCATTTTAGAAAGAATAACCTTGTGGGCTAAAATGTTTATTGTTGTTTGGTAGCACCGTCAGCTGCTCCAGGACGCCTCTTTTACTGGTTGTTGTGGTCCAACTTGGAAAGTACAGATGTAATCATCCCCGCTTGAAATCGTAAAAATCAAACATGTTTGATATAATTTATGTCCTGATTAGGAAGCTTAAGACTGAATCTCCAAACCCCTCACATTACCAAATAATCTGTGCCGAGCACCGGCACCGCTATTACAATTGGCCAGCCTAAAGGAAGTCAAATTATGTGAGTTTGCCGCACTACATACGATACCTCTGCTAATTAAATCCATGCTCTACTTCATAGTTCCGGTGGTTATGTCTACGCAAGCGACTAATACGCCTATTTTGAAAATCATATCTCTGCTAACTGTATACAGTTCACTTTTACAATGTTACAGATGTTGGTAAGTCCATTAGAATGATTTTCCTTTGTTTTACCTTTGTCTCCAGCAGGTCCCATCTTCCCTGAGTGGCCCATCTCGCCTTTAAGCCCCATCTCTCCTGGCACTCCTGGGGAAGAAAAGGCAGTAGGACAGCAGTGGATGAGAAGAGGAGGAACACATGGAGAGAACTAATCGTTTTTCAGACAAGTAAATATCGGTTTTAAATCAGGACTTTCCGATCCAACATGGTGTGCATAATATATGGAAAAGTGGGAACATTTCCCACAAAGTCAACATGGTGAAATCCCTTCTTCTTAATGTTCGGCATACGTTATATTGTCATATTTTGACAGTTGTAACTGTTCCTTGTTGTTTTCATCATTTTTCTCATGCCCAATCAATATAATTGCATGCACCTGTCTTTTCTTCTGGAGATGATCTCTGCGAGCCCTGAGGCTGTTTTCCAACAATCACTGCATAGTTTTGTTCCTGCAACTGATGCCGCCTCTGCTATCGGAGGAGAGAATGCTGATTGTGGAGCGAAGACAGTCCATCACAAAGTGTTGAAAGTGATCCATATTGATTGTTTGTTATTACTTCTGATCAGACTTGTTGTCATCACAATGTCTGTCACATATTACAAACCTTCTCTGCTCTGGAATCTGATTACTGTCCTCTGTCACCACACCATCCTATTAAGGCTGCACGAGGTTGGTGTTAACAGAGAAGGTGCATGTATCAGAGTGAAAGTGAGACAGCTTGTGTGTGTGTGTGTGTGTGTGTGTGTGCGCGCGCGCGCGTGTGTGCATGTGCATGTGTGAGCGTGTGCGTGTTTGTGTGAGTATGGGAAAACTACAGAGCAGACGGAGGCTCTCTGCCAGCACTTGAACGAGTATTTCCTCAGGAAACTATTCAACTGGAAATTGATGGCATTTGAAATACTAAGTGACGCATTGGAGAGGCCTATTGCTATTAGAGGGATTTGCCACACACACGCACACACACACACACACACACACACACACCCACAGCCAGCTATTCACGACCATTTCCCATTTTCCCTCATGTTGATTTTCTACTTGATGATTTGTGAGAAGTGTTGGCGAAAGCTGTGAGGTCTTATGGATTGTGTGAGGTCTTGCACTGGCCTATGGGAAACGTCACTATTTCACAGTGATCTGTGTGCAATTTTTGCTTCATTTTCAGTGTGAGTGCCTGAGAAGCAGCATCACAAAGTAAATATTCAGACAAAACGGACCTGAGGACTGATTGTGGACAGTGATGAAAGGTGTTTGTTTTTTGCTCTATGAAGAAATTTGATCTGTGGCTCTTGTTATTCCTTCAGTGTCTATAAAAGTTGATTAATGTTGTTTTCGCAGTGCTTACGCTCGCCAGTTAAACCGTCTACCTAAACGTCCAGATAACAGTCCCTGCTATCACTGCTGTTGCTCTTTATAATGGCCAACCCCTCCAACTGGTTTAACGTCTGGATTCTCCAGCTGCTGGAGGATAAAGGAGGTGAAGGCCACATTTTTCATTCTAATCACAGAGCCTGGGACACTTTTCAAACAACCTTAAGCTATTTAAGAAAAAAAAATCTCGAGCAGTGACCTCAATGGACTGAATGTTTTCAAGGCTTAATGATACAAAAATACAAGAGATTAAATGCCAGGCAGATCATTCATTAAACACTGTTTGCTCAAACATAATGAGCAAATGTGAATACTGGCATTTCTGCTTTATAGAGCTCGGCTGGGTCATGTGAAATATAGGCACTGAGTCACACTTTCCATTTGTCGCACATGCTCCTCACAAGAATTGATCAGTCCACTCTTCCAGCAGTTTTAAGCAAAGCACAATTAACAAAGGCAGAGAAGTAGCACTACTGTTTGTTGACGCCAATGAGCTTGGAGCAACAAATTGTTTTTGTTGCCCTCTGGAGCATTCACAGTCATGTATTCCCTCCTGACCTTCCAAAATTAAGCAACTGTTTCCTGTAAAAGGCTTAAATTAAAAGAGGGAATACATGCGTCATCTGTTGAGCTGTACACTTACTTACAAAGTCATCATAGGAACTTCGCGTCCGTTCCTGCAGTAAGTGTACACACAGAGAAACCATAATGATTGGGTTAGCTATACTGTTGAAAAATATCCACAGAGCTGGAAAGGTGAAAGAAGGTTCACATCCTTTTTTTTTTTTTAGCATCTTTACGCGGGTGTGCATGTATGTGTGTGTGTGTCCGACAACCTGTCTCAGAGGAAGAAAGCAGTCCTTTTAAACAGCATGTGTGGATGTGTACATAGTTCTGTACTGTTTGTTTACATGTACATCTGCCCCCATGTGTCAATATGCTTGCGTGCCTTGTTTGCATATAGTATATTGTATGTACGCCTCAGAGTGTGTTTGCGTGTATATGTTTGTGAGTGTGTGTGTGTGCGTGTGTGTATGTGTGTGTGCGTGTTTGTATATGATATGGCCTGTTGGTCGGCCAGCTATTCTACCAGCCCAGTTGGAACAAGTAAGGCAAAGCAGGACGCCATCGCTCTGCTTCCTCCACAGATACACAACAGTGCAGGTCTGTCTGTCTGTCTGCAACAGAGCAAAACTCTCAAAGCGAGCTGTCTGGAGCAGGAAAAAGCAAAAGCTGCTGCCAGGGCAAAGTCATGCATTCTGTCGAGGAGCTCACAGTACGTATGAGGAGTTTGTTTGTCCTGAGGCAATCTCAGTGATATTTTTGAGGAACAGGCGAGTCATGTCAGACTTTGTGTCTGTGCAAACAGTAAGGGGTCTTGAGGCCTTCCCACCCATTAATTTAGCTGTGTTTTTACTTTCAGTTGTCCATGCATATTAGGTTTAGCTTTAGTTCAATTGAAAAAAAATTTGAGTAGCCCATTGTTAAGATCTGTGAGACAGGATTGTATTTTTATCAGTTGACACAACTGTTGTTGGAATCAAATAACAAATAGATGTGGGAGTCATTTGCATAAAAATTAATTTTGTTCCCATAAAACATTTTACTTAGAGGGAGCATATGAATGGTGAATAAGAAAGGGCCAAGGACTGAGCCTTGAGGTACTCCAAAGGAGAAAAGGGAGGTGGAGGATCTGAACTAAAAAGGCCAAAGAGAGTGTCATTGTAGAGAGACAATGCGATACAAAAAACTTTCAAAACACTTTCTTTGGCTCCAGTTACCTCACTGTGACTTAGCAAAGTTTAGGACACAGTCATGTACGACTGGCCTGTATCACTGTCTGTGGTCCAAGTAATTTTAGTTCCATGTTCCTTCTCCTATGATTTTACTGTGAGTCACGAGTGTGGGTGCTACTAAAACAATCACTGTGATTGTGCCAATATTTTACCACTGCATCACCTTCAACCACAGTCTGATAAGAAACCAAGCTTTATTTTTTTTTTGACTATACTGGTGACCTTAATGGGGCAACGCCAACACATCTACTGATCTTGTAGAGTTATCCTACGTCTGCGAAAGAAGTTGTGGTTCTAGAGGGAGAGATATCACATTTGTTGGCAACGGTTGAGACTAAAACTGAAGGTGCAAAAAAAGTGGTTGTGTGGACTTAGAGAACTGTTACATTTTGGGTGATGCAGACACCAGGCTTTGATGAGGAAGAAGAACACATGGAATAAAAATAACACAATATCCCTCTTTCTGCTGAATCGATATTATTCATTTTACTTATCAGTCTTTTGTGAGTCTGGCGTAGTGGAGTGCTCTTTTGACTGAGAATTGTCTTGACTTGTTTTTGTCCACATTTCTATGACTAACTGCCAGGCAACATCCTCTCCCCCCACCATATACCATGTACATAATAGATGTATGGATGCTGGATACCTGGAAGTCCTGCTGGTCCATCCTTCCCCAGTTTTCCCTGGTCGCCCTCATCTCCAATCTCACCCTGGTCTCCTGGATTAAAAAGCAAAGACAGTAAAGTTTAGGTTCATACACGGTTCCGTTCAGAGGGTCCTGCCATATGCATGTAAGATACCTGAATATACTGTATGTATCACTGTTGGCACAATGAAACCCATCACAGGATGATGACACATTATCAACACCAACAGTTGGTTTAAAACTATATCAGCAAAGTGTCACGGTGGAGCAGATAACATGGACCAAAATGCTGAAGACGGCAGGTGAGAAGACCAGTGGGTGAAGTTTTATTCAGGATAAGAGGCAACACAAGGAACAAGCAAACACAAAAGGATCAGGGAGGCACAACAGATGACCTGACAAAGACTGAACTTAAGACTGCATTTAAATACAAAATAAACTAACAAGGGGATGAGACGCAGGTGGGGGTAATGAGTGGAAGAACACTTGGAACAGGGAGGAAGTTGATAAGCAAGAAAGAACACTGGGAACAAGGCTGTGGATGAAGTAAAAACAGTAAAGAACAGACAGATACAGGTCATGCTCTCATATTTTGGCGGTGCCTATCTAACAGAGATTGCAGTTTAATTAAAGGCAGAGATGAACATAAAAGTCCTTAGCATGTTCTTTAAAAGTAGTTTAAGTTGGGGCAAATACCTTCTGGGCGTTTGTTCTAACAGTGGACACACCTTGGACCTGCAGAATGAGCCGTCTCTGTCTTCAGGTTAATAACACTGTTGTGTGTTTACTGTCATCATTTCAAGCCTGTGAGGACGTAAGACTAGAAGGCTTTAAGCCGCTGATAGACCAGCCTGAAGACGCAGATAATACAGTTCCTTTGATTACCTCTAGAGCATGTATGTCTACATTTTTCTGGTGGCTGAATACCATTTGTGGCCTACATTATTAAAGTATTGTGTTAAGAAGCAAATGTTTGACACATTCAAAATAAGATTTTTTAGTTTTGATGATATTGCAATGAATTGTGGGTTATAAAATCTATTGAAGGCTTAAAGTCTGCAGGAGGCCCCTTAGGGGCTGGGTGGATTGTGGGTTTGGACAAGCTGGATATCTGGATGCAGCCTGATAGACCCCAATTCATTAGAGTATATCCTGTCAGTTTTACATTTTCTCCTACCTGGGGATGGAGAGTACACTTGTGTAAGAAGGTGAAGTACCAACAGGGTTCAATAACGACGGGAGCAAAGGACAAATGCAGTACAAATAGCGACAAAGTCTGTGTAGGAGGGGCCTTGTTTTGGTGCCTAAATGAACCAAACTACAAGTCAGCTGACATGTTTCCCTGCAACCTTTATTTCCAAAGTCATGGACGTTTTGTATTTACTATTGCTCTCTTGACCGTGGAAAGAGAGCTTGTACTTTTCACACTAAAGAAAGGCAAAATGTGACACTTACAGGTACCAGATTTAATAACTTAATGCAGCTTCACAATGTTTTGTTCTTACGATAGAAACATTTATCAGCCCCAATCCAGATGGTGGAGGTCGTTCAGAAATGCATTTTGGCATTCCACTATTTAGGGATTTATTGTAATTTCAGTCTCAACAACTTTCTTCTTCTTCTTTCTTGGAGAGACCTGAGCAATGATCAGTACAGCAGTCTACTGTGGATGAATTCATTGTTTTTCTAAATCCTGTTTGGACACATGTCCTCAAAAACTATACATATAAATAAAGTAATAACAGGCTAACTTACTTATTTACTTGATATGGGTTTTAAAACTGAGATTTGAATCAGTGACAGCTCACAGATTTCTGACTTGTTTTGTTTTACTTAAAAGAAATGAAATCAAGAGGAGTATCCACTTTTAGACTTGACACAACACAGTTTTCAGAGGTGAAAGCACAGATGAGGTGTAGGAGAAATATCTCTGGTGGGTCCGCTGCTCAAAGAGCTTTTGGCAAGAAACCCTGAGAAGCTTTCGGAGTGTCTGTTAAAGCTGTAATTTTGTCCCAGTTGTTGATGCCAACAGCACTTTATATCTTTTTAAGTGCTGGGCTTTGAAACGAAGGATTGTAACAAACCCCTTCTATTAGCCTGGAGTAGTACTTAGGAAAACTGATTATTCATTTCTGAAGGCGGTGTAGACATTTTAAGTAACCTAAATCACTGCAATTTCAAGTATTTCTGCATGCATAACATTATTTCCATTTCTGGACTACTGAAATGAAACTATGCACATACCTCATTTGTGTGATTAAGGTGTCAAATCACAGAGAGACTTCCCATACAAAATTACTGCATTCTGGCAGTTATCACTTTGTCTTACATGAAAAAATGTTTTAAAGTGTGTCATGTGACAAATGTTTTTCTGATGTCTCTGTCTAACTATAAAGCAGGGAATCAAGTCTGGGTGAGTGGGAGACCTGCTTAACACTGGTTTTCTATTCTCCAGCATGAACTGGCAGATAGATTTTAAGTTTCTGTCAACACTAGTATGCTAACTAATGTTAGCCTCAAAGACAAGAACTTTTACCAAGGCTTGCACCAGGATGCAGAGGATCCAGATTTTAAATTGTAAATCTCAAACATGCTTGATATTATCTGTGAGCAGTTCAGGAGGCTCAAGACCGGATCCGTAAACTCGCATTACAGGACAACTTGTGCTGAACAGCATGTTTTTGAAAAGGGCGCAGCGCAAAGAAATCAAATCAAATAAAATGCTGGTCAATCTATTTCAAAATGCTGAAGTCAGAGTACCAGTAAATGCAATAAAAGTATGTTTATTGAATGTGTTAAATGAAGAAGAACAGTTTAAGAAGTGGTGTTGGTGTGGAATTTTTTTTTAAAGTGTATGAGACAGAAAAATTGGCCCACTCACACAAAGACGTGAGAAAGCACTCACACACACACACACACACACACACACACACACACGCACACGCACGCACACACACACGCACACGCACACACACACACACACACACACACACACACACACACACACACACACACACACACACACACACTTCCACATACTGACTCTGGTCAGTCCTATCTTGGATGAGTCTTGTATAAATAATCAGCTCAGTTCAGTGGCAGCTGTCTAAATACACACTGTCACAATGGGGCTTTCTCACTGGAGCAAAAATTCAGCAGAAAACTGACTAAATGTGGGCTAACTTCCTATTGTGTGTATTTGCTGTGAGAGCTGCCTCTCCAATTTATGCCCCCACTTGCCTTTTGTGTTCAGAAGCTGAAGCAGTTTTTCCCCAAACGATTTAAGCCAACATGTTTCTCTGCTCAAGAACTGTCGAATTAAGATTGTCGCCCTCATTAACACTTGACAGACCTCCAAGCTGAAAGCCACTTTTTTCGGCAGCGTCGATGGAGCTGAAAAAGAAGCTTAACTGTGTATTTTATTAGGTCTGTCTGTCTGAATCAGCAGGGGAACGAGCTACTGGATGTCGTTAAATGGAAAACACACACAGGGAGGCATTCCCTCCAGAAGACTACGGGGTGGCAGAATGCTGGCTAATAAACTACAGGACATTACATGCTTGGTTCCTTTATCATCAGCTCTATAAACCCTGAAGCATAATCATGGTGTTTCCTCCTATTTTTCCACTATGACTGTTTTTTTTATTCTTTTTTATTGGAGGCCTATACATACTAACCCTAACCCTGGTTTGGATTTAGATTTACAGATTTAGATTTAAGATTTAGATTTCAGGCAGAGCCATGCACATTCTGGGACATGCGTTACCTTTCGCTCCAGGCAGGAGGGTATTGGTGCAGACTTCTGTAGAGGCAGAAACATGGTTGAACACGGCGGCAAACACACAGATCACCAACGGTCCCATCATCTCCCGATCATCAGCGACCACTGAAGTAGATCCCGATTGTTAGATGTGCTGGTTGTTACCTGCATCAAAGTTCTGACCATGTGAGGAGGATCAGTGCAGCACTAATTAGCCAACATACTGCAGAGAGACTACGAACACGCACACTTGTTTATAACGTCTTATCAGTTACTTGTCATAATGTCAAACAACACTTAACAGATCACTGCATTCCTGCATGTCTTGCCCCCTTGAAATTTGAAACCGTGTGTGAGTTCATAACATAATTTAGATACAAAACAAATGCAAAATAAAAAAATATATAAAAAACAGGATGGGACAAAGACAGTATTGTGTATATACTTGTATTTGGTAAGTTAAAGGAGAACTATGTAGTTCTGGGGAAGAAATGTTATACAGAGGAGAAAGATCTTCTACTGTTTTACTTTGTTTATATTTGGCGGACCCTGCCACCTCTCTAGCTTCAAACGGGACCTTATTTCTTTCTGAGAACAGCTTGTTTATTCAGTTCTGCGAACTATAAATATTTCTAAGGTTGTATTTTTTACCTCATTAACATTATAAACATTGAAATTCTGAGTTTGAATTTCTTCTCCAAAACTACATAGTGCCCATTTAAACAGAATTATGTTTTCAGTTATGGCATTTATGATCACATTGCTTTGCATCTGATGGATGATAAAAAAATTGTTGTGCAACGATGGTGCAAAAAATGTCCAAAATCTCTGCAAGGTCTTGATGAGTTGACTGTTAAAAAGAACATGTAAATATTTAGGATAAATGACAGGCACATAGTGTTAATATTAAACAAGCCTGAGTCAGAAGTGACTGGGATTTTTTCTTATCAACAGCAAGGGAGTAGCACCTCTTGGCAAGCAACATTTCTCTCCTCCTCCTCCTCCTCCTCCTCCTCCTCCTCTCTGCTCTTCCTCCACCCTTCAGACCACAAACGATTTAGTGGGAGAGGTTTAAACTGACACACACACACACACAAACACACAGAAACAAATACACAGATATATATTATGTACATGCACACAAACACATGGGACACAAAAAGTGTGCAAAAATGCATGCGTGCGCACACAAACACACACATACACACACACACACACACACACACAGATTCTTGCATAATTGCATCCTGTGGTTTGTCACTATGCGGTGCAAACATACAAAGATTAGAGGTTTGGAGGCCGGAGTGGGACAGAGAGAAAGGACTGAAGGGTGGGTGGCAGAAAATGAGAGAAGAGGCACAGAGACATAAATAGGGTGAGATAGTGAGGAGTAATTAGGAATTATTACAGAAAGGCAGAGTGAGGAACAAAGAGGGATGGCGAGTAAGGAAAGAGTGCGGTCAAAGTCACATATCTTGGCACAAGGAGAGAGTTCCTTATTCAAGAGTTATGCTTCCTGGGATGTCTTCAGCTCTCCATCAGTGTGACGAGTCATCAGGGGTGTTAGTCCTCTCTGCTCTTTGAAGTGCAGCGAGAGGCTGATGTTATTGAACGACTGATAACTGACAAAAACAGGAAGATTCATCTCAATCAGACCTATTATTCCCCCAAGGAGCCAGTCATCACTTTGAAAAGCGGCCATCTTGAGGAGAGGATTTACATGATTTGCTGCCTTTATTGTGGTTGGCCCGTTGTAATGTTGTTTGTAGTTATTACAGACAAAAATCGCTCGGTTACATCCACAACTGGCTGCGAAGTTACAACAGATTTTTCTGCTTACAGTCGAGTTACAGATTATATCAACTGGTGCTGTTCAAAGGAGACAATAAAGGCCTGATACTTAGTTGGATGAGTCATAGTCATTAATCAATTTTGGTGCTGATTCTAATGTTTGTTTCTTTTGGGTTATCTCTGAAAAACTTTTTAAACCACGCACACATGCATGGCCTTCGAAAATATTTCACTCTCGATATCAGTGAGAGTCCGACAATGAACATTTTTTTTGGCTCCTGCTGCTGTCTGCTCCAAGCTTCGAAGTCTATACTGTTCCTGCTGAAGAATTTGTTGCTGTTCAGACATGTGTATTTTGGTACGAGAGCTCTTTTACGGCTCTGGCTTTTGGTGTTGCTGACAATAACTGGCTAGCCGGCGTGGCTTTTTCAGTTTCAGTTCAAAGGGAACAACCAATGCCAACAGCACATATTTGTGTGGCCTACATGGTTAAAAAAAAAATGGAATACAGTTGCTGATCCTTCGTGTAAAAAAGGAGCCAGTTGAGGTGGCTCAGACATCTGATCGAGATGCCTCCCGGGTGCCTTCCCTTGGAGCTTCTCTGGGCAAATTGAGCTGGTGGGAGACCCCGATGTAGATACAGAACATGCTGGAGAGATTATATAGCTCATCTGGTTTGGGAGTGCCTGTGACCTGGCCCTGGATAAGAGGCAGATGATGGGCTGTAAAAGAGGATATATGCTCAGCCAACCTGCCTTTCATACTTAACAGTTAAATAACTTACAGTTCCCATTTTGTTGATAGATTTTCTGTATTTCAAGGTCCCATATTATACTGTTTTCATCAATTTCACACAGCTGTCAGAGGTCCACCAACACTGTATTTAAAATGTGCACCTTTCAAACCTTTAAATGCTATGGAGATCCATCTGTCAACGCCTGCCTTGCCTGCTACACGCCCCTCTCAGGGAGAGGATTCTGCTTGCGCTAGCGATAGCATGCGCTAATGTTATGGTGGATGTATATATATGTATTGCTATGGCTCGTGGAGATTTTATCGTTCAGCCATACCAGGTTGACCCAGAATTGGACCCAGAAAGAGAGGCTCCTGAAGAAGAACAGGCTCTGTGGCAGCAGCAGGATGTTTCAGAATGGTTAGTGTGCCTGAATAATGTTAGTTTGTTTGTATGTATTGTTACAATTACTACCATGCAGCTAATGTTAGCTCCTTTTAACGGTAAAGGTAACTTATAGTTCTTTGGTAACTGTAAATATTATCAAAACGTGATGACACTTACCTGTGGCTCGGGTGCAGTTGCTGGGTCCCGTATGGTTGGGACTGATCCTTTCACGAGGGTCAGTGTCGAGGCAAAGCCAGCTTTCTACTGACCCTCGTCACTGAAGCAGTCCGATGTGAAGTGGTTAGCACACACATACAAGCTAACACCAACCGCAGCTGGCACGTTGTCATTAAAAATGAAATGCAACCACTGTCTCTTCTGTTGTCCTGTAGCTGTGACAGAATATAGGCACTTACAAGTTTTACAACCAACAAGAGAACAATTTGCATGTCTAGCTCTGAGTGACGACATTGCGTAACACTGCTATCTTGCAGCTGGACACACCAAACTTCACCTCGGGGATGAACGCCCCCTCTCGGATATCTCCGGGGAGAGGGGGGAGTGTTTTTTGCACAGAGGAGGCCGGCCTATGAAAATCTCTCCTGTAATGACAGGAGCTGAATCTGAACAGCCTGTAGGAGCTACAGTGCCTGCTCAGGCCCCTTAGAGCCACCCAGTCAGAGCAGACTTTGCCTTACAGGAGCGAGCTCTTAAAAGGACAGGCACTGAGTTTCTTAACACTGAAGATGAACATGAAACATGAACATGAAAATGAGCATTATAATATGGGCCCCGAGCAGTAGATAGTGAACTGTATGTGTGTGTGTGTGTGTGTGTGTGTGTGTGTGTGTGTGTGTGAGTAAATGTGTGCCTTAACCATCAGTTACTAATCATCATCCTCACAATTTAAGTGGACTTTCTCTGCTACACTGTTTTGGTTCAGGGGAAAGTGCAGCATTCCTACATGTGTATCCACACCACACAAACGCGCAGACAGACACACACTCACATAGGAACAACCCTGCTATCCCGAAGGCTAATTGTTTACATGTGGTTCAGATTGCGTTCTCTAATTAAGAAAGTGATTCACACTCCTGGATTGAGGGTTGTCTCCGTCGTGGTAACCGCACCACAAAACGGCCCTGTTTTCCCTGGTGCCTGAAAACCCCATTTACAACACTGCAAGTACCATCTGTTTTCTAAAACAGCAGAAGTAGCATAAACTGCCCACATGTGTGTCGGTGACAAATCCGTCAACAACCACATCAGCATATTAAATGTTTACCTAACCTCTGCCCTGAACCACATTAACAATTAGAGCGTGTATGTCATAATTGGCCCAGTAACTGCAGTGGAAGCGACAACGCTGCCTGTGCCCCATGGTATTTAGGGATACGGGCAGAGACAAAGCCCTCTTGCGGGAAAGCAGCTAGGCACGCAAGGACTAGTGGTGACATCCAAACTCAGACACTGAGTGATATCATGCTTTGTTTTTATGATTTCACTTTTCTGAGGAAGTGAGTCAGATGATTCTCTACATCACTGAGCGACCCTCACAAGGAACCAATTAAAGTCGTGTTTTAATTTGCTTCAGACTTAATCGTTTGTGTACTGTGACGACTTCCCGGGAGATCACAAACACCGGTGGTCTCAGTAATCGGTAGTGCTGCCTCTAGAAAATGTCAAATTAGAAGTTTCATTCAAATATCTGATATTCAGGTGATGGCAGAGGCTTGCAAGGTGCCAACCTGATATGTATCAGTAGTGATATAGCGTCTTCAAAGCGAATTGCTCCAATATTTCTATACTCTACCATTCACAAAACCACTTGCACACTCATGGGTCAACCATCAGAGCATTTTGGGGTTCACTTTATTGCCCATGGACACTTCAACACACAACCCGAGCCAGGGACCGAACCACTGCAGCGTTTAAAAAGGTGTTGCTTTTCATTTTATGTATCTTCATGTTTAACTGGAAAAGAACAAGAAATTAGTATGGCTTGGAGAGAAACACTGGAGAGGCAATATTCATGAGAATGGAATAATGTGTGGTTTTTAACTGTAAATAAACAAATTATTAAGTCGAATCAGACACGATGGTCATAGTTCCTATATCGAGGCCTTGGGCAAGCCTGACGCATCAAACCCCTTCACTGTGCTTACCAATTGTGGAAAGACCCTCTCAGTGTGGTCACAACAACACATTCACTTCCCAACATCGTCGTCCATCAGAAAACTCATTTCTTTGTCGATTTCCCAGAAAACACTCCTCCCACAGGATGATTTCCCACGTTTACTCATTGTGATTTCTTTGGAAGGCAAGTAAAAGAAACCAAAGACAACACGTACGTTTGTGAGCGAACTCACAGTATATTTGTTGTTGTCGACACTTCATGTCTGGCCCGGGTGTGAACTGCGTCACAGGGCACAAATGTCCTCACCAAACCTTCATTCCTTTGGGCTGCTGTGGGCAAACCCCAACTCTCCTGCAGCGGCTGGTGACATAAACAAAGCGAAGACTACATTGTCTAGGGTCACATTTGCAGGGCGCTCTGCCGAGTAAGAAAATATTGTGACAGATGTATGATAAGCCTCGAGACCGGCCTAATATCTCTCCCAAACTATCTGACATTCAAACCCACTTCAGGCGGTGACTGACCAGCTGTATGACGGTGAGACAGGAGCCAGGGTTTGGACTTCTAGCTCACGTCACTCTTCATGGGAGTGCAACACTATGAGTGCCTTACGGGAAACAATTTTTCTGATTGTCTGTGCGCCATCATCTCCAGATTTAAACAATATTGCGCAAATCACTACTCGCAAAGCAAGAAGCGGAGGCAGAAGAGAAACCCATCTATCTAAGGTCAACTAGGACATTAAAGTCAGTCAAGTTAATCTAGTCTCAGGTGATTCATCTGGCAGCTGAAAGAGGCCCCTTGTTTGACTTTATACACATAAAGACACATTAAATGATGTGAAGAGGAAACTTTGCCTGGTTGCACTTATCCACCTAAGAAATTTGACATACAAGACAAGTGTTATTATATGTTAGAGTTTCAACTTCGTTTTCACCTGACAACAAAACCTCTGTACATCTCATGTCGTTATATTCTCAACCCAACCACCAACATACTGTTGACACTGTACACACTGCAGACGACAGATATGCTGACACTTTAAGTTGCTTTGTGTTCAATCTCCAATATTGTTTCTGCCTTGCTATGTCACCATAAACACAGCTTGTAAAAAAACAAACAAAAAAAAAACAAATGTTGAAACACCATCTCAAACAGTCTCTTGCTCAGCAGCCATTGTGCCATCACATCATCATGATCCTCTCCCACTCCGGACAAAGACACATGTTGTAGAAATGCTGATTTGATAAAAGGCCAACATTTGATTCTTGAGGCTGGGCCAGATATTCTAGTTTACAAATGACATGTAGATGCAGATCTAAACATTAGGGTCCTTGTTTACATAAGCGGGGAAAGAAAGAAAAATAAATATATAATAATCTGCACGTGCAGGTCTTCTTACTGTTAAAACACATGCAAAACTCTTCTAAGAATTTGATGAATGAGGTTGTTCAGGCGGTCAAGTTCAATAACATCAGGAAAAAACTGATATCAAGAAGAAGTTTCTGTTTTGACTAGGCCAAGATAATCCAGGTAACAACTCTGTATGACCACAGATGTCTAAAATGTCACTTTAACTTTTGACCTACATGTGCAGTGTTTTGGTCCAGACTCTCATATCATCTTTTCAGACCAGCCTCTTGAGAAATTACATCTTAATCAGCAAGTATGTGGTACCTGCATGAAACCAGAGAGGCACAGTTCTCCTCCCCGTGAAGAGATGATGTTTCTTTAACAGAATCAGCCATTTGTTTGACATGGAAGCGGTGTGATGGAGAGTAATGGTGTTGTGGTCGGAGTGATGGATGGCTGTTTACATCTGCCTTAAACTCTGCTGACTTTGGTTCAGTACCCAGCTCTTCCAGGAAGTGTTTTACTGCGAGAAGTTTTCATTTTTTAGTGAGCCGTTTGTCTCATTCGACCATGACCAATGGCTTCCTCCCGACCTAAAATAAACTGTTTTGTTGCGAAACCTCAAGTTAGATTTTATTGGTTTCACCTAATCCTAACCTCAACCAAAGTTGTCTTAACCGGTTACCATCATTTCACCTGTTTGTCATCGACACCATGTGTAATAGTTACATCATGCTCACCGCTGAGTCCCAGCCATGAAATCTGAAAGCACTGTGCTGAACAGACTCGCTTCAGTACTTTAAATGTCAGAGCTGTTGTCATAGTAAAATGTTAACCAGTTATTCAAATGAAGGAGGAAAAAAGCGGCCAGAAGCTGTTCTTAATACGAATCCTAAAAATAAACCACTCACGCCTCATTGTGCAAACCATAAAAAAAAAAAACATAGATTATTTTCCCATTTTTTCTTAAAAAGACAGCTTGTTGAGTTGTTTGAAATGAAATGTGTCGCAGCCACAACAAGACAATCTTTGTGTGCTTAACAAATGTTTATATCATCGCGCTGTCAGTGTTTTACTCCGTGGCACTTGATCAAACCCAGTTGCTGGACATAGTTTTAGCCTTCTGGAGAAGAACATCGCCACTGCAGCAGCAGTAGTGCCATTGCTTGTGCCTTGTCATGTGTAGAGAAAATGTTTTGTTCTTCTTGTGTGTATTGTGTATGCTGTTTATATCTTTACCAAACACTAAAATGTATTCATTCCATAGTTAAGTGCAGTCATTTTGTTGTAGCCATGTTGCCTGGAGGTTCTGATCCTTGCTATTGTTCGGTTTCATCATCTCAGACTTGAAGGGGATGTTGATACTCTGAGTGCCAACGATGTTCCTGTACTTTATCTGGGTGGTTCCATTTTCTGGTACTTTATACTTCCTCTCCACTACATTTTGGAGGCAATGTTGGTACTTTTTATGATAACTTTAGTTACTATTTACTTTGCAGATTACTTGCTGCATTAGAGGCAAAGTAGAGTATTTTAAAATGATCTTATTAGCAATCAGATGTAAAAAAAACAAAACAAAAAAAACCCTGATTCTGACAATCAGAAAAATGATGACTGCCAAATCTGATAATCAGTTTACCTATAGTATACAGTATGTGCATACGGCATATGTAGTATATTTGTATAATGTACTTTTGATACATAAGTACATTTATTTTCAATACTTTAGGGATGTCGTATTGTCTCGTTGTATTTGACTTTTGGGTGCTTTTTCAAAACACATGTACGCATGCAAATCCTCACAGATGTGAGGCCTAATTCATGGTCACCTTCATCTTTTGATCCGCCGCTTCCTGAACAAAAAGTCCCCGGGGGAGGTTTTGATTAACTTCCCTGAATCCTATAAATGGACTCAATGGAAATGTTTCAAAAGCGTGATCCATTTTTAGAAAGGAGTGGGCATCACAGAAGGCAGACAGACAGACAGACTGACTGACAGACAGACAGACAATGCTGGCAGACATTCAGGTAGACAGATACATATAAAGGAGAGGATAAACACACTCACTGACTCACTGAGCACATAAACTGAATGATAAAGTAAACCACCGTCATTATTACCTGTGGGGTTTATGACCTGACGCTGAATCCCTGGTTTTGTTATCAACAGGATTAATACAACTGATTCACTATTATTAATACGAACGCTGTCATCTAACATCTTCAGGGTGCTGCATAATACAATTTATTCCGTAATTGGCTTGAGGAGAATTCACTGCCAACATAAGACCCCATTCCGGTAACAAATCAAACATCTCAGATTATTTTCTCCTCCTTGACAACAAACAGTGTCGCAAGGCTGTCTAATACTATCAGTGCACGCAGACAAGACTACATTTATCCTTGTGAGGAATTAGGAAATCTTTTAATCAGATTCTAATCTCACTGAGATTACAAACCCCCCCGAAATGCAGCCTCTCGGGATTTAAGACACTATTTTGAGTGAGGAGCGGTTGCGTACACGCCTTCATCTCACTCGAGGTGAAACGGCGCATTAGATAGGGGAGCTGTAAGCCGCAAATTGTCGTGTGCAAGTAGCTGGCAATATTGAATAATATGAGTCAGATGGGTGTTGAGAAAACCACCTCTGGAGCCCTCACCATTTCTCACGACTCCACCTTAGCTTTGGATGTCACTCTGTTTTTACAGTACACCTCATCCAGACCTGTGGTTGCACTTCAATATTAAAAATCCTTCTTGTTCACCATGATTGACTTAGGATTAAATTCCTCCTGCATGTGTGTCTGAACTGCACCTAAAGGTTTGGAAATAACTTCTGCACAAGGACAAGTAGGATCCAGGGAATCAACGTCGGTTAGACACGCATCCCATCATGCTTAATCGTTTCCTCCAATAATTTATTAATACCTAATGCTCAGCAAATACAGACAAAACTTAAGCCATTAGAGCCACAATTATTTTTAATTACAAGCGTGTCTGCAAATACCCGGCAACCAATACCTTTGTCATGAGTTGCTCACCTCGTCGCACAAGGGCAGAAAAACTACACTGATTCATGTGCCTAAGTTCATCAACGTAGCACTTGCTACTGCGCTATAACCTGCAAGATCAGCACAAACATTTAAATGATGCCTCTTTTTAAGAGTTATCACTGGGCGAAAGTGGCGGCTCGGTGTTTTTGAACAATTTTAATATGTCTTTACATGTAAACCTCCTGAATGTGTAGACAGTCTCACTTTTAGGATATGACTAACTGTTGATGTTTACTTAATGTTTTGTATTCTAGAGTGCACACCAGACAAAGCCGGAGACACAGACAGATTTTTGGTGCTAATCACGTTTGTCAGCTCGGATGAAGTGATTAAGAGAAACAAACGAGTCTTTAATCCGTGTGCGATTGTCTCGTGTGGACATGTGCTGATAAAACCTCAGGGCCAGTTACTACAGCAACATAATATCATAATATGTTGATGTTGTTGTGCTCTACATATAAAATGATTTTCACATTTTGTATCCAGTGTTTGTATTCAAGCCTAGTCATTGTTCAGCACACTATTCATTGTACTGTTTTTGTTTTTTTGTTTTTTTGTTTTTTTTGTTTTTTTTTGGGAGATCTGATTCAGCCAATTAGTCATTTTGGTCATTTTAACAGTCCGTTAAACACAGCCCACATACAATGTGATGGAATGAACTGAAAATAAGATGATGGAAAACCTTCAACAGTACTTTCATGTCACTGTGGACAAGTTAGTCCATTAGAGAATTCCCCTCGCTCTCTTGAACACGCCGTGAAAGTGGTTTGGTTGCAGTTAAAAGGCTTCCCGGTCCTCTACATCAGTGTCTTGGCAGGAAGACCTGTTTGTCTCACAACGAGTCTTTGGAGGGTGACTGAATGACTGATTTCAACATCAGTGTCTCACACACATCCACAGAGACAAGTACACACACACAAATACGTATGACCACGTCCCACAATCTAACTGCAGGGTGACCTCAGCTCACCTTTCAGTTTACATCATGAGTCTGTTAATAGCAGAGGTGGAGGAGGAAGTGAGATCCTGAGTGACACCATGTTTCAAAAATACTCCATTACGAGTACCGGATGTCCAGCATTCACAATGTTATGAGTGCAAGTACAAGAGTATTATACATGGTTATTTTGAATATATTTTATGGGCTATATTTACAGCATGAATCAGATAAATAACTGATAACTTTATTTATTTATTTGTTTTAATCAAGGGAGAGAAAGGATATTTACCTCCAAAATGCAGCGGCAAAGAAGTGCAAAATATCCAAAAACATTATTCTGAAATTCCATCAAAATTGTACAGAAGTCCGTGTAAGTTTTTTTTTTTTCACTACTGTTGAATAGCTGTGCACATAAATGAAAAAAGAATGATATCATGTATCTTTGAAGAAATGGCAGTGAAACTTTCAGCTTGTTTATTTAAGAATAATTTGTTTTAAAGCAAAAATGTGTATTTTGTGTGATTTGGTGGCCCTGACATTTGAGAAGAGAACACGAATATAAATCCAAGGTTTCTGTAGGAATCTGTCAGATGTAATGTTTGTCAGACATAGACGCTACGTGCCAACTGCACACAGAACTCGGCAGGTCATAACAAGCCATGCGGCTGTCAAAGTTTGCACAAGCATTGCACACTAGCAGCAGGCCGGGTTAACATTTGTCATGACGTGTGCAGAGGCTGCTGAGTCCGGTGCCGTCGCCCACTCGCCTGACTCGGGCAGAGCTGACTTGTAGCTACAGAACACGCCAGTTACGGGGTGCTTTCAGGAACCTTCGTAAATCACAGAGCCGAGGCAGAGCAGCCAGAAGACGTCAAATGGGGGAGCAAGAAAATATTCTCTTCATAAAAATACGATCAAGTTTCGCCAAAATCGATGATGTTGGTGCTGTGTGTGTGACACACTGTGATCCTACCCGCTAACCAGAGTTACATAGAACAACATCTAGAGGGGTGGAGTGGCTGAGACAGAGACACAATTCACCCTATAAGTCAGTGAAGCGTTAAAATGATTTAGAAGCTGTTATTTTAAGGTTACATAATGTTGCTTTAACGGTACGATCATTCTTAAAATAAAGCTCAAAATGTTGATGTGAAATGCACCTGCTGTATGAGTCCATACGAGTGGTTGGAGCGGCGGTTTCTCTCCTCTGTAACTAAAGGGTGTAGAAATTCCCTGTTTTCCCACATTAATTCCTAAACGGTGATGTTAACGTGTGATAGCGATCCAACTGTTGAAAGTTGTAATCACCAAATTGAGAAGCTTTTCCGAGCATGTCGCACGATTCAGTTTCTCTTAATAGGGGGCTGAAACAGCTGCCGCCATTTGGAGCAAAACCGCTCGATGCAATGCGGCCCCACACAGAACATTTCTGGATTTCATGTTTTCTTTTTTTTTTTCTTTTCTTTTTTTTTTAAAATTGGTTTCGATGACTGTTTAAACAACATGATTAAGGCGGTTGTATCTTACTTCCACGTCCCCGTTTGACTGAGCTATGAAGTTACATCATAATCGTCGTAAATTTCAACAATAACAAAGACGCAAGTTGAGAGGGACGGACATCGTCTCAGGCATCGTCTTTCTCCCAAATACAAGACTTTAACCTGACACGATGCAACAAAACACACCGCTGGATGTCCAGTGACTTATGCTGTTCTGTGATTTCTCAGGAAAAGAAAATACAACTTTTTTTTCGGGGGAGACTACTAGAAGTCCTTGGACTCAAACAGAGATCTTTATTTTTATGGCTTTTTCTTCACGGCATAAATCACTGACACAGAAAATTTAATTTGTGGTGGATGACTTATGGAATGACAACAGAAGGCTGGAGCAGCTTTTGAAGACTGAGGTTGGAGCCACTAGTGTTGCTTTAGGCACAGCTAGGACTGCATGAGTGTGTGTGTGTATGTGTGTGTGTGTGTGTCTTTAGCATACATCTGATCTCTGTCAAGATCAGAGTTACAGAGTTTTGTTTCACGTGTGCAGCACCGATATGTTCATCTCAGTGCTGTGTTGTAACGCACAAACACAAACAATGTTTACCACTGTGTGACAGATTCTGTATGACGCTGTATCGAAATGAACAACAGTAGAAAGGCTGGGCAGGCAGCAGTCTACAGCTTGTACCATGATGTGTGGGCTGAGATCATGATGTGTGGGTTGAAACTGTGATGTGTGGTTTGAAAGGCTGCTTTAAATATGGGTCCATGTCTGTGACAGTTTTGCGAGAGAGTCCTACTTTACTCTATGCACCCACATTCACCCTATAAATCTAACCAAAAGCTGAATTGTTAAACTGTGACAAGAGGAAGGGTGGAGAGAAAAGGTTTTTGATGGTGCGCAGCTGAAACAAATTGGTTCCAATGGAGGATTGTTAAAAAGAGAAAGAAATTGTAGCAATTACTGAAAATATTGGCCATGTTTCCAACCCTGACTGGTCTTAAAAGTGTATGGACTGAGAAGGCAAATGATCGCTGGATGGCTGCAGGCTCTCGTTTTGTTTTGTCAACTATATGACAGAGCAGTATTCACATAATTTTAATTATGGCAAATGGTGAATCCACAAGGCCCATTTCAACATTATTTTTCACCTGACTCTTCACTTAAATTATCGGGCATTGCCAGGAAAAAAAGACTTCCCGTAGAAACTGCATGGAGTGTATAGAGAAAGGGACATGTCGTCAAATATTACCACCACTTTGTCCCGCCCCTCGGTGTCTTGGTACCCTTGAGCATCTTTGTGTAACATAACAACCCTTCCTGCCAGAAAGCTGCATGCCTAATAAGAAATTGCATCTTGGGGAGGTTTAGACACAAAAATGCTTGGTTAGGTTTGGGAAAAAAAAAAAATCCTTCCTACTTGGTTTCACTTGAGATACAAACCGCGTCCTGAATGAAAGTCCTGTGTGAGATTGGAGCTAGTGTCAAGCTGGTGTGTCTCATACAGATGAGAGGACTATCTGAGTTTGTATAAGAGGCTGGCGGACATGATATGAAGGTATTTTACAGCGTGGGAATGAGACCAGGTTTTTTTTCATGCTTCATTCACCTAGTGCAGTGCAGACATAGTATTTGTCACCAACAGGGTAATTTGTAAAGACTCTGCATTTGGATATTGGACCTCAGAAAAGAGCCCAGACAGGTCACATCGGCAGCCAGGACCGGAAGGTTCTACAGCAGGTGATTAAAACCACCTGGTACATCATTGGTACCCATCTACCGAGCATAAGTGACATCGGTGAATTAAGAAGTCAAAGCCCAAGGGATGCTCCTCAATCCATCCACCATACTCACTTGTATAAAGTAGCTTGTCTTTCTGTTTTCTGTTATGTAGCATAATAGGACTAAACTTAGTTTCAGTGAATGAACCTTTACTTTTCCTTGTGACAGCAAGATCACCCACTGCACAGTACATGTTGTACATGTCCATCAAGTCGGCCTCTAAGCTCACTGTCGTTTTGAGCGGTCATAATGCTTTATGAAAAAGGGGATTTGGGAAAGAGCTCATAAAATTACATTTCTCTACAAGAGAGTGAATTTGTCCGAAACTCACCTGTCAAAAAGTAACCACTGATTGTGTTTTCTTTTGGTTTTGCGAGATTTCCTGTGTGTTATGTCTGAGGTTTAGTGTATTTGGTTCTGCTCTGTGTCTGCTTTTATTCCTGACAACAGAGGGCTATTACATACAGTCTTTTTTTAGAGATCGAATAACACTAATCTCCTCCTTAAGGTCCCCGTTTACCATGGTTCCAAATCGTATTTTTTTCCCCTTGCCTAATATTTCTTTCACTTTGTTTTTCCTTATTTTGTCTCCCTTGTTCCCACTCCGGTGAAGCAGGAAAACCTTTTCTCCACTGCAGAGAGAAAGAGTGGCATAAATCAGCATTAAGTTGTCCCGTGTGTCAGAACAGAAATCCATCCTCATACACTCGAACATGCGAATACACACACACACACACACACACGTACAGCTTAGTAAAAGACGAACCTCAGGAATATTTATGGTTAGTATGTAGGCCTATGGATACAATTGTATACTATGCCGTTGACTTAAATAGCACTTAAAAGGGTGCTTGAATGGTGGTTTATGTCCCAAATTGGTGCTAAAAATTAAATGTGAGATTGTCTATTTTAAATCGAAACAGTAACTTTTGAAAAAAATAACAGCTTTGCAGGAGAAGAGGTACTTTATAAACATGACAGCACCAATTAAAGCTAAGACAGTCTGCAGACTTCATATGATGAGCGCTCAATAACTCTTTCCATCTCTGTCTCCAAACATAGATTACTGCTGTATCCTTCCTATTACTTTTCCCATGAAATGTCATGAAATGAGCGTAATGACTGAAAACTCAAATACAAGCTTTATTCACTTAAGGATTATGTGAAACAGGCACAACTAAGAGCTGTAAGTGACACTGAAATAGTGCGATGGAAAGTCTAACTCTGACACGAGTGCCAAATTTAATTGTACGTTAAGTAAATGTTTACACTTTAGCTGAAGTGTTTCTCATTTAATCATGACCAAAGCCTTTTCCAACCTCAGGGAAAGTTTTTTTTAAAATTTTGGAGTCATCATCGTGTAATATTGTAATTGCACTTTGTTTAGCTAATTTGTCGCACTGCTTCGAGCCTATAGACTTTTCCAGAGGCGTATTTTGATTCTTATTCTGCGTTTACTAACCACCTCCCCCAGTTACTGTGGCTACATTTGTCAAACTTTCCATTCTCACATATGCAAACCAAAATGATAACAATAGCACATTTACCACACAAAGGTCTTTGTTATATTTTGAACAATAGGCCTCTTATGACAGAGGTATGTGAAAAAAAACAGGTGTCTGATCCCTGTCGACTTTGCTGTCTGGCATTTTTATAATTAATCAAATTAGCTGGCTAGCTACAGCTAAGAGTTTGTTTGACTAACATTGTCTGCGGCTGATGTTTTAGTGTTTCCATCTGACTGGTCATAAACTTGCAGTTGATTAGGATAGATGCTAAACCTGTAGACTGTCCAAGGCAACCAGACAACACTCTCAGCAGAGAGAAGCCATGCCAGTGAACAAAAAAAATCAAGAAACAGCTCTACAGAATAAACAGAGTTGTTGTAATACACATACGATGGGAAAATATGTCAGACCAAACTGTTGTTTCATTCTATTCAGTGACGTGTTCCTTGGTATTGGAAGTAAGTTATCAGGTAGTAGATAGTAAGCTTGCTAGGTGGGTATGCTAATGATTAGCTTACTCTCCAACAGGAGGGCCAAAAAATTCACCACCGCCAAAACTCTTTAAAGGTCCCATATTATACTGTTTTTCATCAATTTCACACAGCTGTCAGAGGTCCAACAACACTGTATTCGATATGCATTGCCCCAAATCCATCCATGGTCCTGAATTTCAGCTGTCTAAAAGTCGTTCAAGTGAGCTCTACTGAGAGCAGGTTGTTTCTGTGCCTGCACCTTTAACTGCTAATGAGCTCTGTCTGTCAACACCTGCCTTGCCTGCTACACGCCCCTCTCAGGAAGATGATGCCGCTTACGCTAGTGGTAGCATACGCTAATGTTATGGTAGATGTATATATATGTAAAGCTATGGCTTGTGGAGATGCTTTCGTTCATCCATACCAGTTTGACCCAGAATCAGACCCAGAAGGAGAGGCTCCTGAAGAATTACAGACTCTGTGGCTGCAGCAGGACGTTTCAGAATGGTTAGTGTGCCTGAATATTGTTAGTTTGTACATATGTGTTGTTACACTTACTAACATGTAGCTAATGGCTAACAGCTCGCAAAAGCTGTGTTTGTCTCCAACATACTCTCCAAACTCTTGGACACTGTTCGCATTATCTCTGTCTCCAGTTTACACAATTTTACAGACTTTTTACTGTGACAACCAAGCTCCATCGTAATATTATTAACATTAAACTCGCTTCAAATGCCATTGAATAGCGGACCAAAGTGGAGCTAACCAATTAATAAAATCAATCTGCAAGTTATAAAGTTTGCCAGGTAAATTCGAGTGAGTAGATGAGTTTGATATAATAACCTTTAATGTCCGTGACAACTTCTATAGCCTCATTTAGCCACTTGTTAGCAACAGAACCTGCAAATAAATCTTAACCATCTGGAAACCACACACCTATTTCTGGTATTTAATTGAAAGTCCAGTCAAACAGCCCCTTGACTCTGAGATGAGAGAACTCAAAGTGCAAAAATGCTAACTGATTTCCGCGTTTTAAGGCTCATTACTTACTCTATATAGGCTGTAGTAAGCTTCTTGTGAAGACGGGCTGGATCACTACAATAGTCTTTTGGTTTTTCTAACACACATGGCACTACAGACTGTGTCTGCCGGCCAAAGTGCCACCATGAGCTCCCTCCATCCGCGCTCCAGCTGAGGGTGTTGTGCTTTAGTTCCTTTTCCCTGGCTCAGGGTCATGATGGTGAATCAGCTTTTCTCCAGAGATTTGATGGGCTTGGTAGGTCGTCACTGAACACTTGGGTAATGTTTGTGATGTGCTCATTCCATCAGCCTGCGGGTTCAAATTTCACATTCTACCTCATGGACTAACATGTGCTCATCACGGCCTTCAGTGTTGTCAAAATCTGTGACCGCAACACTGCCAAGGCTGGCTCTTTCCAGGGCCGACAGCCCCCACCCAACAGCACCTAAAGCCATTTGCAGAACGTTTCTTTTCCATACCGCATCTTCAGTTAGACATTACATACAGAGGCTGCTTGCTTTTCAGCTGTTTACATTCACAAATCAAAAAACTGACTGTGCGTAACAAGTAATGATTAAATCATACATTTTCTGAAAAGTTCAGCCAGAAATTTACATCCCCACAAACAAACTTTTCTCTTTCGATCTCTGCACATTTCCCACCACATCGTGACATCCCTGAATACATTTCACTAAATATTCACTGCTTCTCCATCTTTCGGTCCATCATCTACCTCCACCCAAACGGCGATGACAGCATGTCACACACAGATGAAAGTCTGCGTATATTCTCCGTCCCCGGGGCATATGGTGGAACATACGATACAGCAAATAGCAGGAAGGGAGGGGCAAGACAGGAAAGACGAAAAAGCGGATTGGTATGGATGATTGATTTTGTGGAACATTGGAGCCGTCAGATAAATGTTCATTCATGCTGTCGACTCTGGGTTCTGGATTATACCGCTGTCTATTAGGATCCTGGACAATTTAACACTCCTGGAATACTCGATGTTCCCCATAAAATCAGGATTACAAACAGCATATTGGTCTCCGGTTTTGCCATATTTCGGGGCCATATTTTTAAGAAGAGATCTAGACTTGGGCTGGAGGATCAGAAATAAAGACTTTTATTATGAGTGGGTTTTTTTACTCAAGAAATGAAAAACTAATAAATTATACTGCAGAGGACAAAAACGCAACAGTTTTGAAGAGATTTTCAGATCCTCAGATGGATGTGTCATTTTACACATAGGCGTGTGCCATTTGACGCAGACACATCTTGAGCTACTTTTCACCGCAACATGTGGTAATGTGATTTCTCTGTGTAAATCTTTGTCACATGCTGCGCTGAAAGTTTCTCACCACCTGAAGAAAACGGTCCCGTTTGAAAAGCTGGGCCAAGAGCGATTTTGGCTCCGCGTCTTCGCGAAATGGTTCTCATGATTGATCTTCGTCTAGATTGAATTTACATTATACTATTTCAACAGTTTCTCAATGGGAGTCTCTCCGTGCACTGGAGGTAACTCAGGGAAATGCTGATATGATATATTGTTAATGTTTTTGTCAAATCAACTCTTTTCAAATTGACTTTCCAACCCTCTCTAATGTAATTTTTCAACCACTTTCTATGCAATATATGTTGATCATTCACTCCACATTTTTAAAGGTTATGAAAACGTCAAAAATATGATGGAAATTCGGGGTGAAGTTTTTTTTAATCCAACAAACCTTTCTGGGACGTTGCAGCGTTCTCCTGAACAACTGAAGAAGCTGGGGACTTACTTTAAAACATAAAAAAAAACCATACAAAGTAATCCAAGTCCCCGGCAGCCCCATCATCCTAAACTGATTTGAAAAGACATTATTTACCACCAGTTCAGACAGGGTGTGCGCTAACTCTTGCTGCTAAGATGCTAAGGCGAAGATTTGTGCTAATAAAGGGGTGTAAATAACATCCCTTCAAATCAGAGGCCTGGAGTATGCTGAACAAGCTGTGCGGAGTCATTTTTTATTTGATTTGCTTGTTTTTTTTTTCTTGTTTGTTTTATTAAAACAAGTCCCTGTCCTCTTCAGCTGCTCTGGCCCTTGGACATGTTTTGTGGAATACAAAACTTCACCCAACTTCACTTTCCATCTGCACAGGGGTGAGTTGATAGCGACTGTATTTAAATGTTGTTGCATGAATGTATTCTTCATGTATTCCTTACAAGATTAACACAAAACTCAGCCAATCTGCCTCCACTGGGTGTTCTTTGACCAGATTTGTTTGACAGGGGTTAGCAACTTGTGCAAACAACTGTGGAAGTGTGTGATATAATCTTGTGCAGCCATCAGCCCTGTCAAACCAGTGCAAAGAGCACAGACAAAAACACAAATAGAGCATTCTCCTAGGTGTAATAGTCTCAACTATTTGACTTGGAAACATTTTTTGATTTAACAGAATCCACATATTTTCAGTTTCAGTCACACACCATTGTCTTTTTCTGCCATCCATTTCCCAGAATTATTATTTCTCATCTCAACTTGTTTAGCTTCTGACTGGGACCAAGCGACATCATCACCGTAGCATAGCTGTAACAACACACACACTCAGGGTGGTTGTTCAGCCCATTTGCACTGACAAAAGACTGTTTAGCTTCCCTGGAAGTGGACAAATTAGAGCCACAGGAGCTACAATAACTTTCCTCCATTCCTGCTTTCGTTCTTTATCGTTTCACCATCTCCCCACTCTCTTTCACGCACACATCTGCTCTTATTTTCACTCCTCCCAACAGCCGGTGTCTCCTTCTCTTCTTGTCTGATGGGCTAAATCTGTCACTGTCCTGTTAGAGAAATAAACAGAGCGCCACAGTAAAAAAAAAAAAGAAAAAAGCAGGAGGACAGAGAGCGACTGTGCTCTGGTCTCGCTGGTTCTGATGAGAGGAGCAGACAGAGCGCTGGCAACACTACAGTTGTCTGGGAGAAAGGGACCATTAGGAAGAAAACATTACGTCGTCAAAGCAGAGCAGAAAGGTCAGTCAAGATGCACCGGGGATGCTCTGGGACGAACAGAGCCTGGCTCCAGTGAAAAAAACAGTTCCTCAAGAAACAACCCCCAGGAAAGCAGTTTATATTTTGGTCTACTATATATATATCTAAGTCTTCTGTTCCTTAAAAGGTCCCGTGTTGTAGAAAGTGGGGGGTTTAACTCGCCTGTCCGATATAATATGGAATTGTCGAGGCAAAGAAGAGGGTCTGGTAAGTCAGAATTCGCTGAAGAGAATGACATTTACAGTGACAGGCAAGTTTCCTGTTACTCCTCGCCATTATGAATTTTGCCTCATGATCATTTGACTAAAAAATGGCAACCTGTCATTTGGTATTTTAACAGCACGGCTCTGTGTTAAATTACTTAACTTTCTGTATAACAACAGAAATTCTGAGCCTTTAAATCATGTAGCTGCCATATTACATAAAAGAAAGTGATGTATAAAAAGCACAAATATGTGCATTGAAAAAAATCACACAAATGAAGTGTCTGACAGTCAGTCTCACGGGGGAGGAGCCTAGACCCTCCGCTTGATTTCTGTCCCCGGGGCATGAGGCCACTGAATTTGGTTAAGTTTAACTAGCATTAGCCGTCTCTCTTTCATGGGCCCAGATGTGGTGATGGCAAATGACAAGACTGTAAAAACTCACTTCAGTGGGTTGTACTGTAACCGCAGCGCCTTGTACGGCAGCCCATGGTTGAAATCACAATGTGGAGTAAAATAATTGGCTAACTCGTGTATTGCTCAAATCGCAGATGGTACCAAGGGAGCGGTGAACAATATCTGAACCCCAACTGGTTGATGACAGGGCACGGTGACTGCGATTTTGATCACATATGCACAAAATGTAAAACAGACTTAAATAGAAAGGCATGTACATACTGATTTCATAGACTTGAATCCTTTCCATGATCCTCTTGTTTGAATCTAAGTCACTTCAGCTCTACGTCACTCAGTCTTGTTCCTTTTGCTTTGCCTCTCTCTGTTGTTCGTGTTTATGGTAGTCTGTATCAAAAAGGAACAGATATGTGTAAGAATAGGTGAAGCTACTGCACTGCTCCCATTTATTCAGAGAGTAGAGTTGTGACACAACCCTTTGAAATGTAGGACATGGACATGTTTCAATGGCGACTTTCAACCTCAGTAGTTTAATGGACTCTGGCCACACTTCTGGAACAAATAAAGTCCCGGAGCGCAACAACTGAAAATGATTTTGGTCATTAGTGGCAGGATCAAAGTCCACCCTTGCACAGATTCATGGTCTTCATTTAGAAACAAGGATTTGCTTCGGGGCACAAAATCATTGTGGTGATATTTGGCCCTAAGACATCATATTTGACTGGGGTTTAAAGGTTTCTGCCAGTCTCAGCCTGTTAATCCGGGTAGCCACAGTAGCTTGGAACCCTGTTAATATTTAGTCATGGTCGCGTGTCTGGAGGGTGAGCCGATTGCCACTTAGGTAGGTGGGTGTGAGTCACAAAGTGGCTCAGCGGTTGATGGGTCAGAAAAGATCCGGGGAATGACAGGAGTAGCGACGCCTGGCAGGTGAAACAGCAACCTCCGGTGAATCACACCGAGCACAAGAAGTGAGTGCGGGTATTGTAATAGTGCGACATGCAGCACAGAGCATGTTGTGTGTGTGCGTGTGTGTGTTGTATGCAGGGGGAGAATATTTTGCATTGATGAGAAAGCGACTGTGCAAATGTTTCAGCTGACCACACACACACACACACACACACACGTGGACACACAGTGACCCATTCATCAGGGTCTGTGGAGTCTGGAAACTCCCCTGTCACAGCCAAACACACACAGACAGACAGACAGACACACACACACACACACAAGCAGTATATGCCGAAACACTGTGAGAAACATACAAACAGTTGGCCTGCTGAATCCCTCTGTCACATTTCATATACTTAAAGAAATCTGCAACATCGATAAATCTGTTGCGTTTGTACTTGTCTGACATGCAAAGCTTCATATAATATTATGGGCCTGTTTTCACGCCATCTAAATCATCGAAGCCCGTTTTGGCTAATTGTCGCGTTGTATGTTTTTGTACTTTTGGCTGAATTTGATTTACTGGTGGGTGTGGTGGGCTTTTGCACTTCGCCAAAACCAATATAAGGGGAAGTTTAGAGCTTTTTAGAAAGGCCTAATTCACAAACCAGAAAGTGGAGCGATTCAAGCGTAAATCACTCGAATCTGCCAAGGCAACAATCAGATTTTGTTCATTAATTACTCGTGAAATTCGTGTTCAGAAGTGTTTTTTTTTTCTTTCTTTTCTTTTTGACTCCTCTACAGAAAATGCTGATTTGCATTAGTGAACAATCTTCCTATTTTGCTAAAAACTGGAAGCCGGCAATATGTTAGAATTGGCCACTTGCGTATTCATACTCCAAGCATATAGGGGACAGAATATTAGCAGAGTAACTGCTAACTGCTGCTAACTGTAGCTGTTAGCCGGTCGTTTTATAGCTGGTCACTCTTGGAGCTTGGAGCACCGTGGGGGGGCAGCATTCTAATTTCAATATTCATCTCTGCACCACAAATTGCAGACATCCTTGACACAACGTAATGTCGACACAACTGCTTATCTTTACATCCTTTTAAAAATTTAAGTAAATTTTTTAAACAAAATGTTCTTCCTCTATTGCTGCTTTACTCTTGGCCTTAAAAAGTGCAGCTAGAGTTCGGAAGTTGGAAGAGAGACAGCTGTGGCAGGGAGAACATTCTGTCTCCGTGCATATTTCTGTTCCTCCATCCACTGGAAATTGTTTCACTGACTTACCATCTGTCCGTTCTGCTGTCCAAAGCCGTAATGATAACATGACGGGGTAAACATAAATGATAATCCATGTAAATGGAATAGCATTTGTAGGTTGGTTGGTTGCACGCGCAACAGTTTTTGTCTCACAAAGCCACAGGAATAACGAGGATCAGGGACACATCATTATCATCATCATTCAGTATCATCATCATATCATTATCATCCATGAGGGATATCAAGCTCTCCAATATCTGTTTTTTCCCCCTAATTTCCTTTCTTTTTTCATCACAATTCAAAGCAATTTCCAGCCCTTGACTCTCCTACTCACTGGGGATTCTTGGCCAATGATGGGCCAGTATACACACACACAGACACACACACATACACACACACACACACACCTTTATCTGATTTTACAGCTCTGTCCTTATATTAAGGTCAGTCCTTGCATGCAGCTCAAACTTATAATCCAAATTTCCTGTAACTTTCTTGAGCAAAACAACTACGCTCCTCTTCCAATTGACCCAATGAAAGTGGACCGGTAGCATGATTAGAGCTTTGACTTCAGACGTCTAATTTGGCGGCTCCTGTGATGTGATGGCAGAAAAGAAAGACAGTGAGAGCAGAGGGGAGGAGAGGAGGACTCGAAGTGAAGAGGAGGAAATTGGAACATTGTGTGACCGCAGAAAGGCCATAGACAGTTTTAATATGCCCCACTAAAAAGGAGGGGAAAGCCAGAAAAACAAAAGGGGGTTTCGGCAGCGCCTCTTTCGCAAGAAAGCTGGCCAGCTGCTCAGGCAGGGTGCAGGGTGAGTGGGGCGTGTCACACATGGAGGCTGCAGGAATGTGATTTCCCGCTCGCTTTCTGCTTTTCCTCCTCTCCATCCACTTTCTCTTTCCGGTTCTGTCTCCCAAACAGGTAGATCTCGCCCAGCAGAGAACCTGTTAACAGGAGTCAGCATACATCAGTAAAATTGATGCCTACCATCTTGAGGGAAACTTTATTTTTAGCTCGAACAAGGTGGTAGCAATGATGTGGGCGACTGCCTAATGTGTCCAATTTGTCAGACAGCTACTCAGGTCTCCTTACTACCACAGCGTTTTGAAAATGAACAGGCGTGACCTTGACAAGTAGCGACCGCGACGGATCATGATCCCACATCAACCGCCTTAGCTTCCGAGAATCCACACAGAGACTGAGGTAAATTAAGAAAATATTTCAGTCTTTTCTGCAGCTATTTCAATCATATTACGCTGCCCTGGAGGAGTGAAGTTAATTACTAAAGCAGAAACTTGGAAAGAAACGACCCAGTGGCAGGAATCAGGGACATCTAAGCCACGTTTCTAGGAGGGACAGGGATCTACGGCGACCACACTGCACAGATCGACGCTCACAGGAGCCACAGGAGACACGCACAGAGATCAGAACATTGGCAGAACAAAAACAAAATCCCAAAGACACACACACGGCGCTCGCATGACAAGGAAACACTGGAAGTTATCTACACGTGTGTGGACATACTGGCACTGGCATGTTCCGGGGTTGTGTGTGTCCTACATTTACCAGAAACTGCATTAACAATAAAAACTCTAACAAGATGATTATATGATTATTACTTTCTTGGCCACAGAGAGAGAGTTTAAATTGATGAAAGGGCAGCGTCGGTCAGAAGGAAATGACATGAAAGACTGAGGGAGGAGCCCTGGACGCCCTTGAAGGGCTGTTACATTTTTTGTCTAAATTTCAAGGATTTTCTGATCTATAAAGGCAGGAGAGACAGGCCTGACCTCAGAGACACCCATGCATGACCAGTATCTCTTAGTATTTACTGGTAATGTCGCCACAATTAAATCAGGCCTGTTCTTTTTGTTTAAGGGTAATGCTGTATTACTTTGTTCTCTCACTGACCTGACTTCAAACAGGGCTTTCACTTTCAGCACACACAATAAACGTCAAAGTCTTTTCTTCACGTTTTGTGGGAAGCTGCCTACCAAAACAGAAAATCTGTGAAACTTGGAAAGCTCGTTTCGATACGAGGTGTGAAGTGACTCTCTTGACACAGCTTTTGTCGGGGGAACGGCCTCCCACGCCGTAGCTCAGTTCTTACACTTCTTCACCCCATTCAAACTTTTCCTCTCGCCGCGAGGACTTTATTTACATTGTTTCCCGAATCCAAAGCATTGATAGATTATGTAAGACCATCAATGACCATTTGAACCTATATCCACACGCAGTTTCCAGATGTTCATTGATAAACTATGGACCCGATTTGGCCAATCCACTCACGCTGGACCACAATACTCAGCCATCTGAATGGGAGCATGACGGAGTGGCCTTCTCCCCAAACCTCACCGCTGCTTTGAACCTCTAGAAGGTTTAGAGAAAGACTTAGGAGCTCAGCTCATAATATGGTTACTGGTTAGCCACCAGCAACCGCACTCTGCTCTCTGATGTTGCCTTCAGAGGCCCAACGCAGCTGGCTGATTTTGAGGCTTGGCTGAACGAAGCTCTTTGTAGTGTGGCAGGTTGCAAAAAGCAGGGAATGCCCCTTGACTGCATTCATGCCCCCTGAAGCTTGTTTCTTATCAAGAAATGGAAACAATTGCTACTTTAGACAAAGGAACTATGTGACTCATTGAGTTGCAACATGTGTTAGAACGAGACGGTTCCACAGTGTCAAATGCTCACTAAAGGTGGACTTTGTGTAGACTACATGAACATGTGAACAGAGGTAAACAGGCTCTGATTTCTCTGGCGGGATCTCACTAACAAACCTGCACAAAATCATTGTGAATGTAATCACTTTCTGACAACTTCTGTACAACTGAGAAGCCAAGAAATACTTCCAGAAGAACTGTAGCACGTCTTAAAAATAAAGTAATCAAAATAGAATTGCAATAAAAGGTTTAACCCAAATAAACAAATAGATAAATAACTAAAATAAGCTTGTCAAAAACATTTTGGCCAGTTTTAATAGGTGGCTAGACTTTTCACTGGGGAATTACCAAAACCACAGTCACTGGACTGTGCTCTGCTGTGCTGTGCTGTGCTCTGTGTGACTCTGCTCAGTCAGCCTCCTGGATCCACACTCTTCACATACATTTTACAATGTGCTTGTATCAGACTTTTTGTCATTGGAGTCTGTGTTCTGTTTCGTTGGTCTGTTCTGTACAAGCAACTTGTACAGCATGTTTCTCCTTCCTTGGAGAGGGATCCCTCCTCTTCCTGAGGTTTCTTCCATTTTATTTTTCCCCTGCTGAAAGGTTTTTTTTTTGGGAGGGAAGTTTTCCCTTAATCGAAGACGGAGGGTGTCGTACACCACACAGATTGTGAAGCCCAATGAGGGAATGTAATTTGTGGCTTTGGCCTAAATACATTTGACTTGACAGGCGTCTGACAAAGTACAACTCAGCAGCCTGCCTACACAGGATCATTAGTGAGCAGTACAATCAGCCTAGCCAGAGAATGACATGAATGTCAGGCAGGGAAATCATGGATTGCAAGTTTGTTGATTTAGGATCATACAATAGTAAATTAGACTAGCTGGACTAATTAATGCCTAACTTTAAGACTATATTTCACCCATGTCTGTGTGGGGAAACTGAATTTAACACTTTCAATTGCCCGTAAGTGATAATGCATTTTGCTGCTGATGTAGTGATAGAGTGGGAACATATCCAGGCTCTTTTCCTGCTTTTTACCCAAAACGTTCTGGGAAGGCTCCAGCCTCTTTCTGACCCTCAGCAGCTATAGGTGAGTTTGACCAAAATGGACAAATCACACCGTCTAGCAGAGGTAGTTATGTGGTGTTGCCAGAATAATTGCACCAATGTCTGCGTAGGGAGGAAGTCTGGGTGGATGAATGGGTCAAATACAAGATTTGATCAAGGATACTGCTGTTTAATGACTTGTGTGAAAGCAGAATGTAACATTACTTGTACTTACAGTACATGAGTCAACATACTTACCTTACATACGTAAAATAACCTGCATATTTTACTTATATGCCTTACTAACTGTCACCGTCACCTGAGATGTTTCTCAGCAAGCTTTACTCAAATCATACAAACTGTAATTTTTGGCAGGTAACTGGTCCATCACATGCTTTTGTACGATAGGTGTAGTGCTGGAGTGCCACTCCAGCAGTTCTTATTCTCAAGGTGAGGAAATAAAATGTTCACAGTTTTCACAATGCGGTTGAAAATCACATATATATGTTAATCACACGTGAATCACCAATCACCACTAACGCATCTGCCATCCAAGAGATTAAAAAAACAAAACGAGAAAGAAACGTAAATCAAATTTGCCACTGTAGGAACCGACCTTCGAGCCATAACGTAACCATGTGCGAGCCAGCCTGCTCACGTGTCACATTCACACGCGCATGTGCTCTCGAACTTCACACAAACCGATTCCTGGAGGTGACTGCACCCGGCTGTCATTTGCCAAGAAAATGTATATATTCTAACCCCCTGAAAACCATGAGTTGGAATTTTGACATTTCTGATGTGTTTATTGAGACTCATTAATTAGTGAGATTTATATTTCATCTTTTTTAGCTTCCTGACAGTGCCAAGCATCATCTCATGTAATTTGTCAAAAATGTCTTAAAGCTGTCAAACGTTTTCTGTCAATGTGATTGGTCCACCTAAATGAGCCTTAATTGATCTAAGTGAAATAAAAAAGAACTGAATCAAGCTGAACGCAGCTCAGTGGCTCTGGATACCAGTCTGATGTTGTTCGCAGGACTTCTGGGAAATACAACAGGAATAGGGATTGGTTAACATCACAGTGTGAAAATGTTCAGCCACAGAGAAACCCATGATTCACCCACTAAATATGTGGTGTCTCAGTCCAGTCATACACCAAGGATATCCTGCCTGTCTTGGTTCATTGACGGAGGAGATAGGACACTTTCACATCAGCGAGTTTGTGTCAGTGAATCATGCCACTTGGTTAGGTTTGTGCTTTCACACCCTGGAAGAACCACACCCTAACACACACATTGTGTTAGGGTGTTCTGGTACAGTATGACTATGAGGAGCTTGGTTTCCGTAGGAAGGCTTACCACTCCCTTCCCCTTCACAACCTTTATGAAATATCTGGCCTCTGACTCTTGTGCTTGTCACTGCAGTAATGGTCTTGTTTGCTGGTCTGGTTTATAGAAACTTACTGGAGATTTCACACGTCGATGCTTCCTCATGGGCTACGGAGAGGTGAGACATCCGCCACCTCCGTGAAAGCAGACTGCTGACGGTAACTTTGAGTCTCCGTTCTGGTGCTGCATACGAGCTGCAGCTGCCGAAGTTATATTAGTTTCACTAGACCTATTTGGTGCCTGCCAGTCACGCTGTGCCATAAGAAAACAATTGTGCTCCTGGTGATGTGTCTCTGTACGATCGCCCCAGTTGATCGCATAGCTCTGTCTCCTGCTTCAAAAGTCTCAAATGTCTGATGATAAGTGTATGTTAGGGTTTGTGGGGCTGTGTGTGTGAAAGGTATTAGGTGAAACACTCATTTGTCATATTTTCTCTCGGTTGATGATTGTTTGGCCGTCTGTTTCAATAACTCTAGTGAGCCAAAACTCCGAGCTGAACCTACTTAAACTATACAGAACATGAATTGTGTGCCTTTGAGTAATCAGATCTGTCCTTGCTAGATTGTTGTTTAAAATGAGACACCCACGGTTGTCTTGAATCCAACCTAATTCCGAGAGATGAACCAGATGAAAGAAAGAAATAGATGGAAAAGCTGTTCTATTATAACGTTGCAGCATTTCTGCCTTAAGAATCCGGCGGTTGTGATGTGAGTCAAGCTCTCCTTGGCTTGAGGTGAGCTGCAGAGGGGATGACAGCGTGCGCCGTCTTCATAAAACTGAGTGAAAACCCTTGTTGGCTGGCATTAGCATCGTAAACACACCTTGGCTGTTAACAAAATTGGGAAAATGCATTCGGCCATGTTTACGACAGATACCAGGGTAACGTGAGGGGAAAAAACTTCAATTTGAGGCGTTCTCCAACCACAAACATACAGAAACATGGCAGTAATTAGGACAAACACGGCAGAAAGTGTGCAACAGTGTGAAAAGACCAGCCGTGACTCAGATTGTGTGCATTAAGAGTAGGACTGTGTTAAGAAAAGGGGGCTGGGGCTTGATTTAGTAGTTGTCAAAAGATCTGTCAAAGGTGTGCCCTCAAGACTATTGTAGCTATGCCACAGCACGCTCCTGCGTGAGACCTTGCTGTGATCACACATCGCTCAACAGCATTTTGCACATTTTGCAAAGATTTCACAACAGCCATGTGTGAGAAGATGCTGTGGCCAGTGTTTTCAATAGAGATAATGGACATTTATGCAATGTCTTTTTTAGAAATGTACCAAGCAGAACATTTTGAAAGTGAAAAGTAAGCTTGTCAATCAGTGATTGACTGGGAACGGCCCTTGAAGGCATACAGAGGGCCCGTTTTCCAAAGCAAACAGTAACCCCCGTTTCTAGCAAACCACACAGCAATGAGTTGTGATACTCTGTGAAAACACATAAACAATAATTTGTTATGACACCCAACATTCTAATCAGTTTAAGGTTAGAAAAGGCAACAGTACATTGATGCATGCGTACGTCTAAAACAGTGGGTATGGAACCCGTGCATGCCTACACCTAAAACTGCCGGGGTTCTCAGGTGCTGCATTTCAATGATATTGATATAGAGGGGAAAAGTTGGGACAATTCCAAAAAACTGGTAAAAACTCATATAAAATTATTAAACCACCATCACTGAGTATATATTTCAAATATTATAATACAATTAATGACCTCTTTGTTGTCTTTGTTTTACTTGTTTTGGCATTAGAAGTTAAATATCCTCATTGACCAAAAAGTAAACATCCATTTTGACCATACGCCCCCCTGTATCTGCAAGAAATGGTTTGGTCCTGCCTTAGCACATATCAGTGAAGTGTTTTATTGCAGGCAGTAGATGCGCCAGAACTACAGAGATCGCAATGTTGCCTAAACCAAAATCTGGTTTTCAAAAAAGGAAAGAGAGGAAAGAGAAGAGAGGAAAGACAAAGGAAAAGGTGTCAATCTGTAACCCAGATTTTCACCAAGAAAGGTGGGTAGCCTACAGTCTGTGAGTGGTATTAACCTGTTGGGTTAATGTCCTTGATGAAATAAGCTAGCTAGCTACAGACTAGCCTACATTTCATCAACATTTAATCGGTGCAGGGAAACGTTTAGCAAGATATTCATATTAAATCATTGTCCCTGCTCCTTTTAGCAGATTTAACAACAGATGGGTCAGCAGCAGCCCAGTCTCCCCATAACTGTCCCCCTCCCTGTCCCACTGAGGAAGCTGAGCAACACTGTGTTCAATGACATGCCAGTTAGCATCATTGCAGGGAGTCTGAGGAGAATTCTCTGTCGCTCTTGCTCTTTGTACCATTGCAAAAAAGAAAATGACAGAAATTCAAACACTTTTTTTTTTCTCACATAACGATCAATGAGGCAGAGTATAATTAAAATAAACATGTCGTTCGAACTGATGTGTCAAGTGCATCAGCAGCAGCAGCTGACTGTCAGCCCACCATAAAATAAAAATAGCCTATAATCCATATTTATTTCAGAATGATTTTTATATATTAAAAACAGCTATGAAATAAAAAGAGCATATGTATGTGTATACATAATATAGTTCAAATTCAGCTATCACTAAAATTCAATGTTCAAGGTTCAGTAGTTTGGGACTCTCACCCGCCTGCTTTGCAATAGGAACAGAGGAGAACATTTCTGTTGCATGCAGACTGTGTGACTCAGAACAACTCTCTATACAAGCAGAGAAATGTTAATATATTCTGGAAATCAGAAGACTATACGGTAGTTGCGATTTAATCAGAAGATTAAACAACCATATAGCCATATATGTATTTTTTCACCCCAAATCCAATGCCACCACCTGTGAGTCTTCAGTTGTAGAGATAAATTAAACCTGCATGCAGGACTACAAGGGAGAGAGTGAGCAGGAACCAAGTTACTGTCATGTTCTTTTCACAAATATGGTCAACATAGTCAAAAATACCATTAAAATGCATAGTTTTACATAAAATGGCATAACATTTTTTTGGCAGCCTCTACAAGGGCCCAGTTAGATTTCTTTTCATGGGGCCCAAAATTTGACCCGAAGACAACAGGAGGGTTAAACTCGGGAAAGAAATGGCTGTAAAGCAGTAGATACATTCCTTTGAGCATCACAAGCCCTGCCAAATGACCTGTTGTACTATCATAATGATACATTTGATCCAATAACAATTGGGATGTCTAGTGGTTCTAAAACAATAAAAAACAGTCTATCCCGATTCCAATATGCGGGGACTAGACCGGAAGTGAGCCGGCCCCACTGGTGGAAGTCACTAGAGCGCAAGGTCCATGGGCCTGACGATGTGGATGATCAGGGTAATTATTAGGCTGGGAAGTCGAGCTTTTTAGGCTTCATGTGCCATTGAGCAGCCTTCATAGGATGGGTCAACGTACTCTACTTCCTGTATCAGCTACAGGGACAGAACTGATTAACTGAGCATGGAATATCTTATCTTATATCATATTCTTGGCCAACTGCTTCAAAGTCGCTAGTCTGCAGGTGCAGTTACTGGACCGAATGTAAAGCGTGTCTTTTGGCGGGGGTTGTGATGCTCAAATAAATCTATCCGCCGTTTTACAGCCATTTCTTTCTCAGCCTTGTTACTGCTACATGATCTCAGACACATCCGGATATTAAACTCAGCTTGTTACATACCTTCAAAGTGCACGCAGACAGTATTTGTGAGTTTGCATTAAACAAGTCCAGAAAGTAGCAGAACCCTCCTCCCCTAAAGTATTTAGAATGAACCTTTATTTGCATGTGTCTTTGTTAAGCACAGATTGCTTGTGAAATGAAAGGAAATCAAAAAATTTCATCATTTGTACCCTGTCACTTTTGATCAAATTCAGCAATTCTGCCTCTCCATACACTGCCAATGTTAATGTATCCCAGTATTACATTCAGCCCTCTATTTAACCTTTACTAAGCTTGCACACTTTTCTCACCACTGAAATGTGTCAAGATTTATGCACCATTATCAGCTACTGCTGGAGGCTAAGATGTTTTTGTTAAGCGCAGTCAGACATTGATTCTTCAAGTAGGCGATGCCGCAGTTAATTGACCTTTCGTCTGACCTTGTACTAGTGATGTCATTTCCTTGTCAGCAATGCAAAAACACTGTTCTACATCTGTTTCATCTTTCCACCATGACTCCAATCTTGCAAAAGGCCAAACCTCAGTTTAATCAAACTCACAGATGTCTGGAGAACATTTTAGGGGAAAAAAAGTCAGCTTAAGAGCTCCACGTAAGGCCTTCAGCAGCCACTGAACTGACTGAGTTTGAAAGTCCTGCCCGAGGAAACAACGCTCCAGCTAGTCTTCTGCTGGGGTACAAACTAATGCTCTGTGGTGTAGTTTTATTGGTTTGGAGTACTGCGTAACACACACACACACACACACACGCACACACACACACCAGCCATTATGTGTTCCAGGCCACACGGATCTGCCAGCCTTTACAGTAGCAAACCCATGTTTAATCACCAATTACACAAGCTAACTCTACTGCTGTTATTGTAAGTTACAAGCTACCATGCCAGCTAGTGCCCACACTGTGCTTTATGGGCCCAATCTGAACTGCCTATTATTAAGGCCAAGGCGTTCTGCTTAAACATTATCTGAAGACGGCATCAGTAACAGCAAGCTGTTTCTCTGAGTAATAGTGTGGTGTCCGTTGTTTGTCTATTTGAACATACTTGTAGAGTAGTTGAGCAGAAATATGGCTGAAAAGAGGAAGAGCGGAGCACAAGCTGAAGACATCTCAGACATGTAAGAATGATTTCTGGTAAGTTGAACTAAAATAATTGTAGTTACTCTTTTCTCCTAGTGTAATGTCTATGGTATAATGTGAAGCAACTGTGGACTGGCTATCAGTCATTGTCTAGGTGTTGTGGTGAAATTCTAATGTCAATTAGCAGATCTTTTTTGAGCTGACTTATGGGTTAACTTATGGTTAAACACTTACATGCGCTACCAATGTAGCTTAAGAGCGAAATACCTCTTGAACCACCACACTCTTATGGTAATGCAGAGCAGTCAGATTTGATATAGGAACGTACCCATGATATCCCCAAAGTCACAGAATAAGCGTGGCTAAAAACATACCACAGCAAGGACAAGATGTCAACCAAACAGAATAACAGAATAAAGATTGTGTGTCTGTAGTATATAATCATTTTTGCAGTAGTTTATTTTCCATGCTGGCCGAACATTGAAACCGCTTTGCCACCAGAAGAGAAAAGAACGCTTCTTTCTGTGGTTGTTCTTAATTACCTGTGATGCATTAGAGCTAATAAAGGCGATGAGAAACCTCTGCCAACCATTACAGCAGCAGACCTCGCTGTTTATTCACCTCTGACACATACTGTAAGTCTTCTCCTCCACTCCACCACCCGTTGCTTAGCATTACCAGCAGTAGCACTGGTTGGCCCACACACCAATTCCTGACCAGACTGTTCTCCTGGCTGGCCCACACTGGCTTCCCAGCACCGAGCCACCGTGTGATTCCACTGGAGAGCATTCATTTATGTTTCCCATTGCCTTTGAATGTGGAAATAAATAGTTTCCGACCAGACGGGGTTCGCTAAACTGTTTTTAGGGGCATCACCAGAGCGTTGCTGATTATGGCCTCCAAGGCTGCATTTACAGTGTTTAACTGTTTACAGTGCGGACGCGTTCTCCGAGAGGATGCCTCCTTATAATCAATCCTGATGGAGGCTCATTTCCTTGTTTCAACACCAAGTCCCGTTTCAACATCACTTCTGGGCAACAAAGAGGAAAAACAAAATAATCAGTCTATGAACTCCAAGCTCGTACACTAAATTGATGACAAATGCAAAGTGGAATTTCATATCCAGCTCATATTACACTTCTACATAATGCTATGTATTTTCCCTGCGTCATTCCTCCTGTGTGTGCAGTTCATGGAGATGACAGGATTGATGGTAAAACAATAAGATTACACTGCTTTACCGCAAAAGGAATGCATCGAATGACCTCAAGCTGTCCTTAGCCTCCACAAAATGAAGTGTCCGACCTACTGTATGTTGAGAAAGGATATTGAGTTATTCTCCCGAGCAGGTCAGACTGGTTATATTTTACAGAGAGGCAAATTTAAGGGAAATACCCCAAATAGCTGTCTGTAATTCAAGACCTTCATATTAATCCGAACCTTGAGAGAGGGAAGAACAGCTGTTTGACTGGTGTGGATGCGGCACTCAGACAAAATACTGAACTGATTATCTTGTGCCTTTTCCAAAATATCTTTTTACTGGCGATATGCATCTCACAACTTAAAACTCAAGAATTAAGTTTCAAATGGTGTCATTCCCACTACGAGGTTGAATTTTCTGGATTGACAGGGACATATGGGATTACTTTATAAGTACTGTACAAGCTGATAAAAGCCACAACACCCGTCAAGATTTTCACGTTCCAACACATGACTACTCAGTACTCGTGTATTCATGGTGCCCACTACCTCCCCAGCTACTGCCCCCTGCTCAGTTCATGCCCATTTTCTATTGTGGGCTTTTTGATCTGAACTACACTCCTGTCAAGTTTTTTAATGGCATCGTGCACGGTTGTGACTAAAATCTGTCCACAGACGACACCTGGCAAAATACTCAAGGGCCAAAAGCACTGACAGCATCTGACATGTGGTATCATAGTATACCTATTGTTTTAAGCGGCTGAACACACATCAAAAGAATTTTGATGTGCGTCAAACTGTCTTGTAGCTCATTTCAATTTTGGAGTGTCAGATGAGGACCCAGTTTTTTTTTTATGAAGCATTTCATTGCCGGGGCGGCTGTAGCTCAGCGGGTAGAGCAGGTCGACTGGTGATCGAAAGGTCGCTAGTTCAAATCCCGGCTCAGGCCAAGGCTGAGCTGCATGTTGAAGTGTCTTTGAGCAAGATACTGAACCCCCCATTGCTCATCAGTGAGGGCCTGCGATGAGCTGGCGACTTGTCCAGGGAGTACCCTGCCCTTGCCCTGAGACAAGGCTGGGATTGGCTCCAGCAGCAACACCCCGTGACCCCATGGAAAGGGATAAGCGGTTACGGATAATGACATGACATGACATTTCATTGCCGTTAACTTCAGTTTCATTTGCTATAAAAACACTTTTTACATAAATGTGTTTATTTTAATGATGTGACAGGTTTTAGAAAGTGTTACCAAATATACACAAAAAGATGTCAAAGACACAGAAAAAAAATACAGAGGACATGACCTCAGTGCACTCAATGATGGCTACAGTCTGAATTAGAAATACCATTGGAGCATTTTATCTTAAATGACACGTGTTAGTTATCGCTTTCACTGACACACTCGCACACACGCACACACAAAGATACACACAAAGACACACACTGAAAATATTACCAGCTGACGCTGTCGTGGCTGGTAACAATGTTCTGTAATTATGGACACATATTTGTACTTTAACAACCAAGGTCACAGAAAGACTTACAGGAAATTTGCAAAGAAAAATTAGGAGTAATCCAAACATCCCACCCTTTGAACACATCCAATTTAATGAAAAACATAAAATCTGGATAATCTTATGTGACGGCTGCTTACATGTTTGTGACAGCAGAGGCACTTCATTTGGAGATGTAACGCACAAGTTTGACTAATAATCACGTTCACATTGTTTTGGGGTTGCAACTCAAAGAGGAGCAGTGTTCATCATGACATGGTGCTGTTCATCAGTGTGACCACAAAATGTATGTCTTTGGTTGTTTGAAATTAAGATTGAATTGTTATTGAAATTCTACATACAGTACTGTAGGAATACACGGCCCTCACTCAGTTCAGACACGTGTTTCAGATTATTCCTTTCATTAAGCATGTGACAAATAATCTGAAACGTGTGTTCTTGAATAAATAAATAAATTAAACGAGCCTGTCTGGAAGCTCTGGAAATAAACAACGTAGAAAACATCGCACGGACTAAATAGTACATTACAGCTTTTACAGCTGTCTCATTACGCCGCGCTCACAGCTCAAAATACAACTTAGCAGACATGTGAATCTTGAAGGACTTTTTCAATCCAAGCAATGATTTGGATAATGACTACGTGCAGTAACTGTGTCAGATGCTTGACACAAAAGTTAAGACAGTTTTACGACCTACTACCTGCTCCAAGATGAACACTGCAGAAACCAAAAGTCATCAAATCTAACGCTGTCCAGTGAGAGCTGAGAGAGACGTGAGGCCTGTAACTCCACCATGGACAAAAACAACAAAACCAGAGTTTGTAGAAAGAAATTAGAACATCTTGATTAAATCTGATGCACTGCTTTGAGTCCCTCACTTTCAACGTCCAAAAGTCAAATACAGGGGGTGAAGAGAGGGTGTATAGGCATAGACCACCACCAGCCGCTGCCTTTATTATACTAACAATGGGAGTCGCCAAGGTTGGACATTTTTTAAATGCTTCTCATAGCTGCATTGTAATATAAGCCATATTACAATGCAGCTTTCCCTCAAGGGAAAGGGAAAATAACACAAAAACAGATGGATTTGGTAAAATACAGTAATTCATTACAAGTTACTCAGATTGCAAATGTCACAAAACCAAAAGAAGCACAGGAGATCGAGAAAGAGCTGTGACTGCTGCTGGAATAAAATAGAAAAGTGTGACCAAAAGAGGATTCTTCAAAAAAGAGCTTGTGCCAAGTGTAGAAATGAGACAAGGTAGACACAAAATCACAAATATCTGAACTGTTCCTGGCCCAGTCTCCAGGTTGCTAGATGAGAGTCATAATAGTATGTCAAGTGTCATAATATCACTTTATTAACTGTCAACAGTTTTTTTAAAACCTTACATACATTTCTGAGTTGAATATATGGCCTTTTCACGGATCACAATGTATCACATCTATTGATGAGATAAGATTATCTTACCTGCACCTTTCACAGAAAGTCTCGGATGTCAGGACCACTGGTCTTTCAGAAGTTATTTAAACCTGAAGTTGGATTCTTTGTTGCTTATCTTTACATTTTACCTTCTGTCACACAATGTCAGTTCATGACAACGTACACGGCATATACAGAGCTGTGGCTGAGTGGTCTCGCTCTTGACTTGGATGTTGAAGCCCAATTTTAGTATCAAAGGGTGGAAACAGTGGAGATGTTTACGCCTGGGTCCTTGTGTCTTATGATGAAGGCTGATGTGAGCTGCCGATCTGTTCTTCCTCCCACTTGACAACAGGTGGAGTGCACATCTGCTGTCACTTAAACACATTAGCAACAGCATCCACAGTAATTAAAGTAAATAAGCGCAATCAGACAAACACTGACAGTACAACAATCCAGAGACAGGATCACATACTTCCTTTTCTCTTTCTATCATTCACACACACACACACACACACACACACACACACACACAGACAGTGGTGATACTATTCCTGGCAGGCAGCTGCTCTGGTGACGATTCCCAGCCCACCTCTTTCTGCGAGCGTAAGAGGTCATTTGTCCACACAGTTTTTGTGTGTGTGCAGTGTGTAAATGTTTCCTGCCTGCTTGCCATGCACACATGCCTACAGGTCCTCTTCTTCTTATAACAGAACAATACGGTATTCCCTCTTTCCCTTCATGTGGTCGTGATGACGCTTCCAAGAAAGTCGAGCGGCCCGAGGGTTTGGCCGCGGTGTGACCGTCAGTAGACCACTGCTGTGGTCAGAGAGGGAGACCTTGCTGAAAAGAAAACCTCCCGTGGATGGATGGGGCGCAGCCTAACAAAATTCTCCTCCTGACAGCCTCTGTTAAACAAACATGGCACGGTGTGGTGAAAGCCCAAAGGAACACATTCATTGATATTTATTCATTCCCCATCTTCACTGATCCCCTTTTCCTTATTTGTCATCTCCGAGTTGAGATCTATATATCAGAATAATTTTTCTTGTATTTATTTTCCTCGAATTCCTCCGCTGCCACTCTTTTTTTCCCCCCCTCTCTGTCTTTCATATTTGTGGCACTCTTCCATCAGTGCACCTATCAATTTCTCTCTCCTGCAGGATTCAACGGTTTCCTCCGTGCCATTTCCAGTCAGTCAGACCCCAGCTCAGACAAATATAGTTTTCAACGCCCGTTTACTGGTAATGAACCCAGCTGTGGATTTAGCTCACGATCCTTGCTGGCAGTTGAACATGTGAAAAGCGCGCGTCTATCCGACTGTATGTTTATGCATTTCAGTACGTTTGTGTAAAATTACCCCGAGCATATTTAAGTCTCATTAGAAAAGCAAACAAGAATAATTGGTTGTAAACGACAGAGAGAGGTTGACTGGAAGTCCTGTGTCGGCCCCTGGGCCTCCTTAAAAATTCATACGTACTGGTCTGAATGAGCAAATGAAATCAGGAAGGGCCCATAATTTAAGGATTTTCTTTTTACGACCTTTATTTCCCTAACGGTTGCGATAATGTTTTACTCACCAACTTAACTGCAGGGATTTGTGGGAGGTGACGACATCTCTAGAGGGGAGTCCAACAAGACAATCCAGACAATCAAACGCACGGCTAACAACCCTCCCATTGTTCCTTGTTTTGGAGAGAAAACAGAGTCAATTTATAACCCTAACCTCTACCCTTACCTTAGTTGCCTGACTGGACCTAATTATTGTTTGTCCCGGTACCGAAGGTACTGCAGAGCTCGGCCCGTTCTCCCGCTGCGCCACTTAGGAAAATAACTTTTCATCGAAAGGAAGTTCCTGGCTACATGTTTATCTCCAGCACGGCAACATTCTTCCATTTGAGTTTTCATCCTTCCTCTCTCCTCTCTCGTGCCTGCCTCGTATTAGATAAGACCCACCTCCTCAACAGGCAACCAATCGCGGGACAAATGACGACCTGTCTCTGTGAAGAGATGTTGCTGTCTTCCTGGCTTTGAGAAATCAACTTGGTGGGTAAAATGTTGTCATAGCAGGTAGGACGGATGTTCAAAACTGTAAAAGAAAAACTAAACAAAAAAACCCCCAACTAACATACAAAAACATTGAAGTCAGCGAAATGGTTTCTCATAATAAACATTTCTATGAATGTAAAATTGATGGTTGGCACAAAGTCAGCTCGGTGTCACATTTTGCCTGCCAGATTTTCCCTCCGTCACGTAATAAATAACTCTCCTGTCGTTGTTACATCCTGCCACTCCCGCGTGCCCTGCAGTAACCGGTGTTCCCGCCATTCCCCATCACCTGTCCCTAACCGCCCACCTGCACACCTGTTTCCACTTTCATCCACCCAGCTTATACAGAGCTGTACTGTACACGTGCCCACTTCCATTGATTCCCTGTAAGATCATCTATTGTGCTCTGTTTTTGCATTCCTTTCCATGCCTGTTATGACCCCCTGCCAGCCTGTTGGGACTTTTTGGCCCGTGTCGGATGCGTCTGCCTCATCTACCCCGCCGGCCTGCATTCGACCTCAAATGAACTTGAACTCTATATTTTAACGGCCTGGTCTCAGAGGAGTGCTTCTGGCTTCAGACCTGTTTTAGCTGAGCCTTTAGAAATAATAAGACAAAACCAAAAATCATTGATTTCACATTTTCCACATTTTTAGCATTCTTCTGCTTCACAAAATAAGTCTCTTATTATCTCATAAGACTCAGATTTGGCAGATATGTCAGGGTGGCTGGATTAATAAACTATGTGTATGTCTTAAGGCAGTATACAGACCTTTAGTCAGTAAGTGCAGTCGATATTCACCAACATGTGACTCTTTTTTTTCAGCCAGGTGATTCCTACGGGGTGAGCGGGATTACTTGGAGGTCATCACATTTTCCACAGTTGTTGTGTTTTTTTTTTTTATTAGGTGCGTGACTCACTTAAATGAAACTGTGCATGTACTGTTAATGCTCCTGTTGGAATTCCTGTTGCAAACATTGCACCTCATTATTCCATTAAAGGAGACCGATTACGCTTTTTTAGTTTTTTTCCCCTTTTCCTTCCTTCAGTGTTTTAAAAAGGTTCTTGTGCATGCACATGATCTTGGAAGTTAAATAGGTCAAAGTCCGCCCCAACAGAAGCTCCTCTCTTCTTCATGAACCTGTTCCTGAAACATGTCAAACAGTAGTCCTGCCTGTAAAGTCATAGTTCGGCCTTTGTGATGTGGGGTTGTGTGAGGTGCTCATCCCTATTCAGGACATTACCTGCAGCAGATGACTATGCGCTGCACCAACACACACATAACTTTTTTAGGTGCGCCTTCTCTGAGATGGCTAAAACACAGCACGATTTTCCATCATGTCGTTTAGCAGTGCAATGCTCTGCCTCCCTGTTGTTCCTGCGCGCTACTTCTCCACACGGGAGGGAGAACTGACAGTCATCGTCTGCAGGTAAATACACTGACTAGGGATAAGTACGTGTTACAACCCCACATCAAAATTAAGAGAACAAAAAACAAGAGAAGCAAAAACAGAGCCTTTAAGAACAGAGGGGGGGAGTACAGTGCTGCAACACTGGACAGTATGGGAAAACTGATGGATGAAATCATAGAAACCTATTCGAGTGGTAACCCAAACTAAAATTATGAACCTGAAAATGATCATTTATCAAATCATTTATGCCTCCTTTAAATATCGATAAGTCTGTCTGCATTGTCTTTGGCCAGTTTACAGTACCATACCCACCCATTAGGAATAGATAACATTGCTTTCAGTCATGTGCATATTTTTATTAAACAAAATCAGCTAAATCTTTTTAAACACAGTTTTGGTTGCCTTACTTGTTTCTCGTAGCTAAACTAACTGAAAAACTCCTGCTGACATAACATTAAGGTATTATTCAACATTCTACACCCCACCATCCCTCTTCCTGTCATAATCATAATCACAGTAATTACGGGAATATTAAGCTTGGGATTGCTTTCAGCATGGCGCAATGTCATTATCCTGTCATTTTTATTACGGGATTGTGAAGGTATGTCAAAGGATGCAGAGATGTTGGCTCTGTTCGCTCAGCGGAACAGGCCTGTATGTTAATGTTTAGGTTGCCCAGAGGTGAAACGGGCAAAAAAGTGAGGGTCAAAATGTATCCCAGAAGTTCGGCACCTGACAAATGTCGCTTGTTTCTTTTGCACGCACGCTATTACCTTCTCTGGTAACCATCTGCATCGCTTCTTTCCCGCCGACTGCATGTGCAGCACACACGCCCACCCACACACTCCCCGACGCACACTTGCATGCAGACAGGCCGTTCCTGTGTGCAGACCTAAGAGCCCAGTGCTGGGAAGGCCCGGTGGCCCCGACATGCCAGTGGCATCCTGGTGAGAGAGCAGGAAAACATGCTGCTTTTTCTGAGGCTGTTTGTCATCCTTTCCAAGGTAACCAGAGGCGGCAGGAGATTAACCCAGTGGAAAATACTTACAGAGATAATGACGGAAAAAGACAACAAAGCGAAAATGTTCAACTCAAGTGGAAACCCCGTTGTCAAGTCTTGATTATGTCATTTTCGAATGAGCACTACACATTAAATTTGAAATAATGGGGTGGCAGTAGGTCTTGGATCGCAAAACATGACGAGCACGGCAGAAAAAAGAAGACCAAGACAATCCGATCTTCAAGTAAGTGTTGGGTGCGGTTTCTGTAATTGGACTTAAGAATCAAAAAGCATTAATGAAGTTTTCAAACTACTTTTGTTCAGTTTATCAGAGCATGATAATCTCCCTGCCTGCCCAGGACAACTGCACTTGTAACTCAATTGATTCATGCGGTTACAATTCTCAGAAACAAACAAACAAAATATTTCTGTGATAACCATGACATTGTGATTTGGCTAAAGGCACTGGCCAAACTGTGGTCTCGGAGCCCTTTCAGAAGCTTGTCAGAGGTTCTCAGGTTAACTGTAGGCCCTTCAGGCTTTTCAGTATCTTTTAACTTATTCTCATTGGGGGAAAGAAAAAACTTTTTATTTGATAATACTTCAATTTGGTTTTGACCAATTTGTCAGACATGTTAGCGGCATGGCTTTAACGATGACAATGCTGGTCAGCTGGTCAGTCGGTTCACCACTTTGGTCTGGACTGAAATATCCCAACTACTGGATGGGCTGCCATGAGATTTGGTTATAGCATCCATGCCCCTATGTCCTGACTTAATGTCTTTTTTCTCCAATACTTTAGTTTATGGTGAAATAACTGCAAAACTCAATACATTCCAAAGGCCTCAGCTCTCTGTTGCTAATCAGCATGCTAACATGCAAAACTAACAACATGGTAAACATTATATCTGCTAAGCATCGGCATGTTAGCAATGCAATTGTGGGCATGTTAGCATGTTAATGTAAGCATTCATTTTACTCTAACTACCATAAGTACAAGACTTACAAATCCTCTGTGGCTGTTACCACAATTATACTTCCGTGAAAGGGCGAGGCTCAACGTGACGTGAATTTCGTCAGCGGCAAAAGTACACGTAGGCTCTGTGCGGAAATCCGCAACAAGCCTCCGATTTGTTGTGCCACTACGCGGACAGCAAGCTACAGAATGTGGCATGAGCAGAACCACTGCACGGCCTTGATGTTCACAGCTGTCCCTGTGCGAGTCCGTTTTGGGAGTTTACTCATGCTGGCTATTTTGGTGACAGAATGCAGCGTTGCACCAGCCAGCGGGCATTTTCCTCGGGTGTGGTGATGCCAGTTTAGCTGCACGCTGCAATCTTGGCGCAGCTGACGTGTAATTGCACAGAAACGAAGGTTGTATTCCATATATGGCATCAAAGAGAAAGATCCAGTGATTCTTACTGGCTCTGTAATCCACAGCATTTAGTAAGTAGCTGAGCGCCTTCTCTTTTACTCACCTCTTACAGCCGTTCCCTAATTGGCGCGATGCTGCGTGCAGCTGATCCGCTTGTCAAATTTTATGCAATCAGCACCAAACTGTTGCGAAACCGCGGGCACCTCGTGCATCCACACTTTAATCACAAGTATTGGCGTGGCTCCGATGAGTAACATGATGTGACGTAAATTTCCCAGAAACAGAAGACTGTTAGTTATTAAGGCAGTTTATCTGTGGGCCGTCACCAGGTTCATGTAGCAATGTGAAGATTACGCAGGCAGCTGTTTAATTCCTCGATAGTCAGATTTTCTTCTTAGACATCAAACTGAATTCAGGGATCTGAAGTGCAGCGTTACCTCAGTGTTGAGAAAGGTGCTTCATCATCTTGTCACATACAAAAGGGGTATTATGACTTACAGCTCGCAATGGCACCAATCTTGCATATCTGTTTTGGTTCGTGTGAAACATTAACTATTCCATTTTGAAACAGTAATATTCCAAAACGATGTGTCACATTAGAGGCCAGCTGCCAATGTGTTGTATTTTTACTCGGTTTACTTTGTGGAGGTGTAACTGAGGTCGCCAGGGGTGAGGCCTTGTAGCGCACACTGTAAGTACAGTAGCTGCCCAGTAAGGCCATCTTTGCTTTGGTTCAGCGCCACTGTAGATTGTGGCCGGTGAGTAAGGAGTTCTTTGCCACGCGCTCGTTTGGGACAGTAAACATTAAGCACAAACACACACATTCAGCGCTCCTTTCATGAGAGGAATTAGACAAACAGGGACGTGAGCCGCTGCCTCTTGTCTGTTGACTTTCCCTGACCGTCACTTTTCCCCTGCTGGCGGCAAAATAATTGAAGCACTGTAAAATACGTCCTTGTAATCCGACTGGTAGTTTTATTTGAGATGTATATAACAGTATCGGGGAGTTTCCCAGCAAAGATGTAAAATTGTCTCTTCTTAAAAATGAGTACGCTTTAGTCCTCTGTCCTGTGAGGCCTGCAATGCTACAGTGCACCTGACTTTATGGGCCTCATAAATAAAGCTGCTTTTAACTTGAATCTAAATTCCTATTAGTGCATAGTCCACGGTCTAGTGCACAGCAAAGTTTATAATGGCCGGGCAACATAAATATCCCATTTCCCATTCAAAACAATACATGTGTTGTTCTGACATCAACTCCAATTTCCTTTAATTACGCAATCTCTTTCTCTCTCCCTTCTCTTATCTTTCGCCTGATGAGACTTGATTCTGAAACACGCTGCTGGCACTCAAATTGTTTAATATATTGCGCCGCCAGAAAGGCCCCCTATTGGGTTGTCAACCAGTGGCAGCAATGTGAAATATATCTTGTTCGGTGCATTACTTCAGTGAGGCAGTGCATGCCAGAAAGTGTCAAGGTCAACTGGAAACAGGGCAGACACTGAACTGACGTCCATTCATTTGAATATATGGTACGCATGCATGTAGTGGGAGGCCACTGCTGGGGAGTAGGTGTGTTTCTAACATGAAAATAACAGTAAACAGAACAGTTACAGACGGTTGGATTTCCTGGTAGCAGCTGCGACAGTGTGGACTGCTGGTAGATATAAACGGCCACTGTGTTTTTTGTCATAAAGACAGATAAATTGTCCTCGGTTGGAAGCTATGTTGGTTGGCATCTGGGTTGGATTTTACAAACTCATATTATACTGACTACTTTCCCGATATGTAATATTACTGTACTGTACTGCGTGAGGATGAATAAATTGGACTTACTTCTAAAAAAAAATAAAACAACAAGGAATAAACAGCCATGCCATCAGCTCTGTGAGGCTGTACCGCACAGCTGCTAGCTAACTGCTAATGAAGGACAGTAACATCCTTAAAACAGGGCTATTTTCTTTGATACAGCCAGTTCAAAGCGGGAACGTTGCTGTTGTTCCGCCTCGCTGTTCTGTATAAAACGTACAAGCCTTTCAGCTGTCAGCGAAGGCGATAACAGTCAAATCTACGTATGTGTAAAATAATGGAGCCGGCAGGGAGGTAGACGCTGTAACATACACCTTTCAAAACACATATGATATCTGAAAACACGCTGGGGAAGCCTTATGCGATGATGATGCAACAGTAGGCTACATTCTGCTACGTCTGTGTTTAGAAAGGGCTGTGTTAACATGCTGATGCTTAGAAAATATAATACGTTTACCATTTTAGCTTAGCAGGCTAAGATTTGCCAATAATAATTGAGGCAGCCGATTCCAGCAGCCTGGACGAAAGGTGGACTGTCCAGCATTTAATCATAGCTGCTAGTGCGGCTAATAACTGTCCAAAATAAATCCCAATTCCTTGATTCATACCTGTTAATGAAATAGTATAAATAGTAGAGAGGCTATGTATTTCTCTATCTTAACATCTGCATCACAGACACTTGATCCTAATCTGTATGGTTGCTACAATAAAACACTGTCCCAAAATATAAAAGTAAGACACCATGTTCACTGATGGATTGTCAGTAATCCCACCTGCTGTACAGTTTAATCAAAATAAAAACACAATTTCCTGTTTAAAGTGCTCAGTGATTGTTTTGGTGACACTTCTGCATCAGGCAGGCGCGCTAACGTCTCCGGCAAAGCGAGCCTTGTTTCGTGCGTCACTCTCGACACCGCGCAGTTCATAAGCCCAGAAGAGTTTCCCCTAAATCATTTCAGAAACCTCACAAGAGAAAACAGGGTGACCACATCAGCTGCCGTGGAAGTCCAGGGATCCCTCCGCTGTTATTTCTTCTCTCAAGGTCACATTTGACTCACTGCTTTGACTGGCAAAACTTCCAACGCCGGGCACAAGGTCTGCTGCAACCCTCATCCTTCTTTCATGCCTGCCTCTCTGTTTCTCTCCGCTACTGCTTCCTTCTAGCTCTCTTCACACTCTCTCAATATATTCTCTGGTGGCTCTCTACTATATTCTCACCCTCCTCTCTGTCCCTCCGTGTGTCCACTTTTTCTCTGGGTATCTTTGCCCCGGTTTGATCATGTCAGTATCCCGTCGAGGCTTATTCATCAGTAAGTAAAATAAAGACTTGTCCGCTACGATTTCCATCCGAGGGGCCCAGGCAGTAAGAGATATAAAATATCCTGAAACAAGAACTCTGAGGTGGACCGCAGGAAGGCGTAGAGGAGAATATGAGAAGGTCAAGAACCTTAACAGGGCAACATGCTTTTCGTCCTTCTATATAACAACACAGATTCAAGTGGTGTGGCCTCGGTTTCCTGAAAAACCTCTTGGACTACGGTCACCTTACCCCTCGTCCTCGCAGCATAACAAAACCAGCTTTAAATTTAAAAGAAAAACACATGAAGCGCAGAGATTATTCGGGTGACGTCTGTTCGATGTCTGAACACCACAGTTTCGAAACGTTTTCACTTGTAAGTTAAGTTATTTTTATATGCAGTCTGTATTATGTCTGGTTCAAGGTTCAAACCCAGGCAAAACCACTAGTTTACCCAAGCTAACGGCGCGTTTAATTTGTACTACCACTCCAAGGAAAGTAAGCAACAGGACTAAAGTTATGGTGAATAAAACCTTAAAGTATCACCTTGTTTGTGACCTTTTGTGCCTGAGTTACGCCAGATAGGCACATTTTTGTTTTGTTTTTTCAGTAGCAATGGTGGATGCTCATCAGTGTTTTAACCACTGGCAAAGCCAGTTTAACTGCGGGATCAATTGTGCCCAAATTTGCCAGATAATCTCTATCTGTACCAGGAATGGGCGGGTCTTTAACAGGGTTGCTAGTTATTCAGAAGAGAGCAGGACTTGCTGGAAGTTCTTAATTTAACCCTGAAATCAATGGGTTGATCAAGAGGTTGCCATCGATTTATTAGGAGACGTTTGACTGACAAGCCTCAGAATTGAGCTTCAGTTCAATGGCTTGGATCAAAACAAGAGGAGAAATTGAACAAAGTCAAGCTAACCAATGAGGATTTTCCATCATCATGTGCATGGATATTGACACATTTTACGTTATCCCTATTGGATACTCACTTGAGCGCTCGCTCCACCTGAGTTCCTGTTGTAATCTGTTGCAGTGCCACCAAATAGTTTTCTCTTCACAGGGTCATTAATGTGTTAACAGTGCCTAAAAGACAAATGTAATTCTATTGGGAAGTGGAAAATTAGGATAACACATGCACAGTTACACGTCATTATCCATGACAAACCCCATTAAGACTAAAATTATGCAATACATTGCCTTTTAAAGTTGGTTCATGGATATTATGTAATGGACAACTGAGAACATTGAAGTCAAATTTATTATGGCCCAAAATCACACATTCCTCTCAGAGTAATCTAGAATATGTACAACATGTGATACCCTTAGTCCTTATCCTTTTATCTAGATTAAAGAAAAAACCTCACAAAAACATCAGGCAGAGGACTGCTCTTCCAGTGTAGACAGACTATAGGAGCAAACAAACACTATATGTAATCAAACAATACAAATAGAGCATGGCACCGAAGAAAAAATGTCATGTAAAGTGAGGCTTCTATTGATAAACTAAGCCTCCGCAAGTCTTTTGAACAGTGCAGACATGTGAAATGTAAGAAGAAATCCTCCACTGGAACTGCACTGAAAATGTTAAGAAGGAGCAGTTACAGTCAACTTAACTGGCCTGTAAAAGTTACCACCACAGGCACGCCAGATATGTACAGTTCAACAAGGACCTAATGAAATTCATGGTCTCTGCCACATCATCACTCGCAGACACACGTTGGCCAAAAACCTCTCAAGAACCAAATGTTTTACAAGTCATTCATGTTTGCTACCACAACACATCAACATCCTGGTCAAGTGCCATCATTTTTCTATTTTTTCTCGTTCTGTTCTATCTCTTTCTCTCCCCGATGTTTACCTACAAATACGCTATATTGGCATGCATGAGAGCCTTTGTTTGCAAAGGTCGACGAAGTGCTCTTTGTGTCTGTCATTCACCGTCTTGGGTCTCCATCAACACATCAGTTCCCTTTTCCATTCGTTCGTTTATGGGATCTGTTATGGAAATGAGTGGGCCTCGGACGCGTACGGCGCTGAATAAAACACAGACAAAGAGAGCAAGTCCGTGCACACACAATGGCTGGCTACCACGCAACCAATACTGTACACACATGTACACAGAGCCGACCATTGATGTGAACAATGATAGGCTTTGGTAGTTAGAGATCTGCTATCTGGCTGTAGTATGCAAACAAGATGGCAAAAGCACTACAGAGAACTAATCTCGACATCTTTGCAGTTGGATTTGAATTATTTATCACACACTTGCGCTTACCTCTGGAGTCACTTTAGGGGTCACCGGCTCTCCACATGATAATGACGGCACAGCTGGGTGACATTTGACTCTGTGTATTGTTCATCCCTTAGATACATAAATACAGGCGCAGTATATACATATATATATATATATATATATATATATATATAGTACACAGAGACACAGACACAGCGATCATACATGTATAAATACAAGGACAAGTCTAAATTCATGTAATCAGCGTGGTATTGTTTCAGGGGACGCACATACATTGTATATTGTATATAGTCATACATTGACTGTATATTCAAAATAAATCAGAGAAGGTTGCCTTGTTGATGACAGGCCAAAACCGCCCAACAATTTATGGACATGTAGAGAGTCAGCGAGTCGCTGTGCCTTTTGTTTAAGTGTGTGTATGTGTGTGTGGAATAGTCAGGCCATAGTAGCATCTGGTTCACCTCTTAACACCCACGTTTTCCCTGCCTGTACACCCCAGACCTCACTGCCAAAACACACGTCACGGAGGCTCGTCATGAGGGTGTTTTAATGTGTGTGTGTGTGTGTGTGTGTGTGTTGGAGAGCGTGGACGTCCAGCTTCCGTTCCACTATTGTTGTGGTGTATCCCGACCTCGATGCTGAAAGCCTTGAGTGTGTGTGTCTGTGTGTGTGTGTGTGTGTGTGTGTGTGTGTATACACTATATCATCCTGTGGTGAGCCGTGACCTCACCACGAAGACTTCCCTCACATGCCTCGGAGACTCGTAGGTGGGTCGGTGTGTATTCTGCCCGATTACGTTGAGAACCTGTGTTTCTACGTCAACGGGCCGTGACACTCTGTCATGCCTCTGCAAAAAGACAAAAGGAAGAGTGGATTTGTCCGATCCTTGACATCACACGTTGACATCACAGCGTGGGGGCGACCTTTTGGGTTGAACTGCATGAGTTGTCTGGTGTGTTTTCTTATTTTGGACCTCGACACGTGGGCGTTTTATTTTGGATTTAAAGTTTGATGAAGTGAGTATACTACTGTGTTCTTCTTTTGTAAAATTAAAGTTTTTGAAGCACTTTATTCAAGCTATTAAAGAGGCGAGGTTTCAAATCTGAAATGACACAGTATTGGAAAATGGAAAATGTTCTTTTGATTGAATTGTTTATATTCGGAGTGCACAGGCTCTTAACAGTGCAGAGCAATAAGATAAGAAACTTGCTGTAATGGAAAGAGCAAGACATTGTCTGAAATTAATTTCTAGGTCTCTCAGTTAAAGGGTCAGTCTAGTCACAGCAACAACAGCTTTGAGTGTGAAAGAAGAAAATGTTTTTTAAAACACTCTCTGCTTTAACTTACAATGATGAAGTAAATGTTACTTACTTCCACAGAAGACATTACACTTTCAGTCAGGTCCGTTGGTTGGTTGGATTGTCAGCACGTTTACAAAGAAGCTTGAAATTTCCTCAGAATTTCGATGAAAGATGGGTCTTGGTCCAGCAAAGACTCCATTCAGTTTTGGCAGGTATCTGGATAATGGAAGGACACAGGATTTTTCTCTCACTTTCTTTAATGTTGGATGATTGTGTTTTTAACTTTCCTATGCATATCTCAGGGGATCGCGCATGGATCTCTATGAAAACTTTGTCCACCGTCTTGCATGGGATCACCTGGGAAAATGAAGGCTGAGCGGCGACCCAGGCGGGCTGGTGGTCTAACGACATTTCTATCTGCTTTTCACGTCTCCATTAATCTGTCGGTTTCTCAAACGTGGGCACAAAATTTTCAATGTAACTTAAGATGACAATGGATTGCCTTCCTTGTTTTGTAGTAAGATAATGTTGTTTACCTCATTCATTTTCCCCCTCTGGATGTACAGTGATGAACACATGTACAGTACAGTGTTTATTTACACATTATATTAAAAGTAACACAGTGTAGAGTGTGATGCATTCAAATGGCACGATACAGCCTCCTACAGTTATTGATGCCGTTAGAGTTTATTTAGTGAACACAAGTATTTAGATGAAAGATCCCGTTTTGGTGCGGTACAACTGTGTGGGCCTTAAGGTTGCTGGTTTAAATCCCGGGATAACTCTCATTGAGCACAATGAGAGAGCTTCCAGTGAATCACTGTCAAATACATAGAAAATTGCCAGTGAAATTGAATGTGGGGCTGTAACAGTAAATCACACAGTGGCTCTTTTTATGTGAAGTAATATAAAACCCATGGAGGCGAGGGAAGAAGTTTCCACCACAGTCCTGATATTAAATCCTCTCAGTTTGACCCGGGGGTGGTGTCCCCTGAAGCTCTCTGTGCCACCAGACAGTAGCTGTGGCGGTGGATGGTTCACAATGTTTTGGCCCTTCGGTTCGCACATCTTATAGCTCAGGGCTCATATATATATTGCTTTTTCTCAGCTCATGCGAAGTGTCGCCCATCCTCACTGAGACCATATTTTCCACCAGCAGATGTCCAAATAAGCACCAGCAGTCCGACTAAATGATTTCTGGCCCGTCCAAATAAACTGCTGTCAGTCACCGTGTTTACGTGCTTGTCAAACCAGGACTCCAAACATTTATCCTGGAAAACGTCTCTGCCTTCACAACAACTGAAGCCCCTGGCTGCTGACACCTTGGGCGCGTGACAGACAGATACATAAAGGGGCACTTCTTCACGCTGCATATGGGAGCAGTTAGGACTTTATTGTTTCACCACAGCTTCTCTGTCAAGAAATATCGAGCGGAGGAGCTGTTTTTCCTCCCTTTTCACTCTCTGCGAAGGAAAAACTCATATCCTCACATCCTCTCCGCAGAAAGACACGTTTGTGCCTCAGGCTGAACTCGTACTTGTCACTGCTGTTTTACTCCCCGGCTTGGTGGGGTCAGCATTTTTTGCTGCAGAGCCTGTTCCTCTCCCAAAAAGTGCCATATTTATGAGGGATATTTATTTATTTATTTATTTATTTATTTCGAGGGTATTAATAGAGCTTAGGGGGTCGGCTCCTATCTGATTGAATTCGTGAATAGATCCGCGTCATTTTATGATCATTGGATGCAGCGTCTTAACTCCAACACAACAATTTATTTTTAGGATCGAGGGACGAGAGAGAGCGAGAGAGAGAGAGAGAGCTGTGAGCTGGTGGGTGGGCCACACACGCTCCTCTCCTCTTCCTCTCTCTCTCTCTCTCTCTCTCTCTCTCTCTCTCTCTGTACTGTATAAGTACAGACATGGAGATGGAGACCCCTTCACACCGCAGTTCACTTCTTTTACGCAGTGGAGATGAGCGCACGGAAAGCGAAACCCAACCCGGCCATGAAACTGATAGTGGTGAGTAACCAGAGTTCCCTGCGGCTCTGCTCCTTCCCTCCTCGCGTCTCGTCCCGATGTGATTCCCCCCCCTCCTCTCCCGGAGCGCCACTTTCCTACCCAAAAGAATGGAGTTCGTCTCTCGCACGCCGTCTTTTTGCTTTCGAAAAGGGGGATTATTGCGGGACTTGGATTATCGCTGGGCTGCACGCGCTTTTTCAGGAGGCAGATGTTTCGTGCGCGCTCGCCTAGATCCAGATGTTTCCAGACACACACACGCACGCGCACACACACACACACACACACACACACACACACACACACACACACACACACACACACACACGCAAGAACAAAAGGCAAGATACTCGCTAATCAAGTGTTGTGTTGGCTCTGTGTGCAGGCAGTGTCATGATGTCAGACTCACTACAGGTTTCTGTGCGTTTTGCTGTGCGTTATTGTCAGGGCTCTGCATCCTGGTGGAGCTCACACTCAGAGCGTTTTGGGTTTTTGTTTGTTTGTTTGTTTGTTTTTTGGTCCTCCTCGCCCAGTACCTGTTTTACTCGTCCTAACGAGCAATGTCATTCCACTGCGTTAGGCTCCAGCATGTGTATGGCATATTTGCATGACGATCCCACTTGGTGAAAGGATTTGTGTGCTGCTGGGATGGATGGGCACTTACACCCAAACCCAGTGCTTTAGCGATGACATAATTATGATGTAGACCAAACAAACACCTGACAGCTGGCTATAATGCAGTCCCCACATTATAATCATGTCCAGGTAATGCTCACTTCTGTCGAGACTAAATAGAGAGATGTCGATTGCACTTTCTAGTGGCTTGTGAGGCTGCAATTTGGGTTGTTTTCGCAGTGGATTATATCATATTGCGAGACAGAAAAAGGCAGAAAATACTGAAACTGGATGTCTGTCAGGATCATATCGTGTGCTGCTTTTAAGATGGTTAACAGTGGATTCTTCAGTTTCTGAGTTACGTTGATGTTTGAAGTAATGTTTGGCTCCCAAACCCACACGTCTGACCCATAAACAAGATGTACGAGCTTCATCAATGAATGAAAGTGTGCTCTGGCGCACGTTTCACAGCTTTACAGTATGTGGCACTTTTGAAATGAATGAATGAAACTTCACACCTCTCAAAAGTCCAGGGGTGGCGAGCTGCCAGCAGATGGTGTTTACTGTGAGTCTGTCGTTACGCTAATTTGTTCTACACCACTTCTCAGGCGCTTTTGAAACGTTTGCCTCCGGGCACACAGCATTTATTTCCCTTGGTGTGCTTTTGCATGCTGTGCTGTGTCGCGACCTTTTGCGGACTTTGCATATGTCCATCTGCAGATGTGTATCAGGACAGAAATAGACGATGCACTGTAGTGGCAAAACACTGGCTGCCGTCCCGGATGGTTGTTATGTGTGTGTGTGTGTGTGTGTGTGTGTGTGTGTGTGTGTGTGTGTTTGTATGTGTGAGAAGGGGGATCATATTTTTTTGTGGGAAGTCTGTAAGATGTAAATGTGTGATATCATCCATACAGAGTAGCTTTCCGCAGAATAGATAGACATTTCGTTCCGTCAGATTTATGACATCGCAGTCTTGTGTTTATCTATCTGTCAGTCAGTCAGTAAGTCATCTGGCCCGGCCTAACAAGCCTACATTTAGCCAACTAATGAGTCAGTCGTCTAACCACTCCATTAGTCTCGACTGTCAGGGTCCAGCCAATAAGTCAATCTGCCTACCTCTCTGCCTGTTTATCCACTTGTCAACCAGCCAGACGCTCAGTCTGTCTGTGCTCTAAGTAGTTAAAGAGACGCTCTGCAATTTTGTGTCCAAACTCATTATTTGTGTGCAGGGGTCCAGCAGTAAACCCTCCTCCTGCACCTGCGGGCTCTGCCTGTTGCCCTGCATGCTTGTGATACATGTGGCTGCGTTTTTTCTGCAGCGAAACACACATTTTTGTTTGGGTCTTTGCTCGGGGTGGGGGGTGGGGGGGGGTTGATGTCAGCGGAACGGACACAGAAATCGGTCTTGATGTTATTGTGAACGACATGTGTTTCAGGATGTAAACAGTGATCTTCGGTGGAGAGGTGAGGCTCAGAGGGAGGATTTCCATCTTTTTCGACTTGTCTGGTCGGATCAGCCAGCCAGTCAACCAGCTTATCCTTTCATCCCATAATCTAACCACTCATCGCATGCAGGAACACAATGCATGTCCCTCTATTATCTATCTTTTTATCTTCCTCCTCTCCTCCACTCTGTGTTGTGGCCGTTGGCATTAGTCGCACCAACTTCCCTAAACCGGGCATACAGGAGAGGCTCTATAGAGCGGTCACTGGGCCAAACAGACTCAACATTATCCCCCCCTTTTTTTTTTTTTTTTTTTTTGCTAGACAAACACAGGAGAAAAAAAAGTGAGGAAGTGTAAGTACAGGATCAACATGTTTTAAACAAACAAGCACAAACGTTTATTCAGAAATCAACGATTGCCAGTGCAAGTCGCTTCCCCAATACCTAACTTCCCCTTTTTCCATCAACTGATAGCAGATGTGCCTGTGGGTGTGTCTGGCACAGTTGTGAAGAACTCATTGATCCAGTGTGTGTGTGTGTGTGTATGTGTGTGTGTGTGTGTGTGTGTGTGTGTGTGTGTGTGTGTGTGTGTGTGTGTGTGTGCAGGATTAAGGGGTTTACAGGTACAAAGAGCAGAGAGGGAGATATAGCTGTTGTGTTAGTGTCCCGCTCACACACTGGCCTTCATTTTATCTCACAACTGTGTGAGTCATATTAAAAACAGCACTGATGCAAATTTCAGTAGTTAAGGTTTATCTGACAGTAGATAGATACTGAATATTAGACCATGACAGGTGTTTGATTTGTTCGGCAACCACAGTGTTTTTCTACATCCAGATCTAGCTTGAGATACAAACTCAGGTAAAAATCCTATTGGAGTAAAAGTACAAAACAATAATCAGAAAAATGTATTTGATATAAAATTTAAAATTACATGTAATGCAGCAAAATGACATATTACAAACATGAAACTATTAGATTGTTTTCTGGGGACCTTATTATCCTCTGAGATCAGCTTATTTATTCAGATAAATAAATTGAATATAATAAATAAATGTCTCTGATTTTTTATCATGACCTGATTCATACTGTAAGTGTTAAATTTGAGTTTAAATTTATTTTCCAAAGCTACATAGTGCCCCTTTAATGTGTTGAAAGTGTTTTACTGGTGTGATTGAGTTGTAGCTACTTTAACTAGTGGGTAGCTTAATGCAGTGGGCTCCAGCCACTTCCAAAGGGCCACAGTGTACATTTTAGGGGTCATGAGAACAAAAAGAAAAAAAGAAAAACTCTGCTACAAAAATTTAATTAACATATTGGACCTTTCAATAATCTTTGCTTTTGTACAAAATTTAGAAGAAACTGAACTCATGAGGCCTATTTTTTTTTTTTTTTTTACAAAACCAAACCGACATATTTAGCAGCAAAACAACAGTAAATATCACATTTGAGAAGCTGGAAACAAATGACTCGTTTTTAATCAATGACAAAAATAGATTTAAGATCCACTTTGTGAGAAAAGTTTATTTTTGCGTCTCAGAAATCTACTTTTCCTACAAAGTGAAGAGTCAATGATTAATTGACCAAAAACAGTCAAATTTAGATTTGATTAAAGATTTTGAATAACTGGCAGATGGACGGCTCCACAGTTGCTCTCTGCCTTTGAATGAGTGAAAAAGACAGATTCCCCTTTTTACAGGAACTCACACACACACACACACACACACACACACACACACACACACACACACACACACACACACACGCGTACTCCAAAGGCTGGAATCCCCCTCAGACCACCTGCGTTCTACAGTTAACTGAAGCCATGTGCCTGGTGGATAAGCTGGTGTAGTGTGGTTTGGTCCCCTTTGTGCCACAGCTTTTCCCCCTTATGCCACAAATTTAAAACTGACCTCAGGCTCCCCAACTCTCATTCTCCTCTTACTTTGCATGTCAGTGTGCTCCACATTACCCTATCTGTTCAATACTGAGGCCAATTTGTTCTGGAATCATTTTGATATTTAATAGTTCTCGTAACAATATTGCGATTTACTGAATTCGATTAAGTTCTTGCTTACAAATGCCTTTTTTTCTGCCATGACTCCTGCATATTTTTGTTGTTTGACTTACATATTTAACTTCTATCATCAGAACAAATCAGTTATTTTCATTTTACATAATCAAGCTGTCTGTGTTACTTGTTTGCACTGTGATCATTTACTTAATTGTGTTTAAAATCAATAGGCCCGTTATCCATCTATTGACTGTGGATGTTGGCCTCTTTACAAGCTCACATGGAAAGCTTGTGTGATCATTGTTCAGGCTATTTCTGTCAGGTGTCTCAGCTCTCCAGTTATGCCGCTGCAGCCTGTCTGTCATGCAGTTCATCCGGTTTCTCCGAAGCGCTCTGTCATCATCACACTTCAATCAGACAGATCATAGAAAAACAAAAACCCCTCGTTAGCCTTATAAACCCCGTCTCGCCAGAGGACTGGCACCGTTTCAGGAATTAATTATTAAATTTCAGAGATATAACGTGTGCCCAGTAACAGCTCTCACTGTGAACAACTGTAATCTGCTCAGAACAGGTAAAATATCTGAGTGGATTTTCACTGTCTTGTTTGTGTTGCTCACTGCAGGCAGTGATCCAGCATGGGCCTGTGTCTGGAATACACTTGTGCTGTTGTTTGTTTGGTTGAAGAGAGTAACATCTGTTAAAAAGCACGTTCTCTGTTCGTCCTTGCTCTGCCTAAGTTTTCTCTCAACTCACTTCAAATGGGATTTGTTGGCATAGATTACATAAGAAAACTGAGTCAGATGAAGCTGATTTTAATAGTGTTTTTATAAGGAACATTATTTATCCAGAGGATGACTTGGTGAGCCAGCTTTTCCCAACAAGCAGCTTTGCATACAGCTTTTATAAATTAAAATCATTTGCACAAGGAGCTGCTGCCCTGCACGGTTGAGGGGCATTTTGCTTAGAGAAGAAGAACATTATCATTACCTTCCTACCTTCATCCATCCTTTCCTTTCAGCTGGCTGTGCCCCATGTAGGATATGCCACTCGTTGAGCTTCGCTCTGATGATGTTAACAGTATAATTAAGGCTGTCAGTGGCCCCTAGCTGCTGTGTAATTTGGGTTTCCAGCGGTCATCCATGATGTCGTCAGATGGCAACTTCTGAGGGGACAAGGAGGGTGAAAAGTTCAATATCTCTTTTAGCTGCTGATAGATGGACTCGCACACACTCACACACACCACAGGACATCTTCCCGATAAATTCAACATTAAAAAGTTGACAGTTTTTCCTTTCCTCGGTAGCAGAAAGCTACTGTACTGGCTGGTTTGGAAAAGTGTGGTTCTGCCTGAAGTCTATCATGACTAGACTATGACTAATTCTACTTCAGACATTGTTTTTCACCTAAAACATGTTAAATGTAGGTCATTAGTTTTAAAGAAGACATATCATGCTCATTTACACTTTCGTGCTTTATTTTGGGTTAGAATATGTATACATGCTTTAATGCTCATAATACACATAGGTTTTCTTTTGCTGTCCGTCGCTGCAGCACTGTATCTTCCTCTGTCTTAAATGCTCTGTTTTAGCTCCTGTCTCTTTAAGGCCGCCCCTCCCAAATACCCTGTATGCTTTGATTGGACAGCTCACACACATCTGAGCCAGCATCGCTCACCACGTCTCGAGTCTCTCCACTCTTGGACGTGTTTTCAGCTTTTAGTTAGCTTCACTTCTACCTTTAAAATATAGCCATAGATTATGTAAATGTGTGACATGATGACGTAGTGTGATGTCAAGAAGCCACAACTTGGTTAAGCCTAACCCTAACCCTCTCTGTGGAAGACAGGAGCTCTCACACATTGGGCTTTTTTACTTTCAAGACTTTCTATCCGCACAAGAACCTGCAGCTCATAACACACTGAAGAAAACAAAAACTCATGATAGGTCTCCTTTAAGATGGAGCTGGACTTGATTTGATAAAAGTCAGTTCATCTAAAATGTGCTTGCCCAGTCTAAAATAACAACATTACTTGTGTCCGGACGTTAAACTCATGAGAAAACTTTGTTACAGAGATGTAACATTAAAAAGAGCCGATTGATTCTAGACCAACATGTCAATCAGTGTGAGCTCACCTGCTTCACCAGTGGTGACTTCCTTTGTTGTTTTAATGGACCAGCACATTTGCTTTTCTTCACAGGTTTAACGATGGATTAAATTGGTAGAGAGTGAAGAGCGAATAACCAGCAGGAAAGGTTTAAAGCCGGACATCTGATTTTGATTTCGACATTGAACCACTCCGTGCAGTCTAATCACTTCAAAGAGATTTTCAGATCTGATCACAAAGATGTAGCTTAGACAAGCATCGTCCCTGAGCATGCACGTACTGTCACTCTGTTTTTTTACCTAATTTTGCTGGAGTCTGGCCAAACTACTGTGCAGTATTGTGAAAAACAATACGAACCCCGACGATTCCCACATGTGCTCAGGCTCATCGGCTCCCCTGACTGAAGATCATCCAGCTCTGCCAGTAAACTCATCCAGATTCGGAGCAAAGATTAAAGTCGGCACAGCAAGTGTAACCGTAGCCGCATGTGCAAACACCCAGGTGACCCTCGGTTCACTCCACCCTCCCGACATCTTCTAAATTGATTGGACGTGGTCTCGAGGCTTAATAATGTGTATATACACTTCTTAATTTGAGGAGCGAGACTATGATTATGGCTTTGATTCCCGCCGGGGCCACCCATGCTACAAACAAACACATGCAGCCACGGTACTGCTCGGCAAGTCTCTGCGGATGAAAGCTCGCCACCAAATGAGGTCGGTAGGTTTTGCCGGGAAAACCGCTGCGCCCGCCACACCGTTTGAAGCGTAGGTTTCTATTATGGTGCGTAAAAAAACCCATTCATCTATTTTTATTATCTTTTTCAATGACGGAGGGAAACAGAAATAGAAGGATACGGGGTTGAACTTGCACATTTCTCTTTTTTCCTGCTCCGATTTCAGGTCAATCATTCGTTGAGAATGCTCGGTTTGTCACAAAAGAACGCACACACAGCGGTTTGTTCAGTAAAGTACGGCAGATGGGCAAGAGACAAAGAACCGCACGTACATAAAATTTCTGTGGCCAAATATTTTGTCATATGATATTGAACTAGAGATGCACACACACACTGAAAGCAACACTGTTTCTCACAGTTTTCTCACCCTGCTTTACGCTCACATGTCAGTGTATTGTGTCTCGCGGTTGCCGAGTTAGAAGGTAAATGGGATAAGTGCAAATACACACACGTAGGAAATAGATGGATGTTGTGTTGCGGGTAAACTTGTAGAACAGAGTGGGTGAGTGTTTTGTATTCTGGTGGTGAATGGGGAAAGCCCAGTAACCTCCAACAGTTTTCTTTTTATGAGCAGCAGCCAGGAGAGGCGAAGGCAGCGCTCGCAGAACAACAGCGAGGCACACTGTAATTGGACGTAACACACGCGCACATGCAGCTATACGCGTGCATTCCTGCATCCATGAATGTTTCGCAGTTGTTTGCTGTATGAACGCGCTTACTTTTAAAAAAACACACACACACACACACAAACTCGGCGGAAAGCAGAAAACCGCATAAAAGCGCGCGCACACACACACACACAATGCAAGGATGGCCTATTGTTAAGTTTGTCCAAGCAGCGAGGATGTATCCCGGCCAACGGGAAAGTCCAGAGAGCCAATGGCTGAGGGACCTCAGGGTGGAAGGAGCCAGATGTGTGACATCTGGTCCGCATGTGGCCCCGACCAGCTGCATGGCTGCATGTCAAACATGCTCACCAACCGATGTCTTCGACCTTGGGCCTGGCTCTTTCGGTTGCTGCTCGGTCGATGATACATGGGCTTGTTTTTGAGGTGTACCTCTCAGAGGCTCGCTAACAGCCACCCTCCTTACACTGTGTCCGTACGGGTGGGTTACTTTCAGGGGGGAAGAGATGTATGGGTGTGGTGCACTCTCGCTCCAGGGCGGTATTACACTGTTGTAGATCAGCGTTGAGTCACATCAGATGCCTATCTGACAGAGCTGCTGACACGGGTAGGAGACTGCTGGTGAGGTCAGAGAACACGGCGCTGCTCAATTATTGTCATAATCCTGTGTCATACAATTTATTTTAATTTAGGAACACTGGCATGACAGACACATCTGAGTTCATTTAAAGGCTTTGGAAAATAGTTGAGATGTTCAGAAACAATGCCAAAAGGGCAATAAAACAAATGTGAGCTCTCAGTCAAGATTGATAGGATCAGTTCATGCTAGCAGCACTTTGAGCATCGTTTTCAGACGACATATCGCCTCCTGCAACATGCGAACAATTAACATGTGCAGTTGTGCAGTCACCCACATCCATGGAACTGCTGTTGAATTCTCCCCTCTGACTCCCTGAACTGCGATCCATGAAGCTGAGGAAATCACTTTAGGACTGTGTGTCCACCAGGAGCTTCAACTTTACAGCTCTGACCTTTCCTTCAACTCCCTCTTACTGGAAGCTTTGGGTTGGCGAGCGCTCCAAAATATGAAAAAAAAAAATATTTTAAGCTCTGTGCACGAGATGGGTTTCATTAGAGATTTTGTCACTGCTGTTGACTCAGTACTAAACCTGCTTTCTCCCTCTTGCAGCTCTTCACAGCTTCCCTTTCCTGGGCCTTCCAGCAGCAGGACGTACCGCCAAAGTACCAGTACCGCGACCCTGTGACGTCCGACCTCCTCATGTGTGACCAGTGCCCTCCTGGTACGGCGGTGAAACGCCACTGCACCGCTGCCACTCCCACAGAGTGCCAGGCCTGTCCTGAGAAGCATTTTGCCGAGAACTGGCACTGGGGGGATACGTGCCAATACTGCACCTCGGTATGTATGAGGCCAAAAGAGCTACACATGATCTTAATCTTAAAAGGCTACAAAGAACTTTTTAGTGATTATGAAACAGTCTGATGCCTCTATATGACCTACAGAGGCAGACAAGACCATCAGAGAGAAGATTTTTATTCAGTCACTATAATTATTCTTAACAACTGTGACTGTGTTGGACTGCAACTCATCAGGGTCTGATAGGTCATTAGATAAAAACAATTTTTTTGTGATGAATTAAGAGATCTCACAGCCAGAGAAAAGAAGCTGCTCTTGCAGACAGGTGCGGCAAGTTCACTTCATGTCACCATCTTGCAAACATGCAGTGGTGCTCATCCCGTTTTTAGCCACAGGGGCCACCAGAATACTCAAAAAATGAAAATTCCATATTGCGGTTTTAATACTTGAGCATCTGGTTTTTGGTTTTCTTCTTAATTCATTAGCTGCTTTATTTTTTGTCAGGCATGCTTCTCTTCCGTGTGCCTTAATCAGTTTCATGATAGTATTTGCACGTAATAAATATCTCCTGAATCAAACAAATCTGAATGCACATCACGGTCAAGTATCGCTCCAAAGCTCTCCATCCCTTTTCATTTTTTTATCTTGTCCTTTATGACACTTTTTTGTTTCACTAATGCCTTTTCGTTAGATGCGAGACACCACTGTTTGGTCACATTTTGGTGCAGCATCTGTCCTTCTCCTGAAAGCAGTGTTTCCACTTTTCTTTTGAAAGTTTGAATGTGCTGATTGCTGTAGAGTGATCAGAAGTGTTCCTCTTTGCCACCCTCAATGGATTATGTGACATAATAACAGGCACCCTCACACTGTTTATTGCTAAAATGTCCACTGTGAGGGTTTTTTTTTATATTCCTGGTCTGGAAATGCCTTTTATATAATCTAATTTAAAGACAGCGGCATAATTTTATCTGTTAATACATACACATACAGATCAGCCTTCACTGTGTCTCAGTGTGTGTGTGTGTGTGTATGCAGCAGGTGTGTGACGATGCTTTGTTGTGTTCAGGTGTGTAAAGAGAGGCAACTCGTCAAGCAGCAGTGTAACAGCACCCATGACCAGCTGTGTGAGTGCGCTCCAGGTTTCCACCTAGTGGTGGAGTTCTGCATCACACACAGTTCCTGCCCACCTGGCTATGGAGTGACAGCTTTAGGTAAGACTGGCATTAAGATGATCGTTATCATCGGGTGACTGTTCGTGTTGACTGTCTTTGTTGTTCTTAAGGTATTTGATACAAGATGGGTATTTGTGGGTTTTCTGTTTATCTCCATGTAGACGGCATGTAAAGTATCTCTGCTAAAACACGAGGAAAGTATGAATTCAGTCAGCACACAAACTGGGAGGAGTTCACTGAAAAGAGCAATATCAGCTCAATGCTATTATCTGAACTTTAGGCATGTATAATTTGTGTGGGTATGTTTGTGTGTGTGTGTGTGTGTGTGTGTGTGTGTGTGTGTGCCTTTGTGCGTGTGTGTGTGCGCTCGCCTGTGTGTTCGTTGCTGCTCCAGTGCTTATGTGTTTATAGTATTTTGAATGGATTCTCGTCACTCTTTATTTCAACTTCTCTTTAATCTTCTCATCTAGAGATTTATTCCTCCACTGTCTCTCTTCATGTCAAATCAGTTCAACTCCCGACACGCTCGACTGGCATGTCAGGAAAGAACCACTGTGCTGCCAAAGCAAAGACACACATCAGTTACAGATCAGCATTTTCACATTAAGATGTCCTGGCCTCTGTACCACTGGAAGCCCTTCTGTCTTCTCTCTCTCTCTTTGTCTTCCTCTGATTCTGTGAATCTGATGGGTTCCAGATGCAGACGTCTCCTTTTTCGCAGAACCGATCTCTTCTTTTTCTTTAACTGATTCTGACTCTTTCTGAGAATCGCTCTCTGCCTCTGTCTTTCACACACTGACACGCAGAGTTCAATTTGAAGCTGCGCAGATGTTAGTAGTAGTAGTACTTAAAGGAAAATAGAAGAACATAAATATGTCATGTCCAGTCACGTAATTATTAATCTGATCTGTCTATATATATATATATGTATATATATATATACTTATATATGTAGTCTGTGATTTCCTCCTCATTCTGATGAATATAAATGTCACAGAGAGGCATTGGAGGAGTTATTAAGATTATTGGTTTTCTTTGTGTGTCTGAATGTAAAACACACATGTATGCAAGTCGGTCTTGCACTTCCACACCTGGCCTGCACTGAGTTGGGGCAGTGTTGCAGTGTGAGGTGAGATTAATACACAGTTGGTTTTATTGTACCTGCAGTTAACAGTTTGAAAGGTTGAGGCACAGACACATTTCCATTTAGGGCATTTAGCAGACACTTTTGTCCAAAGCAACTTACAATAGGTACATTTGTGGGTTGGATCGGAGAAATTCTCCGAGAGTACCAGACATGAATTACTGTGAGGTACATTCATTGGTTGAAGGAGAAACAGATCGCAGTGTATTGGTTTTAGATTGCAACATTACACTACTTTTTTTTAATAAAACAAAGTGCATTGAAAATAATGTTTTCTGTTTGGAAAAAACCCAATGATGAATACTTCTGAAGGAAGCCGTGCTCATGGAAATTAAAATAGTCATGCTCCCATTGATGGTATGGAACGTCAGGGGACCATGGATAACTATATTTTCCATGAACTACAGCCTTGTGTCTTTGTGAGTGGAAGTGATTGTTAAACAGCATCATTTAATTCCATTGAGGAACTATCACTGCAATCAGCATGTGACCCATGTTACGTGGTCCCTGAAAACCATGACAATGTGTTTGCTGTGTGTCTTTTAGAAGATTAATGTTGGCGTTTTTTCCGTCTGCGTGTGTCAGATGAACAACAGTGTTTAATAGTTGGTCATCGAGTAGCTTTGACGTAGTGCCTGTGATCCCAAGCCGTACGTCCTCATTACACTGTGTGTCTATAAATTCGGTTTATTTTGGATTAAATCATGTTGTGTTTATGGGTTTTGATCCCGCTGAAGGAAGCCTGGACAATTCATATGTGTTTTTATGAGAGCTTTAAAAAGTCATTGGTTGTATATTAGTCCTGTGAGTGCCATTCACATTTCAGTGTTCTCTTCTCCTGGTTCCTCTCGACCTCTTACTTAGAAATGACAGGGTGGTGGCGGCGGGGAAATATCTGCCCTTGGGTGACCAAAATTCCTGATTATGATAAATCAATCATTTTAGGTTGTACTAGAGATAATATTACATTTTTGTTAAGTTCTGCAGAAGCACAACGTCTGTTCAATTCAAACAAACATGAAATCAATGCTCAGTTCCTTGAACATGTGTGTATATATGCTCACATACTCTGAAATTAACACATATAATGTAAATGTTCTTGTCTGCAGGTGTATGAAAAAAAATCAGTGCTTTAGATGATTTGCCGTTCTCTTGAAAGATTATGTCTCCATGAAGAAACAGCAAAAATTACATATTCAAAATCAAATTCTCAACATTATAAATCAACATTATAAATGCCTTTAACAGCTCTGCAAGACCAGTCTGTAAGTTCCTTATGGCTGAACCAACTGGATCAACACATCCTTATACCAAAACAATCCAACAGGTTGATTGCCAGCGACTCCTTAAACAACATATATCACCATTCAAAACATTGTGGCAGACGCAGTGTAACAGCAACAGGCGAACCAGACTTACACAGTCGCAGTTAGGTTGGGTTTAGCATACTTGGAAACAATTGTGGTTAGGGACTAAGTTGCTCCTTTAACTTCAGTTAAACACGTACATAGTTAAGTTACGTCAAGTAATTTACACACACTTTTCTTAAAGGGGCACTGTGTAGTTTTGGAGAACAAGTTAAAAGAACGTTTATAATATCAATGAGGTAATAATACACATTCTGAAATATTTACTTTTTCTATAGCTGAATGAACAAGCTGTTCTCAGAGGAAAATAAGGTCCCAAGATCTCTAGATGGCAGGGTCCGCCACTTCATAACAGAATGACATTGTGTTGTCCTTTAAGGGTCAGTTTGTTGATTGTTTGTCTCAGTTATTTAGTTGGTTTAGACATAAAAAAGTCAGTCTATGATGAATGGTAATGGTAATCATATACACAGGTTTGTGCCACATAGAACATGTAAAAGTCATTTTTTAAGGTCGTAGTGACATTGAATCCACATTTTTAGGCCAGATTCAGTTGAGACATCACAAAAGATGTCTCAACCGGCAACCGGGCTCCCTCTCCCAGTTTTGTTGAAGGATCGTTGAGCGTGAGCAGGGGCAATGGGAGTTAACTTATCTGTGTATTTTAAGCATGGGTCACTACAAACACACACAGTGAGAAACGATAACTCATAAACCATCCGGACATTCCCACCCGTTTTATAAACAGCGTGTTATATATCTGTCAGTTATAGAATGGCAGAGCGGTGACTTTCTGTTGAGTCATCTCTGAGTGTCGAAGCTGTTAAATGACATTGTCGGCGCTTTATCACTTGTTCCTCTTCATATATGACTGTGCATATTTACAACATCATTCAAGAGGGAACTTTAAAGGCCCAATTAAACTGTTTGTTTTGTCTGAGTCAAATGGCTTAACCTTTCCCCTGCATTCTTGAAGCTGCACTTCCTCTCAGAATTCATTGGAACGGATCACCTGCATTAAACGTTTCTCATTAACACCGTGCATCGCGTGCAAACACTGTTTGCTGTTCGTTTAGTGATGCTCTCACAAGAATGGGGAGGGTAATGCAGATAGATTTGTGTGTTTTAAGGTCTTCGATACCTGCGGACCCCTCGGTCTGCTTCTCTCTGATTCCCGGCAAAGATTTTCGGGTCGAGCCCGTCGCTCAGGTCCAAAGCCTTTTCCTGACAATACAGCCTCACATTCAGTCAACTATTAAGCCAGATGCAACCACGGGTGTCATTATCACAGTGGATGTCTGACCCCGAAATGCGTTCCAGATTCTCTCCTCGTTGCGTCGGTCGTGATTGTGGGCAACCTAAAGAGAGGCCGATGCTGAATTTCAACATTCCACCGAACAGAATCTGATATTTCTACTGCGGCCGCAGCATAAACTGGCACTACGCTTCTCATGACTTCATCGCCGACCTGAGACCAGAAACCAGCCGCTGTATAGATGAAACAGCATTTTCCACTGACTCTGGTTATTATCCGACCCCTGCAGCGCTGAAAGATGAAAGACACTTCTGCCCGTGAATTCCTCTAACATGGATCTACACACTTGAAAGTGTGTTGAAGCTCTGCAGACATGAGACAGCATTTCAGGGGATTCCCCTCCCTGAAGCCGGAGGACTCATTATGTAATGCCTCAAGTTGCGGTTTGGACCGTTAAACCACAGGATGTTTGAAAAACCGTCTTCCAACAACACATGCCCTTTATGACTCCATTTCCCTTGATCTCCCGATTTGTTTGTTTCTAGTTCTCTTACTATGAACACAGGATTTGAAATCTTTTGAAATGGTTTACATGTGTTTTTGAAAACTGGTTTTATTGGTATTGACTAGGAAAGACACAGTGGGAAGCACAGGAAAGAACCAACAAACGAATAAATGGACTGATACAAATAATGTTTTCTTTTCTAGCTGGACAGCAACTAACAGTTTTTGTTGTTGTTGTTGTTGTTGTTGTTGTTGGTGTTATTATTTGTCTGCTGTGAATATGTTAGAAAATACTGGGGGGTAAAAAAAACCCTGTCAAAGCCTCGAGTAATAAGTTTCAATAATCTAAAGATTAGGGAGACCTGACCAGTCGTTATGCATAAGAAGTTTCCGCCAGATAACAAGTCATTTACCATAGCATACAATAGTCTTGAGTCTGCTTTTTATCAATGATAAAAGTTTACTATTGTAAGACAAAGAAATGCAAAGCAAATGATTCTTGCTTAAAAAATTACTTCCATGGACAAAAAATAATCAAAATAATTGGAATTGTGGCTGATTAACCAATTGATTAGCATTCAGCTCTTCTTCATACATGGAGGTGTTTTTTAACTATGCATTTTCAGCCAATTTAGTTCATCAATGTGTGTCACGCTTTGCTCTTAAAAAGATCCAAAACTGAAACTTAATAGTGGAGCACGCCCCCAAAGCAAGCGCCTATCATTTTGTATCAGTAAGATAAAAAATGGTATTTACCGCACGTGATAAAACGAAAATTCCTGTCAGTTTTTCTTTCCCTTGCCTGTCAGTGCTAGGATTACAAGTTCCCTTATTTGACTGACATCCTGCAAATCGAGTCACTCTGCCCACTGTGTTCAGATTATGAAAACCAATTAATAGATTTTACATAGTATAAATATAAAAAAACAATATAAAATATAATATTTTAAAAAAAAATGTTTTACAATATAAAAAAATCAAACAGCATGAACAGCATTTCACATTGTTTTATGTTTCACTAGAAACCTTTGGCATCACATCAAACCTTAACAGGCCCCACTTTGATCTGCCTTCAACCTCAATAAGACAGCGGAGCTTGTCCCTCAGCTTAAAATGACAGATCTACAGATTTCATTTACGTATGATGGTGAAGTGCTGGCATGCTGATCTGCATAAAGACAGAGGAAATTCTGAGAAAAGAAAAGAAAAGAAAAAAAAAAAGATGCCAGCGTATGTAACCCCACCACACTTGTGCCGACACGTTCTCATTCACATACAGGAAATTAGCTCGTTGCTGTATGCATATCAGCGGTTTCGGGTTTTCACGCTAAATGGTGAAATGTTTTCAAGAAGAGCAAACTCTGCTACGATAGCGGGAATTTAATCAAAAGGTTAAATCTGTTTCAAGCACATCCTCCCACGCACTGTCACTTCAGTGCTGCAGAGATTAGAATAATGAGGATGTGATTACGACACTAGTTCCACCACACGGACACCCTCGTATTGTCATGTGTGCTGCAGGTCATGTAGCAGAAGTCATTGTGTTTTACTGTAATGATATCATGGTAGGTGGCCAAGACTGCCGCATGTCGTAATTATAAAGGAAAATGACACGGTTTATGTGAAAATGTTTGGTACATAATGAAACGAATGGGTGGAATTGTTACATCATGGAGGAAACGTGTTGAATGTTGATGAAAAAAATCACAGAAATGAAATGAGACATATGTGCATTATAGACTCACAGGTATTAAAATATGTATATATGTGTATCTTTGTATGCAAATAGATTTTTACACTGATTTTTACACTCTCATATATGAGACGTCAATACATTGTCACAATATCAAAGCTAAAGGTCTAATCAGCATTTCAGTTGTGATCTGTTGGCATTTTGGTTGACATTGCAGCAGTAACATTACTGAGAAAATGTACACTTTTTTCAATTTAAAAAGGTTTCGTGTCAGTCAATCTGAAAAATCAGCTGACAGATCGTCTCGCTTGCAGTTCGAGTGATATGTCATCATAGTAATGCTCATCTTCGGTATCGACCAAGTGATGTGGTATTTCCTGTACGAAAGAAAGATGTAAAAAAATTAAGTACAAGTTATTCTCAGAATCACACAGTCATCTCTCGCTCTGATGGGTAGTCACGTGTGGTTGCAGTCATAGTTCTTGGAATCACATCATCTTGGTGTCTGTTTAATCACATCCAGTGTGTGCTGCAGGTCATGTTCACACACTGAAAATAGCTGATGTGTGTCAGATCTCCAACTTTTGATCAGTCAAGTTGAAAAAAACACAGACTGATATATACTTTCACAGATTGAGATATTTACTTTAATAGTTTTAATTGCATGGATTCTCTCAAAATCGCGTTTTCATCCATGAAATTCACACACCACCCTGTGTTTATCTCTTCCAGGTACACCGGTGAGTGACACGGTGTGCAAACGTTGTCCCGCTGGTCATTTCTCCGACAGCGACTCCTCCACCGAGCCATGTCATCCCCACAGAAACTGCTCACACTCGGGCCAGAAGACACACAGGTGGGGCACGTCCACCTCGGACAGCATCTGTGGCCCCCCGGACAGGACACTGGAGTGCTCTCAGCATCACACTTTGTGCCACACTGGTAAGACAACTCCGCGGCGGGGTTAAATCACTAATGGGAACTGTATGAGAGGCTTTAGGACTTGAAACCATTTTTATACACAGCAAACACACACACACATGCAACGATGTTTTGTGTAAACCTCAATTGTCAACAGTTCAAAATCTGGCAGAGCAGAATTATTTCAGACATGTGGTCGTTTTCATTCCTGAAGGCAGGGGATTTCCTCGGTCAGGTTCGTTGTCCACATTCCATTCTCTTCCAAATTCTTGCGTGTTTGAAAAACCAACACAAGAGAGAAAAGCCAGAGCAAAGGGGTTGAATGGGATGTTTACGGCACTACTGTCATAATGAGCCATGATGGATCAATTACTCCTGTAACTGTCACATCCTCAAATTGCAATAACAGAGGAAACTGAGTCAAGCACAAATGAGACACGAGACAAGCTGGTTAGTCTTTGTTAGTCAGACTTTTAACTAGGACAGATGCTGACAATTAATTTAAAAGGAGAAGCCTCAAATATGACAATGAATTCCCAGAGCCTGACAAACCACAGTAACCGAGGAACACACACATGCAGATGTGCAGACCCTGGCACACTCGTGCAGAGCGCATACCACACATCACACAAAGCTGTTGCCCCTCAGGGAGGGTGATGCTCTCCTCAGACATCCATTCACAAATTGCCTTCCTGCAGACGACTCAGCCACAGATAGTCTGCAGCAGATCCTGGCACAGTTTAGCAAGTTTTTTGGTTTTTTCCCCCCCCCAACAAAAAAAAATGTGAAATTGGAAACAGTTGGGATTCCCGAAATCGCTACGTGACTGGGAGAAACCACCAGCATGTCATTGTCAATTATAGAGCAAGCCACACTTACATCACCAGACATCAGACAAACAGGCCTAATAACCTCCTCACATTAAAATCAATCATACTCCACCCACATTTGTTTTAAAGATATGTTCTTTTTATTATTATTTGCTGGTGTCCCTCATGTTCTGCTAGCTAATCAGAAAACATTTGCACACATGCATGAGTACACAAATGCCTCATAATTCTATCAAAGTTGCATGTTCACAGTTTCACATCATCTTCAGATGTTACTGTTCTGAAGTTCATATCTGGTGTCAGGTCGGGATTATTGAAAGTAGGTTCATAGGATGTCCCAAAGCATCCGGAAATAATTGGCATTTGCCACACTGTGCAGCACTCGTATCATCATACAGGTCAGCGCTCTGTGTTAGTGAGCTAAGGGAAAGCTGGGTGGAATAATAGGAATGTTTAACTTTAAGTTAATAATATCCATCCATCCATCCATCATCTGTACATATTCTATGTACGCCGCTTAATCCTCTGCAGGGTCGCGGGGAAGTTAATAATATATTATATAAAAAGAAACTCCCCTCAGCATTTGTAGCTTGTCCCACATTACCCCATATTTGTATACTTGTCCCCCTATTTGGTTTGTTTGGATCCAGTCATGTAAGTGTAAGGGATCCCACACTGAAAGAAAAAAAAGGAAACCCCGCTCTTAACAAGATAGTTCAGCGTTATTAGGAAGTTCCATGAGAGCTTGACGTACAGACATGTTAAGCACGCAACGATGACACAGTATTGGTGTATGTGCGGTGCAACGCTGCATCAACAGTAAAGCGCAGCACATGTTAGCTGCAAATGTTGCTGTAAATGGGGAACAGAAAGAGAGGAAATCCTCGTTCTGCTGTGGTCACATTACAAGTCAACGGCCACACACACACAAACACGCATAAACAAATCCAGATCTTGTAATAGGCCGTCGGGATTGTGTGGAGACCAAACCCTGTGGAAAAAATACAGTCTAAACGTTACCTGTGCACCTCGGATGATTTACTACGAGGAATACAATTTTGATCGATCTAATCAGTAGTCTGCTCTGCCTTTTGCCTCACCAAACCACGCTTAATATTCTAATAAATTGCAAATGTGTCCCACTCACTGCGCACAGACAAGATACTTGTGTCACTGTAGTTTTTGCTGGATGAGTCACTGATGACCACCGGTGACAAATAAGAGACGGAAGTGAATGTTTTAAAATATTGAAAATGCCACACGAGTAACAAAAGGTCAGGGAAGTGAATCATTAGTGTCAGTTACACAACACTATCTATCTAGGGTTTGAAAATAGCTGACATCAGCAATAGGCAGACCAAACAAGGCTGTCGCAACAGAACTCAGTGATCAAGTCACGTTGGATAGGATTGGATTGCTATTATGTCTTTTGATTGCAGATATAACATACTGTGCCTCTAAGCTGTCAGATGTCCAGAAACTGCACCCTGATGTTTCAGCATGTTTCTTCTTTCTGGAATAACTATATCAGCATAATCATTTGCTTATTCTATGTCGTTACGTTGTTAATAAACCTCCCCGTATGCCTCTTTGTCTTTCTCTTACAATTTATTCCAGATGTGACCCTGTGTGAGGAGGCAGTCTACCAGTCCCTCTCCTCGCTGCGGCTGTCCTCGGTGCCCCTGGAGCGACTGTTGGAGAGTCTTCCCGGGCGGAAGGTGGATCATAAGAGCCTGGAGAAGCTGAAGAAGGCCTGCTCTCCCCAGCAGCAGGTCCTGCAGCTGCTGCGACTGTGGCGGGAGCAGAACAAAGACCACGACAAGCTGTACGGCCTCATACAAGGTATGAATACTATCAGCGCGTTCTGTTGGCGTTTATTAAAGCGAAACTCTCGCCAAAATGCAACCTAGGCTTTTTTTGTGAATGCACCGGAGTCAAACCTTCATGTGAAAGCATAACTACAACGAAAGAGGCACTTTTAAGATTTATCATACTTTCGTTTTCGGGTCAAACTCATTTTCATTGGGAGTGTTGTGGGCACTTATATGATAGCATCAAAATCGCTATTTTTAAAACACTAAGAAGACTCGACACAACATGAAGCTTTGCTTGTAGTATCACCAGAGTCTCTACACATGAACGCGAGCATTGAGAACATTGTTTGTGTACACAGAGTTTACTAAAAAGAAGGTTTTGGAACAACTCACCTTAGCAGTAGCTTGTTCCGCTCGCCACTGTCCTGCCACCTGAGAAGTATCGATCTCTGAATGCAACGTAACCTGGAGGAGAGTTAAGGTGGAAAAAAAAAGGCGCAAAAAAAGCCTAGGTTGCATTTTGGCGAGCAAATCCTGCGGTTGTGTATTAATCATGGGCACCCTGTCCCTCCAGGTGTGAACCACTGTGAAAGGAAAGTCTCCCGCTGCAACAGCCTAAAAAACCTGACCCTAGATGACCTACTGAAGGTCACCAACAGCCTGCCAGGGGTCAGAGTTCAGCAGGAGGATGTGCGGGCTGTGGTTTCTACCTGCCTGCCCAGGCAGTACCTCCTGCAGCTGCTTCACATCTGGAAGACAGTAAACTATGACCTGGATCTAGCCAAAGGTCTGTCTCACAGTCTGAGGGTGCTGCGCAGCGAGGGGGCACCTCGCTACCTACTGAAAGGCCTGAAGAGGATCGGCCGCATCATAGGCAACACCTCAGCGCACAAGATGTATGAGAAGATGTTTGTTAGTATGCTTCACGATGAGTCGTGTTTTAAGGCTCATAAGCCATTAAATGAATAGGTAGGAATAGGAATATATGTAAAAAGTAAACAGACACTAATGCGTTGTCACATTGTGACATAAAAAGGGGGATAAATCCATGTGAAAGTGTAACAGATATGGGTCCATGTCAGGTCATTAAAGGAGACTAATTATGCTAATTTTCAGTTTTATAATTTTATTTTGGGCTACTACTAGATTTACAGGCTTTAATGCTTAAAGAGACATATCAGTTTTCTCATACTGTCCAGCGCTGCAGAACTGTATTCCCTCGGTCCGAAATGCTCAGTTTCTAACTTTCAAGACCTTTTACATGCACAAGAACCTTTATAAAACACTGAATGAATGAGGAAAAAAAGCATAACAGGTCTCCTTTAAGATATCATCAGATTATATCAAGCTATTCATAAAGTGCCTCTAGAAATTTTGTCTAACACAAAGGCAAGATGGGAAGGTAAATTCTTTGCCTCCGATTTTCTATCTGAACTCTATACCTGTACAAATTACACCACACAAACATTTTCCATTTTATGAGGTAACAAGGGATGCTAATAAATTCACCCTGTGTCTACGGTATCTGTCTGCAGTGAAGAATCTAATAAGCCTTAAAAGAAATTCAAAGAAACTGTCACACATCTGTGCACTCCAGGAAAACTGAAACAAAAAATATTCTGTATATACTAAAAAAAAAACACACACACACAAAAAAACAGTTTCCTGAGAACGTCTTGAGCACAGTCTATGAAAACACTATTTAAAATGTAAATAGCACACTATTTTATGGAAGATATGCAGGCAGATGATGTTTTTTTGTATTATTGCTTTCTCGCTGAATGAGAGGAAGGATTTGGTTTCATAATGAAATACATGTATTTTCTACAGTTTTCCTTTGTTTGTTGGTTTGTAATGGACTGCTGGCAAGTAAAGCTCATCGGATTTTTTTTTTTGTAATTGTCAGCTTTTTGAATGTACAAAGGAGTGCAATGTGTTTTCTATTTAAAAAAAATAATAATTTTACTTTCTGAGTATGTAAAGGCTTGTTTTTATTATCATATCAGAAATACTGGATTCCAAATGCTGCAACTTCATGAAGTGATATTTTTTTTATATTTTGTTTTATCACTTTTATATTATTAAATGTATGACCTTTATTGTATATATGCCTGACTGGTCCTCTTCAAGCTTGTGTAACTTTGTGAACACTAATGTCAAATGATCTGATTAAAATCAGTTTGTAAGAAATGGCTGTCTCGTCATATATAAACTACCCGGCAGAAAAGACTACTGGTTGGCTTCTGCTGTGAATGGAAAAAATAACAGTGGCCGATGGGAACCAGGCTGGCGTCAAACAGTAGGCAAGGAGCTAATAAATCTTTGTCCACTTAACTAAACACTTCCACATGTGACCAGCCATCTCTTAATTTTAGTTTAAAACATTAAAAAAAAAAACCAACCAAACATCTATGCGCTGTGTTGTGAAGATGTCTACAGAAGTTAGCATGCTGATTCTCTCTCAGTCTCTCACAGTAACACTTTGTACCAAGAGTTGATCTGTCTGACGGGGGAGATGTACATCTAATTCACTACTTCATAAAAAAGTAAACTCAAAAACGTCAGGAAAGGAAATATTTGTACACCCTGTTTTCCTCACTGAACAGAAAAATACAAATGTTCTCCCTTTAACCTAAGAGAGGCTTGATTATCTGTTTATGTCATGCTCTCACAGCCCTCTGCCACTACACCTCTCTCCTGTCCCAGGCTGCCGTATCCTCACGTCCCTGGAGTCGTAGGCCTGGTTGGAGTTGCTGTAAATCGCCTCCATACTGTGTTCACCTACCATCAAATTCTGGCCATTTCTGACAAATTACACCTTTAAAGAGCTGCATGAATAAATGAGAGTGTCATTTGAGTTTAAAAGGCTTACTATGCTATACTATATACTATAGAATATACTTCTTGCTCTGGTGAAGACTATGGATTGAAACCAAACTATTGATCTGGATCTGAGGATATTATATTAATTATAATTATTATTATTATTATAAAAATTGCAGTTCTTTTCTCGCACTAAGCTAACATCCACTTAGTAGCTTTCCTGAGCATTAAACCACACCTTGAAGTTTCCTACAGCCAGCATCATTCGGGTGCACTTGAAAGTTCTGAAAAACTAATATGTTGTAAACCTTTACACGCAGACGATGATGAAAATTTCACATTGAAAACATTGTATCAAGTTTTCACATACAAGATGATTTCACCAATATGGAAAATTCCCTGATGTAAAAGAGGGGATTCTCAAACTCATGTGGACCTAAAAGAAGACAATAGCATGTAGGCTACTACACGCTTACTTATTCATTATAAACACACCTGACAGTATTTTTTCACATACGTTAGAGGAAACATGAGTGGTGATATGAGGCATGTAGATATATGTTTGACTCATCACAGTACAATTTGCTTGACTAGCACATTGTCGCACTGTACATACTGTTGTGACTCACACGATCTTTCAAAGGAAAAAGCTGACGGATGAGCACACTGACACATACGGGCTGTTTCAGCAGCCGGTTAGCGGAAAATAACCAAAGAAACCTTTTCTGTTTTTTATCACCCGATGTGATGATGATGACGACATGCGTGCATATGACAGCAACAGTTTCAATAAGGTGTCATTCTGAATCTCTGATACAGTTAATCAGCACTGTTGCTCAACTTAGGTAAATTTAAAATTAAACACTTTAATCTTCAAGCGTTTCATTCACAGAAAACTGAGTGCAGAGTGAAATAGAGCACAATGTTTACTTTTGCATTAAGTTCACATAATTAAAATATCTAATATAAGTATCTGTAGGGAGGTCTATTTATTTTCTTCAAAATTAACTACTTAAATGGTTTGAGATGTCAAGACTTTAATTACCAAAAAAAAACTGAATTTCACAGACCTTTTCCTTTGGTGATTAGTCGGGGGCTTTTTAACATCCTTTTTTCTTTTTTTTAAAAAAAAAAATCTTTTGTGGAATTATTTTTATTTCTTTTTACTTGATAATACAGCAGGTCAAAAACTATCACGAGAGAGAGAGTGGTGGAAAGATGTTTACCAATTCTATAGTTTGCATTTCCGGCTTACAGGATATTTGAATGTCAAATTCATGAACTCTGAATATATTCCATGAATATGCAAAGCTGGTTTTGTAGAAAGACAATGAGAGAACCAGAAACATCACACATGATGATATTCCACTGAATAAATAATACTTAATATAACTTTTAATTGGGTGCTTGTCCAAAATTCACCTTAACTCGAGGGCGGAAGATCTATGACTTCTGGATTAACCACAAACGCCCACGCAGGCGTAGTTCCTCCAACACTCTATAAAATGAACCCGATCCTGCTGTCAAACTGTCTTCAGCAGAAGCCACGTAATGTGCATCATCATCAGCATGGTGAGTATTCTCTATCATAATATACTATGAAGTGTAAGATGATACAATCCAGCTAAGACAGATGATTATTAGTGATGCTTTAGAAGATATTAGATAAAAAATTATATGGAAATTAGTCATCAGGCAGTCAAGATTTTTTTTTACTTTTCATGTTAATTCTCAAGCAACATGGGGAAATGCCTAAAAAAGAATCTCTTTGAGTGAACTGAGAAATATGTGTTGCTTTTTCTTCATTTGCAATAGATTTAAAACAAAATGGACTGAAACTATACTACTCCAAATGAGGGACTTTATTATTACTTTACTGCTGAAGCCACACTGTTTCCTCAGTTTCTTTAAATAGAATCACTTTGTCACTTTGAATTTACACTTCGCAGCACTGTCTACTTCTTTTTAACCCAAAGAGTCAGAAAAAAAACAAAAAAAAAACAAAAAACATTTTCAGTGAAACAAGACAAATTTAGACTTGACTCTGGCTGTGATTAAATCACTTTTTTCTTAAAAAGGAATGTTTTGGCCTCTTCACTGTAAAATTGGACAAAATGACTTTACAAAGCAAAAAAAAAAAAGGTCAAAGAAACCAATTGCCTCAAACTTGGAGATTCTAATAATTGGTTTCCTGAATTTGTTAAAGTAAAGTCAACTTTTAAAATGTACAGTGAACACTGGGTCCACCTTGGTGCCTCCATGTTGGACAGAGGAGTCCTCTTTGATGCCCTTCAGGTGCCGTTTCTGCACTCTGGGGCCTCACAGCATACAGCTGGTGCCTCCTTATATTTTTTCGTCCCAGCCCTTCAAACACCCTGAGTCCGCCACTGTCCACTTTGCCTGGTAATTCTGAGGTCCTGGTTTTTGCCTTACTGGTTTTAAAGTAAAGTCATCTTTTGAAACATACCGTGTTTGTGTCAGAATCAATTGAGAGAGACACCTGATGTCTGCTGCAGCAGTAACCAATTAATAATTAGTATCGAGATCTTGACAATTTCCAGGAAATTCTGAAAACATCTTATGTCTCCAGCTTCATTCAATCACTGTAATATTCTTGTTTGTCATCACTTCTTGTGGTATCGGCATCCTGTATCCTTCTGGAAAATAATAATCACTCGACAGGTGACAGTGGTGTTGTAGGCTATCACAACACTGAGCTGAGGTAACAGTAGAACAATAATCGCTGTGCTCTCCTCAGATTCTCTCACCGCTGCTCGTCCTGCTCTCCGCTGTCCTCTGCGGTGCCTCGGCGCAGGGCTCCGTCCCCACCTACGAGCGCCAAGACCCGATCACAGGGGCATCGCTCACCTGCGACAAGTGTCCGCCCGGCACGCACATGGCCGCGCACTGCACGGCAGCCACGCCCACCAGATGTGAGCCGTGCCAAGAGGAGCACTTCACCGAGTTCTGGAACTACCTGCCCAGGTGTCTGTACTGCAGCAACGTCTGCGCTGAAAACCAGGTGGTGGAGAGGGAGTGCACGGCGACGGCCAACAGGGTGTGCCGGTGTGTGGACGGCTTCTACGGGGCCGACGACTTCTGTATCAGACACAAGGAGTGCGCGCCCGGGAGCGGTGTTCTGACAAAAGGTATTTAAGGGGGGGAATAAAGTTTCTTCTTTTAGCCTCGTCGTTTTCTCATTTGTTTGATTTTTGTTCTATTTTCCTTTGAGTTTGCATCAATCAGGCAATATTTTACAAGAGTTGCAACCATAACAACAACTGGAAATAAGGGAAAATCTGAGATACGCGCGAGAATCAAGGCTCTAACGGTATTTAGACAACAATATAATAAAACCAGATGCATTTTTTTTCTATAGGTACGTCACAAACGGACACAGTTTGTGAGCAGTGCACCGAGGGCTCCTTCTCCAACTCATCGTCTGCGCTGGAGCCGTGCGTAAATCACCAGGAATGCCCGAGCGGACAGACCGCGCTCCTCCCCGGCTCCATCTACCACGACACAGTGTGCGGCACCTGCCGGGATCTTGAGAATGGAGGTGTGTACTCTGCGTAGTTTACTTTTAACACTCACCTCTAACAGCTATGCCCGCGTGCCAACAAAGTTTGGAATTTCAATCTCACGCGGTTCCTTTCCTCCCAGGTGAGACGTCCACGGACTTCTACACTGGGCTCTTCAGCATGCACAGGATGCGCGTGACAAAACTGAGGAAATTTGTCAGCAGGTGAGCACACAAGCTGCGATCCCCTCAGCAGATCGCTTTACCTCTCTCTGTTCTGCCCCCCCCCCATCACCTCTGCAGTACTTAGACGCTAACAAACCACCGTCTCCCTCCGACAGGTACATTTATAAGTCAGGAGAGGAGAGGCGCGTCAGGGACACATCTGTCCCCAGACAGAGAGGTCCTCTCATGGATGAAATCAGAGCTTGGCTGGACGGGGCTTCACGGGACGAGCTGAAGAGACTGCCACAGATGCTGAGGGCCACACAGCTCAGCGCCATGGCAGAGAAACTAGAGAAGAGGCTGGAAGAGATTAAGCAGGGTGGAAACTGTAGTTCAGTGTAACACTGATGTTCTCAAACGACTGACAGTCTCATACGTAGTCTAGAATAACACATTGGCCTACCTCTTTCTCTCATTTGGCATTTTTTGCCCATTTGAAAACAAGTAGTTGAACCTCTTTATTTTATTTTTTTTTCAAGTTTGTCTGTTAACCGAGAGTGTCTGTAAGGTTGAAGTAATGTGTCATAGAAATACTATCATTTATGTTGCTGGGAAACGTGCGTATTGATCTGAATACAAAGTGAAGGCTGTATTCAACAATATGTTGGAAACTATACTGCCTCCAGTATCGTTTGTGTATTTTAAGACGACCAATTTTTGTTTATAAGAAAGGAAAAAGAACAAATTGTACAAATTTGGGAGAATTTTTTTTTCCGTAAAATATATGATTAAAAGTATGACATTCTCTCACAGAAACGCACGAAAGTAATGTCATGTCATGTCATTGACCATAACCGCTTATCCCTTTCCATGGGGTTGCGGGGTGTTGCTGCTGGAGCCAATCCCAGCCTTGTCTCAGGGAGAGGGCAGGGTACTCCCTGGATAAGTTGCCAGCTCATCGCAGGGCCCTCACTGATGAGCAATGTGGGGTTCAGTATCTTGCTCAAGGACACTTCGACATGCAGCTCAGCCTTGCCCAGAGCCGGGATTTGAACTAGCGATCAGTAGTCGACTGCTCTACCCACTGAGCTACAGCCACCCCTCACGAAAGTAATCTTAGACTAAATTGAATGTTATATAAATATATGACGTTGTTTGAAATTTTTTGATGTGAAACTGAAAACTTTTACATGTCACTCAGGCAGCTAAATAAAGTTATGTGTTGCATTTTTACAATGGTTGTAACCTGTTCAATCCAGTCACTGAGGCAGCCCGCAGGCTGTAATTTAACCAAATCGCCACTAGGTGTCGCCATCGTTCCTCTGCTGCTCTGCCCGAAGGCGTAGTCTGTAACTGCAGCCTGTCTCTCGTTGACTTGCTGTTATAACTATTACAACGAGACCCCGGTAAGTGTTAAAGTGAGCTGAAAGTATTCTGTCACTTTATTCAAAAGTTTGTTTGACAAAAAAGGCGTAAATGCGTTTGTATTTTTGCCTCCGCTGGGGATGTTTTTTCGCTAAAGTGCAACTTTTTCTGTGAATGTATATGAGTCAAACCTTCGTATAAAAGCATAATTACAACACATAGCCCCACTGAACCACATACACTCTACCCAGACGTGTCGATCCCAGAGTACGTCTGGGCTGCCATGACGATGGCTACACTGTAAAGAATTTCACTGTAAAAAAACAGTAAAATACTGGCAGCAGGGACGCCAATATTTTACTGATTAGAGTATGTGACTGTAAAATAACGGTGGGTGTTGTGATTATTTTACAGCGCATCTACCGTAATTTATCTAATAGTATATTACCATGTTTTGGATTACAGCACAGTACAGTAGGAGAAGTGTGGGTTATGGTAATTTTACAGTATATGCCAGTGTGTTATAAAATCTGTTACTTTTGCATTGGTATAGATCCTCACCAATTTAAAAACATTATCATCATAAAAACAAGTATTCAGGGCTTCACAGATACCCAGCCCTAGGCTACCACATTCATCCCAACAGTCAGTCAACATCCAGAAGTCCTACAATAAACACACAGCTTGACTTTTCTTGTATTTTACTAATGTATTGCCTTCTAGTGCTAAGAGTGGATCAGAAACACATTCAGCAACAACATGCATTCATCACTGTTCATCTGTCTGTGCTCAGCTGAAGAAAAGTAGCAGGATAAGCTAGCGGAGGACACGGAGGAGGAGAGTAGCAAATAAATAAATAAATAAAATTAGCAACACAACATCTCTGGTAAAATATGAAAATATGAAAGACTAATGGAGGGAGAGAAAGAAACGTAAAAATGAGGGGAGAGAAATGGGCCAATAAACTGTTCAAGGGAGAGAGAAAATGGATAAAGAGAAAAGCAAGAGACGGAAAGGAGAGAGGGTGGTTAGTTATAGTTTAGGGAGGGTTACCTCGGGAAAACTAGTGTACAATGAAGTTAATGAAGTTAAATTCATGAAAGATAAAATACTGACACATATATTTTACAATAAAAAAACCTTTATGAAGGTCAGCAACACCTACGGCTAATTGAGCTCAAGCTAGCTACAGAGCTTGCTTCACTTAGCCATATTCAGCAACCTGAACCAATAAAACAGACCTAGTGATACATCTGAAATGTCAACAATTCAGTAATCATGGAGACAAAACAACACTGGACACAATTTCAGGAGATAAGCATAACTTTACCTCTGCTCTGTTGAACTCCACATGGACTTCTCTGGCTGGAATGATATGACGGAGCTGCGCTCTCCAAAGTCATGTTCAGGAGTAGCCATTTAGGTTACATATTGTCACTCAAAAATGAGTAGTTTGAAGAGTTTGATCAGTAAAGACATGTTATCATCAAAATAGAAACTTAAGTCCGCAATCTTCAGTAAGATGCTGATGGATAATAACTGGACTTGAGAAGGGATTAAAGAATGATATTATTTAACATTATTTTACAATTATTTTAAAATACAGTAAGATACTGTTGTAATCCACCGTAAATATGCAGCAATGCATTACTAATACTGGTTTATGCTGTTAAATTACAGTTATCTACTGTAATTGTAAAATGACTGATTTAACTGTTAATTTACATGTGAGAACGAATATTTAACAGTATTTTACAATCATTTTAAATACAGTAAGATCCTGTTGTAATCCACTGTAAATTTACAGCGATGCATTACAAATACTGCTTTATGCTGTTAAATTACAGTTGTCCTCTGTAATTGTTAAATGACTGATTCAACTGTTAATGTACATCTGAGGGATGAATAATTAACAGTATCTTACAATTATTTTAAAATACAGTAAGATACTGTTGTAATCCACTGCAAAATTTATACCAGTGCATTACAAATACTGTTTTATGCTGTTAAATTACAGTTATCTGCTGTAATTGTGAAATGACTGATTTAACTGTTAATTTACATATGAGGGATGAATATTTAATAGTATTTTACAATTATTTTAAAATATAGTAAGATACTATTGTAAATCCACCGTAAACATACAGCAATCCGTTACAGTGTAGAGGAAGAAGCTACTGCTAATATGAGTTGTTCAAAAACCTTCTTTTTAGTAAACTCTGTGTACACAGACAATGTTCTTAATGCTCGTCTTCATGTGAAGAGACTCTGGTGATACTACGAGCAAATGTTGTGTCGAGCCTTCTTAGTGTTTTAAAAATAGCAGTTTTGATTTGATTTTTCTTCACACTGTCTTTGATTATTCGGGAATTCAGCATTTTTGTGAATTTCTCAGGAAAAACAAATCAGACGTATTTAGGTGGCTGGTATCAATGAGTGAGTACAATTTGGTGCAGAGTTTAATAAAGTACAGGTTTTAGTTTTATGTTATATTGGTTTCGGTTTTATTGGAGGAGACAGTTGGGCCTTGGCGGAGGTATGCACTCTACTGAGCACACTGTCATACTTTCACCATAATGATAACACTTATTCTGGAAATCCTTGGATATAAAATTGTCTTACCTGAATTCACAGAATTCATTTCTTGACAATGTCTCCTGTCTCGTCCATAAAATGCACATATACTCTTCCCAGTGCAGGCGCAGCTGGACAATTTGTGGTATTTTCAATTATTTTGTATTACACTTTTTAACATAAAAAGGGAATGGGCCTCTTCTGCAGGGGTATGGCTCCTGCTGCCACGGGGATTTAGACTCTAGCTTCAAATGTAGGACTGATTTCAGAGCCCTTCCTATGGGCTACTTATAGTAGGTCATTATGAATCTCCTACATTATGATTATTATCCATTGGGAATAACAGGAGTTCAGCTCAGGGGATTGGGATCCCGTGAAATCCTTCCACGGACCGCTAGAGGTCCCTGGTTCCCACCTTGAGCGCCGCCTGTGCGGCCTGCTCATTAATATCAGTCTGACACCGCCACCACCACCCACGCCCCCCCCTGCCACGCCACACCGCGCCGGCATCGCATCGGCTCCCTGGCTGTCGCATCACCGAGCGGGGAGGGGCCCGGGTCTCCTCCATTGGCTGCCGCTGCTGTTTCACCGACAGCTTTACGGTAGCGCCCCGGCCGGAGAGGATGTGCTCGAGCGGTGCTCTGTTCTCCCCCGAGGCGCACGATCTGCGGGATTTCACCATGATTCTAAGAAGGCTCTAGCGGTGTTTTTTTTTCTTTTCTTTCTTTCTTTTTTTTTTTTTTGCGTCCGACCTTCTTCCTCAGCACGCAGCCTCGGATCCCGCTTCGCCCCCCCTCGCGAAATAAGAGATGCGCTCGGATAAACGCGGGTACATTGTCCGGACACCGCGAGAGGAGAGGAGCATGTAACCGGGAGACACGCACCGGCGGCGGCGGCGGCGGAGGACCCACCTGACACCCCCCCCTCCCTGTCTCTCTCTCTCACTCTCTTTGCTCCTCGTTTTCTCACAGTCCTAGCCTTCTCTGACTGACTGAACACTTCTGGCTGTTTTTTTTTGTTTTGTTTGTTTTTTGGGGATATTATCTTCAGCAAAAATGAGCGAAGAAGTGTCAGAGGTCCCCAAAGAGCTCCTGGGTAAGAACAGACGCGGATCATTTGTGGCCATGTGTCCGCACAGGAACAATCACAGATGCTTGTCTCCACAACTCACAGTGTTGCATGTGCCTCCACGGTCAGATACATCCCATACACAGGCGTATTGAGACACAATAGTCACTGCTGTCATCTCCTCATGGCGGTGATCATACCCGACCCATGTCCAGGTCTATTTAGATGAAATTCTAGTGACTGGTTACTGAAATATGCTGTGTGTATGTCTGTGTATAGAAGCTGTGTACACACAGAGCACTGCTGCTGCTGCTGCTGCTGATGATGATCAAGGTGCCTGTAATGTTGATGTACTGTGGACTACACCATAGTCTATATTTGGAAGAAAAGCCAAATAGTTTAGATGTGAGCGGCCAGCCTGTCATTCTCCCTCTGCTCGTAACTTCCACAGGCGTATTTTTCCACACTTGAAGCCTCCCCCTGTCTGCCGGCTTCCTTCTGATTTATTTGTCCTGGTTGTGGACATACCTTCAGAGTCCTCGCAGGCTGTTTGGCTCCGGCTCGGGGCTGTCTTTGTTTGGCAAAGTGGCTCAGTTTTTGACACCTCACTGCAATGTTGGATTAGCTTTTCTCCTTCCATCTCTAGTGCACACACACACACACACACACACACACACACACACACACACACACACACACACACACACACAGTGCTCCTCTGGCCCTGTTTATGTCTTAAAGAGAATTAAAGTGCATGCTGTAGTGTTGATGAGGCTCAAAAGGAAAATGCTTGGTCATGCAGTCACTTGGTCAGCCATGCATGCATTCATCCACTGAGTCACCGGGTTACTCAGGCAGTCAGGCTCTTTTTTTTCTTTTTTTTTTTTTTTCTTTTTTTTTTAACTCCGTCAACGTATCTGTGGTCTCATAAGGAGACTTGAGCCCTCACGAGGCTGTTTGGTTTCTCTGTTATTTGGCCTGTTTTAGCTCTCACAAGGAAGAAGGAGCGGAGGCTGTTTCAGTTTGATGTGGGAATTTCAACCCGGTAATGTTAAAGTATTCTTAGCACTGCGTCTTACTCAATGTGTTCAGGATGAAAGCTTAAAGGACAAGTTCGCCCCAAACATGAAAATTCAGTCATCACAGTTTCCGCTGGCCCTCGTGCAGATGGAAAGTCGGCGGAAGTTTTGTAGCCCACAAAACATTTCAGGAGCTTTGCAGCGAAAACAGCGTCGCAGCATCTCCTAAACAACTGAAGTAGACAGGGACTTGTTTAAAACTGTAAAAGAAACAAGCAAAAATAACCATAAAATCTCCCCATACAGCTTGGCGAGCTTAATCCATGTCTCCAGAAGCCCTGAGGTCTAAAACTGATTTGAAACGTCACTTCTACTTAAGCCATGGTGCACGCTAACACTTGTAGCTTAGCAACCTAGTTTTGTATCTTGCGTTTTGAAGCAAAACCCGATTTTCTTCGGTTGTTTAGTAGAATGCTGCAGTGCTGTTTTGCTGTGCAGCTCCAGAAATGTTTTGTGGACTATGAAACTTCACCCGATTTTCCATCAGCACGGGGGCAACTTAGATAGTGAATGATTAATTTTTGGGTGAACTTATCCTTAAAGTTTCCCCTTGAAGCAGCTTCAAAGTTGTTAAACTCATCTTGTTTCACTCTGACAGAATCAGAAGCTGTTTATTCCATGTCAGCTCGCTCCAGCCCTTCACTTCAGCTGCACAGTGTTTACACTGAGAGAAATATTCAAAGACAAGACTCAAGTGTTTTTTTTTTTTGTGGCTGCACCTTCCCATCAGTTGGAAATATTCCTGTGTTTTGTTGGGGTCTTATATACACATTTCCTGAAAATACAGTCAGACATATTTGGTATCATTGGATGCAGATGAATCCTCTGAAAGTGCTTTGGATGTTCACATCTTCTATTTTTTTTACAGCTTTGTACAGACACAGACGATGATGAGCCTGCTGACAGCTGATCAAATAGGACACGTTATGTGTTTCTGACTGAAGATCAGGATCATTTCCTGATTTTTTTTTTTTTTTTTTCAAACTAGAGTCCGCAAGTTCTCCATTTTTATCACCTCTCTTCAACACTTTTCCCTGTTCCAGCTGACTTATGTGCCCAACAATGCACACTTAACATGAGGAATTTGGTTTGTCATGAGATCCTATTGTCATGACGTGTTGTCTGGAGGAGCGTATAACCAGCCATTGTTGGAAACATCCACTGGTGCGGGTGATTCAGCATTATACAAGATCCCTCCTGGCATCTGGCACATAGAAGGAATATCAGCTGCCTGGTCTTGTAGGATTAGTTGAAGGTGCAGACGCTAAAAAAAAAGAAATGCTGGTTGATCAGGTCACATCAGACTTCCTGATATATTCGTGTTTCATACTGAATAAATTAATTTCACCATCTTACATTGACCTTTTTTGTTCAGATTTGTTTGACTGCTCCAGTTGTCTACAGCCAATCCCATTGCATGTTTTTTTTCGATCTTAAACACCTGCAAATGTTTGCTCTTTGGAGTGACCACTAAAGCACCGCAGGTCAGATCTGACACATCATCAACACACACATCTGGATTTGTTGAGGGTCATTACATTTGACTTTATGAGCTTGTTAATTGTTTGTCTGAGCTTTTACAAGGCCATAGGTCTTCCATTTCCCCACCTCCCACACGAGTCCAACGCTCATGTCCTAATATGAACCACCGGGCAGCTGGTTGTTAATATATCCTGTCCTGTCACAGTTCTAACGAAGGAGCAGTAATAGTGAATTAAAAATAATAAATGAGAGACTGTCAGGAGCTTTTTCTGTCTGGGGCCAAAAACTGCTCGGGCTCATTAAAACATAGAAGGTTTTTCATTCTGTGTAGAGACCCACTGGAGACACCTCTGTGACTTATTGGATGTCTGAGGCTATAGTTTTTCGAGAAGCTGCGGCAGGATATGGCGCGCATTCTCAGGCTGGCAGATGAACCACTTTGCACTTTTCCCAATTATTAGTTTCACTTTGATCTGATGATGGTTTGAGGATGCCTGTGGGCGACGATATACGCATGCCAGCACAGATGTACACACACAGAATCACACTCCGTCTTAGACACATGTGTGCACAGGCTGTCAGCCGCTGTGTGGTGGGTTGAAGCAGGAGCGTGGAGAGGCGGCTGACCCAGTTCTGCTCTCTTAGCCAGGTCCCTGGCAGTGGTGACTCATGCCGGGTGTGAACCATAAATCGAAACGACACACACATATTAAGGAAAGATTATTTGCATCACTAATTAACCTGGTAATTATTTAAGGAGTCGTTTGATTTGTAAAGTGGTAAATGACAAACTCCAAGTCCAAGGTGATGTTTACAAATGACCAGCTCTGTCCAACCGACAGTGCAAACTCTTTTGATTCACGCCATCAGGAGGTTTTGTAACATTTCTTGCACTAATTTTGTTCAATAATTCAGTAAATGATGACCCACAAAAACTAACCATATTCTTACCATTCTCAGTCGTTTGCTCACAAACTTGGTGTTTGCTTACAAACACTTCTTAAATACACTCAACTCAGATAGCTAAGATGAAAAAAAATGTATTTAGCTCAAATCTTCCCAACCACGTGTAGCCTCATTGTTGGTAGAACGGCTGCAGACACTTAAGCGAGCAATTTTGTAACATACAGACAGAATTGCAGTTTATAATATTCGAAATATGAACATCATCAACAGAGCGTGAAGATACGACAGTGTTGAAGATGTCTGCTGAAGTTAGCATGCTAACCAGCTAGCCCCACTGTCTAATAACATTCTACCACTTTGTACCAGCAAGAGGCGACAGTCTGATAGATACGTGGCTTATCTCTCCACCGTCGCCATCGGGTTCTAAAGTTGAAACGACATCCACATTCATCATCATAGCCATTTTTAATGAACTCGCTCTTATCTACTGTAATAGCCTAATATGTGAGGACAAGAACACAGTTCAGTAGTTTGACTGAATGTGTACGTGTGCATTCTCAACATTTTCAGTCGCACATTCACTACAGACTATGAGAAAAGAGACCAAACCTGGTACAACGAAATCAGACTTTTAAAGAGCTTAAGACTGGAAAAACTGGAAGCGAGATCATTCCTCCTTTGGTGTGTTGTCAAATCCCCCCCTCAGTGTCAGAAATGTGCTTATCAGAGTTAAGCCTCTGTGGGAATTGACCTATGGTATAAAGAGATGCTTTTTGTCATGCATGATAAACCACTCGAAAGCAATCTTTTCTCTTCTTGCGCCGATGTTTCCAAATTGGAGCATCTCCTTATTTGATCTCTTCTCCCCTCTTCCCTGTGCAGAGAGTGTGAGGGATGCAGTGGGGAGGAAGGTGAAGCTGTCGCTGAGGAAGAGAGTCAAGCTGGAGATCAAAGGAGACAAGACGGAGAACAGAGTCTTGGTGAGTCAATTCCTGCTGCCGCTTTCAAGATACTTCTTTATTAGGAGCAACGCAGTCGCTGTCTGTCTTTACATCTCGCATTTGAAATTCTCAGTTCTCATGAAAGAACACCAAAACCCTCCGTGCTTTATTCCCTCTTCAGCACTTGAATGGCCTGCATTATTTCCCGGTGAGCATCACTTCAGTGCATTATGACTCTGTCCACTTCAAGTTCATGCTTTCATTTTTAGTTTCCTTTTCTGTGGCTCAAAGGTGGAGACGGTGTGAGAAAAAATTAATGGTTCATTTTCGTACCATCTCCTGTCTTTAGTTAGTCTGAGGACTGTTCGAGTGGGGTCAGGAGAGACGGGGAGGGCCGCATTGTTGTAATGTAGTCATGGGAAGATGTCAAAACTCTTTCCAAAAGACATCATTATCTTTCTGGTCACATTCACTGTAATTGGAACCAGCGTTATCTTAGATGCAGATAGGCTTCCTCCAGCAGTATTCATATATAAGCAGGTTTTTATAAATGATTGCCCGTGTACTTTCCAGTATCTGGGTGGTGTGAGTTCCTCTGTAGGGCAAAGGTGTGCCAGCGAGACAAATGTTGCACAAGATCTGACTGACTAATGATTTATGATTTTTTTGTTGAAGCGAAGCCATGGATTCAGTTAGTTACGTCACTAGCTATGACTTTGGTAACTGGCACCATTAAAGGAGACCTATTATAGTTTTTTTTCAAAAAGGTCTTGAATGTTAGAAAGGTCAAAGTACTCGCCAACAGAAGCTCCTCTCTCCCACAGAAAACACTGCTCCTGAAACGCCTCGTCATTAGTCCCTCAGTAGCAGATTTATGGACTTTTGGTCACGATGAGCAGTGCAGATAATGTTATCCTTGGAAAGTTTTGTGTTATGGCTCCCAGAAGGAGTCCAATTTTGATGCAGTGTGTTGCAATTGGTTGCTAAGGGTTTTGAACTACTTTAACTGCCTGTTGTTGTTGCTGCTGTTGCTGCTACTGCACACTGTCCTGATCAGCAGGCCATCGCTGACTTACTGTTGTTTTCAGAACACCTACATACACACAGTATCGGCCTTCAGAACATTTAAAATCTTCAGGTTCGGACTGTTCTCAGAGGTCTTCATTTAGCCTCAATGAAAGGTCACGCTGAAACGATAAAAGCAGCAGCTATAGTTAAACTCAACGGTCCGGTACTGAGGTCATTCTTTCACCCGGTCACACCTCTGACTGTAAATCCATGGTGGAAATAGCAGCTCAGACCATTAACTACTGGCCGCATAGCAGTAAATCCACTGAATGCTGAATAATTAATACCTGATAGATCATTAAAAATGCATATTGGCTCTTCTCTGGGCTTAAAGTGGATTAGAAGCTGAAGATAGTTGAGACAGAATAGTTTCATGGGTAAATCAGAGTCTGAGCAGGGTTCATGAAGTGTGATGGTTGAATCAGAAACCTCTTTGGTTACCGCCGGTGAATCGGCACGGCATTTAATGGCAGGAGCCTTTTTAGCCACACAACTCCCAGCGGAACGAGAAGCTTTAAGTTTTACATCTCTGCGTGTGTGGAATAGACGGGAGATGTAGAAGAGAAAGTTTTGAAAAGCCTTGTGAACAGCGCTGCGACAGCCGAGTTGTCTGCTTTAGGACGTGATGAAGTGTGATATTAACAGAACTATCAGTCAGACCCCCCTCGGGCGTGTTTAACTTCAATACACTTGTAGTTCCTGCACGTGCTTGAACGAAGTCATCCGGGGACACAAGGAGAGAGAGAGAGAGAGAGAGAGAAAGAGAGAGAGAGAGGTGGGAGAAAGAGAGGTGAGAGACAGAAACAATGAGCTTCACCTTCACATCTCCTGTGCTCGCTAAATGAGCTGGTAGCACGCCGAGGCGGGACGCAGCAGGAGACCGAGCGAGTCAAATTGCACTTGTCAGTTTATATAATGTAGTTATTAATTGGAGATGCATCATCACTGCTGGAATCTGGAGCCACCAGTGTTATATGTGCGAGGGATATGAGATCTATAGCACTATTCATTTAAAGCTCCGTGCGGTGAGTTTCTTATCGTGACGTATCGTCTCGGGAGCATGAGCCTTTCTAAATAATCTCGTGGGGGAAAAAGAGAAAAAAATAATTTCCTTAGAATTTAGCCAAGTGCTCAGCGTGAGGCAAACCCTCCTGACTCTGTTATGACAGCAATGTCACCGCGTGGGAGCCGGACACAGGCTCGTAGTGCGCAGATACGCACAAAACACAATGCAAAGAAGTGGGAGTCGGTGCTGGGAAGTGAGGAATTCCAGCGGAGTGGTTCTGGAATTTTCATCCAGACGCAGAGCATGAGAATGACTCGGTGAGTTTGTATCAGCGCTCAGCTCGACCGGACTGAACAAATAAACCACTGTTTGTTGTTCTGCGGAAAAGCAGGGTTCGAGGAAAAGTGATTATGCAGGAAGTGGCCCTCGGAGGGGAACGCAAACATGTCGTGGACTCGCAGCCTGTGAATGTTGCAGCATCTTGTGTTAGGCACGATGGAAGAACAATATACTGTCAGATTGTTTTGAGATCAGATGTCGTAATTGGATAAATGTTGTGAAGTGAAACACAGTCTCGAGTGTTTCTGATGTTAAAGGATCAGTCTGCTGATTTCAAACATGAAGATCACTTTACTGTCAACATGGTGGATGGTTTTTTTCATCTGTAGTCCCTAGATATCTGTTACATTGTCACCCTTCTGAAACAATAAAAAATACAAAATAAAAAGTATATTACTTTATTTTTGCCATTGACTTGCCATTGACAAAAAATACAAAATGGCCTTTATATATTTATAGTAAATAAATCTCAGGCATGGGAAGCAACAAGAGGAAAATGACAGGGTAAATGAAAACAATAACATGACAAACGTGCGGTCGGCGATGGAAATTAAATTGCAGTTGAGTGTGGGAATGAGTCAGAGGGTGTAATAAAGGTATCAAATCGCAGCACACAACAACAATATCAAACGTGTGTGCTTGTATATGAAACGAAGAGCAGGGAAGGAAAAATGTCTCCGAGCTCTGTTAACGGACGAACATGTCGAGCACCTTACAGCGGCAGTGCTGTCTGTTGGAGAATAATGGAGTTACACTGTGTGACTAATAGAAGTAGGGAAATGACTAATTAAATTGCCTGACTAATTCTGCCACCTGCTTCCTGCAGCTAAGAGTGTCACACACACCTGTGGGTGTGACATTTAATCTCTCAACTTCAGACATTACGTATTTTTTGCATGAACACAGTCGAGCTGTCTGTTCAAACCACACAGCAGCCATAACCAATTTTATTTGAATTATTTACTCCTACAAAATGTTGATTTAAAAATATATATTGGGGTTGTGTTTGTCACACAGCTGAACACACAGATGGTCTTGAATAAGTTATCTTCCATTTCCAGTTTGACATTAGTTCTATTCTTTAAGAGTAATCGGACGTAAACCACTATACAATGAATATTCAGCCTGACACATAACCCTACCAGTTTGGAATTTCCAAGTATAAATCACCTCAAATGTCACAACAGTGACAACCCATCTGCTGCCTCCCTCAGTGATGTACTTTCCAGATTTGATGTTTTGGGCAACATTTATCAAACTTCTCTTGTTAGCTTATTCCTGACACTTACAGCCAGGAGCCTGATTTACTCCCGACAGTGCTGGGCATCCATCTAAAGTGTAAACTATGCACATAATGAAGGGAGGAATATGGTTATTTCCACTATCAATTTGCCTGTCTGTCAAATGCGCACTAGCCTCTCCTCCTCTTTTCCCGCCGAGCTCTCCTCAGACTGGGAGTGGAGCACTACAGTGCCCGAGGCGTCTCTTAAGCACACTAAAGCCTGATAGATACAGTCATCTCCCTGCTTTGAAGATGGAAGGATGAAGGAGGTAGAGATAATAACATCAGTCCATCAAACACACCCTGGGGAAGAAGAGGGGGAGAGAGGGGGAGAGAAGGGGGCGGGACGGGAGAAGGAGGGAGAGCAAAAGAGGGCACTGAGACGTACTGTGTCGGGCAGAGGTGATGGAGGGAGGAGGAAGAGAAGATACTTGAAGGTAAAAAAAACAGCTGTTCTGTAAAACTCTTAAGGCGTGACAGACAGATATAATCAGTGACATCAGTGACATCGTGTAAAGCTGGCAAAGAACTGAGACAACCCAGCAAACGCTTTGAAAATAACTCCGTGTGGTGTAGATGTATAGGACTGCTAATACCTGCTTTGTACAGCCAGGAAATGAAATGTCTTTAAAAGAGGCTTAAATCAGGATCAATACTTGTTTGTGATGTTTGTCCTTTTGGCCGTGTTAGTGGCATAACTGTACTGATAGCAGTGAGTCAGTCTGTCGGTCTATTTTTTCACCACTTTGGTCCTAGATTAAACTTCAGCTCTATTATAACAAAATGGAAGCGTTTGGGAACAACAGCAACTCAGCCACGAAGTGGTAGGCCACGTAAAGTGACGGAGAGGGGTCAGCGGATGCTGAAGCGCATAGTGCAAAGAGGTCGCCGACTTTCTGCACAGTCAATTGCTAGAGAGCTACAAACTTCATGTGACCTTCAGATTAGCCCAAGTACAGTACGCAGAGAGCTTCATGGAATGGGTTTCCATGGCCGAGCAGCTGCAGCCAAGCCACACATCACCAAGTGCAATGCAAGGCGTCGGATGCAATGGTGTAAAGCACGCCGTCACTGGCCTCTAGAGCAGTGGAGACGCGTTCTCTGGAGTGATGAATCACGCTTTTCCATCTGGCAATCTGATGGACGAGTCTGGGTTTGGAGGTTGCCAGGAGAACGGTACATTTCAGATTGCATTGTGCCAACTGTGAAATTTGGTGGAGGAGGAATTATGGTATGGGGTTGTTTTTCAGGAGCTGGGCTTGGCCCCTTAGTTCCAGTGAAAGGAACATTGAATGCTTCAGGATACCAAAACATTTTGGACAATTCCATGCTCCCAACCTTGTGGGAACAGTTTGGAGCGGGCCCCTTCCTCTTCCAACATGACTGTGCACCAGTGCACAAAGCAAGGTCCATAAAGACGTGGATGACAGAGTCTGGTGTGGATGAACTTGACTGGCCTGCACAGAGTCCTGACCTGAACCCGATAGAACACCTTTGGGATGAATTAGAGCGGAGACTGAGAGCCAGGCCTTCTCGACCAACATCAGTGTGTGACCTCACCAATGCGCTTTTGGAAGAATGGTCAAAAATTCCTATAAACACTCTCCTCAACCTTGTGGACAGTCTTCCCAGAAGAGTTGAAGCTGTAATAGCTGCAAAAGGTGGACCGACATCATATTGAATTCTATGAGTTAGGAATGGGATGGCACTTCAGTTCATAGAATGAGTAAAGGCAGGTGAGCGAATACTTTTGGTAATATAGTGTATCTGGATAGACTGGAATACATTTTTAACACACATCCACAGTCCTCAGAGTGGCTAATCCCCTGACTTTCCCGTAGCGCCAACAAGAGGTTGAGATGTTAAAGTTTTATTGAAACAATGAATGGATTGGTATGACATTTGGTGCAAATATTGTTTGTTTTCCAGAGGCTGAACCAAAAAGACTCAAGGTTGTATTTCTACCATCCAATCAAAATGTAACTTTGTCATATAAACCATGGACATGGCAGAAATGATACCTGCAACATTACAATTTCAGCTTTGTCACTATACGCATGTTAGCATGCTGCCATTAGCTTTCAGCTGAAAGCACTGCTGTGTGCACCGCATGGCTGCAGACTCTTAGTCCTGGTACCCACCATCTTTCACACCTTAACCACGTGTCTTAGTTGCCTTGCCTTGATGTAAACAAGCTTTTGTAAATTATCCCAATTATAAACCTTTGTGCAAAAAGGAGAAAAGCTCTACTGCGATGATTTTGCCAGACGTTGGGATCACAGTGGTTTCCGCTGTCCTGCCATTAGTCATGTGGCGGTGTTACTCCTTCACAGATCCTTGGCTTGGGGGCCGGCGCGCTGTCCAACTTCCTCTTCATATCCCTCGGTGTGAATAAAGGAAAGTGTATGGGTGTGTGTTTGTCCTAGCCAGAGACTGTCACCAATAGTTAACTGCTTTATTGCATCTCATTGTTTGCTTTGTACTGTACGTGGGAGTGGCACTAACACGGCACAGACGACACAGCGTGAGACAGAGCTGCTGCGCATCGACGCAATTAGATCTGGAGGAGCGCAAATTTTAATCTTGTTTTGACAGCGCCATGACACAGCAGTTACACCAAGCAATGAGGTTAGGGAAATCTTCAGGGTTTATTTTACACTTTGAAGATAATGAAGTGGGTAGCTTCACACACAGCCACTGGCTGCAGGATGCTGTAAATCACCAGCCTACAGCACAAACACATGTCCTTTTAAATGTTTTTTCTTTAGAGGCTGACAACAGGAAACTTTATATTTTATAATGACACAGCAGAGAATTGTCTGTCATGCAGCCATATTGTGTCGCACAAAGTTTTTGGATCAGTGTTGCATGAATTTGGTAAAACATGGCTCTGATCCTGTTTGAAACAATGTGTAACTGTGTGGAAAAATGGCACCAAGGCGTCATAGTTGCTCTCCATATATTTTCAGTGTCTTTGTCCTTGAGTGTGGTTTTGATTTTTAAACCACAGGAAGTTGGTCTCTCCTTCAGTCCCTCCACAAGTCACAAACACAACTCCACTCCTCTCTCAGTTCGTCTTGCATCTGACCTCCATTCTTCAGATAAGTTTGTAAATTGCAAAGTTAGTACAGCGCACATTTGCACACATTAGCCTGCATCATTATATATGTTTGCCTCCCTGAAAAATGCATGACTTTCGGAGCTGAAGCTGCAGCGACCCTTCTCTTTCTTTCTCTGACAGATTCCTCAAACTTGTGGCTTGTCCCAACATGACTCTGCTGATGAAAACAGAGCCACAGACCATTTTACTAAAGAACAATTCAGTGGTATTCCAGCATAAACACTGGCCAATATCAAATCAAAGCACAATAATGAGAACAAAGTTGTTACAAAAGAACAATAACACCTAAATAACTGTATATCTTTGCAGCTTTATTGCAGCACTCGCATACATGTTTGCCAAGGACATTTATATCTCTTATTAATTCTGGTCACCTCAGTGAGAATAAATGAACTAAACCGTTTTCCCAAGGTGCAAAATGTAAAAAAAAGAAAAAAAGAAAAGAAATCATGCTCATGTCTGAGAACAGACTGAAGCCTAGAATCTCGTCCAGCTTGTCTCTCCCGCCACCCTCCTCTCCTTGTCTTTAACCCCAAGGTCTGTCATTAGGGGCAGTGAGAAAATGGAAGTGACCCAGTTCTCTGCTCCCTGGTGATCACCTGTAATGTCCTCTCATGGGAACTACCACTAGTATCTTTTGTTAGCCGCACTTACTTGAAGGCAGCAGAGCAAGTTTGCAGCACATTTTAAATTCCCTTTGACTATGGTATCCACTCCTTGCACTGCACTGCTGTGAATGTTTTTCTAGTGCGGCCACAGAAAGGTTTTTAAAAATAGCCGTGGTTTTATTGCCTCGTTTACACTTTGAATATTGTTAGCTCTGGTTGTTTGGTCACCAGGCGACCTTTTTTTTTTCTGGAAAGAAAAGCATTTTGTCTGTCCTCTGCCTTTAAAGAGTGAGTTAACACTATGGCTCATCATTCAAAGATGTAATCTTTCTTTGTGTCCTCAGTCATTCATTGGGTGTTTGTATTTTGAGATCTGTGGTCAGAGCAGAGTCTGACAAAACCACAGAGGTCTTACAAGGGTCTTACCCGTTTCGCGTTGCTTTCATTCTTTTTAGGTCTAAATATACAGTATGTGTTCGGGCCTTTGCTTGGTTGAGTGGACATGAACACAGAATTACTGTTCTTTGTCCTTTAACCGAAGTTCAGCCCAAGTTCAAACAGTTATAATATTGTTTGGCACATAATCATTGTGTCGATTAAATAGTTACCTCAGAGCTTCAAAGTCCCCTGTGCTCCGTACCATAATGCTGTGGTGATTGTTAATGTAATTGGGGTGACATTCAGCGCTAACCGAGCAGAAAAAAATGTGTCAAACAGGTCACCAGCTCCCTGCTGAGTGTATAAAGCACAGCACTGCAGCAACTGGTAAGTAGGAACAGAAAGCAATTTAAAGATTTTCTTTTTACTCTTTAGCTTAACACCTGCTGATATGTTGACCAAAAAAACAGGACAAAGCAGTTCATACTCCAAAAAAATACAAATGAAGGATGCGTGTGACATTGGTTATTGCGATAGGCCAAAATGATTAACCTGGTTTTCTCTTGACATCTAAATGGTTAAAGAGAATGTGTAAGTGACGTGTCTCAGTTGTGCCTAGTAAGGGTTCAGTTCACCTCCGTGCTGAGAGGTGACAGCGTCAAATATAGCTCAGTCCAGCTGTGAGACGTCAGTGGTGGCTTGTTTTCCTCCCTCACGCAGATTAAATTATGGATATATTTCGACATTTGGTGTTCTCAGTCTGAAATAATCTCATTGGGCTCACTTCTCCTTCTGTGCAAATGGAGCACCGTGTTCTCTCCTCATGCATTTAAATTGGATGAAAGCACCTTCAAAAACACTCCACAGAGATTCCTCTCTGCTTGAGGCTGATTTGCCATGTCACACTGCAACCGATTCAACCAGAGCCGTTTGTCGGGATTGGCTTAAACGCAGATGCTAGTTTAGGTTGGTCAGGGAGTCAAGTTTAGCTCACTGTGCACCCACACCATGTTATCACATGGTTAGTGTCTGCCTCTCTCCTGAGTGGTTTGGTGTCTCTCAAGTGCAGATCACACTCGGCTGAGTGAGCCAGTTAATTAGGATGAATTTTGTGTGGAGTTGATCCTCAGTTCTTGTGCATGTAATTGTTGGGTCTAGTTCTGCCTCGTGTAGTGGACGTGGACGTGGACCACACTGCCTGCCTCTGGTTCTCAGCACTTTACTGCACCAGAAATGGCAGAAAACAGCAAAGGTCGTCTGAATTTGTAGAGAAACAGTTGACAGGGTCTCTCTTTTAGGGGCTGCAACTGATGAGTTTATTCATTATCAACTGGTAGGCCAATTTTCATGCTTAGTCAGTTTGTAGTTTGGTCTATAATATGTAAAAAAAAAAGAAAAGGATTCTGGTCATCACAATTTCGTAGAGCCAAAAGTGACATCATCAAATTGCTTCTCTTGTCCACCTAACAGTGTAAGCAGCTGGAACCAGCAACTGGTTACTTGCTAACTGGATAGAAAGTAAATTAATAGCCAATCATTTTCATAAGGAATTCATTGTTTCTGTCGTTTTCCAGCAAAGAATGTCAAAGAAAAAAAAAATGTCAGAGACGAGAGCTCCAGTGATTTACTAGAATGCTAGTTGTGCCCTTTTTGGGATGTCAAGAGCAAAAGTAAATAAAGAAACCAACCCATAAACCAACATGGCCTGAACACCTACCTGTACTGTAGCATTGCTAGCTGCATGGTAGCCTTGAACAAACATGCCTTTACAAACTTCTCTTATAGTTTGCAGATTTATATGTAAAAATGAATGAGCTCTGTAGCTGTGCCGCTATCAGTCCCATTAGCTGACTCAAGTCTGTATGGACTGGGAACTCTTAGCAACGGGGGCTCACCGCTAGCACCACTAGCACAGCAGCTTTGGACTGCCAAGGCTAGCTGGTTAGCATGCTAGCTGCCTCTGCCTCAGCATCTACTGAAGTTGGAGTGCTGAAGTTTTTGACATGACATCAAAACGGTCTTTTTTTTTCACATGCTGTTGATATTTGTAGTTAATCATTGAATATTTTAAAGTAGAGGTCTGACATATTGCACCTTTTGATATAACCTAGTAACACATAAAAATATGATAATGTTCATGTGCGTTTAGGTGTACCTTTCAAAATAAAACAAAAGCTCCATTATTTTGCTCAACGACATACTTTTATTTCTGTTGTACATTCATTCATACAGTGGGGGTGTATGTGCTGAATAACCTCTTGTCCATATCTTTTTTGTGAAAGAAAAGCATTCCCTCTGTAAAATGTTTTTGTTTTTTTTTTTGTTTTTTTCCCAGAATCACTCTCCTGCTCAATAGGGACTGTTTTGTATAGCAAGGTTTTGCATGTTTCCAGCTTACAATGAATGCCCTATAAAGGCCTCCCTGGAGGGATATTAACCAGCAACAATACCTGGACTCAATGAAAGCCCCGCCCACAGCCATTCATCTTCATTATCTCATAGGTCAGGGTCATTGTCACTCAGATAGTCTCAGTAATATGATTGACCCTGCTTCAGGTCGTTGGCTTGATAGGTGTGGTTTTATAATCTCATGGCGGTGACTTCCAGTGGGTCTGGTTTCAACTACAGGATCAAGGGAGGAAATTAAGTCTTGGCAGGACCATTTTTTTTTCTTTTTGTTTATAAAAGTGAATGTTGTGATTTGCATTTTGTTCTGACTCTGCATATTTATTTCCTCATATGCACATGCTGACCTGATCTAACTGATCCTGTTCGGTCCAACTGTGGGAAAAGTGGGTGCGATAGTGCATGTGACCTGGTTGGTACAATGTCAGTCGGCTCTCACTGGATGTAATTGAATTGGGGTTTATGGGTCACAGCAACAGTCAAAATTGATTGGCTGATAATGACATTTGTGCACTGTGTCAAAGTAAAAAGCCACAAAGCCAGTCAGGTCTAATCAATGTGAATCTTTTCCATCAAAACGGTGTACAATGTGTCTTTTCTTCAATAGCTTGCATGTCATTTTTATGGGAATTTATCTTTATCTCTTTCTTGAGGATTATTCAGACCGTGCGTTAAAACCAGATCAATACAGATTAGAATAGAGTGGAAGCATGTGTATGATAACACTTTGTCTCTGCTTGAAGGTGTCTGTCTCAGACATGTGCTGGCACACATGCAGGCCTTTCTCAGCAGAACCGCTGCACTGACTTTACTGCTGGTGCTGTCACATGCTTCTGCTGCACGCTTGGTTTTTATGGTGTCCTTGCAGGTGATGTTGCATTACTGTTTCTACCATCAAGGCGAACTGCTACCCTCTGTCCTCCATTGTTCTGCCTGATCTGGTTTCATTTTATAGATCAGTAGTCTTATTTATGATTTTTATTACACATGATATACAAAACTGACTGCAGGTTGTAAAGTAAAAATCTCCGCCCTGGTCTTTGTTTTCTGGGTCTGTGTGTGCAGTCATGAGTGGCTGTGTGTGGGGTTTCCCATGATGAGGGGGGATTTTGATGGATGAGTAATATGTTCAACTGGATATTGATGTTTCATGACCCCGACTCTCTGAAATCTTTTTAACATATATTTCTCCAACACTGTTTTGCTAATATACAAGAAGAAAGCACATAGATTTCACCTATGTTTTTGTTTCAAAACCTTAAAAGTTATAACTCTGTTATAACTCTATTGATTGATGAATATTTTGTTGATCAATCAATTCGTTTTGTGGCCTATAAAGTTGATCAGTGTCTCTCAAAGCCACAAATGATGTCCTAAAATGCATTTGATTGTGCACAACCCAAAGATATCAGTTTACCGTCATGGAGAAGTTAAGAACCTATTCAAGAAGCTGGAATAAGAGAATTTACTTTTTTTTTTACCCAATTAATGTATGGTTGTTTCCAACTAAACTGGTTCTTTATCCACCCAATTTTCTTCCCCGTTCACAGGTTTTCAGCTTTCCGCTTTGTTTGTAGCACAGTCCCATTAGAGTCCTTGCAGGAAACCCAGTATTAGTTTTACATCATCTCCATCTTCTTTTGATCATTTTGACTTTGATTATATGAACCTCATCCTGAGAGGACCTTTGTTTAGCTTTGGAGGGAATCTCATTCATGATCTACAGCACACTAACTGTATTTTTATCACTGAAATCACTGTGTGTGTGTGTTTGTGTGCGTGCGTGCGTGCGTGTGTGTGTGTGTGTTATTAGTGCCGCCTGATGTTATCTAGCCGCTCCAGAGAGTAACCGTGGGTAATGCCAACACCAGCCCAGAACAAAATCCCCATCCCTCCTCCCTCCTCCCTCCGCCCCTCTCCTCGCTCTGCCTTTGTCTCTGTCATTCCTTTCTTCTTCCTCTTCGCTCTCTCTCTCTATCTTGCGCTTTTGTCTCCGTCGTACCTGCGCGTGTCTCTCTCTCCTCGACAAAGTGCTCTGCTTCAGTCTGAGGAGGTTTTCCACTTTGGTTTTCCTCTGTTAATTTAGTTGTAAAAATAATAATCCCTCTGGTTTTTGCTCTGTCTCACTCTTTCATCCCCGTGGTCTGCAGTGATATCCCATTTACCCAGAACCCCTTGGCTCACCATCACATAGCTACACACCCACATCCAGACCTCCTTCCCCATTGTGTCTGGCTGGCATGCTGATGAATGAGTGAACCCTTGTGATTATTTCCTTATCTCTGTAACCTAAACACACGCGGGGTTCTTAGGGGATGCCCTGCAGGCTGACACTGTTCTAAGAGGAACCCCCGTCTATCGCTCCCACCAGAGTCCAGTGTCTAAAAAGCCTGATAGGTATCCAGTGCTAGGGGGCATCCTGCCAACCTGGACTATAATCTTAATCTGAAAGCACAATCATTGAATCTGTTTGATTGGCCCTTTGATCAGTCTTATATTTGCTTTATAAAACACATTCGGGAGGTTGACTAGATATTTCATGCTTGTTAGTGAGGCTGGCACAGGCAGCATGCAGACATAATATAAATATGTTAACATGCATTATTGATTGTACCTAATGTGATAAAAAAGATAAAAAATAAGACAAATTCTCAGCTGCAGGAGGCAAATTGTATTGCCTCCAAAGTGTTCCCTTCAATTTCAGTCATTTGTGCACGTCTCATTTATTATTGAACGCGTCGTGCATATTCGCCGACACTTCTCGTGAAGACAAAACAAGCAGCGGTGGCAATAAAATAAAAGAAATTGAAATAAAGCATGAAATATAACATCATCAGACACCGCATTTATTCAGGCCTCCGCTCGCTGCAGCTGTGGTCTGACGAGACTAGCCAATCAAAATCTGTTCAGGAAGTACAACAGTCAGCCGCCTTTGTTCCCCACCACGCTCATCTCCTCAGCAGTAAAACACATAATGATGAGCAGGGCAGTGATAAAAGAAAATTGATGTCTCTCTCTCTCTTTCTCTCTGGATGCTCTCCTTGGCTGCTGGTGCAGTGTGGGGAGGATGTGTGCTGTTGAGAGTGGGTTTTCTCCAAAATTGGGATTTATGTTATTTGGAGAAAACAGTGGCAACCTGACAAACTGATTAGCAACTCAGCTATCTAGGAAACTGTTACATTATTAAGTAATCATGCTGCCGAAGAAATAAGTTATTTTTGAGTGTTTTTTGAGCCTGTAAATCCCATAAACCTATAAATATTTAAGGCGTATAAGGATGCTGCAGACAGATCGCCGCACTACCTGGTGGATAGTGTTTGCAGAAGGGTCCAGACAAACATAATAATATATTTGTCTCATACTTTTGTGTCTAATACATTAGGAACAGCATCAGACTGTACATCAGGGTAGCTGTTCTGTCCCCAATGCATGCGTTTTGCTGTAGCTTTGGCGCAGTGCGAGTCTGCAGACATTACACGACCAGACCTCAGCTGCACTGTCAGCAGCTTGTCTTGGCGGCGGAGAGTCGAAGTATTGTAAAACAAATGATTTCTCTGCGGTCAGGAGGCTTCTTTTGTGTAAGCAGATTAAGTTCAGGCAGATCCCACCGCAGTGATCTCTCCTGTGTCAGACCCTACCAAAGGTCTCTCTCAGTTTTCCCTCTTTATCGTCGCAGATAAGTGGTTATCTTTGGCTTGGGAGCCAGTTTCCACTGCAGGCGTATGGCAGGAAAACAGAAGAGTGGGCTTCCTCTGCAGCTGAGAGGATTAACGGTTTTAAATTGTGTTCAGGGTCGTTCTCAGGATGTTATGACAGATTCGATGGCTGAGTGTGCAGAGACTTCTGAGACTGCAAGAGCTTATTTCAAACTGGCCGAATTGAAATGTACTGATGTTTAACTAACCTGTATCTGGAGTAGATCTGCTTAATAGCTTGATGAATGGCTCTCACCACGTCTATCCCTGCCCTGCAGTAGAGGTCTTGGGATCCAAAAGGCTCAGAGGGAAAGGATAATTACACCCCATCCACAATGTGGCCAACCTGAACAAACTCTAAAATATAAGGAACCGGTTCAGCGGCTAATGTGCGATCAGTTAACAAGCAGCTATGGTCAAAAAGAGCAGCAATATAATGATGTAAAGGACAGATTTCATATCCACCAACTTCTATGTTTTGATGCAAAGACCAGTTTATATAAATAAATAAATCACCCAACAGTAAAATATTCTTAGAGATGGATTGAAGACATGATTTTCTAAAACCCATCTGGCCCAGACGGTTTCAGAGAAAAGCTCAGAAGTGCGCAACACCATTTGTAAATTTGCAACTCCAATCAGTTACTCCTCATCAGAAAGAGTACTTTCTATCATAAAACAGAAAATGCTGTTCAAAAACATGTAAGACACTGTTTGAGAAATGGGAGATAGGACGGCAACACGAAGTCCAAGATTTCATACAGGATTTTTCCCAAACTTTGATTTTTCTGTACATTTTTGTGTTATTCTGTTCAGGACCCCTTTAGGAAACATCTTTGGCAGAAATTGATTGATTTTCTCACAGATTTAATATCAAATTCCAACCAATAATTCTAATTTAATAAAAAATGTTCATAGGCTACTGATTTCCTCAGATGTATTGTCTCCAAAGATGGATTACGATAGACCATATGATCAGAATTAACATGGACTACATATTGACACAGAACAGAGACACGGAGCAGTCGAACAAGGTCTTGCCCGAGGCGATTAGACTTGCTGTAATTTGTTCTACTTAGATTGCAGGTCAGAAGACCTCTACATTGCAAACGACACGGTACAGTATTTTACCTTGTGTGATTGCTGCTGTGTTATCCTGTTGAGCAGCAGCCCGGAGAGTCTTACTCACTCCTTACACCGAGTTACATCATCCTGATTATTCAAAGATAAAAGCAGGGCTGTGTGTGCGTTCGTGCGTGCGTGTGTGTCTACACGTTCCTCCAGTTTCGAATACATGAACCCACGCGCAAATATTTGCAACACGTGCATGTTCATAGGTATCGTATAGAAGCAGACAAAAACAGGGTGAAAACGCTACAAGAGAGAAAGTAGAGAGCAACTACTTCAGTTTACACTTCGTGTGTTGTATGACCTCATGTACGAGACACATTTCTTCATGGTGCAGTCCGACTGGCATCCAATTTGAGATAAGGAAGATGGAGAGAGCAAGAATACAGGGAAAGAAAGAAAACACTGAGCATTTTTCTTCCTCACAGAATGGATTTTTCTGTGCAGTGATGGATCGATTATCCGGTAGTCATGTATTCCACAGCGTAAGGTCTTGCATGTAGAGCGCATGCAGTTTTACCCGTGTTAAATGGACATCATGGCTATTTTTTGCAGTTTGCAAATGTTGTAGAAGAGGGCCGAGGACATTAAGAGATTAGGGAGGAACATAAGTGGGCCTGAGAAGCAAAAGGATAAGAGGAGGGAGATCCACCGCATTGGATCCGGGGTGAGCTGATTGATTTCGGTGTATTAAAAGCTAAGACGGGGTCGTCCCTGCAGCATTGGCTCTAACTGAGATGAAACGGCTTTTAAACACTTCCCTTCATTAAATATCTTGCCCCCTTGATTGGATTTAAATCTTGGCTCCTTATCAGCCAAACAGCACTTAGAATCTATTAAGTCATTTTACTTGCTCTGACCTTCCGTCCCCTCTCCTTCGCTCACCGCCCGTCTCTCGCTCCCCGTGGTGTCCACTCCGCTTTACTCAATCACCTCTCTCCCTCCTTTTTTTTTTTTTTTTTTCCCCTGCACAACCCTAAAAATACTCCCGTTCTACTGCGCTGCGTTGACAGTTTCAGTTTGCAGCCAGCACATCATGACTCATTAATGTTACTCACAGACACACATGCACATGCAGGACATGCTGGCATTAGTTATGCAATAAAGAGTCTGTGTCAGCAGCAGTGTGGGGGTGAATGTAATCATGGCTGGGCATTATTTTTCCTTCCACTGTGCTGTTTGTATTACATTAGCGATGCAACTAGTGATGATGAGAGGTTTTCAGCTGGTTACACCCCCGGGAAAAATAGGTGGTCATTTGAGTGGGGCCGCAATAAAATGTGTGTTTGTGACAAATTGCAGTGTCGAAATTGTGTTTGATTTTTATTAGAGCTGGGACAAGAACCGCATGACCGCCATACCGTGGTCACCGTGTGACGCCTACGGCAGGGTTGAGCTCATTGCTATTATCATGACATTTTTCCTTTTGTTATTTTGCTTATTATATGTTTAGCTTCTGAAAATGACATGGCTGCATTTGGTGTGTGATAAATGTGTAATAATAAACGTGAAAAATGTTGTTTACATAGTCATCATTACTGAATTTTTTCAATAATTTGTTCAGGGTCTTTTGAGAAAAAAAGTAACTTTTCAGTGGGCCCTCACTACTGCGATGGTCGGAGGCAGATTTTATGTCTAAGATTTTATTTGTCTGCCCCTTGAATCAATGAAGTCAGACTCCATTCGTTCACAGTAGCTTCACCTCTAGCACCATGCTGTGTTGTTACAACTACTGCGAGTAGGTTTCGAGGCTTTTGATTGAACTTACTGACTCTTTGGAGCCTTGTTGCAGCAAGTTGCAATGGGTGAGTTTTTAAATAAACTCATCTGTGCTAAGTGTATATATTCATTTATATGTTCACAATGTAGCAGGATCAGGGAAAATATTGTGTGTCCGCTCGACGTGATGATAGTGAGTTAAATGTGTCCTTTTGGATTTGAATGCATCAGCAAGTTGCCACTTTTATAGATATATATTTATTTGCATTTGTCCTTTTAAAGATATCTCAATTTTAAGCATTTATTTATTTTAACTTGTTGGTTATATATTTGATTTTGTTATGTTTTTGGTATGTTTGTATAATCACGGTAGGCTGAGCTCTATTGTCATTAGTTGCACTTGACTTTATTTTGTTTTGTTTTTTATTTATTTACATTTTAATTGCAAATAAAAAAACTAAATACAAACACAATGCAACACAAATACACAACATGAAGACAATTTTCCAGAGATCACAGACAAAAATGTTTAAATATGATACAATAGCTTAGGAGACCTTTGTGTCACCACCCCTCCTTGAGAAGGTTTGTCTCGAACATTCAAAACAGTTTTTAAACTAAATAACATGCCTCATGTTTGCATATCCATTTAAAGATAATGATTAAGTGCATTATGTGTTATTTGTGAGCTCTAGAGGTACTTGTTGGTTTATTTGGTTATGTTTGGACTCTATGAGGGTGTTACTAATATTCCCATCTAAATATCAACAAGAAAACGAGCACATGTATTTCCCATAATGCCAAGCTACTTCTTCAAGGACAAAGACTGTTAAACTCAGCATATATTCAAAACATGGGTAGCTAGCTTTAATGATGATGTTTTTGGTCTCATGACAGTTTTTAAAGAAGTCGCTCTCACCCAAACAAAACCAGACTCGAGGACTTCATATGAAATAATGTGATAGATACTGTATAATGGAGCCTGAATGCACCCCAGGACATGATGGATGAATAGAAGCATTTTCAGTGGGGGTAAATTTCCCGTGGCAGAGCGCTGCCACAGCTCAATGAGCGCAGATGAAACACTGCTCTGTGCTGCCTCAGTTCCTACAGAGCTTCAACACCACTGTAGGCCAGCGTGAGCGTTGTTTAGGGGGCTGAAGACTCATTGACATTCTCAAGCAAGACTTGGCTCTGCAGCGTGCTACTTTCATCTGTGAGGGAGTGTCTATCTGTGTATTCACAAATCTCTGTGAGTGTGTGTGTGTGTGTGTGTGTGCAGTATGGGCTAGTTGTTGCCATAGTAACACAATATGTGTGTGAGTGAGCACATGTGGGTTGGGTCAATTGGAGGGGGGGAGTGGGTGGGGTTGACAGTTTGACAGAAAAGAAGATAATCTGGGAATGGTAATGCTGTGAGTGGTCTGCACAGACACACACACACACACACACACACACACACACACACACACACACACACACACACACACACACACACACACACAAAGATACACTTCACTGATCTGTGCGTCTATTGCCGACCCCTTAATGGGATTGGAGACCTTGTCGACTTTCACTTGTGGTGTGTGCGTGTGTGAAGAAATTGTGAATGGAGTGTGTTGTGTGTTTTAGCCAAATAACATGATATTTTTAAGAACACAGACAGTATCAAAGCAGTTGTTGTCAGACTGTCAAAATAAAATGATTTTGGCTCAGAAATTGTCTAACAACATTGTGTGTGTGTCTGTGTGTGTGTGTGTGTGTGTGTGTGTGGCAAGCCAAGGAGACAAATGGTGCTTTAGAGCCTGTGGCAGTTATCTTGTATGTGAGCCACCACTTTCTTGGTGTGTGTGTGTGTGTGTGTGTGTGTGTGTGTGTGTGTGTGTGTGTGTGTGTGTGTGTGTGTGTGTGTGTGTGTGTGTGTGTGTGTGTGTGTGAGTGAGAGATACAGAGAGAGAGAGAGTGTAATAGCAGATGCTCTCTCTGGTCTTGTAGACATGCTCCAGTGCTGCTGCCATCTGGTTGGCTGAATGGAGCTAAGGGCGGGATGCTGGTCACTGTGAAATCATTGGCTGATGGGAAGGCTCAAGGCTTAAAGTCCACTTAAGACTGGAGAGACAGAGAGAGGGAGGGAGGGAGGGAGCGAGGAGGGCAGTTCAGTGAGGAGGGGGTCATAAAACAGGGGGGTGTTATGGCTTTGTCCATTCAAAAGGGCAGATGGAGAGAGTACTGGGAGTGCAGAGTGAGGGGCAGTCATGCATTGACAGGAGGAGGATGGGAGAGAAATCCAAGAGGCTGTGGAAACATGAATCAGAGCGCGTTTTAAAAGCGTTTCAACAAGTTATAAGGTGCACTGAATCCATTCTGGCATGCAGTCATAAAATTGTTCTCGTTTCGTTTTAATGCATTGGAGGTATTGAATGATTCACTGCCCCCTCTAGTAAGACTGGACAGAAAACACTGGTGGTCAGTCGGTGCCTCCCCTCCACTCAGCAGGTCAGCAGGTTCTCGATCGTTACTGGCTGTGATTGCAGCCGTAGCTATTGAACTCTTGGAAACCCACTGATGTGGAGCAGTCGTTAGATGAAACCTGGTGTTTTTCACTATAAACCAAAGTGGTGTTGTATGACACACACAACCAGAGCTTCCCTTTATGTTAAAATAAAAGGAAAGATGTTTTGCATGCATAACACAACTGAAGACCTTTTTCTGTCCCTTATTTCCATACATTTTCTTTCACCCCTGGGATCATACAGACTTCAACTCAATCATTTTAGAGTAACATTACAAAGAGTGAAACAGCTTTTCAAGCTGCTTCCAGGTCTCTAAACAGCTTCACCTTCGGAAGAAATGTGTTGCACTTAATTTTTAAACTTGTTTTTACAACACATGTTAAATATTTGTTATTACAGAGAAAATTCAATACCAGATTCCAGGTATCAGTACTGTATCACTTCATATGTCAGTGGTACCCAACCCCAGTAGGTACTCCTCTGGCATCACCTCTTGAAGAGCCACTTTAGCGCAGTTGTACTAAAAGGGTCAGAAAAATGTGTGGTCATGGGAGATTGGGGCGACTGGGTGGATCACTGACAGGACTTTTCCTCCAGAGATCAGAGTGATTTGTTTTTAATTTATGTGACGCAAATAAGTGTAAGTATGTAAATGACCATGTGATCTGAGTTACGTCAGTGACGTACGCCCACATGATTTTTAACCCAAAATCTGATCTTTTCCTAAACCTAACCAAACCATGACTATTTGACAACATTAATAACAATCCAGAAGTCACAATATGTCACACTATGTGTCAGCAAGCTTTATTTTGAAAGTCTAACCAGATGTTGCATATCACGCAAAATTTACTAACTTGACTATGGAGCCCTTTGTGTGCAAAACTGACGCCAGACAGGCAGGTAGAGCATCATGGTTTAAAGCTTGATGCCGCTTACCGAGCTGCCAGATTTGGCGAGTGTTTCCACGTATTTTGAAGGTCATTCCAGTTTTGACAGCTCAATGATTATTTTCAAACGTTTGGTAGTGATAAATAGTTTTTACACCAAAGTGCTGACTGAGTGGAACAGAGCAACAGAGTGCTCTGTTGAGGGATTCACAAGAAACAAGTTGAAAAAACTAGTTCAGGAGTCGAGAACTTCTGACTTTTAGTCTCTGATGAATACCCTGATGACATCATGATTTTACTTTTACAATCTGGGAAGTCCCTACAAAACCACAGGAGACATTAAGCGGGGGTTTTCACAGGCTAAATATTGCTTCTTGTGATGAGTAAACTGAACTTGATGTGTGAAGTCAGTGGGAGTCTCTTTGACAAATACGCCAGCTTAATCTAACTTATTTTGGAAGACAAAAAATTAAAAACAGAATAATAACAACAAACAATAATGATGACAAAACTGTTCATTATATACATCCATTGTAGCTTATAGATTGATTTTTCCAGTTCAAACATACGTAGCTTGCGTAGTGCCCATAGTTTTCTCTCTTTTTGTTACTGTGTTTTCAAGCAATGTGGGACTATTGCCAACATTTTGAACATGCTTTCTACTGTCTTAGTGGTAGATGATAAAGGCAAGAAATTGTTGGGACCATCAGACAGCTTCAGCCAGATTATCACAAGTGATAGTCAAGCCTATCAAACCTCAATTTTACCTAATCAATTGTTAATTTGTCTACCTGCTCACAGATAGAATGTAAAGTAGAGCTGCTGTAGGGACATGAGACTAAGACAAAGAGCGAGGGGAGAGTTGAGCACAGCGCTGGTGACTGGTGCTCTTTAGGGGAGGTTATCTTTGGTCACACAGGCCTGCCTGTCCGCCCACATCACATCAAAACACACAGACCCTGCCGGTGGAGCCGAGCCACACAGGGCTGGGAGACACCGTCATCCTTTTTTTTTTTTTTTACCCCTCTGTCTCTCATCCCTCTGTTTCTTTATTTGTGTCTTTCTCAGAGATAGTGACAGTTGATAGGTGTTTCTGTCGCCTATGTGTTCTCTCCTCACCTGCTTTACTGCTTTCTCTCCCTCTCTGCTCTCCACGCCAGTCATCGTTTATCTGGGCCAGTCATTGTTAGTAACGCTGTGTTCTCCCTCTCCTCTTCCCTCTTTTGTACTATTTATTTACTCTTCTGCTTTCAAACTGTCTCTCAGGTTTTGTCTCGCCTCAGATCAACCTTGCTGCTGCCTCTCGTCGGTTTCTCATTTCCTCTCCAGCCCTCGCACGCTTCTTTTTACATGTTTTATCTGCTTTATCTGAACACAGCGTCTTATTCTTTCATCCCTGTTTCATCCTTTGGCATTTTCCTTTTCCTTTGTGGCTCTTCATTTTTTTTTTTTTTAATGTTGTAGCATTCAAAACCAACGCGCCTGAGAGGCTTAACTTTGGAGCCGTAAGGTGGTGTATGGGGAGTTTCTTAACATGTGTGACATAACATTTTCATTTGAGCGTGCTGTCAGTGCGGAGTGAAAGGAAACACAAAGGAGATGGCTCGCTGCAAGGGTCATGAGGTTTCAGCTGTGATGAGAAAGGTTCTTAGTATATGCCTTTACTTACCAGCCAGGTTTCTTGTTCCTCAAAGGAGATAGATGTCAGCATCCCTTTGATTGTTTTAAAGGTCAGCCGTGGTTGTGCTGTGGTATTATTTGACGGAAAAAAAAACCCAACAAAAACCTAGGGTCGTGGCACATGAAGGTGAAGGCAGCACTCTGTACAGGCTAAGATAAAATAATTTCCTGCACGAGGTCAAACCTCTTCTTTGACCTTCTGTCGAGGATTTAATGATGAACTGGGCTGCAAAGTAAAGAGTATTGTCATTATTGACAGAATATGTTTGAGGGACAGGGGCGAAAAAATCAAACGCTGTCTGCACCAGCTGTATGGGGTGTGGGGTGCTAGCACACAGGAAGTCATCACTGGAGGGCACTTCACCACGTTTCGGCCACTGGAAGGGCACCCTTGAGAGCACTTTATAATGTTTTATCCATCATAGGGGCATCTAATTTGGGTCTTTTGCTGTGTTTTTTTTAACATGGTGCCACCAGGGGGGCCATTTTTACATTAAAGAAGCTGGAACCAACAAATGTTTGCTTGAGAAACGGCTGAAAGGATTATTTGATCATCAAAACAGGGCTGTTCATTTAATTTAAATCCAACTGTCGATCATCGCACCAAAATTATTACCGTGCCACAATGCTGATGTTATTATGCTACAACCATGTAATCAAATTAGCGCGAGTGCTAGAGCTGTGAAAATCTTCCCTATAACAGTATCACATACTTTAGCAGCCATCTAGACAAAGCGGTCGAATTACCCTCAAAGGTTGCTTGTCCGGGTAGGAATGTCAAGATTTATACATTCCTGTTATGCCTCCTCAAACCTTGACTTTTCTTTCAAAGAGCAGCGAAAGAAGGGAGCCCAGTCCTTGCCGTCTGCTCTAATGAACTGTGGCAGTTAATGTCCACTTTGTTCAGCAGACAGAAACAAAACAACTGAGGAATCAAGGAAAACGCACTACGATGCACCTTTGCAGGCCCTCACTCAGACAGGAGGCGGTCCAATAGAAACAAAGGCATCTCGTAATGAGCATCTCAGTGACATCTCTCTAAATGTCACTGTCTGTCTGTGTCTTTGTTTTCAAGCGGAGGGGAATCCTTCTCCCCGTCGTTGTTCCTCACTTTTTTCTCTCGTTTCAAACCGAGATGTTTCAGACTCACGAGCCTTTTCATCTCGATGAGTCAACAGGTGGGCTCTCCGTCGCCTTTGTCATTCCTTGTCCTTGTTGCTTAGAGTGTATATTTACAGCTACATACTCATTATTCTCTGTCTTCCCCTCTCTTTTCCTCTTAGGCCCTTGCATCTCACCGAGCCTACCTCTTGACGGCACGCATTCCCACCAAGGTAAGAACTACAACAAAAACCAGGAGACCATGCTAGAAATGGCAAGGTTTCACTTGTTGGCAACAGTGTGGTCAGAAATATTCCCAACTCGGCACTTTTGTCGTCTCTGTTAGGTTTTGTGAATGGATGTTGAGTTTGTGTGATAAAGAAAACGGCAGGTGAAGGCGAAACTAGTAGCTCTGTGTGTGGTTGTGTGGCTGTGTGTGTTTAAGTTACACAACTGTGTTTTTAACATGGAACAGCGGCGCCGAAATGCGGCGCAGATGGCCGCTGTTAGCACCATCAGCAGCAGTGACACATCTGTCGTCGTCGTTACCAGCATCGTTTTCACCACCACCACATAAAGTCCAGCAGTGCACTAACACAGTGCAGATGTTCAAGAAAAGTCCCAGCAACACCAGTACAGCATTCACTGTCTGCACTGCCGACATTACGCTTCACATCTGATTTCAACCTCTGTGATATGACCCAGTGGCTTTTTGAAATCAGGCATACACTAAAATCAGTCGACTTCAAAGGTCCAGCGTGTAGGATTCACTGGCATCCAGCAGTGATGATGCAGCTAGCAACCAACTGAACACCCCTCGTGTCAGCTTTCCCTGTGGTGTCTGCTCGCATTTGGCCATCTGCAGTTAATTAATGCTTCTGAATATCATGTCATACAGTATGGTTAAACGCTCCAGAGCATCTGCTTAATAGAGTTTAAGATGAGACTATCAACTTTGTTTTTACAATAGTTTTTCTTACTCATGTCTAGATAACATGAATTTTGTAAAATGTGCAACAAAAAAAAAAACATACAATACTACCAGCCGTCTTCATTTGACTGAAATCAGTTGATGATGATGTGATTGTACTTTAGAATCTATATTGCTTTGAATTCTACAAACAAATATCAGTTATTAATCAAGGTTTTTAGTTGTAAAGAAAATATCATAAACCGTCAGGTTTGTAGTCTGTTCCCATACAATCGCACCATTATTTTACCTCCAGTAGCAGGCTGATGCTCCTCCTGATAGGAAAGAATATCACCCCGCAGTATTCTCCCCTAAGTCACGAGGTAGCATAACATCATATCTTGTACCAGGTCCAGGAAATACTTAACAGTTGCCCTTCAAATAGCTGTATGCTTTCCAGTCAATAAGATGCCTCGAGGGACAGTTTAGGTGATTGATTGTTGGCTTAAAAACATATTTATTGGTTTACTGGGGGTGGAAGAGGCCATAAAGAACATTCAAGCTGCCCCCCTGTTTCAAATGACGTCAAGTGTTTCAAGTGTTATGAGCTGCTGGTTCAGGATCTGTTTATTTAACCAGCACTGTGAGTCTTCCTCTGACCTGGAGGGATTAGACACCTGCTTTATGAAGAATAAGCCCCCTCAGCCACCCTCCTCTCTTCTATATTTCGTAATCTGTCTCTTTCTCTTGGGTTTCCTTTTGTATACCTTTTGTACCGCTCATTGTAGTACCTTGCTCCAAGTTTTTGTAGTACTTTTTTGAGCTAGATCTTGTGAATCTGATCATGTGAAAGCAAGAGGCTCTTGTAGGGTTAGACATTAGATGATGAATCATGAAGTAGGTCCGTCTGTCTGTCTGTCTGTCTGTCCGTCTCAGTCTTGTTTTTCCACACAGGAAGCCAAATCCCTCCTCTGGCAGCTTTTGAATCTTTCTCCTGTAGTAAACCTCTATCCACTTCTCCCCCTGCTCTGCTTAGCTCAGATAACAACCACAAATCACCTTTGCTCTCCTCTCCTTCTTACCTTTTAAGCCATTCGTTCGGCTTTTCTCACTCTCATCCTCCCCTTCTTTTTCAGCAGTCCAGATTACAATCCCTCTCTCTTCATCCTCGTCTCTTTCCCTATAACTATCCATCCCCGTCCCCCCCACCACCACTCACCACTGTGCCAAAGGTCAGCAGGGATAACCCACGGTGTATTAAACCCAGTCCAATGTAATCCCTTTTATTGTAAAAGTAATCAACGTTCGCTTTTCTCTCGAGGAAAAGCACATAATTATTTTCATCATCAGTTGACGGTGCAATATTTAAGATGTTATGACATCTTTGCGTTGTGTTGCACAGATATGTATTGAAGTTAGCATGCTAACCAACTAGCACGTCGAGGTCCAAAGCTCAGAGTGAACCCTCACGCTGCTTCAGGCCTCCAAGCTCTTTGTTCAGCCTGCTAGCTATGTCTAAGTGAGCTAGCTAGCATTAGCAGTTGATATCAGTGATATGCTACACCCTGTTTATTGTAAGTATACATTTGACACATGGCTAATTCTTACGTACTGCACCTTTTTTAAATTGAAGGTATTTCAGGCAGTTAAATAACATGGAATATTAAAAAAATGTCCCCCACAAGTTCCCAGGGCCAAAAAGTGTTTTTTGTGCATCCAAAAGTCCCCAATTTGAAAGATATTTACTTAACAATGATATATAAATCACTTATGAGAAGCTGAAACAAATTCTTCATTCCTTGATGAATGTTTTAGGTCTGTTACAGTTTCCAATTTATGTTCTGTCAAATGAATTCATCATTTTGGCACTGAATCTCTCACTATCATTTTTTCAAGTTGTGCAGAAATTTTATTTTCAAGAATTTCTGTAAAGTATAGTATAGTAAGTGTAATATACAGTATATAAGTAATATATATTTGCTACCTGTGTTATCTAAACTGTATATGACAGAGGTAGCGTTGTGGGAGTGCTGTGTGGTTTCTTGCTGCTTGCTGTCTTTGTTAAAAGATGAAACCTGCCAACATCCTGTAGAAAAGCTGACGGTTACAGTATTTCTCCGCGTATTGATTCTTTTTAATGTGAAATCTATATCACAGAGCAGATGAGTCGACTGCAAATGAAGATTAGCTTCTGCTCACTCTTCCGACACATGAGCGTCACAGCACGAACGTCATCCGTAGGTTCAGTATTTTTCTATTTTTCTGCCAAAATATGTTGTTTTTTTTTTTGTTGTTGAATCAAAGCTTGTTGATTTATGCTCCTGGCCTTCTGAATGTATTGGAGGCACTGTGTTTGATCTATCATACCTCTTCCTGGAATCCCGGAGGTACATCCAAAACACACAAGAGAACAATCAGTAGGTGGGATTTTGTCAGTAATGCTTTTCTGAGGCGAGCCCAGGGCCTTAATGTTGAAGTAACTGTATTGCAGCAGCGGTAAACCATCAGTTAAACACTTTACCGTGTGGCTCTCTTCTCCCGGTTGTAGTTGAAATCCCCCTCTAGCTCTCGCATGCACTTCTCGGTGGGTTTTCTGTGTGTGTGTGTGTGTGTGTGTGTGTGTGTGTGTGTGTGTGTGTGTGTGTGTGTGTGTGTGTGTGCCTCTCGGATTGATGGTTTGGCTCCTCTTGAGAAGCTGCAGGGCCTAACAGTCTGTCAGGGTCTCCTCCCAAACATGAACACATGCTCACACACACACAAACACTCTTTCATTCACCACTCCCTAGAAGCCTTTTGTTGCAGTATATTCCATATACCAGTGCACTTTTTATGTATCTTTGCTTTCTGTTTTGTGTCAGAGGTATGGGAGTGGATGTAAACACACCTGTCAAAACATCTCAGCTAATCTAAAGCAGACTATCTCATATACACCTGAAGTCAATTTAGACATGTAGCCATCACTGAGCTTTCTCACTAACAGACTGTTTTCGATCCAAGTAATCAGCACAGTATAGAGTACAGTATAATACAAGTTGTACAGCAGTCTACAGAAAATATTGTGTTGATTTTTGTATCACAAACTATTTGCTGTATGTTACGATATACAGTTAAAAGTGTCCGAGCCTAACTTGAACTGGGTCAGTCAGTTCAGCTGAAACAGCCGCCACAGTAAATGTTATGATGGCATACAAAGTTGAGCGTCAGCCAATGGCCAGTGAGTCCAAAGACACAATGCGAGCTCTAGCCAATGGCAGGACATCATGCTGGGAGGTGTGGAGAGGAACCAAACGCCTGAGTAACTGCATCGTTCACTCATTCGTTCACTGTCCGTCTGTCTCTTTAAACAAGTTTCTTTTAGATGCATTTTCATTAAAAGTTGAAGTTGTGTTTTATAAAGTGGACGATTTGATGATTTGTTTTAATTGTGAACATTGGTATGCTGTTGCACTGGCTGTACAACTTGTACTGTGGCACTGCACCAGAAAATGTTTTTTTTCGCATGAAAACATGATTGAAAAGATATATGATATGATATCAAACTAGTTGCCAATTCATTTTCTGTTACTCAGCTAATCTATTAATCAAGCTCAACTAAACTGTAACACTTTCTTTAAAAGCTCTTACTGTGTTTTGCTTTCAAAATCTTAGTCTGCAAAGAAGCCGCTAACTAAAGCCGTCAAAAAGTTTAGTACTTGAGTAAATATTCTTAGTTAGATTGAATAGACGTGAGATGTATGCTCATTTAAGTGATCATCATGTCTGGGTGAGTGTGTAAAAACACAGTTAATATAGTAATATGAAGTTGTTTGTAGCTTCCTACACTCTCAGAATGACAAATAGCGTCAATACTATATTATATATAGTTCACACTATTTGTCATTCTGAGAGTGTAGGTAGCTACAAAGTGTGTGGTAGATTTCTCTTGTTCTGTCTGTAGTTGTGTTTTGATGGGGATTTTCACTTTGCATTCAGGATGATAACTTGTTGAGATTGAGGTGCTACTGGTCATTAATAGTCTGTATAATGCAAAGTATGGGATGGTGGCGACTGTCAAAATGCAGCAGCACAAGTGGAGAAGAGCCACAAAGTCAGCAAAACATTTTCTCACTTCCATTATTACTTTACGTTGGCAACTAGCCTAACATTTGCTAACGTTAGCCACTGTAAGCTAACGGTATTACCAGATGAATGAAAGCAGCTTAAACTGCTGACCGAGGCAGCGGTACGTTATATTGTTTGTGAAAACAGGGTTTTTCTTTTCTAACAGGAAGAACATATTAATTGGTCAGCATTGGTCTAACATAACAGTAGGCTACAAAATCTTAGCTAGTTGCAGCTCGTCTCGCTAACAGTCAATTGTGTCTGTTTCTTTGTTTTATCTGAGGAGATAATGAGATTAACTGAGCTTTCATATCTTCTTCAAGGTGTCGTTTTCTTGTAGACATAACTCCTCTTAAAGTAATTTATTTCTGTGTGTGTGTGTGTGTGTGTGCCATAAATAGAGAAATTGAGGTTTCATTGTGGGATTGTTTCTAGCTTGTGGACTGAATGAGTGCGTAACCACAGGCAGTACTGAAATAAACACACACACATACACGGGCTGCGTGCTTCAGTCAGACAGTAGACAGACAGTCTGCTTATCCTCTCCCTCCTCTCATCTTGGAGCCAAGCCTCAGGAACACAGCGCCCACCTGGAACAGTCTGGCCTCGCTCCCTGGCCTGCCCCCGGGCTCTGTGCTGTGCGTCTGTGTTTGAGTGCGAGACAGGGAGCGAAGGAGCACTGTGTGCTTAGTATCCAGTAGCACTCACTTGCATTCGCAGGTTCTTCCTCTCACACACAAGGATATCTTTCTCTGTCCTTTTTAGGTGTGGAAAAAGTAGGCCGTTGCTATTCTTTTTGCGGAAAAGGAAATTGTCGGCGTAAGACTGTTCCGGCTGTCTTTAGCCTGACTTGTGTTTGAAAAGTCTGTCTTTTGGATGCGAATAGGAGGAATGAGGAGGAGGATTTCCTTCACCTCCCTTTGCATTTTTTTTGCCACAACAGAAATTGAATCAGTTCAAGCAGCTCAGGAGGCAAATTGTAAACAAAGAAAAATGTAAAAAGCTCTCAGAAGAAGTACTTAAGTGTCTCACTTATGTATGAATACAGGCAGTTCAGAGCTAATCCTGTCCTGCAAATGGGCAACAACCTTTAAAAAAAAACAAACAAACACGTGTGAGTGACTTATGACGTAGTCTGCACAGGAGCTGAGAAAGAAAAAAGAAATGACTGCACTCCTACCTATTAATTATGGAACAGACATATTGTTTTACACAGCATTCCTCAGACAGACCGTCACTGTACTACACTGTCTTTATTAGGCAGAGTTACTCTCACAGATACAGAACACGTACTGTATCCTCTCACACAGTCACATGAACAGCACACTTGTACATTCAGTCATTCAAATATCTGCACCCACGTGTCCACTCAAAGACATCGCAGCCTCTGGATATTTTACTGCCTATTGTTCAAAGCAGATCAGAAAGTCTGCTGTAACATAAGTCATGTGCTGTAATAAACAGTAGCTCAGATAACCCCTTAATAGCTCTCTCATTTTCTGTCCCTGTTGTGTATGACATGGCACGAGTGTTTTAATGGTGGTTTCTGTGCTCTTTCTTTTCAGGTGGAACATTCCTTTAATTATCTGGAGATCCAGGGGATTGCCTGTAACAAGCCCACACAGGTACGGATGCTAGCACCCAAATTAACAGTGTCCAACAAACTCTGGGAACGCAAAATATTTCAGGAAGCAGCTCCACATTTTGGAAAATACACTTGCTTGCTTTCTTGCCGAGACTGTGACAAATAGATCTCTGTCACCGTCGTGTCTCTGCACAACGCAACGGGCCCAAGAGATGACTAGCTTAGCCTAGCATGAAGGCTTGAAGCAGGGGGACACAGCTGGTGTGACTCTCCACAAGGTACAAGATTCACCCATGAATAATTGTACAACTCTGTGTTAAATAAAGGGGAGGTAGAAAAACAGCGTACAGTACACTGTAATTGCCAACAAACTACATTGCCCTGATCACCTGAATCGATCAGTGCTGCGTAGGGGCCAAACATGCTGCTGCAGGGAAGCTTCTTGTATTCATCCCCTTCTCCGGTGAGGTCAAAGGTCAGGATCATCAACAGGGAACAGACTCCGGAAGACGCTTAGACTTACTCAGGGACACCAGAGTATGATGGATGTTTGTGGGAAGAGCTTCCGTTTGGCTTTTTGACCAGCGCTGGCTAGCTGTCAGTCAGCAGGATCCACCTGCAGAATGTGATAATCCATCCTCAGCCACTCTCTTCCTGAAGATGAACCTCTCTCCTGCTCATCTCAATAGATGTCAGCCCTCTTAGTATCCTGAGTGATGGTCTCCTGTGTTTAATAAGAATCAGCTGAGATTATGTTAATTCTGGCCTATAGAAGAGGCATCTATCGCCTTACATCAGCATTTGCATAATTGCTGTGAGCGCTGAAATGGTTAGCCAGTCTTGGTAAATGTCATTAAATCTTTATTTTAGCCTAACACAAAGATGTGGGGTGCAGATGTGGTTGAGTGGATAGATGGATGTCTCAATTATTATTGCTGGGTAGATTCAATGAATAAATGGGCAGAAGAGTGGAATATAAGATGGAGGAAAAAGATGAAAATGTTCACTACCGATAAATAGAAAACTACTGTATTGTGTATAGCATTAGGAAAGAGAGATAACTTATTATCTCAAGAAATATAACTGGTCAAAGCAGGTTTAGGTGAAACTTTGCATGCTTGTGTGGATCAGTAATAACTGATGTGTCCTTTCAGCTGTTCATAGAGTACGAGCGCGGCTCCTTCTCTCTGAAGCTGCTCTCTACTGAGGAGGTCAATGATGTGGTCGCTCACATAGGAAACTGTATGTTGAGGATATGTCCGGGTCTACCACCAAGGTGAGTTACATAGCTGTGTGTGTGTGTGTGTGAATGTGTGTTTAATATAACAGTTTATGTGGTTTTCCATGCGCTGGTCGTGCTCACAGATCTAAAAGTGTGTGTGTGCACATACAATTGATTGTGCTTTTTATAATGCATGTGTTTACATGGGTGCACCTTACTTTTATATTTAGGTGCACCAGCACATAATTAAGGCACACCCATAGTACATTTTGATTACATTTCGTAATGCATTATGTGAATGATTGTCAACAGGAGTAAAGGTGCAGATAAATGTTTTTTCTTGACTGCAGAAATCTCAATTGTTTGAAGTTATAAAGCGCTGATGTGTAAAGTGCTCGACAAACTCCAATAAATAAATCAAACTGAACTGTTTGGGTATTTTTAGAGCCGTTAACTGATATTAAAGCTTACAGTCTATTCGACATGTATCTATGTAATGGGGATGTGATCCTCCTGTTGAGAATGGGAAGCATGAATTTAAATGCAGAAATGAATGCAGATGTAAAACCATAAACCTTTATAGCCCCGTCTTCATAACAGGACATAGTCTTTTAGTTTACTGAGAGGCTTAGGTTTGTGTTTTTGAGCCGCAGTCGATTTAATGCTACAGCATGCGGTTTGGTTTAATTTAGGTAGTTTCATTTCAAATCAGAGGAGTACTCCTTCCTGCTTCCTGCTCGGGAAATGTCCGTTAAAGAGTAAGGCAGTGAGAAAGCAGCCCGGAGCTGTGTTTCTAAAGAGAGGATATGCATTTGAAAATTTCACCTGCAGCGACAGTATCTGTGAAATGTAAGAATGGGAGGATTAAATTCAGTTTTAATCTGTCTTTTCTTCTCAGTAAAGTGATGAAGAAGCTCTGCATGGAGCCTCCAGACAGACTGACCTCTCTGCAGACTCTGTGGGAGAACAACAAACCAGCTGAACCGGGACCCTGCGGTAGGAATCTGTGACGCTACAATAATTAATTACTTACTTAAGTAATTTGTGATTTACCTTACATTTTTCCATTATCCATAACCTTATTTGTTTGTATTTTCCCTCTGTCCAGGTGGGTTTTCTCAGATGTACAGATGTGTTTGTGACTGGTTGGGGCTGCCTTACAAAGAGGAAGTGCAGTGGGTCAGTATTATCGTCAATATTAATTGCTGTTCATGCTCTCGCTCCGTCTTGTTTAAAATATGAAATCTGTCTCTGTATATGTTCACTTTTTTATATGACAGACATCCTTTGTTTCCTTTGTTTCCTTCCCAGGATGTGGATACCATCTATTTGACACAAGACACCAGAGAACTCAACCTGCAGGATTTCAGCCACCTGGAGAACAGGTCAGCCTTTGAAGCACAATAAAGATGAAATAAGATCAGATCACACCAACATAATGTGAACAATTAGAGTTGCACACAAATGGGGGCCATCTTTATTAATAAAAACATAGAATTTAAAGCAAAGAGGGGTATTTGTGGGTGTCACCATTAACCTGATCACAAAATGTGTAGTTGCAAAATAACCATTTTTTAAATCTTCCCTGTGTGCTTCTCCTCAGGGATCTGGTGGCGATAATAGCAGTTCTGGAGTTTAACCAGTGGTTTACCAAGCTCTCCACCAAGGACTACAAACTGGTGAGTGCACATTTTCTCAGTAATCATTTCCATTTAGTTTGGGGGACTCAAAAACATTAAAAAACGTTATTGAAGCCTAATAGAAAAAAATATCCATTAAGAGTCACGAACTACAGGATCCTCAGTAATCTTTTTTGGAGTACATGAACACTATATTTAAACTATATATTTTTTTCATTGAATGCAGAACATTCACTACATTTATGCCTTGCGTCTACACTAACCCCAGCATTTAGAGGTCCTAAACCAGAGACTTTATGAGAAACTGCTGACCTCGTTTTAGTTTGAAATTTTGAAACTGCGTTTCAGCGTGGACGGACTGGAACTGAGACCTGTGGAAAACGATGATGCAGACACCCACGTTGGCTTCCTGATTTTGGACCTTATCACTGATGACATATCCTCACTCAGTATTTTGTCATGGTTCTCATAGTTTCATTTTGAGCTCCATGCTTCGGGCTTCCTGAAAGGCTTTTCTGGTCTCCCTTTCCTTGACATATGATCAGTCACCAGTTTTCAGGATGATGTTGGATACACTGAATGTGCAGTTTAATTCAGTCCTGCCACAATTCTCCCTTTGTGAAGTTTTTGTGAAGTTTTTGAAGAAGCTGCTTCAGAGTGGTGTTGATTCAACTATGTGGTAATTATGAGGCTGTTTGTGTTGCTGATGAACCGTTCTGCATTAAATTGGAGAAGTGTCTTTAGTATTTTGCCATTTACATGGCATTAAGGGTGGATTGAATATTACAGCCAATAAATTGTTATACAACTGCTGTAATTTCCCCACACAGTAGTTCTATTCTCTGCTAAGAGGGTTTCAAGCGTCACTTTACATTACAGCAGGTAAACAGTGTAATGGTGTTGGTCTGATAATCCAGATTTAATCCCATCTCAAAGTAAATAGTGAGGAGAATCACTACTCGCAACAAATGGTTAGATGTGTCTCACCCTGTGTGCCGGCCTGTCAGTTTATTCTTGGTTCTTTTCACACTTTGTAAAGGTCGTGCCTCTCACTTCCATACTGCAGCACCACTGCTACGCTGGTGCAGTTGTTTCTGTTTGTATCTGTTGGTCTTTTTCCCCAGTGCAATAAAAAGCAGGATGAGGGCTCGGACTGGGCCGCGTCACTCTGTCTCTTTGTCCAGCTCTCTGTCAAGCACGATATGTCAAGTGACAGGCCACCACAGACACCAGCTGATTTGGCCAAAAGATGGAGACTCACTGCATCGACAAGACAAAGAGAGTTAAGCAATGCTTGAGGCTTGATTAGGCTGTATGCTAAACTGAATGACAATATGCAAATCAGTGTTTCCCACAGAATCAGACTTTAATTGTGGCAGTGGCTGTCCAGCTGGGGTGCCATTGAGCATGTGCACCAGAGACTTCCACCGACTCAGTTAGCTAACTTCTGGTTTAGCACTGAGCTGACTTGAATTGGCATAAAATGTAATCGGGCGGATCGTCTAGCCTCTCCAAATATTATTGGACTGAATTTCCCAAAACCTGACAGTAAAATGAGTCATTTTGCGGAGCGCGTGAGGCTTTGATTACTGTATTACAGCTGCATCTTTCACAATGTTAGCTTGTGGGAAGAACTCCCCAGTGCATCACATTTCGATGTAATAACACGGTTTGGCCACGTCAAAAACCGTCTTCAAGGCCTGGCGCTCTTTGTATTGAGCCGCTGTTTGCGAGAGTGTGGTAAAGTGAGCCGCTGTCTGATTCTCGTTGCACCTGAACTACAGTAAATAGGGTAAGCATGGTCCTGGAGCAAAGTGAAGGTCCAAAGAGATACATATAGCCTACATGCTTTTGCTGATATGTGTTCTTTATGAAGAACGGTATCAAACCCATTTATGTTTTTGTGAGGGGGCTTTATAGGGGTGGGCTTTATTTTTATTGTTTGTTTTTTGGTTGTTAATATTTGTTGTGGTCGGTAACTCCAAACGTCATCTCCTATCATGCATGAAATCCGGAAATATTGTCCTTGAATTCCTTGAATTTTGACTTTATGGTCAAAACCAAGTCAAAAGATTTATGTATTTTTCTGACTTTGACCTACACACAGGTATTTGGTTACAGGTATTTCAGTGCAGCAATGTGGAGAAATCTCACCTCAAAATCACCTCATGAATGAATAAACTGTATTTACAGTATCATGACCTTTGACCTTACATCAAATCAATTCCTTCATAGGTTAGCTCATCATTGTCTTGGCATCATCTTCCTGAATCCTGATGAAATTAGTTGTATTACTGTGTTAGACTACAGTTGTCTACTTTTGATGAGACTTGGTTATATGATGGATTGTGTCGCAAAGTGTCAAAGGGGCTGACAAATTTCCTTTTTTTCTTTTGCTAATCATCATCATGTCCCTGTTATTTCTGTCTCTTCCTATACAATATATTTACATATATATATATATATATATATATATATATATTTCTGTATTTACTGCAGAACATGTCTCTCACTACTTTTGCCTCACTTTAGCTGCATCAATCTGCCTTTACAGTCCCCCCCCCCTTTGTTTGCTCCATCTTCCCCTCCTGTCTGTTGACTGAGGATCAGTCCAATGTTCTCGTGTGATAAGACTCCTAATCCTGACGAGACAAAGGGGCTCAATGTCTCAGGCTGTTGCCCCCCCGCAGCACTCTATTACCAACTCTCCGTCTCGAGGCTTCGCTCAGTCTCACCAATTACCACACGCAGCTTCCTCAGTCCAAATAATTATCTCACGCCTCTGTCACAGACCATTCTTTTTGTATTGAATTTCAGAACACTGTCTGTCACCATGCCGTGTGCAAATGTAGGCTCTGATACTCACACAGGCACATGTGCACCTTGTGGCTAACGTGTGCCCTTTCTGTGCCAGATTAGTGTGTATTATAATGGACCCTCTGGCTTTTGTGTTCAGAACTTTTCTTATTCAAATACGTTTTAATGTGTGTTAGTGGTGTTAGCCAAAGATTCCAGGTCTTGGACAGTGGCTGTGTCGTGTTTGTCGTGAGAAGAGGCTTTTTGCTGCAGTTCAGAGGAAATTCTGTTGGGTGTTTCTAAGGAAATGGCTGTCTGATTTTCACATTTTTTCATAGTGTGCATTTTTATATGGTGATAATGGAGAGAAAAGGATATGCTCTGGAGTGTGATATTGCTTTGTTTTTGGTCCCATGCTGGTGGAAAGTATAACAACTTTGAAAGAAGAGGGTGAAAAGGAGAGTGATGTCAGCAAAAAAGACCAGTGAAACAGAAAGATAAAGTCCAGTGGGGAGGTCATTGGAAAGAGTGTAAGGGAGCGATGCCAGCTGAACGAGGAAATTAGTCAGAAGTCATCAGGAAGGAGAGATCAGATTGAAAGGAAAGGAAAAGGAACTAGACATTTCCAGCATGGGAAACTAGTCTTCACTTTCCAGCGGAACATCAGCTGATGTTCCTGCCAAAGCTATTGACATGAAAAAGTTCAACCAAAGGGCAACGCTGCCCATCGGTCTGAACTATTTACTCTGCGCAACTGTGTACAGATGAATCAGGCATATCTAAACTAAATCTCTGTGAATCATAAAGCAGGAAGAAAAAAAGAAAAGAAAAAGTGAATGGGAGGAAAAACAAGCCCCCAGGCTTGAATCCGAGTCTAACCATCTCAGTCAGACAGATAAGAAATCTCTCAGTGCAGTGGACTGGATAATATAACACACACACACACACACACACACACACACACACACACACACACACACACACACACACACACACACACACACACACACACACACACACACACACAGCCAGCTTTCCCAGCGAGGGATTAAGCTGCTCATCCTCAGTTCAATCAGGCTGTTTGTTTTCTGCTCTAATCATGATGCTGAGCCGAAAATTGAGAGAGGAGAGAGTTGCAGTGGTAAGAGGACTTCTGATTACCTCGTGATCACACTGCACGTGTGGATTTTACATGTGTGAAAGTGTGTGATATTTCAGCTGGACGTGGGGTCAGGACAGCACAGCATGACGAGGCTCTTATTTAATGAATGGCAAATGGTGCAGCAGCGTACATGCTGACAGTGTCTCTGCGCCGTCCCCGACTGTTTTATTGTGACACTTGTAAAAAAAAAAAAAAGAAAATACAGGCTTCTTTGTGCACTTCGCCTCTCTCTGCTGTGCCCTGACCCACTCCGCTCTCCCCTCTTCCCTCTTTTTCTCCATTTCATCCCTCACTACCCTCATATCTCCTTTTGCTGTATTATGTGTCATCCGTCGCTGCCCTCCATCATTCTTCTTCCTCATCTGTAATACTCACAGTTTCACAGAGTAAACATGTGAACAACAGTCCCTTTCTTTCTTTCTTTCTTTCTTTCTTTCCTTCTTTCTTTATTTCTCTCTCTCTTTCTCTCTCTCTCTCTCCATTATCCCTCCTCTCGTTCCCTCCCCCTCACTGTAGATAACAGTGCGGGACAATGTCACCAGTGTGTTGTCCACACTGAGGTTGTAGGGTGAGGGGAAAAAACAGGAATGTCAATTACCAAGAATAACAACAAAACAATGGTCTGAGTTTGTTTTTTGTGATTGAGAATGTTTGTGTCATGAACCAGTACAGATAATTAGTGTAGACAAATTATAATAACTGTAGTAAGTAAACGGGATGTGTGTTTGTTTCCATGTTTGAAAATGACACAGCACACAGTGAACTGGGTCAGTGAACATCTAGGTAGGGCACGGACGTCCAACTGTTGAATTTTTAATTTGGTCTAAATATGAGTGCTTTTCCTCCCCCGACCGTCTCCTGTGGTGGCGAGACCACAGAAGCAAGACAACTTCTCCCCCTCTAAAGTGTCTTAAAGTCTGCTGTCCCCAGATCCTTCCTGTCACGCATAAATGGTCTTTAAGCAAAAGAGGCAGAATTTGCTACGTGCTACAGTGCAGCTTTAATTAGCATAAATGAACAGCTTTCCCAAGCAATTTCAACGCGTTTTGCACCGGAACACTTGCAGGAAGTCCCAAAAGTACATTTCTGTGTTAATCCTGTGACCTTGAGTGTTTCAGTCCAGGCTTTGGGGTTTTAGATAAAAGTGCATGTTGAGCCTTGAAGCTAGTGCAGTTAATTGGTATATTTTTATGTTCTTAATGAGCTGATCAGTGAGCAAAGATCTACTTGTGATTCTGTGAGTGGGAGAATACTGACATTCTGACATTATATTTCTTTTTCACCTCAGTATCTACTGTTTTATAGAGAACCACCACAAAAACGAATACATTTATATATCTTGCTCTGTCTTTTTTAAATGACTGCAAAACTATATGTATTTTTGCTGACCTCTGTGTGTTTGTGTGCTTTTTCAGTCTGCAGATGTGTGTGAACAGATCCTCCGGGTCGTGTCCCGCTCTAGTCGACTGGAGGAGTTGGTTCTCGACAACGCAGGCCTCAAAACGTGAGAATGTGCAAAGCCCTCCAACAATTTAATGTGTCAAGGTCAATAACGATTCAGCCTGTGAAAACAGTTAGGTTGTGTTTTCTGTGGCCGTGGCAGATACTTCTCATGTGTGAGAAAATGACTCGCTCACTTCGCTTGAACTTGGAGACGAGATATTTTTTGCAGAAAGCCTGTGTTACAAACTTCTGGTGTGGAGTTTCAGAGAATTTTAAGGATTCCCAAATAGGAGGGGTCCAGTGAGAGACATAACCTTTATATTATAAGAAGTGTATCGCAATCTGTGTGCATCAGTGTCTGTCATAAGATATGTATGAATGTAAGATGTGCCTGCATCCAAAGTTGATTTGGAAAAATTCTAACATTGAAATCAACGTGAAGTTAAAAAGCAGAAATGGTTGATATTCCAACTTCCAGCAATTGCAGCAGCTTCACAGAGGGCTGCTGATGTTGGCTGAATGTTGGCTCTTGTCAGCTATGTGCAGGACATCATTCTTTATTACACTTCTGCTAATATGCAGTTCAGTGCTGTTTTGCTAGCTGGCTTTGTTGTAACATTTCAATTCAGTCATTTTATTGAGACATTTTGAGTCGTTATATAAGGAAAAAGCAGCATTAATGTTGGCTCCTTTTTATTCAAGTGTCCCTGTAAGCAGGCCTGCACAACAACAGGACCCTGAAATGCTGATCATTAACGTTAGTATTCACATCGGTGCATTTTGTGCTGTGAAATGTCAAAATATCTCCTTTGAAAACAGCACACTCCCCTCTCTTCTGCGGTGTATTTCTTGCATGGCATTTATTTATGATAGATGCTATAGATAGCGTACGGTAGAGTACATTGGTCATAATGGGTGCACTCCTTCTTACTCTCCAGTGATTTTGCCCAGAAGCTTGCTGCTGCCCTGGCCCATAACCCCAGCTCAGGACTCATCACCATTAATCTTGCCAACAACCCACTGGAGGACCGAGGTACGCTATCTGCTTTAATCTGGTCTAATGTATTCAAGTCTGCTCTGTTCTGCTCTCCGCTGTTCTAAACAGCTCTGTTCTACATCAGCTGTGAAAGATAACTCTCCAACCATAGTGGAATATTAAATACATTAAACATTCAGTAGTTATTTATCAGGAAGATTTCTTCTTCTCTCTTCCGACTCTTCATTGTGTTAGACTGTATATGTACCGCAGCCTGTTACAGGTACAGAGTGTAGTAATATTGACAGTTTAGGCTCACTTGGTACAGGACAGTGAGTGCAACAAGTTTAATTTTTCATTGAGTCCGTCCTAAGGCCTCTCAGTATATCCAGGACACATGAATTAAAGATACATTCCACCAAATATTCAGGCATGTCACATGTAAACATGCAACAGATTTCTTGGGATTATTCCTTCTCATGTAAAATTTACTACAATCATCTGATGAATGTTTTCTCATTTAAATAAACCATGCTTTATTTATTTTTAATTTTTTTTTACAATTTGTCATTTTATTGTTATCACTTGTATTTTCAGGTTTCTACAATATTCTGTAGCTTTCCTGTGCATATGTTTTAGCTTCAAATGCTAGTTTCTACTGTGGCATCAGAGCACAAACCTATGTCACTACTTTTTTCCGAACAGCTAACTGGGCTTTTCCATTTGAAAAACACTGAACAGAATACAGTTGTAGTAGCTCTTTCAAAATGTGATAGTCCATTGGCAGTAACATTGCCTGAAACAAGCTGCATCATGAAAGCAAAAGGAAAAGAATACTCATTGACTCTCGCTGCAGGTATCTCCTCCCTGGGTGCTCAATTTGCCAAACTTCGGATGGGGCTCAAGCATTTAAACTTCTCCAAAACCTCACTATCACCCAAAGGTATGTGCTGCCTCACTCTGTCTTTCGTACACACTTCCTGATGATGTGTGAAAACATTTTGAGCGGTTTTGAGAAATGGAGGTAGGTTGGAGTGATTCAAATACAAAAAAGTTAATATAAATATTGCGCTACGATTAGTTGGCTTTCCTGTTTGAGTACGAGGTGCAGTTCACAGCTTTCATCACTGTGATCACAACTACCGCTGAGAAGCTGATGACACTTAATTATTGAACTATAAACACTGTAAGTGAGGGAGAGAGGCCAAGAAAAAGATGTGTCAGTGTGCAGAGGCAATCTGTAAACAGTGTGCCTGTTTCTATTTACATAAATGCTGCTCAACATGCAGTCAGTAGAGCCGTAACCTCTTGACTTGATTGAAAAATCTTTTCGCAGTAATGTCCTCTAATGAAATGAAATGAAGAGGCTGATTGTGCCGAGGCTTTTTTGCGAAGCAACTGCAGGCGCGTTGAAATCGTTCTGGTTATAATTTGTGGATTAAATGCGGCCGCTGTCGGCGATCACTTGCAGGTAAAATTTCTCCTTCGTTCTCACCCAAGGTAAACTCTTCAGCACCAGTTACAGTCTTCAGAGACCATCTGTAAACATGCTTTGCTCTCAGGCAATCAATAAAGAGCTATCATATTTCGCAGTGTAGGGTGAGTGAGAGGGCTGCGCTGCTTAAACTGAGCCCTGCCCGTCTAGCTAAAGGCCCAATCCATAATCCAAACCCCAAAAGCCCCCGACACTCAGGGCAACACAGAGGATTGAGGACATCTTTTTTTTAGCCCTGAATTTATTTGATGGAGCTCATTTCAGCAGATCTATCATTTGATCTTTTGATTTTTCATTCCAGTTGATGGTAACTCGAATATGGTTAAACTTTATTTGTTTTAATTATTCTGTCCTCATCATCTTCATTCATTCCGTGAATCAGACTGTTCTCACATCGTCTCCTCTCCAGCTCTGTCAAGTCAGTCACTTGACAGTTACGCATGGTTTACTGACAGACAGAGTAAGGACTTGATAAAAGTGCTGGCTCAGTGTGTCAGCCACGTGATAGATGTGACACGGGTCAGCGGTTCACCCGCACCGTGTGTCAATATGACGCAGACACTGTGGAGAAGAAATCCATGCATGCAAAGACTTGCATACACAAACATCTGTCTCTTGAATACTTACTCAATGATTGCATTAGATGTGGTTGTTTACGATGCTTGATGTTCGATAGTGCTCTTCATCAGTTTATTTTGGTATATTTTCTCATTAAATATAAAAAAGTAGAATCCTCAACATAGTGTGACACTGATAAAAGACATACTGTTGCATTACATTAAGACAACCATGAGAAAGAATGCTCTTTTCACTTTCCATGCATTCACTCTACATTCTGATCCTGTTCTTTCCTGTCTTCACCCGCTGCTCATTTCCCCTGCTATTTCCTTCAATACACTGTCAAAACGTCAAGTGGAGATTCGAGGGTTGTGATAATGCTGACTGCGTGTGTGTGTGTATGTGTGTGTTAGGGGTGAACAGCCTTTGCCAGTCACTGAGTGCCAACCCGTCCATCCCCAGCAGCCTGGTCCATCTGGACCTCTCAGGGAATGTCCTCCGAGGAGACGACATGCAGGTACGCTCACACACACACGCACGCACGCACGCACGCACGCACGCACACACACACACACACAGTTTCTAATCCATCTCAGAGCTTGTATCAGTAACACTTAATTGATCGAAAACAGCTCAGTGCTGCAGTTGTGTGGGGGCCGTTATAAATCAGTTAGCATGTCTCTCTGTAGGAGAACATCGAGTTGGGATATTTGACATCTGCTCAGAGCACAGATACATCAGAGTCTGGTCTAACAAACACCATCCATCACAGTGTTCTGTGTCCCATCTTGGGCTTTGGTATTAACTTATTGGCATTTTTCGCCATCTTCTGACATTTTTAAATCCAAACAACTAATTGATACAAATCCCATCTGATTGGATGGGAAAAAAATTATGTATGAAATATGAAAATGATAGGAGGTTGGAAAATAATGAACAAGAGCAGGAAGGGGAGCATAAATGCTCAATGGTTGAAGAAAAAAAGAGTAAATATGAAAAAAGTACCTTATTGAAGTTCACAAAAGCCACGAGTCACATTGTTCTGCATTAGAAGCATTTGTCACTGTAGACACCAACACACATATCCTCTGGAGGAGCAATCACATCGCTGCATTAACAAACATTTTATTCTTTGCTTTACATTTAGCATTTCTACCACTTCCTGGGTCAACCCAACAGCCTGGCAACCCTTGACCTCTCCAACACCGACTGCTCATTAGACCAGGTGAGTCAGGACACACACTGAGATGATATCCGGTCTAGTTTTCAGAGCAAAAAAGGGCCTGATTTAAAGGTTATTGGGCAAAGAATTAAACAACTATCAGAGATTTGCAAAGACACAGCATACTCTCAGTTAATTGTCCTCATTATCCTGCATTGTAAGATGAAGTGTTAGCCATTAATATCTGTGTTGCAGGCCATGTAATTTGATTTAATACACCCACTCAATCTGTGTTGCTGCTGCTCTCCAAGCAGTGTGAATACTGTATGTGATGTATTGATGTGGGCCTGAGAGCCAAATACAGCTTATTGATTAGTCTGAGATGTAGCCAGCTGTCAGTCTGTCACTGAACATATTGATTGGCTCTTAAATCATATTGTGTGTCTCTCACATACAACCAGATAATGATACACCTCTCAAAACACACATCAAGATTTCTTCTCCTCTGTGTCTCTGTCTGCCGTGGACATAGACAAAATGGCACAGAGGCACTTCGTTTTATGCTTAAAGCTCACTGATTATTTACACACTCTTCCATAGAAACAGCTCAGATGTTAGGGTGACGATGTTATGTTCTGTGTGTTTAACAGGTTTGCTCGGCTCTGCTGCGGGGCTCGGTCCAACACCTCTCCGTTCTCAACGTCTCAAAAAGTGTCTTCCCTCACAGGCAAGAACTTATTCTGACTTGACTGACAGTCACCTTAACAGTGTGGAAAGGGCATTCATTAACTGTTGTGGCTGGTATCCTGAGAGGTTGGTTTATTGACTGCATTTGCTTCATTTGGAGGCAGACAGTTGCAGTGATAAAAAAGTGAGACACTGAGTGGCATAAGTCCAAAACATTACAGAAAATACAATAAAAATAGGTTAAATGTATACACAAGTAAGGCTGTAATGATAAGAGTGTCATTTAAAGAAGAGTTCTTAGACTCGAAAGCATCGTTCACCCCAGTGAGTTTTTTCTTCACCTCTAACTCTCTACAATTACATTTTTTGCAGCAGCATGTCTTTTTAAAGCTACTTTTAGACCAAAGTATATCAAATTCATATTTTGCACCTGCGGATTAGTCTGCACCACTACTGAAATGTTAGAAAATCACAGTTGAGACGATGTCCATAATTATACATAACTGCCACCTGACTCTGTAAAATGATGGCTCAAATGCATTATGGACATCGAGTTATATCCCAAACCTTCTCAGACATGAAACAGGTCTGGGATCGCCTGGACATATTTATTCATCATGTGATTGCTGGAATTTAACCAACACCGAAGCTTAGCTGTGATCCTCCTCCCCATCCTAACATACTTAATACATTAAAGGTTCTTTAAGACCTGAAATGACTTGTTAAGGAGTTTCCTCACAGCCAAAAATGTGTCTGTATGTTGGTGTGTGACACCTGCTGGTGATTAAGTGCCATTACAGACGAGATAAAATGTGGACGACAGGAGTGTGTCCACCCGGGTTTGTAAAGATGCACAACTCCGGTGTGGTTGAATTTGTGTGTGTGTGTGTGTGTGTGTGTGTGTGTGAGAGAGAGAGAGAGTAACAGATGGGTGGTGGGAGGAGTTTTCTTCCCATCATTATCTCTCTTTCCAGTGTGTCTCTAGGGAATTGAGGACTTCATCAGCAACCAGGCAGGGGGGTGGAGTGGGAAGATGAGTAGTGGTTAGGGGTTACACCTGAGAGTTTGACTGATCCTCCCCTCAATCCTTTGTTTTGTGGAGCTTACTAGACAGTTGATGAAACCCAAAATGGGTCACAGCCTTTTAGGACATGGCAAGAGTAATAAAAGCTTAATGTTGACCTGAATCTCAGGTCGAGGAACAACATCACCGAGCCTCATGTGGCATTGGATCAAAAGAGGTTTAGCAACATGAAAAGTTGGTGACATGTTGTATTTTAAGGTGTTAGTGTATGATGTTGGCATGATGTCATCTCCTGCTCTCTTGCAGGAAAGGCAAAGAGGTGCCTCCGTCATTCAAGCACTTCTTCAGCAGCGCCATGTCTCTCAGCTCCGTCAACGTGTCAGGAACCAAGCTGCCGCCAGAGGCCCTCAAGTGAGAAAAGGATTCATCCACTTTTAATGTGTCTAAGGAGCAGCTCCTTCTGCCCCACTTTCTATGTCTCCCATATTGTTTTATCACCTTCAGTAAGATGTCACTTGTCTTGGCAGCCTATATCAGCGAGAAGCTGTGTTAAAGGACACTAACTGGGCCCTTGCAGTTTAATATTACGCTGTCCTTTAAATGATGCTCTCCAGATGTAGGAAAACATCTTTAGTTACATGATGAATAGTCAATATTTTAACCACCTTTAAAACTTTAACCTCTCGGTGTCTTTGATTTTAAGCTGTGATTGTTTCTTAACCGCATATAATATCCGTGTTTTAGAGCTCTCCTGCTCGGCCTGGCAAGTAACATCAGTGTGAAGGACGTCTCTCTCGACCTCAGCTGTTGTGAGGTAAGGCCAACAGAGACACGCGCCGCTGTCAATTCCTCTCTTGCACTTTCTGAAATTGGTAGTGGTTTCGTATTGGATCATTCCCGCATGGCTGCACGTCATCTGGTTTGGGTGGATTTATATTTATTGTAGAAAAAAGGGGACAGTGAGGTCAGGGTATGGAACTTTTATGGCACCAACCGAATTGTCTCGACTCTGTCGAGTATCAAAAAATGACTTTCTTTCCAAACCAGAATTTAATACCTAAAAAGTTAATCTCATCTGCATTAGTGAGCCAATAAGCATGCAACGAGCTTGTTGTGCAAAGATCTAAAAGTGCAGGTGAAAGGTTAGGTTACACCTAAGTCAAGGTTTCGGTAACAAACCATTTAATGATTCCCAGGCCTTGGGGACAGATGTGGTGGCAGGGTGCAATCTCTATGAATGCTCCGTTGCAGTGATTTCTGTCAAGTGATGTGTACACACTGGAATCGTGCTATTTTTTTTTTGTTTTTTTTTGGTCTGATTTATACTTAATCATGTGAATATTTCCTGACACATCTGAAAATTAAATGTTAATATCACAACTGTTGAGTTGGAGCTCCTTAACATTCATGAGAGCTGTCGCAAACAGCTGTACCTACAGTACACTGAATGGCAGCTCAGTGATGCTGATAACATTGTAGGTCACTAGCTCAGTTTGAGCATAATGTTGCAAAATACCATGAAAGCTGTCTTGATTAATCAAAATGCAATGATCAGTGGGTTTCAGGGTGTTTGTTTTTGTGGTTTGAGTAATTTATTCTCACAGTTTCTCTTACTGGCAGCGTCTGCATAAACACACTTGTTTGTAAAGCTTGACTGATACTCAATTTTTGGGTCAATGCTGAGACCAAAATTGGGTAGTGAAAATTTTATGCAATCTACACATTTGATTTTTGCAGTGATCCCTCAAATGTGGCCCTCAAACACTTGTGACAGAGATATGTAACAGAGGCAGGATTTTTTACAGTTTAACAACAAAAGTCTGTTGTCTAAAATTACATCAGTGTACTGAAACAATAAATGTCACCGGGAATTTAATCATTATAAATTACCCCAAGCACCTTTGTCTGCATTATCATCTCTTTAAAATATGAGGTTGCATATTGGTGCATACAGGACAGAATGCATGACAATATCAATATATCTGGCTCCACTTGTTAGCTCAGGTTTGGCGCATGTTTTTAATAGTTTGAAGAAAATTCTGGCCCAATGCAATCAGCTTTTTAGGATCCACTCCAAAACCATTTGACAGACCAGTGATACTGTTAAGAGGCTGTATAATGGAATACTTGGCAGACAGCAGGTAGGGGCGGAGGGGGAGAGATGTACAGAGGGGTTAGGGGGTGGAGGTGGGGGCTGGGTTTAGTTTCCATCTCTAATTGTTTCTGCACAACTCTCTCTCTCTCTCAGACACACACACACACACACACACACACACACACACACAGCAGCCTCCTCGCCCTCATCTCCTCCCCTGCTCGCACAGAAAAAGACAGCTTGCTGCAGATTCAATGGGATTGCTAAAGATAACACATGAATACAAATTACACAGGAAATCCAATTCCACGTTCCCATAGAAATCTTCCCAAACTGGAGCTGCGGGGGGAAATGATGCGTTCCGTCCCTTTTTGAAGTCTTAATGAAGCGTTTGGCGGAGGCAACCCAAAACTGCTCTGCGAGTGGGTTGACGGCATGCAGAATAAGGCCTGTGCACATGACTTCTGTCGAGAGTGTCTGTGTGAGCGTGTGTGTCACTGGATGTGTGCTTTGAATGATCATTAAGCATCTGTGTGTTTTGTTGCTGGTAATTGTTGGCGTGGCCCTGACATGCTGTTCTCTCCCCCTAATGCTTCTGTAAGCTTGGCCATTGTGTAAGTACCAATGTGCTCCCATCTTAATAATTAACATCCTGCTCCTCCTCATTTTATTTGCATATCTGTTTCGGCCGATATTGTAATTTTCTGCTCCCATCCTGATCCTATTCTTCTTCTCTGCGTCCATTTTTCCATCGACATGTGCAAAACAGTCTTCAGCAACATCTCACTGCAGTTGCTCTGAATGCTCTCTGCTGGTGTTTTAAATAATTGGTATTTCCATTACTGTGTGTTGAAGCCAGAAGCTCCTCTATTTGCATGTCTCCCCTATTTAGTCGTCTGTCCTTAGAGGGTGAATGCATGTTTCACCTCGGATTCTTATGCAGCTGGCTTTGTTGTTTTCACAGGTTAATAAGATTAATATAGAGCTTAAATCTCATATTGGCAAATTTGTACAAACCTATGCCAACCTGTTTTGGGAACACCGTGGCATTTATGTTAATCTGTGTTAGAGCAGGATCCCCCACAAGCTGTCTTTTTCTAGCAGTAGTGCAGCAGGCAGTTAACAGGACTCATATTCCAAGTGTTCAGGGTGTCTGTAGGTAAATTCATCAGTCTTTTAATTCATTTCTTCAAAATGAGTAAAGCTCTTCTGCGGGAAGCTTTTAAACCTACCACTGAAGTTTTTAATTCATATTGATTCATACCTACATAAAATCGACCTCTGAACGAGACCACACCTGCCTCCAGTGCTTCAATTATTGTCCAAATATCTCAAAACATCTTGAAAAGGTCTTAAAAATGCAGAAAATCTATGTGGTTTAGACACCCAGGTGTTATAGGCAAGTTACCTTAAATGAACCAGCCGCACTCTGTATTTACTGTGTTCGGTGTGTGTGTGTGTGTGTGTGTGTGTGTGTGTGTGTGTGTGTGTGTGTGTGTGTGTAAAACTCACCATCTCATCTTTCCAGTTGCGGTCAGGAGGTTCTCAAATCCTTGAAGGTTGTATCGCTGAGATCCCAAACATCTCCAGCTTAGACATCTCTGACAATGGTGAGATCACAGCTTCTATGCATAATGTACCAAATATTTATTGAACTTTTAAACACTTACCTCATCATGAGTCCTCAGATTGCATCTTTACTATCGTCTTTAAACCTTTTTCTCTACACCCAGGCCTGGATGCAGACCTGTCCACTCTTCTGGTGTGGTTAGCCAAGAACCGATCCATCAGGCACCTCTCTCTGGGCAAGAACTTCAACAACATCAAGTCCAAGTAAGAAATCAGTGCAGTTTGTGGAGGGTGGACAGCTTGTGTGAACAATTTGGGTCTGAGAGAGAAACATTGGTGGTCAGGCCCGGGTTTGGTTTATCTGTGGCTTCCTGTGACATAGTTCAGTCTGTCATGGACGACAAAACACTGCTGTCGGATTCAACTTAAAGGGCCAAAACATAAACTCACATAAAAAAGACCACTGACACGGTTTGATCTTTAAAATACCACATTGCACTGAAGTCTTTGTTGTTCACTACACAGGTTGATGGATATAGTGACAACAGATATACAATTACACATTATATTACACATTATACACATTATATTCCTATAGACTTGGCCTGTACAAGGTAGTTTCTAAAGAATGTTCACTCAGTGCGATCATCCTGTCTTTCTTCTTCCTGACACAGAAACCTTGCCCCAGTGTTGGACAGCCTGGTCCATATGATTCAAGAGGAGGAGTCGGTGAGTTTTTTATTTCTCTCTCTGTCTGTCTGGCTTTTGTGAGGGACAGCAAATCACTGAATCTCCACCAGCTGCTCTGCAACTGACCTCTGACCTCTCCGCTGAAACTGCTGTGGATATAGTAACCCCAGAGCGATCGATGAAGTATCAGATTCAATGGACACTATGTGGTTTATAAGAGCTGTAGTAAAACATTCATGCTGTTTTACTCGGGTGCGTAAAGTTAGATCATAGAATGTAATCTGGACATTATTTAATCTGTTCTGAAATGATAGTAGACTGACCGGCATCGTAACTTTTTATTGCCCGATGAACACTGCTTGCTGATCATCATCGTCTCTGTTGAAAGCTGAGAAGTTACCCAGAGTTGATGGCTTAGCCTCTGCACTTCCTCTGTCCATTAGATGTTCTCTCCCTCTTTCTATCCGTTCCCACAGGGGGAATTATTTAGATTTTACAAGATGCTGAGTAAGCTATCATTTTTTTCAATTGCTCTGAAAACCTGCAGTAAAATAAAAGGATTTTCTCCCGCATAACGCTGACTTTCTGTCCCGCAATCAATCTCACTCATGTTATCTCTCTCTCCATCGTGGGAGCTGTAACACATTTTGCCCCAGTGCCTGCTGCCTGCCCTTTTTTCATGTCCCACAGAGGTGGATGTGCTAGATTGATGGTCCAATCGAGCTGCTTTGTGTCAGATGGGCTCTTGATGCTTGTAGTGTGTGTGTGTGTCTGTGTGTGTCTGTGTGTGTCTGTGTGTGTCAGATTATTTGTATGAGCTGGCTATCTGGCTCTGCAGGCAGGAGAAAAGAGAGAGGGAAAGGAGGGAGAAACTTAATGGATGGGTCCATAGTAAGAGGTTCAAGGTCAGAGGTCAAAGGATGTTCAGTCGAGATGGATAGTAAAAAAAGGAACAGTAGAAAGAGAACGTGGCAGAGAATTAAGGTTGTGTAGAGTAGAGAGGACAGCTAAAAGAGAAGGTCTTGTTGGTTAAAGGATCTGTGGTCCATAGGTTTGTTTGAAGCAGGGAAGAAAGTGTGCACTTTTATGTGCGTGTGTGTGTTAGGGAGACAAGTGTGTAGCCAGTCTCCTGGGTCCCTTACGGCCAGAGTTGACGTGCAAACACAGATAAGTGAAGGCCTGTAGAGATAACGAGTTTCAAATGTTATTCTGCAGCATTTTTCCTGCTCTGCCTCTCTCAGATTGTGTCACAGCTCCAGGCAGCACATCTACCTGCTGTGTTTCTGTGTCCTGGCCTGAGTCCAGGCAGTTTAGTCCTGAGGTACCTGATTGCTGCCAGAATATAAACAGATACACAAAGTGTAAACTGTGTCTCATTGCGGAGGCGGTGCACGTCTGCTTCATTAAAAGGAATAGTTTGTAATAGTTGGTTGAAAATATTGGTGTTTCTCTCACATCTGTGCAGTTAAATCGAGCAACACGTGAGCTTAGCTTTGCTTGATGACTGGAAACCAGTTTTGTTTTATGCTAAGCTAATGACCTACGGGCCGTAGTTTCATACTTGATGCACAGACATGAGACAGGGTAAAACATTTTCTGATCAAAGTCTCACCCAGAGCTCTTTTTTTAATCCACAGAAAGAACTTGTCACAAATAAAGAGGAAAATAATTAGAAATTTGCAGAGATCTTTTATATATTTTAGATTGTCAAGTACAATACATGAAGTGAGAAAAATAAAATGTGAATCTTCAAAAACAAACAAAGAAACATCTTACCTTGTTCTTTCTGCAATATGTTATAAATCTGTAATAAACAAAGAACAATCAACAGAGTCCATTTTGATCAGCAGCTCTTCCACCATATTTATAAAAAAACACATATTCACATATGTGGAGCCCAAAGCACCATAATAGTTATGATCAGTCTACATTTGTTGATGTCATGCTTTGGAGATGGAAGTAAGAAATCAGTAACAACCTAACTCGCACAACCCCAATGATAATAACAATTCTTTAGTGTTTGAGAAAAAGTAATCATCAAAAGCTCCATCTTCCCCTCTCCCGAGCTATCACAGATGTAGTGGACAGACAGGATGGTATATTGCAGAGCACTGCAAGATAAATGAGTTCATCAGAATATTAAACACCATTCATCATTTTATGGACGTGCATTAAACAGATTAATTTGTCTCTGGTATAAGGTCACTTTTAGTTACGTGTCTTGGGTTACAATTTCTCATTTTCTTGGTTTTATTAAACATGACGAGGATGCAATCATTTCTTCATTTTAGTTATTAATAATGGCTGAGAGTCTGAGCTGCTGCAGCTGCAGAAAGTCATCGGCCATAGTAAGGAGCAGGACTTGTGATTACTTTTGCCGGCACAATATACAGATAATATCACTGAAGACTTTTCGTCTTCTACATTTACTGACACAGTAAAACCAGATGTTGTTGGTGCACTGGATATATGTACGAGAAAGAATTTTTAAACCAGATTTTTATTCTCATTTATCTGTTAGAAACAGTGTGAAAACTCAGTGTTAGTGATCTTGTTTCTACTTAACATAGCTGGAGAAAGAATAAGATACCGTGGCTACCGGTCCATAAACTTGTACCTATTTGAATTTGCATGTTTAACATCTGCTCCGAGCTCCAGAGGAGCACATGCAGCCAATAAATAATACTGTCTCCAACCTCAGACAAGACATAAAAAGGTAATTTTCTGCCTGTATAACCACGCTGATGCTGTTCCTCTCTACGCTGATCACTTCACTTTATCAGCTCAAAGACAAAAGATTCATTAGAGAGGAAAATATGTTTAGCCTCATAACTCACCCCTCATTTATCATCATTGCTTAGTTTTTTATAGCAAAGAGTTAGTTATTGCTGTATGGTTTTGCATCTGTGTGTACTATTTGAGCATGTGTTACTGCCAGCACTGTGTTAATCCATGTGGAGGTGGAGTCGTATTTAGATTTTTCCCTGTTGGTGATGCCAAAGGAAGCCGTTGTATTGTTGTGACTTCCAGCTGATGCATGTTCTGAACATGTATAATCTCTTCCCTGTGTGCGCTACAGTTGGAGTGTGTGCTACATGGAGTGAATGCAATGATCAATACTGATCAAAAGTAGTACTCAAGTAGGGTTCAGAGACCCTTGTGCTCTACTTTTACTTCTACTCCACTGTAGAAGTTTGTAATTGAATGACAAGTAGAAAATGAAAGGTGTGTTTTTGGGGGTGAAAAAAAAAATCAAATTCAGAAATGAGCATTTTACAAATCTGGCACTAGAGCTAATATGTCAGTGCTGCAAACTTTATTTTTCCAGCCTCAGACTAGTGGAAAGTTATGCAAATTATCATCTGTCATCAGTGTTCTTCTACTTGTTGTACCAACGCTCCTCTGAACTAACTGACTTCTGACCTACTGTTCTTCTAGACCTGAAATGTCTTGTGCATATTCTTAGACCAAAAACAGACACAGGGCCTGAAATTAAACCTGACATCAACCTGTTAGCAGCTACTGTTAGCCTTTGCAAGTTTTTGTGAGGACGGCCCTCAGGAGTCTCCAGCTGTGTAAATGCCATGCATCATAGAGCAGCTTAACTCTGCTGAACAGACGGGCGCTGTTGGACACTTGTAAACCTTTGTACCATTCTCACATCTCAGAGAAATCCACTTGATCTTTTGCTGAATTTTTCATTTGGCCCTGTGGAGGTTTGAATGATAATGCCGTTGACATTTGAGAGAAGTCTCTTTCAAGTCCCGCTATCATGGGATAAATGTTTAATTGAGGTTTGCTCTTTAGAGTCAGCAGCTGCTGCAGGAACATGGAGTTTAATCATTACTGCTGTATTTGCAAAAGATGTAGCTGGAGGACAGGCCATTTTAAAATCAAAGACTAATTAAAAACTGAAATTCTAGGCAGTTATTTGTCCTAAAATCTTTCGAATGTTATGAGAACCTTTACTTTCATTGTTTAAAGTGATTTCCAAAACCTCCAGAGACTTTTGTTATGGTTTCAAACTTGCTGTGAGCTCTGACAGTTGTGTCCGACTGCCTGCTCAAAGGAACTGCCAAAGATCACTGGGTGGGTGATGGAAACAAACAAAGTCAGCATTAAGCTGAATAAATAGAAAATGCAGGGAATCTAAGCATCCACGGACAGTGAATAAATTCAAGGACACTTGGGAAAACAGGCTGGCACTGTCTGAAAGAATATTGATGCTCTCAGTGACATAAATTACGATGGCTTTTGTTACACTTGGCAGTGATTTAACACGGGCCAAGAAAGCCCATTTTAAATGCTTGCTGGTGATGCCAAAGCTAAACACATAAAGGGGGGTGGCAGCTCATCAATTAGGATTCTACTGAACATCTGCAGGTGGCAGATAAACCAAAGAGTGTCCTGCTTTCCTATAAGTCTGTATTTTACCCTTTGATCTCTTGATATAAACCCTCTCTCAACACCTTTTCTCCTCTTCTCTCCTCACCCCAGCCCCTCACATCTTTGTCTCTAGCAGACTCCAGACTTAAGAGCGATCTCACCATTGTGCTGAATGCGATCGGCAGCAACTCCTCGCTCTCCAGATTAGACATCAGCGGGAATGCCATGGGGGACATGGGAGCCAAGATGCTGGCCAAGGCGCTGCAGATCAACTCCAAACTCAGGTCAGTTCAGTGTGTTCAGGGGTCAAACAGCCTGTAAACAGAATACAGTCACATTACATGAAATAAAACCAAATAAAATAGAAGACAGACTAAATTAAATAGGAAAACTTAACTGTAAACCCCCATACTTAGCATTTATAAGCACTACTGTGTGTAAACACTACATTTTTTTTTATAAAGCAGTAATGTAATTATGTACATATACGCACATGCTTTTAGAGATTATAAATGTACAAATGTAGTCCTCAAAAGACATTTTATGTTATAACAACTTCATGTCACTTTATTGTCATTCACATATACATTTGTGGGTACCCAATGAAGGAAGTAATTGACAGCTTTGTTAAATGCTTTCTGATCCATGGCAGCTTATATCTATTTATAAGACCAATACTGTTTATAAGCTTTTATTGAATTAAATAAGGGAAAAATAAAGGGGAAATTTCAGAAGATATTAAATAAACTACTGTGACTATTTTTTCTTGGGAAAAGACAGGTGAATTCATGAGTTGCAGCTCTGCTTTTGTCACATTGCGTGCCTCCCTGTGCAGGACTGTGATCTGGGATAAGAACAACACCAGCCCTCAGGGTCTTCAGGATGTAGCAGCTGCTCTGGAGAAGTAAGTAGTCTCGTCTGTAAATGAGTGTAAATGACATGGACAGAATGACCATGTCCATTTGGTGTGGGGCTTTCATTATCCACCTCAGCAGTGCAATATGTAAGATTTTTTGTTGAAAACATTCAGAAACTAGCAAACATGTTCAACAGTATGTGAAGAAATAACAGCTGTGACATTATGAAGTCTATGTATTGTGTGACACCTGGGAGGCCCACTCAAGTAAAGTGTATGTGTGGAAAACACTGAATATGCTGATGATCCATTTATTTAGTATACATGCACTGCTGTGCTGAAAACTTCTGAAGGGATGGATGTGTGGTTAGCTGTTGCAGCCCAGATGTCATGTGGCTTTGCGCTGAGCGGACGGAAAACCTTCAGGTGTGTTAATACAGGAAGAGAAGGAGAAAGGTGAGAGAGGAAGGAAGGGAGAGGGCGAGACAAACACAGGGAATACAACAACAAAGACTCAATGGCGGTAAAGAAGATGCTGAGGAAGGAAAAGGAAGAGCAAAAAGAACAGAGACAAAAAGTGCAGATATACCGCCTCTTCAGTCTGCGGAGCTCAATATTAAATATTCTGCGTGTGAGTGTGAAATGACATGTGAAACGACATCTCACTAAATTTGCTTCTGGGACACATTTGTACATCCTCCTCTCTCCTCTTTCTCTCATCTTCTCTCTCTGTTTATCATCCTCTCCCAGCAGCACCATTTCCCCTCTGAGTCTCTGTGTTGCATTATTGAAATAACAATTTTCTTCTCTTTTCCCTGCTCCTGTTCTCTATTCTCTTCAGCAGTGCTGTGTGTGTGTGTGTGTGTGTGTGTGTGTGTGTGTGTGTGTGTGTGTGTGTGTGTGTGTGTGTGTGTGTGTGTGTGTGTGTGTGTGTGTGTGTGTGTGTGTGTGTGTGTGTGTGTGTGTGTGTGTGTGCAGTTCATTTCCTTTTGGCAATTTCCTGATGTCTCTTGTGCTTTTTTTTGTCAGAAAACGTTTCATAATGCTTGACATTACAGTCTTCAGAGGTGTTCCAAGACTTCAATATACTCAATATGTGCAAGTGGGTATATATGAAGTGAATATAAAGAGTAATCAGCATTAAAAGTTATAGTCTGAAAACTTTTCAGCGATTAGAGACGTGCAGTTTTGAGGACTCATATAGGACGTCTCTCAAAGCATAATAGTTCGATGTCAGAAGACTTAGACTTTCTTTATTTGGTAGTAAACCAAATACCACCCCAAAAAAAACAATTTGTCGATAAAAAAAACTAAAATTGCCGGGTATTCTTTTGCACAAGCTCCTCTTTTGTGAGAGAAACAAATGTCTCCTTCAACATAAAAGACAGCACTTTCCTCTCTCTGGCTGTTATTATTCTGTTTCTACTAAAATGGAAAACAGTTTTTTTTTTCTGTGGTTGTAAAATGAAAAGAATCCTCTTAAAGCAGTGGCGATGGAGGCGGATGTTTTTGGGGAACTTGAAGGACTTGGCTGTGTCGATCGCAGCAGATATGCCAGTCGAAGCAGTGAGGGGATCTAACCAGACGGGTTCATACAGAAGTCAGATCTTCATTAGTAATGGCACCACGCTGCCTGCTGTGCTGCTTCACTGTGTGTGTTGTAAAGCCAGGCATATCTGAGTAAAGACCAATCAGTTTATCTTTGAGGATGACCACCATCAACATCTGACTCCTACTTTCTGCTTTGCCTCCAAACGCCCTCATCCATCTCCATTCTACTGTATCATCTCTTCTTCTCCATCATTCTATGAATGTTAATAATATGTGATGACCTCTATTTCAAGATCACTAACCTCTGTAATGGTGCCACTTCACTGCTCTATAATAGACCAGTGCGGGAGCAGCTGAGGAGCTGGGCCATATCTAATGCTGTCTGCGCGCACACACACACACACACACACACACACACACACACGCACACACACACACACGCGCGCACACACACACACAGTTTTATTTTTTCCCAGCACGGTGACGGTGTTACTGATTGATTCATACCCAGATATAAACATATATAAATCATTATAGTTACGGAACCATGACTTACAATTACTCTGTACGTCATGGCTCAATAAACACACTTCTTAAATGATAATTTAATGTAAAAGAAAGCCCACAAGAGGATGCATTCCACTGCACTCCTTTTGAACTATTGTACGATGTATAGTAAAATTACAAAAACTTCGGCTGTGAATCATTTTGCAATACACTATACAGGATTTGTTTGATCAAATGCATCACTTTTATTCATGATTTTTTAAAAGACTCTTTATACAAACCTGTCCCTTCCCTAACGTGAACTAACTGTGGACAAATGACCTCTGGCTGTGTGTCCATCAGGAACTACACCATTCGTTTCATGCCCGTCCCCATCATCGATGCCTCCCAGGCTCTGAAGGCCAGCCCGGAGAAAACAGAGGACGCTTTGCTCAAGGTTTGTTAAGCCTCCAGAGGTGTTGTCACAGTGTTATAGGATTTTTTTTTTTGTGAAGGAAACATGTTGTTTACATCAACTTAGGAATATTGAACAAAACATTTAATTATTCATGTTATTATGGTCACTTGATGACAAAAAAACTTGTTGGTTTGTTTTCATGACAATGGTATTGTGTTTCCTTCCCCAGATTGAGAGTTATCTCTACAGGAACCATGAAACCAGAAAATACCTGCAGGAACAGGCCTATCGGCTGCAGCAAGGCATCGTCACAACAACCACACAACAGGTGTGTAAACAAACGCTCCTTTCACACATGCAGTCCATCCCAGAAATGTTCAAGAACATTTATGCACAGGGTCACATGTAATTGGGAGAAGAGATAAATCCTTGTGACATATTTGAATACACAACCTGGTTATGGTAACAAAAAAAATGCACTTGTCTTGCAAACTGGACAGCAACAGCTCTTGCTTTGCCGTGTACTTAAAAGTAGTGAGAGAAATCTTCCCCTGCATACACACAGATCTAGCCTTTCCCTATCTGCTCAAGTTTTATGATGGTGGACATCCATAAATGTTGCATAACAGCCATCTGCTGGCTGTCCCTTCCTCTCTGAAGATGTCCGCCCACCTTGAGTCCAGGTCTTCTCCGAGGTGTCTGCCTGTAAAAAGGCAGTTTTTTATACCACTGTGGCCAAATGTTGGCTCATTGGCCAATGTTGGGTCCCTGAAAATTAATTAAAGAATGCAGTCTAAACATGCCCCACTGAAAAAAGGTTCATGAGATAGCCTTTTACTGGGAATTGTGCTATATAGATAACATAGACTTGATTTGATTTGAGTGTCTCTTGCTCACTCAAGTCCTTCATGTTTGTTTTTTGTCTTCCAGATGATTGACAGGATTTGTGTGAAGGTGCAGGACCACCTGAACTCTCTGAGGAACTCGGAGACAGACGTCGTCTTGGAGGACGTCAGGTCGGCAGAGAGCCTCATCAAAGATGCCCGGAACTCTAAAACGGTGAGGAGGGCACACATTAAATGAGAAAGTTTATGGAGATCAGTTGTCTCGTATTTTCCTACATCCTTTCTTTTGCTTCATATACCAAACCTGTGTCCTTGTTCCTTTGTCTACAACAGCTGCTCCCAAATCTCTACCACCTTGGATCGGCTGCCAGAGAGGAAGTGAACAGTTCGTCAGTGGGACCCATCCAGGAGAAACTGGAGTCCATGGCTGGGGAGGTGACAAATGTCATGGACCAGCAGCTACAGGTAGAGTCAGAGCAAAATATAATGATGAATCATAATGAAACAAGTCAGAATAATCTCAGTTATCTCCACTCCCTCCAGACTCTGTTGGAGTCAATGGTGGATGCAGCAGAGGCTCTTTGCCCCCATGTGATGAAGAAGAGTAACCTTCGTCAAGAGCTAATGAAAGCCAGTTCTTCCAAGATGGTAGTACCCAAAAGCTTTGTGACCAAAACCCTCCTGGAGCAGTCTGGGGTGGATATCATCAACAAGATGAGGTCTGTGTGTGTGTTTGTGGGTTGAATAGTGTCAATAGTGCCTGTAGACATTTAAAATATGGTTCAATGAGATCTTCCGGTGACCTCCTGTCACAGTCTTCTCCGTCACCTGACCGTCAGGATCTTTTTCTCTGTGTGTCAGTGAGGTGAAGCTGAGTCTGGCATCCTTCCTGTCTGATCGCATCGTTGATGAGATTCTGGAGTCTCTTTCCACTTCCCAACTCACTCTGGTAAGATTCAGTTCAACTGGCTCATTCATTCATTCACAATGGTTGTTAATTTCAGCCCTTTAAATCAGCTAAATCAACTTTCATTTAACCTTTTCGTATTTCAGTCTTTTCACTTTTGGTAGAATAAGCATGTTCATTTAGTCTGAATCTCTTCTTTTCACCTTTTTACATTCTCCCCCTTTACTGGCTGTCTTCTTTCCTCCACTCTCGTCCTAACAGGCAGATCATCTTGTGCGACGAGGTCGTCCCCTGGTGCAGCAGGAGTCTGTGGATCTGGATGTCCCGGAGGAAAAGATTCCCAAAAGGGCGTCAACCGAGATACTGGAGGCCGAGAGGCTGGAGGATCTAGAGACATGCATGGTAGGTTTGGGTCTATCCATGACTTATTTATAAAGAATCAACACAAACCATCTAAACAAAGCTGAAACCAAGTGTGAACCAAGAGTGCCACTAGTTTATCATTCTAGCTCTAGGTGTCTTATGTCTTGGAGGGATTTAAATTGAAATTAGTTCATTATAAAAACAACCTGTTTATTCTTTCTTAACACCAAGTTACATGTGGTTGTATTAGACAAAGGTAAACAATTACAGCTGGCTGAATGTAATCCTTTAATGGGAGCAACGGACCTTGAGGATTCACGATGGTATTTGTATAAGCATCTGTCTTGATGTTCAGCAAACTGAACTTTTGGTGTAAGTTTCAGCTTACTTTGTGAATATTTCATGGGTCTTAAGATGGAGATTTGTTCCTTTTTAACCTCAGATTTGTTGCAGAAAGGCAGCATGGGTTTATAAAAAGTTGTATGTGACCTGTGCTGTACAGTAAATGCAGGCTGCACTCAGCAGGAAGCTGCGTGTCCTTCTGTCTGGTTCTGTCTGTCCTCTGGTGTCTCACCCCTCTTCCCATCTTATATTCCTCCACTTTCTCCTGTTTCACAAGAACTGTCTCAGCTCTCTCCTTCGTGTTATGTCTTCACCAGGCTTTACTGTGTGTTGTCTTTCTTCCTCTTCAATCTTCTCTTCCTCTCTTCTTCCTCCTCTCTCCACCTTTGCTCCACGGAGACTCTGTGCTGCACCAGTGTAAGTAACTCTGGACTGTCCCTCTTCAATCTCCTTCCAATCCACTCTTCTTTTCGTCCTCTTTCCCCTCTCCATGTCTCTTCACTGTGCCTGCCTGCTACACACTTCTCTGTGCTGTAGCTTTTTCTATAGCACAAAGGGTCTCCTGTGTTTAAAATATTGATCCCTGTGATTTATGTTAAAGTTAGTGTAGGAGAAGCTGCAGTATAGTAGGATGCATTTATCGCTCACATCTCCATATTATCTTTCACACCGTTGAATGCCGGCTATTGAAAATGGTTACTTTCCTTAATGCATCCAGCCGCATTGCACTGCTCCTCTCATCACCACCTTGTCAATGTGGATCACGGTACAATATATCTTAATGTGCAACATGTGTTAGGCTGCTACTCTGTGTACTATCGATGTACTGTATGAAGACAGTGGAATTAGTTTTATGTTCCTTTGCTGCCCTAATTCTCTTGCTTTACATATTAGGATACCTCAGTGTCTGTCTACATGTAGGTCTAATATGTTTGTGTTATTCTAGCTTACAGAAGTGTTTGTGCGCGTGTGTGTGGTAGAGAAAATCATTAAAGATGATTTCCTCTGTTAGTCATGATTATGTTTAGACTGTTTTCATTAAATGTAGTGACGTTTGGTCTCAGAGCAGCGGCTGATATATAGTGTGTTTGAGTAAACTGTGGACAGAATCCTGAACAAGACATCAAGATCCAACGGCCACCGTTAGCTTGTCTTTAGCTCCATTTTTGCTTATATTGCTTGTTAGTTTGTTCTCCCAGGATGTTCTCATTCTGAAGAAGAAACCTGGCTTATCAAACTGAAAGCTCAACCAGTCTCGAATGATGGACATTACAGTTAAAATAAGGTGATGACAGCTGCTATCAGTTGTACCTGATTATCTTCTCTTGTTTCAGATGACTCCCAAATCCAAGAGGAAGAGCATCCACAGCAGAATGCTGCGGCCAGTGTCTCGTGCCTTTGGTGAGTTGTTGTTATTTGTTTAGTTTTTTGTAAACAATTTGATGGTTTATATTTCATGACAAATTAGAATCAAATAGCACATCATCATTCTACTTTATATTTTAAAAATCTCATTTGAGTCCTTAACAGTATACTGCCAAATCAGGTTTTGCCACTGTTTTATTGGTCACATCCATATATCAATAATATATCAATTATTGTGACAGGCCGAATTTGAATCATTCTGTATTAACTCTATCAAAAAATTATTCTACACCGACGCTATTTAGACCTGGTGGTGAGAGTACACTTGAACAATGAATGTATCCCTAAGTACAAACCTACTAATGACCGTCCGACCAACAGAGATGGAGTTTGACCTGGATAAGGCCCTGGAGGACGTCCCTGTCCACATGGAGGACACTTCATCTCGAACGCCACCTACTCCGTCTCATGTGCTGCCAAAACTGGAGCATCGTCCGTCGGGAGGGATGGTGGAGCTGCCGTCTGAGGAGGAAAAGAAGCTGCAGCACTTCACCAAACTACGACCCCGCCGGAACAAGAAACAGCATTCCAGCAAAGTACCCGTGAGTCAAACTTTATTGGCTGAGGAAGCACAGTCTTAAGACTTTGGTTATCTCCAGAAGAGGAATACTTTAATTTAATTGCAAAACAGAAATGATTGAAACAGGAATGGACTATACACCAGATACTCAGGAATCAGATCGGCTGTTCGCCAGATGTTCCAGACATGTTATCACATTCTTCAACTTCTTCTTTCAGCAAATCAACAGTGCTCCATCTCAGGATGGGGAGCAGAATGGCCTCATGGGAAGGGTGGATGAGGGTGTGGATGAGTTCTTTTCCACAAAAGTCACCAAGATGGATTCCAAGTAAGGATAACACTTTTCTATTTTCGATGATACGTCTCTCACTTTTCATATACATTAAAGATGTGAAATCTCTTGTCCTCCTTACGAGTTGTCTTTCATTCTGTGTCCTCTCAGACGTTCCCTGAAAAGCTCAGAATCTCAAGATGGAGAGAAGAAGAAGAGTAAAGGCGGATTCCTCAACCTCATCAAACGCTCTTCCAAATCTGACAAATCGGATAAATCGGACAAATCAGATAAGTCTGACAAAAACCAGTCAGCTGCATCAGCTTCATCCTCCACCTCGACACCAGCTTCCACCATCCCTGAGGAGCCCTCCTCACCCAAGGTGGCATTAAAGAGCCCAGCGCCTGAGACAAAGTCCAGGTATAGCGTTTAAAACTGAACAATTTTTGTGTTCCATTCAAAAGTCAGTCCCAGTGCTCCATTCGAACGGTTATTTTCCAATATTTCCTGTCTTTAACTGCAGAGATGCTTCCAACCGCTCGCAGCCGACAGACTACAGCAGCAGCTCCGACCGCTCAGAGGAGCTCAGGACGCCGGACTCCATCGACGAGCCCTGGGAGGTTTCGGACGGCAGGGGCAGTCCTCAGGGAGGCAGGCGGTACCCGGGTTTACAGATGATGGGTAGCGGCCTCCTGGCAGAGATGAAGGCCAAGCAGGAGAGGAGAGCATACAAGGTGAGATGGTTTAAAAAAGTAATCACTGAGGTTACAAGGACAGACAGCAACATGTGTCAAATGTCTTGTGCCTGTTTGAGCCTGAAAAGAAGAGATGATGCTGACTTTCTACATTGAATTGATAATCCCTTAATTCACAGAGTTGGATTTGAAAAATATCGAGAGGAGTGAGAAGGAGGGCGGACATCAGAGAAGCCATGGGGGAATATTTTCACACGTAATGTCAAGATAAGGTGACAGTTAAAGATAAACTACCAAAATAAAGTCAGAGGTTTTATGACAGTTCTATGGCAGTCAGATATAGAAGGCTTAAAGAAGCAGACTAGGGTGTTTTAAATAAGATCGTATTTGACTTTGTTTTGGAGACAAAGTGCTGGAGGTGTTCAGTCTCCACTTGTCAGAGCTGTTTTGTTCAACACTCACTAACTGGTGCATTCCAGCTCAGAGAGCACTCAAAATAAGAAGCAAGAGATGGAAGCACGAACGGCTAATGGACGGGAGGAAGACAAGAAAAAAGCCGATATGCAAATATTCTGTCATGACTCACAGCAGGAGACCAACATCGTGGGAATATTTCACCTACTTTGAATTCCCAAATTCACTTAAGAGGCCTTAAAGCGCTCTCTGTTCCTTCACCTCCTTTGCTCTCTCTTCTACACTCACTCGTTCATTTCCTCAAAAGCAAAAGAAGCGAGTGTGTTATTTGAGATAAATCATGGTGTGATTTAACACGGAACCTCATTTGTCAGATGACACTGACAGGATGACAGGGCAATAACTGTGTGATTTGAGAACCACATCTGTGAAATGTGAGTTGATGGTAGCACCTGTAGGCATTTCAATGCTATGTGTTCGTCCCTTTGTGGTTATTGCACTACTGTGTGCGTGCTTGTGTGTGTGTGTGTGTGTGTGTGTGCACGCAGTAAGAGGTTTATGGTGTTTCGCAGCGTTAGGGTTTTTTCTGACCTTGTATCAGTAGCACTAAAGCCTCTCCTGCCATCTGCTTGTTCTGGCTGGCTTCCAGGCGTGTGCATGTGTGCCTGCGCGCGTGCGCGTGTGTGTATGCCGATAAAATGCAGAGAGAGATATTATGGAGGCAGGAGGTTATTAATACAAAGCTTGGGCGTATGAGCCAGGTTTTCTAACACAAAGGCGCCCCCTTCTGTTAAAATGTTGCCTCGCAGTGTATCGTGTACATGCAGTGTTACAGCACTGCACCTAAATAAAATAAGAGCTTGACACTAAATATATGCTGTATGAAATTGTGAAAAATGGACTGCACTGTGTAGCAAATATGTTGGACTCAAATAGACATTTTGTGCACTGTTTGTATAAGGTGTATTTTATAACACATCCAATGTCTTGTCCTTGTGTCTCCTCCAGTCTTCCAGCCCTGACAGGCCCGACAGCAACGCAACAGGTAAGCTAGCTGTTATATCTGTTGAGATAAACATGGAAAATAAATTAGAGGAGCAGCTATAAATCTGGGGGCGGGGAAGCTAACTTTAAAGTAAGTTCATCCAAAAGTCAATTAAAGGTCAGCCAGTTAAATCCAAGGCTCTGGAGATCCAAAATTGATCCAAAATTGATTTTTTAAATATGTCCTGGTTTGCTGTTAAGCTCCAGAAATGTTCCATGGAGTTGATAAGGACTTTTCATTTTTGGGTAAACTTATTCTTTATTCATGCAGGACTGCAGCTGGTTTTTAGTATTTGGATTATTTTCGTGGTTTCGTAGATTGTTTTACTGCCCACAAAATGCATGGATAGTTTAGTCATGAATATTGCCATTTTTGCTTTTCATGTTTTGGATCGTTCATACATGATTTTTGGATGTAATCTGGACTTTTTAAATATCTCAGCAGGCAAGTCCCAGCCCACCATTTCAGAAAGCAGGTCTCCCACCAGCTCAGTTAATAAATCAGACCCCGGCTCTCCGGAGAAGACCCCTCCGCGTGGTGAGGCCAGGCCTGAACCGGCCCTTCGTCTCAGGTCTACATCGTCGTCAAGTTCCCCTGGGGGACCAGTAAGTCCGAAACCACCTGTGCCACAGGGAGCGAAGCCCGCGCTGGCTGCCCGACCCACCATCCCCCAGAAGCCGCGGACCACCAGCAGCAGCAGGAGCATAGGTACATCTGAATGACATTTTTTGCTTTTAGATGACACAGCCATGGTCACGTTGTGCTTGTTGAGTATATTTTTTTTTGTGAGCTTTTATGACAAATAAGACAAAATTTGTTTCCTGCTGATTTTGCCCACAGACGAGGGCTCAGATTCACCCAGCAGTGGCAGCGTGTCGCCGAAGGTCTCAGCTCTCACTCCCACACTAAAGAGGATGCTGTCTGAGAAAGACAAAGATGGCCTGCAGTCGGGAGGCTCTGCCAACAAAACCACTCAGGATGGTATGTCACGAATATCTGTCAAGATCTTCTACATAGCCCATTCTTTCCTTTTGTGTGAATGCGAATCGATAAGCAGATTTCCCCTACACAGACTGCAGATGATTAATGTCACTGTCAGGATCTGACTCATATTTGCCTTGTTCCTGTGGAGGTTGTCGCCTGTGTGCATGTGCAGTATTGACAGACTGATAGATTCGGGTCAAACCTCTCTCTCAGTCCCACTGCCTTTCATGTATTATCTATTATGTAACAGACAGCTGGCTTATCTTTTCATGCCTGTCTCCGTTCTCATGTCTCGTGTCTCCTTTGGTCTTGTTTCCTTCCCTCCCTCTCTTCCTTTTTTTTTGCTGTACATTATCAGTGACTGCCTCTGGTGCCCGTCATATCTGATTCACATTTGCGCTCAGGCAAATGTGAATTTATTCTGAAGCTGCTGGCTACTTGATTTGTTGGTTCTTTGGTTTGTTGCCCAGTAGAGGTTTAATAAAGTCAGCGTTGTTTTTTTGTAAAAATACCGAACGGTTCCAGAGAGACTTACAAGCTGTGGTGGCCAGTTTCAGTCTGCAGCCAGCGCAGTCTTGCAACCTTAGCACCAATAGAGGTGAACCTAGAACCCAGAAGTTATCTTACCTGGTAATTCAATTTAATGACTGTGTCACACAAAATGTAGGACATTAACGGCATATTATCTAATTCTGTGTCAATAGAATAGAGCTGTTAGGTGGCAGTATAGATACGTGACTTTTCAATAGCCTCTATGCATTATCAAGAATACTCAGGTGGAAAGAGCAGGATCCTCTTCAGTGACTAACTCAGTCTGTCCCAGCATGCACTGGGCAGAGAGTGGGTTAATGTTCTGAACAGACCAGAAGTCCATCACACTGAGAATGATGCATATTAAAAGAAATGAACAACTTTGTGTGATTCGGCCTCAGTATTTCCTGGCTGGATAAAGTAGAGCTGGAAGTAGTAGACTCCTGGAATGTGCTGAAGACACAAACCTAACTCCCGAGGAAAGGATCTTTATCCGGGTAGCATCCATAGTTTCTATAAATGTGTGTTGCTTTAATCATGCTGTCCTTTGCACATTTGCTCAGCCTTTTCCGGGTCCCCTTTTTTCGTCAGCAGGCTCTTCTTTACTGTATACACATAAGTACACACAGCTGGAAGCACAGGAGAGCTGGCTGCATGAGTTTTGTCCAGGCTGCACTATAGTGATTCAGTCTTGCGGCTCTGCTCTTTGAATCCCTGGTACTGTGATTTTCTGAATTCATATAAACCAATATAAAGTGGGTGCTTGAGGTGCTTTAAATCACTTCCTTTTTTAGTTTATATTTAACTGGCTGGTATAGAGAGAAGAAGTCACGCTCCCTCCTGTGAGACCTTATCGTGGGAAGAATTTGTACAATAGTCAATGAGGAGAATGGATTTTTAATCCCCTTTGAAATATGGCATGAATTACACTTATGATTTTTGTCAACTGTCAAGTAAAAGTCTAGAAATTTGCAGTGTGTCATGATGAAAGTAAAACATCTAGTTTTGTGTGAAACCGCTCTTTGAACATCATAGTTTCAGTGTTTGGCTCAATATACACCAGCTGCTGTTACCTCAACACTGAAAAATTATTAAAAATATGTAAATCGCAACAAGTATGGCCATATTGACAACAGCAGTTATGTTAAAGGAGAGCTGGTCAGTTTTGCAATTTAGCCAATATACAGTACCAGCTCTAAAAGGTTTCAGTCATGGGTTTTGGTGAGTGTTAAACCAGACAAAGTCACATAAGCGCCTGTTGGCTGTGTAGTCTTTCTAAGCACTTAGTTTTATGACAAACTGCAACTTTCAAATTAAAGATTGTTTTTTAAATTCATGAACATCGTCTCGAACATCGAACATCATGGTTCTTGCCATTCACAACCATATGTCTTCAGAAATAAGGTCCCCGGAAGGGGCGTGACATTGCCTCTCTATTAGAAGATGAGCCGATTGCAATATTATAGTCAACATCAATATATACCAAAAAAAAGTACCAATCCAAACCAAACATCCAAATATGTTTTTAAATGATTTTTCATTTCTTTTTCCTTCTCCATCTCATCTCTCCCCCTTCCTCTTAGCATTGTCAGCAAGTCATTTTCATCTTCTCTCTCTTGTTTTCAGTGAGGACGGGCTCTGTGTCGGACTCTGTTCAGCGACCCAGCCCTCTCCGTACCAACTCTGAGGATCACGGCTCCATCAGGACCAAGGACCAATCTCCAAATCCAGACAAGGCAGCGGGAAAGAAGTCATCAGACTCTGGGGAGGAGGCAGACAAAAACTTTATTTTGATATGAGTGAGATAAACATTGATGAGCCTCAAGTGTTTTCTTTTAGAAAAGCAACTAAGGGGGGAATCCGATGGATATATTTTGGTTTATATTAGAGGTTCTACCTGCAGGTCCTGTCTGACCACACAGTATGAATCATGTTTGGTCTGCAGGAAAACCTGCTGTAGTATCAGGTAATACACAGTGTCAGATTTTATTTCATTTGGTTGTCCATGATGAAGTTATTGCTAACACTTGGGGGGATATCCTCATTACAGTTTTCAGTAACATCGCTTCACCTAGTAAACCAAACTGTGCATAGTCTCCGAAGAGCTTCCTTCTCACAAACCTACTCTCTGAAATCCTCTTAAAAAAAAAAAACCTTGAAGGATTTGATGATCACTGAAACCTGAATTAAAGTTTGTTAACCACTAAGAAGAGACACAATGCTTTCAGGAAACAGCAGACAGAGAGAGACTGTGAAACCATGAGTGTACGTCTAAAATCTTTCTTTAACAATCCAACGTCTCGTTTCCATTTGTTGCTTGTAGCTCGTTTCCCAGGGACCAAACACATGCAACAATAACACCAGGATCACTGTACTGTACTTGAACTCAAACATACGACCACGCCGGGACCCAATTGCATTTATCTCCCTCAATAATATTTTTACAGATTTTTCTAAACGCTATTTTCAGTGAGTTACTTTTCTCCGGACTTCAGAGGTGACTGAATCCATTATGCAATTCAGTTTTGGAGTTTTTGTTTCTTTTTTTTTTTACAGGAAGATACAGGTTCAGCTGAGAATCTCAGCCCACCATATATCAGAAATACAATTTTTGATGTTTTGATGTAGCTGACATTAAAAGTCACTCAGAGGAGACTCACCGGACTCTGAGGATAGCTATACACGATACTTAACACCCGACTGGACTCAAGTTTGTCTCTGTGTGAGAGAGTTGGAGTGACCATATGAAGTGTTGCTTAGGGAGGACTGTGGTGCACTTAAACTTCACTGATGACCAATCAATAAGGCTTCAGCACTGTTAACTAACACTGTTCTCTGTGTTACCATGCTAACCACAAAAAAAAAGGTGTTATGATGCCTTCAAACTGCAGCAATCATTTTTCGGCGATTTAGGGGGAAAAGGAGTTTGTGTCTCTTATTAAAGCGCAATACAGAGTCCCATCATAAACACAGTCTCTTATGTCTGTGGCTCAAATTAATTTCTAGCTCACACTCCTCAGAATAAATGAGAACATTAAACTAAACTGTGTGGTATGCCAGTGCTCGTCTCCCATACAGACTCTGAATTGCTCTTTAAGACAGATCTATCTTCACCCCTTATAATGTACTCGCACGTGTGGATATCACCCTGGTGTGCTGATGGTCTAATGAAAGCAAAGAACTGACTCAAAAAGAGGAATGTCATTGATAAACGGCTTGAAGGTAACGCAGATGGAGAGAGTGTCATTCACTGACAGTACTTCGACAACAACCTCTGGAGTCTGATCTTTGTTGTAAAGAGCGGGACACTGAGGGAACTCCAGCCCATCGAACACTCAGCATCTCTTACAGAACTTGGCCTTTAGGGGCTTTCAAATTCAGCTCACTTTCACCTCATTCCATGCAACACAAGACATTTCTTTGAATACAACCTACACGCATACAGATAACCGAGAATGCAGCGCCCGGAGTGAATGTGAACACAGGGTAGCTGTATTTTGACCACACGGATCTCTGGGATATTCTGTACGTAGCATTCCTAAGACCTGAATGCTACACAGCAACAGCAAGTTGATTATCTTTGTCTGTCATGAAACGCCCTTTTCACACTGCCACACAGTCAGCTAACAGACTCTCAAAGTTATCGTATGTTCAAAGTCGTTCATCTCCTCATTCATCATCGAGGGTGAAATAACTCGTACCCCTATTTACAGTTTGTGCCGTAAGCAATGGATTGTTTACAGTTTCACTAAAATGCAATACACATCGGGACGTTGCACCATGTTGTGCTGCACTGATGTCATATTTGAGTAGTAACGCTTTATGTTGAGGTCCTTGGAGGCGTTTCAGGAACACAAAGGAAAAAACTAAAACAAAAAGCATGACAGGTCTCCTTTAAGACTATATGCTATAGTGCTAATCATAACATGATCAACAAGCTTATGATAAGACATTTATAAGAAACATGTTAACAGTTTAACTTTAATAAAAGCCTAATAAGGGATTTACTGATCTTCATAAGACATTGCTCTCACTTTAGATCAGGTACCGACAAAAAGCAGAGTTAACTTACATTTCAACATAGTTAACTTTATAACCAAGTATGTACTGATGTTGATAAACCAACCACACATGAGCTTAGTCAAGTCTTAACAATGATGTAATAGGTAAGTTAGGTAAAAATTAATGAAAATTGTTTTAGTCGTTATTAACAATTATACAAACTCTTGGGGCTTTTATAAATGATCTTAAGCATCTATAAAATGTTGACACATATCTTATTAGGGCTTATAAATGTCTTATTATCTAACAAGGAACATGTGTATGATGCTATTATTAAGGCTTATGCTTATATATAAGCTTAGGAGGGTTTTATTACCTATCAACTAACTCTTATGACGAGGACCTTAATGTGAAGCTTGACCTCAAACTTTTTTCTTAAACTTACTTGAAAACACAAACTAACATGGATGCTTCGACCCGTCCTTCAGTAAACCCCACACTGAATGGATATGTGGCTATAGTTGCAGTGCACTTGCAGTTGTTAACCCTAAGAAATGGTGGAACCTTTCCCGTCTCTGCCACCGTCCTCTGTCACATGAACGCAACATTGAACACCTCTGTATGAGATTTGACTAATTTATCATTATATTGACAGATACCACTGTGGGAATACCTTTATTTTTGACTACATAGCTGACTGAACTGTGCTCCAACCTTAATTTTCAAAGTGCACTAGACCTCTTTCTTTACGCGCAGTGTGAAAGGGGCTCAAGTCGTATTTTATTGTACTGTACAAGAGACTAATTCAAGTCAGGGCCAAAGGTCTTACTGGTGCACCTTTTCCTATGGTGTCTATTGATGTCTTTTGTAGGATCATGATAAGATTTTGCTTCCTTGTCACTAATCATGGTTTGGAAAATAACACTGTTCCTGCTGTATATAGTTAATCTGTCTCTGATGTCTGCTTTGATTCACAGTGTCAGTCCTAAAACTCATCACTTTTTTCTTTGAAAGATCTTCAAGGAAACGAGAGAAAAAAACTACCACTACTTTTCAGTACCTTTGGAGCAAATACATGTGGCTGTGTTCTGTTGACACTGTTTCGACTTTTTCCTGATGCAAAGGAAATTACGTGGACACACTCTTCTTCTTCTTCTTCTTCTTCTTCTTCTTCAACTCTCCCGAGTGGGACTTCAGAAGCAGCTGGCTGTGTTTCTGTCACGATTTCCTGTCCAGTCCTGAAAAATGAGCATCCACTTCATTTCTGTCAGTGCACGGAGTGATGAAAGTGAAACATAACCAGTAGCATTGAGTCAAGACTCCTGAGTCTGCGTATGTGTGTGACTGCATGATGTGGCCGTGGGTTGTACTGTATGTATATATGTGCTTTCATACATGTAGGAGTGTGTGTATATATGTATGTGTAATATACGCACATGTAACATACACACTGTGATATATTCACATGCCTATGTGAACACAGCAAATCCTCTATTGTTTTGGTACTAAGTACGCTACTATACTAAGGGTTTGTTTGTAACTTATTTGGAATAAAAACAGTGGCCGGTTATGTCTTGACCACTTTCTGTTGTTGTTGTTTTTCCTCTCACTTGTACATTGTGTTCATAAGTGTAGAAATTAATTCTTTGTATGTATTAATTTGTTATTACGTGTAATAGATTTAATGTTACTTTCATCATGAGTAAAGCTGGAAAAAAAAAACTACATAAATGACATGTTTGCTCATTATCGGTCTGTTTGTTCCATTTTGTCATGGATCAGTATGTTGGAGTCATTCTGCTGGTGTTGGACATTTTCTTCACGCAAATATTAATATTGATTAAAATCATTTTACAGACTTTGAAACCTTTGCATTGCCTTGCTGCTTTTTGTTGAGGATTTGGTTTGCAGTGTGCAGAACGGCCACCAGGTGGCAAATACAGTGCCACAGTAATCTCTCTGTCCCTCTCCCTCTCTGTCTCACTGGCACAGAGGAGGTGTGGTTTTTCACAAAGTCAGAAAAGAGCATATGTCAACCAAGCAGACAGCTGAGTAGTGTGTCACTTCACTCAGTCCTCTTTGTTTCATGTGTTAAAGTTTGCAGCTTACTTTGACCTTTTCTTCGTTAACATGGACAGTGCCTTCGACAACCTGGATGCAGCGGGTTTTCTGGAAATCTGGCAACACTTCGATGCAGATGGTGAGAACAGTCAATGACATGTTCATATTTTCTCTCACTAAAAACCACTAAAGCAGATAGATATGTTGCTCTTTTAATATATAGTCTTCCCTGTGCTTGATATTAAGTGTATGAAGTATCTGTGGTAATATATTTGTGAGTCCTGCTTGTGGGAAGTATTTTGAATTCTTGTGTTAAATTCTTGTGATTGAAAAATAACTACATTGACTATATCAACAAACCTAAAGTAGTGGTATGTGCACAACACTAGGGAGGAGGAAGACTTTACACAGGTCCAGGCTGAAAATAAGAAAATCATGATAAAGTCACTTGTTGAATTCAGTGTAAAATTCTATTTTTCTTCACAAGGTATACAACCCAGGGACTTGCGCAACTTTCATTTTTTTTTTTTTTATTCTTTGACAGATAACGGCTACATTGAGGGCAAAGAGCTTGATGAATTTTTCCGTCACATGATGAAGAGACTCGGTCCACAGGTGAGTCACCTTTGTTTGGATGAATTCATCCTGAACTTGTGATGACAGCAGTTCAATACAGTTCAGCTGAATGGGAACAAAGCAACTGACTGCAACATTATTACCCTCAGACATTGACAAATGTATATGATATCATTGCAATTTGTCCACCTCTGTGCCATATAGATTACACTAAGATATAAATGTTCTCATGATAGAAAAAAGGCCACAAATTATTTTTAGATTTGCCACTGCAGTCAATTGTTGGCAGACAATGGTAATTAATTTCCGTATGTTGTGATTCATTATCTCATTTAGGGTACCTTTTTTTTTTTTTTTTAATTTCCCTACGATGTACATTTGGCTTTGGACAGCATTTATGATCTGATGCTGTGTGGGCAGCTGAACCTCCACGCTGCTATCTGGAAGGGTGGGGTGACTGTAACGATGTTAAACACAACACAATTAAAGAGCTCTGGTCAGGCAGCCTTCTCCCTGACCAGTGAAAATGAACATCGAGCTATTTGGTCACCTTCTAGTGTGTTCGAGTGTGTCACCGAACTCCCTTGGATACTAATGGGGGTACTTAAACAAACAGGCCACATGTCACTTTGTCCATCGGATGTTTGCCCCCAGGATAAGTTCTGTTGTGTGCATGTATCTGGAGCTACAGAGAAACACAGCCACACAGTCGCTCATTAAATTCTATCAAGCTGTTGAAGTATTGGGTGAGTCACATGGTGCTTGATGTCCTCTTGTGCAACAGTTGTGCTGATTTCTTCTTCGTGACCCAACATATTTCAAATCAATTTCTCATATTAACCTGAATGAATTTGCATGTTCTACACTGCAGGTTGAATATATGGGTGAAACCCAGTGCATAGATGAGTTTGTTACGAAGCGTACACAGTGTCAATAGTGCACAAACTTCTGCCTAGCAACAGGAGATTGCTGGCGCCAAACAAGCGTATCTGGTGAGGGTGATGCTGAAGATAAATGCCTGTCTCTCAGTAATGAGCAAAGCTCAGGCACCTTGCAGTCTGCAAACTGTGTGCCCTGCTCTGCACGGAGCCATGATTCAGACCTCATCCCCACAGATCAACAGGTTTCTATAGTTACAGTACAGTGATCGAGGGTTTACAAAGAGAGGCTGTAAGCTTGGCTCCCAAATATGTAAAGTCAACAGCTAGAAAATATTCTGGCGCTCAGTCGCCTCAAGCTTCAGACCGAGCTCTGGTTGAGGAAGAACTTTTTCTTTACAGGAAAAGAAAATGTGATTCTGAAGTCTGATAAGCAAGCTCTGAACTTTTGGTCTGTTTATTAGTAACACTAGACAAACCAGGGACATGCAGAGTGAGCTACGAACAGTTAGCCCGGGGTTGAGAAAGCAGAGCTTGAGAGAAGAAAATAGGAGTATCCATGGCGACATTTCTTAAAATAACTGTGACTCAGCCAGTAGCGTATTTGTCCTTCAAAATCTGTATTTGTTGTTTGAAGTTGTTTTAATTTCAGCTTAACCTATCATGTACTGTATCATCATGATATCTGTGTCCAGTTAAACATACAGAGTGAATTATTAATGGTAACTTTGGGGCAAGAATATCCATCTGATGTTGATTTGTTACATATCTCCAGGAGAAAGTGACTGAGGAGAGAGTCCAGAGACTGAAGCAAAGGTTTATGTCGGCCTACGATGTTACTGCTGACGGGAAACTACAGATTCAGGAGGTACTACATGAACTCTATGTCTTGAATCACTCACCCATTTCCTTTACCATCATTTCCTTTATACTAAACGGTAGGTCTCTTTATTTATGTTTGTGTCTGCATGCATGTTCCATATTTCACGCCAGCCACAGAGAAGATAGAACACCTTTAAATACGTTAAAGATCAGAATCCACTCCAAAGCACTCATCCCATCATCGAGTGGTGCATATTCCTCCCTTCCTCTGTCCACTCTGTCTCTCTCGGACTCATCTGTTCCACTCACCCTTCCATCTCCTCTTCATCTCTTATTTATCTCATGTCTCCATGACAATTATATTACAGCCTGTACCATATTCAAGCACAATGAAAACGAATTTCCGGGACTGCTGTGGGGCAGGCTGAGCCATCCTGCAGTGAAGAGTCAGACAGAGGAGAGCAGTGCTCAGACCAGACCAAATCTCTATATACAACACCATGTCTATGCAAAATTTAATCTGAATAGAATTGGGAAAAATTATAGTGATCCATTTGGACTGTTAAGTAGGTCTCTCAAGAAAACAAAACAAATAGCTGGTAAATAATGAAAGATTCTCAAATGGCTTTTTAATTGAGTCAGTTCATTAACAAATTGGAGGAAATCAAACTTGACTGACAAATTAACAGGCTGTGTCTGTTTCTGAGAAATATAAAGTGCACCGTTTGATGACAGCGCCTTCCCGGGCTTCACTCTGCATAATTGATGCAGGTCTTTGCACAGCAGCCGTTCTTCATAAGAACACTCATTTACGAGAAACTAACCCATGATCCACTGAGTGGGTCAATCCCTTAATGGGTTGCACCCATAGACCCAGAAAGCTTTAGTTTTTACTCATAAAGCTAAAATGATAAATCAATAACTGTCTGCCATACGTGGCCAGTCGAAGACACAATGATTTGCTGTGGCTGACGCAGGAACAGTGTGGTCAGACCTCTGTGTACAGTAGCCTCTGAGGAGTGGTTTTCCTTTCTAATATAGCTGCCTTTACAGTGACAAAGAAACTGAACACACATTCAGTTTCATCACTATGTAGCTGCATCTTCATATTTATTTATTTATTTTATTTTCACAATTGCACTTAAATGTTTCCTGATTTTTGATGTACTGTTGTTGTTATGTGTGGTGTCCTTGAGTGTTTTGAAAGGAACCTTTAAATAAAATGCATCATCATCGTTGTACTACACTGAAGTGTCGATTGCTCATAAGCACTTGATCCACTGAATCAGGTCAGTATCAGGTTCAACAAGTCCGTGCTCCCTGCTGCCAGTAGTAAAAATTTAGGCTCACGCAGTTAACGTGAATGCTTTATATGTATCTGCTGATCATTTTTTGTGTTCATGGTAATTTGTGCTCCTTACTCATGCTGTATACTGCTTTTCTCTGCTCTGTGTATATTAGGAAGGAAGTTAGCAAGCCTATCAGAAAGCCACAGTATCCTGTGAGACAAAAGCTGCCTGAAAGGCTGTTACTGCTGTGGTTCAGTGCCATATGACCGGCCCGTCGTGCACTTTGTTCAGACACTTACCTACTCACTGTTGCACAGATGTGATATGCCATACTGCAGGGTTAGCAACTGTGCAGCATTTATTGTAAATTAATAGGTTTAATCCTGCATTTGGAAACATTCTCTCATTTAAAAACATGGCAGTCCTGGATCTGGCAGGGACTCAGTTCAGTGGGTGGATATTTTTGAACAAATTTGGGTTTCAATATGTCGTTCATATTTGAACTGCCATTCATTGATGTCTACACCGTCAGACCAGTTACACTATGCTGGTACTACAGGAGGTACCTTGCAGGCTATTTTATGTAAACTGTTTGTTCTCCAGTTGCACCTTCTTTTGCATGATTTCCATATTGCTGAATCCCAATATTTATTTGCTTTGCTTTTCTAACTAAACTGAGACATCGTCGTTTGGAAACACCGAACGCTGGCAAGACTTTCTTCCCAGTGCACTCATCATTGTTTCTTTTGTGAACCTCCAGCTCTACTGGAGTTGGCATCACTGTTGGTGCATTGCGCTTCTTACTGTGAGCACGTTTTCAGTGTCATGATCGAAATGACTGCAGTATCATCTTCGTTGTGTATTCAGACTGATTATGGGGGCCAGTTTAATCTGCTAATGGAAGGCTGATACTATTAAAAGAAGGACAGACAAGAGAAGAGTAACATGAACTGGAGCGGAGCCAGGAGGAGCTGGCGGAGAGCAGAAAACATGAATTCTAAGCCGTGCCTCATTGTATCACTGCAGTCATGTCAGGTAGTTGCAGGGGCCGTGAGGTATCTGCAAGGGAGCGTTCTGCTGCCACTTGACATAAAAGTTGTCTTGAAAAAATGTGACTTTCACGTGTACAGTGCCCCGGTTTATCCGGTGTATTGAGATGATCCACAGACAAGAAAATTCACTGGATCCATTTGTAGAAAATCTAATAAAAACTGACCCCTGATCTGATCAACGTTGCGAGCCCAGATCGTAAACTTGCCGGTTGTTCTCTCCAACAGTGAAATAAACAAGACCTAACGAGATGGAAGGCCTCCTAGAACGTTATTATCATTGACCGCATGGTTTACAATCCGATCGCTGCTTCACGTCCCGACCTCTGCTCTCTGACATGTTTTCCAGTTGGCCAATATGATCCTCCCTGAAGACGAGAACTTCCTGTTAGTATTCCGCAGAGAAGCTCCTCTGGACAACAGCGTTGACTTCATTAAGGTGAGGTCACAGACAACAACAAGCATTTCTCTGAGGTAAGAAAAGATGGCACGAGATGAGCCTCATCCACCAAACTACTCAATGTGTCAGTGAGAGGTTATGAGAAGACTGTACAGCAGCAGTAAAACCAAAACACATGACGGTAAAGAATCAGAGCACCAAAGATCAAGCTTAAGCCTAAAGAACAGTCTAAATGTCATAAGACAGATGATTACCAAGTCTCACTCCCAACTCGACCAACCCACAGCGTCAGTATTTGACGGGCTGGGAATGACAGTCAAATATATAACCATCCAACATCATTTGAACTAAGAATTTAGGTTGTACAATTTATAAATAGTACTTATTCTTATGCATGTCACAACTAAGTCTCAAGTCTTTGCACTCAAGTCCCAACCCCTAAACTTAAAGTTTCTCTTTAGTTTCTCTCACTAAATCTCATGACATTCTAAAAACAAACCCCCAGCATACGTTCTCTGTACAGCTTTCAATGGTGGTGAATTCTAAGAAAAAACGAAAGTGGCAGCGAAAAACCAGATGTGACTCGTCATTGCAACACATGCAAGTATGAGGAAGCATTCGAGCAACCGCCCAGCTGTGAATTCTGACCGGACTGGACCAGTGTAGCCTTTTCACTGAGGCTGGGTAGTGTTTGTTAGACTCACTGCAGTTCTTTTTAACTCTGATAACATCTTAATGTGTATTTTGCATCTGATCAGGTGTGATATTTCTACAGCGAATTCCAGTTCTCATGGCGAACGTCCTATCAAAACACAACACAGCGCAATTAGCTATGATGACACGACAGCTAATTCAATTTCATATATAACAGGGGTACACTGCATGTTAGCACTGATCAATTTGCCCTTCCCCGCCCACTGTAGATATGGAGGAAGTATGATGTCGACTGCAGCGGCTACATATCAGCTCAGGAGCTCAAGGTAAGGTTATCAGCACAAAGACCCTCACATAGCAGAACCTATTACACATCTCGTTTCTGCTCAAGGAGCAACCTTCCATAGTGGCACTGGCAGACGGTGACTATTGTCCGTTCTGTCACACTGCGAGATGTTGTTGTCGTGATGTCGTTTTCCAGCTTCTCACAACATATTTGACTTGAGAAGAGAGATTTCCGGTGCATAAAATAAAAGCCAACGCTGTGACTCAGTTGAATGTGTTTGATCGTCTTCTTTTGGAATCAGCTTTGAATAAAGTGTTGATTGTTTCATCTGATTGTGTGTTAAACTTGTGTCCCTTAGGCCTTCCTGAAAGACCTGTTCCTAGAGCATCACAAGGAAGTGTCGTCCGACAAGCTTGAGGAGTACACAGACACAATGGTAGTGATACTGTTCACTCACCCACACATACAAACTCACACACACACTGTGGCCTTTGTCTCCATTGTACTATGTCCCCTGACCTTCTCCTTTGCACCTGTCATAATTACTAAGGCCACTAGAGGTCACTGCCTAACAATAAACATTAATACTGGTTGTTCTTAGAGGACCGGTTGGAAATGGAAAGACCTTGTGAAACAGCTTTCCTCAAAACGACACAAAGACTGAAAACACTCAATAAACTATCCTGCCAAAAAACTGCTTTCTAAAATGTTGTGCTGCAGAATAAAACCAGCAGTTGTTCGGGGGGACTTTTCACTTGTGATACCTCTTTCCTGAGATTTTGTGTGCAGTCACAGCTGTCAAAAGAAGTGACCCAGCTGTGTCACCTGTGTATTTCTGCACCGTCTCCCTGAGATACCTTTATGAAAACCCAGAGTCTTAGATAGCCACCTCCTTTAGATTACAGAATTCAATTTGGCAGAGATTGGTTCAAGCTCAAAGTCAGGACGAGGGATGAGTTGACTCTAGAGTCACAGGTGGTGTGACGCCTGGCATATTTCCATGCATCTCACCACATATTGCTTTTTCTTGCAGATGAAAATCTTTGACAGAAACAAGGATGGCTGTTTGGATTTGAACGACTTGGCCAGGTACTTTTCAAAGAGCAGGACAATGCATTGAGAAATCTTGATGTGTCTGTTGGCAGATGGTAAAACAGCCATTAAAGAGAGAAATTATCAGGTTATGCCAAAAGCCAATATCACTAAAACTAAATAACACATGTACCAATCTAAGGTGGAGTTTTAAAGAAATATACAATAAAACATGGCTGAACATCCACTGCTGCGTACTGTGTATTTAAAGTCTTATATTGTATCTGATAAGACGAAAAAGTTCAAATCTCATGTCACTGAATATTCTTCTCTTCAATAACTTGAATTCTTGTTCAATGTATTTTTCTTTCACAATTAGAATCTTGGCTTTAGAAGAGAATTTCCTGCTCCAGTTCCAAATGGATGTAAGTGCATTGTTACTTTTTATTTGGCTGATGGAAAACATGAGGTTAAATCATGTGACAGTTTAATTTAAAGTTATTTTCTGTTTTATTTCTTATTTCTTTCACTCAATATTCTCCACTTTTTTAAACTCCTTTCTTCAATTCCCAAGGCCTGCGGCAAAGAGGAGCGAAAGAGAGACTTTGACAAGATCTTTGCCCATTATGACGTTGTAAGTACAATAACATAACGGGGTGGGACACAAAATGAGCAGCAGCAAATGATTTTAAAATGCGGACTTAAGGTACTGTATGTTGGTTTAAGGAACAGCCTCTGAGGCGTAATCATCCTTTTTCTAATGTCTGTTGCACTTCTGAACTATTTACAACCCTTTGCTGTGATCCTTCAGTAATGTAGGTTTAAACCAGGGGCTAGCCCGAGGAGGTGGACGGACAAGAACTGCCCACAACAACTTCCTTTTAAAACTCCCATTAGCAAAGCAGTCCCCTGATGCCACAAAGCTGTATAAAGGCAAAGTGCATTAGCCTATAGCAAAGAAATATCAAACAGCACTTCTCCATAGAGCAACAGATTCATTCCTTATATGTTACCCATGATTGTGGCTCTTCAGTAAAGGCAGGAATCACAGACACTTAACATTTTCCATTCCCAATTAGTAGCGCTCTCAAACTGGCACAATGTGTGCCTCTGTGCAGAGTAGGACTTGGTAAGACAGCAATGAATCCAATTAGCTCCCTCACCTCAGTAATGAAGCATAATAAAGCAAAGCACCTATTATAATGTCAAGTCACTCTCTGGGAGGATGAGTTAACTCTCAGCAAAGCCCCAGATAGGAGTCAGGAGTCACAGATAAGCTTCTCCTGTTCTGTAAAATCATGATGACTTTACAGATGACTTTGTCTGGTATGAAGTAATGATTAATTTGAAAGCTTTTTATTCTGCCTGTACTTAATTTAATGTTCACGGAAGCTGTTTTTCAAGTTTTTTCTGGTCTTAAACTATGAGTCGGGGTAGAAAAGCAATTCTCCACAAGACAAGTAGCATTACGGTTAACAGTGTGTGGTCAGGAAACAACATGGACATCATTTCAATATTTAATGTGTGGTAGGCCTGATGCACTTTTACCGTACTGGAGGATCAACACGGTGGGAACAATGTGATCTGCAGCGCGTCACTGTCGTGTTTTACACCATGGCTGCGTCTTCAAGCGCTTAAATCAAATCAAATGACATTTCCTGCAGAGTGACACTGTCAAGTACCACGGGTGTGATTCTGCTTCAAATCATGTGCGTAATCTGGAGGTGGATATTTGCAACAAATGTATTTCTGAGCAGTGATGCCTGGCAAACACCCCAGGCTAGTAAGCATCCCTGCACTCTTGGGGAAGCGTTCCGGCCCCACCAATGAATACGCCCAGAAAAACAGAAAACCACTGAATGACTGAATGATGTGAGTGGGATGTACAGTAAATTGGAAGTAATCTGCACTCCATTCCTGTCATTTCTTCTCTTTGTTTCTCTCTGAACTCTTTATTGTTACCGTTCTCTTTTTTTTCTGTCTCTACAGAGTAAGACAGGAGCACTGGAGGGTCCCGAGGTCGACGGTTTAATCAAAGATATGATGGGGCTAGTCAGGGTAAGACACTGCGCTGCTGATTTTTGTTTTTTCTAACATTTAGATACTACAGTTGTGTACAATTGTTGCAGTTTACAGGTGTACAACATCTGTGCATGTTCTAGAGATTTTAAGTCATTTCCATATTTGAATAGTCGCATTAAATTATTATCTGGTGCTTGCAAATACCAGTAACCGCTACTTTGTCTGCACTTTGCAAATAAGTCTTTGATTTCATTAACCATTCTCCAAACATCTGTCTCTACTCTCGGAGTTGTTGTGTGTCATGATGGTAGTTTGTACTCACACAAGCCTCTCTCCTTTATAAAGCTTAACAGTAGCATGTCTCCAGTCAATATGTCCTCTAGTGTTCTCTGCCTTGGTGTGTGCTAACACTGCTAGCCAATGAGGCAGTGAGTGACTGCCTGTTACCCGTCTCATCCGTAATAACTGTCAATTTATAGTGGTGGCACTGATGATGCACGCTTGTTAAAAACTCTTAAAAATATGGCTGACCGAAACCACTTCGTTAAAGGCTTAATGTTCCTCTGTCATCTGTCCTCTCCAGCCCAACATCACCGGTCCCGAGCTGGACAAGCTGCGAGTCGTCCTGCTGCGTCACTGTGACGTCAACAAGGACGGAAAGATCCAGAGAAACGAGCTGGCTCTGTGTCTGGGCGTCAAACCTAAAGCTTAGTTAGGAAAATCAAGAACACTGTGTCTGCATTTGTTGTATAGTCAGTAATGGTGGAGTGTTGTTTCGACGTGTCTGACTACGGGATTACTTAAAGGTCAATGTTCATGAAGAGTTATTTGATCCTGGATGTGATAGAAAAAAACAAGCTGATACTGCGTGATGAAAAACAAAATGAATTTATGCATCTGCTATGACTTGAAATGACAGTGTTTCCTGTGCATGTTGTCAGCCAAAGGAGGAGGATGAGATGTGAATGTGAAATGATTGATTGATTTGTGTTTTATTAATCTCAATTTTATTAAATAAGTTTGTTAGTCGGTGAACATGTTCGTGTAGATATAAAGGTCTGGTCTTTAGTGTGGAGCTGGAGTACATTGGCCAATTCTTATGTTTGGGCATTCGCATGTTTCTCTGCCTAAGGACACTTGTAAGCTTAATACAATGTGCTGATGAATGAATAAAATGATGACAAGTGATGAGAATACTACATTTTCTCGTCTCTTATTCATGTGCATACTTGTGTGTGCAAATAAAACTCTCTGAAACATTCTGAAAAGCCACATTTGTGCATTAATTAAAATAATCAAAATAATTTACAAGTAACATTTCGATCTGATGATTTAATAGGAATTCTTAAAATATACTCATTCTATATTGCTAATGATCACTGTATGTTTTAAAAATTCTTTAACTGTAATTAAGAATTACTATTTTTAGTGCGAGCGAGTGAGTGTTGACAGGCTGTTGCCTGGTGTTTTCTGTAGCATCTGTTAGGAAATTCAGAAATGCTGTGGAGACATGGGATTGTATGCAAATGATTCAAAAGGCTGTCTAGCCTTCACTGATGAGTCACTGACAGCTGTTTGAAAGTACTCATCTACTTGCCATCACACTGTACTGTACATGGCATTTAGTGGAATATACAAAATGAATACAATAGGATTGTTCCCTGGATTTCACATTGTTAATACAGTGACTGATTAAATATACCTTTCAAAAACACCAATGCAGAACATGTTTTAAAGAAAGTAATGAGTCACCAGCACTAAAGAAAATGAAACACTGTTCTGCAGTGTAAACTAAAATAGATCTATTCACGCTGAGGTCTAAACATTTGACCAGTTTCATTTCTAGCAGATAAACTGTAACGCAGGTCACCGTGAATGCTCTCCTGTGAGATGCAACAAGCTGACAGGGCGAGTCTTTATTTGTCAAGGAGAAGGAAACAAACAGAGTTAAGTAGATGGAAACCCCTCCGGCCACTAAAAGGAAGTTAATGGTGCAGACCTAAAAGCTTGATTTTGTCCCAGACCACCTGATTGACCTTCGAGTCGCCACAAGGCTGCAGTGTGCGGTTTCACGCGGCCTCCATCTCCGTCCGTGTGCTCGTCAAACAGAGAGAAACAACCACAAACATTAAATAAGAGACTGTTCGCAGTGTTATATACATTGGTAAACTTGTGTGAGTGTTTGCATGTGTGTACTGTCTGTGCTGTACAGTGGAGGACTTGTGAGTGTGTATTTGTGTGGGCGGAGCGGCTGCTACACAGCTGCTACTAAACAAACAGTTCCCCATTTGGGCTGAAAGCTTCACTCCTCACCACATCACAGGCCTCATTTACACAGGGGAATCAACCATTACAGTGAATTTCAATAAAATGCTATTCTGATGATTCTCTGGGTCTCTAATGGATCAATTATATATTTCCTTTCAGTTGCAGAATAACATATAATTCAATCATCCATAATTATAAAGTGACAGTAAGATGAGAAGATTTGGTTTGCCTGGTTGTTTTCTCTCTTACTCCCGGAAAACATTTCCTGTTGAGTTAAGTTCTGTTTTAGATGAATAACAGGCTGAACGTGTTACACTCATTTCCTCATATCTGCTGTTATGATTTCGTGAATGTCATCCTTCCAAGACAGTATCTTAATCTAGAAAAAGGAAGCCCGACCGCTGACTCTCTTGACCTTGTCGCTAAACAAAACCCTTTATAAATTAAATATCAGCAATTATTATTTTTTTGATATATTAATTGTTATCAATATTTGACAGCAGCTTCTGATAGCTTCTTGAAATTAACACTCTTTAGTGTCCGTAAAAATATAATATACTACGCTGTACCTATATAGTCTTATTATGTTAATGTATTTTGTAATGTCATATAAGGGCCTTTTCCCCTATTAACTAACACTTTAGGACCTTTATATCAAGTATAACTGAAATGTAGCACATAACAACCTGTGTTTTTTCCAATTTAAATAATTTCCTGTCTATAAAAAGTTTCCACATATTCAGTAGTGATGTTACCAGCCCTGCTCCAGGCTCATAAACAGGTTACCAAGCGGTTAGGTGAAGCTAAATTCTTAAGATCTATTTAACGGTGTTTCATTGCTGTCACATCAACATGTGTTACACCTGGGGCTTTACAGCTCTGGTCCGTGATCTGTTGTGAGGCTGAAGCCACAAACACAACTCGACTGATCCAAATCAGGAAAAATGAAGAGAGATACTGTGGACATAAGGGCACGCTGTGTATAACAATCTGTCTTGTGCATTTAAGTCTTAAGCTTGTAAAATAAGCACTCACCAACTGTTTTTTCTGGTATAGCTGATAATGAAGAATGGCCCCTTAAATTATCTAAGAAATGAAGTAGAAAAGTTCCGCTGCCTGTGACGCAGATGAATGTGAGCATGAATTGCCTCTTACTCGAGACCTTGAAATATCAATAAAAGGAAAGACTAGACACATTGTGTGTGTTTCTTCACCTGAACCTGGTTAGTTTATAATCACAGACAAGGTGGTACAATATAAACTGCTGAAGGGACACTGAATTTATTAATAACAAACACCTGACCTGAACAGACAACACACTGCTGGAGCAATGCCTGCTGATTTATTACCGCTGTGTTTGCCGGAGGCCATCTTAATACTAATGGTACAGCTGTTAGATTGAGTGTGAGAGAGACAGAGAGAGAGAGACAGAGAGAGAGAGACAGACAGAGAGAGAGAGACAGACAGAGAGAGAGAGACAGAGAGAGAGAGAGAGAGAGAGAGAGAGAGAGATGGAGTGAGAGCCCCTCCCCTCCATACAGCTCATCATTTAGGTTCACATTGCTTATTGCTGCCCTCTAGTGGTCGGACTGAAGTGTTGCGGTCACTGAATGATATTTTGATTCAAGTGAATAACATGCTGTACTACTACAACTTGTTTTATTAACGAAGGGCTGGATTTCAAAAACAAAAAAAAGGAGGCAGAGCCAGACTTTTACATTGCCTGTGTCTGACCTGCAAAGCTCAGGATTTCACAACTGAAAAAGAGACATTAACTACTGTACACAAGTTGAATTAACTCACTGACTTTTGGTTCCATACGGGACATGCACAGAAGCCCTCTGAACAAAAGTCTTTGTGTTCCTTCCATCATAATTACAATAGCCATCAAAGGTCACAACCCAACAATGAATGTCTTGGGAGGCTCGGTGTCACAACCCAACAGTTGTGATGCTGACAATAAACAGGATGGCTAGTCTTTTGAGTTTCTAATCCTGCTTCATATTAGCAAACACTGTCCACTCATCCTGAAACAGATATTTATGTTACTTTTTTCATGCACAGCCATTACTTTAGTTAAACTGCTTTACAGCCATTTTTTTTTTTTTTTACATAGCTGTCTTGCTGCATGATTCTGGTATATAGGTGTCCGTGCTTGGTAAAATGACACGAGTAAAGGTTATGGCAGCAGGCTCTTCACAAAGACAGACGACTGACCTCCAGTACCTTTGTCATGCCTTTTCCTTCCTCTCTTTCTTCTTTTCTTCTCCAGCTCCAGAGCATTCTCACTGAGTAAACAACAAACAAGAACAGTGTTGTAAATTGTAACCCTTATAAGTCTCCCACCGCCCTTCTTTAAGGTTACGTTTCTGTCCCTCTCCTAGGTGAAACCTAACATTCCCATTCCCAAAATGCCAGGGAGAAATGCAGTTCACGGGACCTGTAAGCTGAATTGTAAACATAATTCACAATGTATGGATCTGCCAGGTCACTGGTTGCCATGGTTTCAGCCAAGCACGTCAGCAACCTTTACGACAGAAGGTCAGTCAGAGGAGAAAGCTACGATTGGCAGAGGTACATGTTGAAATTTGTGCCTGCAAGTTCAATTAACTTCTATCCTATGTCAAGCAAAGATAACACACAGTGTACCAACAGATTACGTTGCTGGAATTTCAAATATCTTTCGTTATTATTATCTTGTTATCAGTCCATTCATTTTTGAAATTGCAACGTGTTTACTTTTATTATTGAGGATTATAATGGATCTGATTTAAGGTAGTTGATATTGGACAACTGTCTGATAAATGAGAAGACCACTCAAGACTGAAAACATATTTTGCGGTATTTTTAAATGAATGTTGTGCAGCGGCAGCAAAAAAACAGATAAAATGTAAGATTTACAACACTGTTTTTGTAAATCTTTCCAGTAAGCAAGAAGCCAAATCTTGCACGAGGAAAAACATTCACACTTTGCTACGAGAAAGGAAGCATTTACTACAGAGAGAACGGAGCTGAGGCTGCGAACAGTTCATTTGTAGCGCCAACAATCATAAAGTGCGAGTACGTCACACGACATTTCAACGCTTACAACAGGTAAACTTCGTAAAAAGGGACCTGCACTTAAAATGGTGTTGGGTAAATAAAGCAAAATGTCACTTTCTCAACCAATTGAATGGCTCTCGTGACAAACACTTTAGATTTACATCCATCGCCCCAAACACATGTGGAACTCTGTGAATGAAGATGAAATGCCATGTTTTTAAACTAGGACCACTTTGACATCTGGGCAAGTATTTCAAACAGCAATGTCGTTTCAAATAAGCACTTAGCAACAAACTTTTAAATATGACATTGACAGAAAGTTATTCTGCAAATGCCTTTTGCATGTACATAGAAATTCAGTGATAATCATTTATCTTCAAGTTCAAGCTGCGATCTGATCCTCTCTAGGATGATATATCTGTCTTACATCTCTCCCGTCAGACCTCCCTGGGTCTGTTCTGTTTTCACTGCTCTCTCTGCACTGCTAAAAATAACACCTGTAAAAATGTGGCCGTAAATTCAAATATTTTTGTTTGTTTTCTTGTGAGATCTCCCCCAAGCGGCAGCCACGTGTTCAGCACCGAGGAGGAGTCAAAACAAACATCACCGTGGAAAAGATTCAGTCCATCCACGGCTGCAAACTGTGACAAGGTGTCGATATGCAACATGGTGTCCTGTCAGAGACGCTGCGAGGAACTTGAGCGGCATCGAACGGGAGATTGTAATTCATCTGATACTCTATGGCCACTGGCACCAATAACCAACAAGTGGAGAAAACTTTCCCATATTTGACTTTGTTCGATGTTTCCAAAAAGATTATTGCACGATTTCATGAGCAAACTGGCACAATTGGAAGGACAACCACCAACTACAGTGTTAAATCGACACCTCGGTCTCTCGATTCTCTAATATCTCCCGTTCCTCTTCTACACAGGATGCCACTAAGTCATCCTCTTGAAACGCAGCCTGGGAGTTTTCCATACTGCGTGTTTTATTAGCACGGGCTCCATATTGCGTCCATCCGCCGCCACCCACGAGAAGACACATCTGCCTCTGCGCCTGTGTCTCAGCTCATGTATAGTGGCGTACAGCAAATAATCCCTGAGTGAGAGATTTGCGGTGGCCTCCCAGGCTGTTAAACCCACTGCCTTGCTGCCACCTGGCAAGAATTTGAATTATGAAGAGCACTCAGTTTCATATGTGATGTAAACTGATGACTGCTGCACTTGTGGGAATGAGATGAGTTGAAGGAGAAATTGGCCTGTTAGAAAGTGAATGGCAGAGAGATTTTGACGATGGCACACACGACAAACACCTCTTCTTCCCTGAGCAAATGATCTCAACAAGCACCCATTTCTTTTTACAGGACCTACAGACTCTCCCTGAACCCAACGGAGCCTGAGATGAACTCCCATTCAAATACAAACAATCCCTGCAGCAACATCTGAGAGGCTTTAACTCTCTGGTTGTATAGACCATTAAGCTAACATTTCCATTTTATGTCCGACAACACAGACGGGTCAACAGTGATTAAAATTCCTTTCACTAAATGTTATACGTACTATCACACAGTTATAGTGCGCTGTGGAGTAACATGCATAAAGTCTGGAAGCCAATGGTTAAAAAACAATATTTGGTTTGAATGAAATGGTGTTTTAAACCTTGGGAATTTTTCAAGTTATTTGACTGGGAAAAGCACCGATCAAATACAGTTGAATCTCTGGTACTTAAACTCTGTGATTCATTCCAATACATAAATGAGTTCATCTTTTGGTTCTCTCCAGCTTTTGTCAGGGCTCACGAGCCGGGTCATGACATCCCGTGATTCTGATGGATTTCAGGTGTTGAATGTTTTGGGTTTGTACATACTGTTATGCCAGGGTAAATTAAAGAGTGGGAGTAAGACATTAAAATGACTTTTGAGGAAGAAGATTAGTCCCAAAAGTCCCACTATTAAACCAATTAACTAAATGAGTCACTAAATACAAAAACATCTCACACCCTGAATTCTGCCTGTATCAGACTGCTGGAGTCTTAATCGTCCATTTCCCACCACACCTGCTGAAACAAAAGTATATCATTTCCTCGACAAGCTGAACCCAACGAAGACTATGAACAAATAAATCAGAACACAATAATGTCACTATCGACCGAGGACACCCTACTAACACTACAACAAATCTGCGCTGTATTTGGCAGGAGGCAAGCTAGTTAGCTATTAGCAGAGCGCTGAAGCGTGTTTGGCTAACAGAGCTAACACAAGTGAAGTTCACAGTATTTAGGCCTAAATGTACTGAAGTGCTTCAGCCAAGTACAGTTTGAAGGTAAAAGAATATTGAATGCTAATACTTTAACACAGATGATGGTACAGAAACAACATTTAGGTGTGATGTGCTTCAGCATGTTCTCCTCGCAGCGAACATGGCGCCATGTCACAAAGGGAAATGTACAAAGACTACGATGAACCCACCGCCTACTGCGCCACACAGACGGTCGACCACACCTTACTGTACAATTTGCAGAAACATTAATGACGTTGGACCGTCCGTGTAAACTCATGGCGAGCTCTCAGCGGCAGCATCGACTGTGTGGCCCCGACCGCTTGGCAAAAGGCTGGATGCCCTACAGCAAAGCCCAACGGCAACAGCTACGAGGCCGCCACAAAGACTGTAAGTTGAAGGCTTTGGCTGTGTGACCGGGCTTTGTTTGGAAAAGACCGTGTCAAACCTCAATTTAAAGTGCCACTGAAACGTTTCCTACCGCCAGTGGAAGAGGTGCATTTAGGGGGTAAACAAAAGACGAGTGCGACAATAACAAAAGGTGTAAAACCACAGACCCCCTCTGGACAAAAGCAACAGACAGTCAAACATCACAGGCTTGCTAAGAAACACCCACTGGACGTTCCGTGCTGCAGCTGCCGATTCCATCTTCCTCTGCTCAAGGCCAGCAGCCTGATTTCCTCTCATTCCTCCATCTCCATCCCCCTGTCTGTCTTCTGCCATACATCCCTCTCATACTGTGGGGTGGAAATATTTCACAGACACCATGAATGTGCGTATGCAGACTTTTCACATCATTCCTGGGAGATGTTGCGCTCTTGCCATGCTGTGCCAAGCTGTCACTTATTAAATAAACCTGAACATTTTCCATGACGCATGTATTTGCATCTTTCCGATCAGGTATTCTGTGAGAAATACAGAGGTGAAAAACGGTGGTGGTGGGGTTGGGGGGGTGAAAAGAGCATTTTAAGGTCATACCTGTTGATCTTGTTGATGCCGGTGAGTAACCAGGCCATACCGAGACACGGAGCCTCGGGCACTGACAGTGATTGCCCACAGCGAGTTGAAAGACCAGGAAGGATCGGTGTTCGGGCCAATCACAACGTGTTCGGAATCACTTTGATCCTCATCAGCTATAAAACCCAATCCAAATGTTGCTAAAAATGCTTTGTTTATTGTGGGTGCAGCGGCAGAACTGAGGCAGAATTTACTTGTAAAAGACCAAAGTAGAGGCAGTAAAGGAGCCGAGCTCCACACAAAGCCAGCAAACACAACCATCCGGTGATGTCTGACATTCTTCAACTTCCACTGGAAAACTGTTTGAACAGCACTGAATCAAGATTTTGGCAGAGCTACCCATCGCTCACTGGAATCACAAACCAGTAAGAGAACAGTTTTCTTTCTCTTTTTAACTAACTGGGTGATGGAGTCAATAGATACTCCACATGGACATGAAGTCCAGACCAAGCAGATTACTTTAGATATTTCCTTTACAAAAGACGACTAACACTGTGATAAATAAAGCTTGTGTTACCAAATGTTACATGTCACTAATCAAGAATATAAATGATCAAACGACTTCTCTCACAGGAATGTTCTTTTCTTTTCACACACCTTCTAGTCACACCGTCGTCGTTGACACAGACCACTGGCAGCGGCAGAAAAAGCAAGTATGAGATATAATATAGTGCAGAAGCTAATAAATAGGAATGAAATATTATATCTATGAAATAAGAATGATACTGTGCTGTGACTTCATGGATGAACTCGCATACATGTGACAAGTTAAGAAATGATTAGCATACAACATCTGCCCCCGCATCTATTCAAGGATCCAGCCAGTTTCACCCCCGAAATTCATCCACGTAGCTCTGCTCGGAAGAAACTATAACAAATGTCTGACCAGATGTGTCGACCACAGTGTCAGCCCCCCACTGATACCAGCTACAAATGAACCAGAGTTTCCACTGTGTAGCTATTTTAGGAGGCTATAACAATCCCACTGGGGATAAGAGTGCTTTCCACTGTGACCTCTCAGGTGGGGTTCGGCGAGAGAGGTCAAAGGGTCGCCACCCAAAGTGAGGGAGCTCCCAGATTACATTTAATGACAGGAACATCCTGGACTGCACCAGGGAATCCTCAATAAGGATACTTCAGAGGAAAAAAACGTGTGTAAGCAGACGAGTGTATGATGAACAAATGTACAAATAGGCCTGTAGAATTTACAATGATCAATCAGACATTGGCTCATGTCTACAGGATATAAAAAAAAAACAACTGCCAGATTTTATTTTTAAAGAAATATTATAATGTAAAGGCTGAAACCTCTCTATGTTTTAGGTACCCTCTCTGACAGGACCTCACAAAAAAATGTGACTCTCGTCTTCCTCCAACACTCTGGGCGATCTCTCCAACATTCCTTCCTGTTTGTCGTCATGGTGCCAGCAGGACAGCTCGGCTATATAAGGTCCTCCTCTCCCGAGTCCTGAGCCACAACGACAAAGAGATCACAACCTTCTGCTACGCCACAGCCAGAGAGGAGGGAAGATTCAACCCTGAACCAAAGGACTCAGCTCAGCTGCAACAACTGGAAAATCTTTTAGACCGGAGATCATTTTGATCCTGAAGATGACCAATCTGTCAGAGAGAGCTCTTTTTGTCTTCTTCACAGCTCAGGTAGGCATTACATTTAAATTGTCTTTTCAGCAGGTATTCTTTGCATGAAGAGGTTTGATAATGACAGTATTTTCATTCTTTTTAAAAAGCTCTGAGAGGTTTTCAAACCTACAAACTAAGGATGTAATACAATGTAATTACAAAGTGTTAAATTAAATCTAAACTGGTTGAAACTGAAGAACTGGAAAACTTACTTTAGCCTCTTTATTCCCACAATACTCGTCAGTTTCACTGCGCAATTAACTGTTTCAATGTTTACTGAAGTCATAGCTTGCTATTCTGCATATATGTGATTACACCACCCTCTAAAATGTTTACCTGCTTTTGTATAATGTAAAAATTAGAATACAGAATTGATTTTAATTGCTAAAAGTGCATTTTTAGATGCATTGTACATGTTGTCATGGCATTATTTATTATTATTGATTGGTTTAAAGAGAAAGAGAAAACTTATTAATCCCCCCCCCCCCCCCCCCCCCCAGGTGTTCACACTCGCCTGGTCCCAGGGGTGTCCTCGCAGATGCCAGTGCCCAAAGGAGCCCCCCATGTGTCTCCCCGGGGTGCCCTTGATCCTGGATGACTGCGCCTGCTGCCTGGTGTGTGCCCGTCAGAAAGGTCAGGTGTGCTCTGAAATGAACCCCTGTGACACACGTAAAGGGCTGCAATGTGAATACGGGACAGACATCCGCAAGAGGACTGGCATCTGTATGGGTGAGTGGCCGAAGTACGCAAGCCCTGTCATTTGTCATTGCGTGAATGAGAGAATTTGTATCCGTTCTAACCAAATATCCCGTCTCTTTCCTTCAGCTCATGAGGGAACCGTTTGCGTTTTGGATGGTTCCGTCTATCAGAACGGCCAGGTCTTCTTCCCCAGCTGCAAGTACCAATGCATGTGCCGCGATGGGCAGATTGGCTGCGTGCCTCGCTGCACCGTGGATGTGATGCTGCCCGGGCCCGACTGCCCCGTGCCACGCCGGGTCCAGGTGCCCGGAGAGTGCTGCGAGAAGTGGGTGTGCGAGCCCCAGGCTGAGGCCAGTGCGCTGGGTGGTTTTGCCATGGCGGGTGAGTAGACTGGATGTTGGGTGAGATGGGATGAGACGAACCGCATACAGAGACACAACCATCCATTCCTCTTTGACGTTAGTGTCACTGCAGTGTGAGACACAGAGTTTAGAGGTTATGTACATGTCTCTGACCTGATTGAGGAGAGGGAGCAGGAAGCAAAGGAAGGAAGAGTTAAAGGAAGGGTTGAGAAAGGGAGAGGAAACATGGAGGAAAGAGACAGCGTTGTCTGTTCAGTCTGGAATGTGAAACAGTGATGTGATACATCGCTCTGTTGTCTGGATCAAGGATCATTTTTCAGACAAGTTTTCTCAGAATTTGCTTTCAAGCTTCTGTTATATATGAGTGAATGAATTAATAGATGATGGGTTGTTTATTTCTCCACTAACTCCTTTGTCCATCTTTTTCTTCAGCCTATCGTCAGGAGGAAACTGTCAGATTTGACAATTACGACGCCAGCCTGAACTGCATTGAGCAGACCACAGAGTGGGGCGCCTGCTCTCAAACCTGCGGCATGGGGGTGTCCACGAGGGTCACCAATAAGAACCGTCGGTGTGAGATGGTGAAGCAGAGCCGACTGTGTATGATCAGACCCTGTGACGACCAGCAGGACCAGACGCTACTGACACAGCTCGCACCAAAGGTACGTTTGGACAATCTGGATGCTCCATTCATTACAAATAAGTTTTTATGCTTTAGCTTAATTAGATGCCAGGAGCACAAGAATACATTGGCTAATAGATAAATATCACACAGAAAGACTTTTTTTTAGTACACACTAGTACAATGAATAGTTCTTCCTCTCCCCACAGAGAGGCAGTAAGTGCCAGAGGATGGTGAGGAGTGACACTGCCGTCCACCTCTCCTATAAGAACTGCACCAGCGTCCATGCCTACAACCCTCGCTACTGCGGCTCCTGCACAGACGGCCGCTGCTGCACCCCCCACAGAACCAAGACCGCCCTGGTGGACTTCCGGTGTACCAATGGCAAAACCACCAAGAGGCCGGTGATGGTGATCCTGACCTGCGCCTGTCACAGCCACTGCCCCCGAGACAACGCTGTGTGGCCGCCATCCGAGCTGGGATACAGCGGCATGAGGTTCTAGGTCATCAAGCTACTCTGAGATAATAAGAGGGTCGCAATGAACAGGAAGTCAAGATTGTATCTGATTGTAATTCTAAAACCAGTAATTTTGAGTTGCACGGATTCTAAATATTAGATTTAAAAATGACTGTAGAATACACCCACTTCAATAGTCAGACAACTGTGCAATCAATTATATCTGCTTATAATGGGCAGAAACAGATTCATTAAATGAGAGTCCCCTTTTATGGTTGTGATGACAGAGAACTGAATAGTTCTGTATCACACTCTTCTCAAAAGGGGTTTAATTGTGTAACATCCTGTGGACAAATAAGTGTCATGTTCACTTAAGTAGAATTGAAGCACTTAAACCTTGAGGAGATCAGGTAGCATATACCACCAGCTGCTCCCAGCAGACATCGGTTGTTCGTGGGTGTTCTTACGTATGTGGAGGAAACGGCCTTTGTTCATGAGGTCAAATAGTCACAGGGTAGTGTAGACATGCACGGGAGTCTTGGTGGCTTAAAGCCCTCCAATCAGATGGTTTGATTAAGAGTTGGGTTGGTCAATCAGACATGATTAAGAGTATTTTAGACAAAGAACATGAAACTACAGTGTGTTTTGTTCCGCCTAAATTATATGCACCCTCCCGAATAAAGTATAACACAACTTAAAACCCAATACAGAGAACAGCCACATCCTATGACCTTCTCAACTGATAGATTAGAAAGAGCAGAGAAAGGGAAGTTAAGGTTTATAGGGCGAGCTGTTACCATGGAAATGCTTTGACTCTGGGTCGCATTTTTGAAATAACTGGACTAGGTACTTTGACCTGGGCTCAACCTTTGAAAGAGAGCTCACTGTGGTGACTTAGTGTCATTTCTAGCATCTTCCTGCCCCCCATTGTAAAATGCATAATGTCTATATGTTCCCGCCAATAAATGCAAATCTATGTTTTTATGGTTTAGAAGGAAGACTATATACTGTTTTTTTGATTGTTTTTGTTTTGGGTTTTTTTGTTAATTATAGCGCAAGTAAACATTGGCTATTTTAAGATGACAAAAGTTCTGTAAATACTTGCTGTATAGCTTGTGTCACTGAGTGTGTATCAAATACACAGCTTTAATTGGTAACAGTGTAAACATGAATTGTATATATTGGTATGTCGTTTTGCTTACTACTTCAGTTATACTTCACACTGCTTGTTCCTGTATTGATCTGAACAATACTGCAAAAATCAGCAATTGAAAATAAATGCGTATTTTTTCATATCAAAGCTTCTCTTTATTTTAATCAATACTAGTCATGTTACAGTACAGTGCAGGTGTGTTTATATGGGCTGAGAGATGAACACTATAAACTTTGGTTCCACAGGTTGTCTGATGCATGACAGATCATCGCCCTATATCACACTGTTCTGTTATAAAAACTATTACCATGGATGTGTTGTGTCAATACAGGTCAGTCAAATGTATGTCAAGAGTTACCTAATGCTAACAATATGACTGCTCTACTTTTATCAGTATTGCAGACTGAACACCTCATATGAAAATAAAATGATATCAAAGGTCACCTTCCCTTCTCACATAGTTTATATAGCATGATGTCTTTCCCTGGAACTGAACACACACCCTGAAGGTCCTCACACATCTGCCTCTGAGGTGGACCTCTTCATCTGGATTCCCTTCCAACAGTCACGCCACTGTTCAGTCACATGGGACCCAGAAGTTACCGAGCCCCGCTGAGAGTGGGTGGTGACCCTTTTGACCTCTATCCCTGATCCGACCAGGAAGGTCACAGTGGAAAACCCAGTTATTCCCTGTAGGATTGTTGCTGCTTCCTAAAATAGCTGTTCAGTGGAAACTTCAGCTCATCAGTAGCCTGGATCAGCGGAGGACTGACACTGTGGTCGACACATCTGGTTGCAGCTATGTTATGGTGTCTGCTGAGCAGAGGTGTGTGGTCAGTGTCACATGTTGGTTATGTTTGTGGATGTAGGATTTTGAGCTTGGTTCGGTGTTGAATTCTCTTTACAGTATGCTAAGATTAGCAAAACAATGAAAACATGAACACACAAACCAAAGACAGCCTTCTGTTGTCAGTCCAGCTCTGCACTTGGCACTAGGCAAGTCGCATGGCTACCAAAAACATTTCAATAACTATTAGATGTTATTGCTTAAAACAGACATTATTTAGGCGCTAATGGTCCTCAGAGGAACATTCTACCGACCTTTGACCTTTCTAGCACCCTCATATAGTGCACAGAACAGACAGCGTAAAGAAATTCATCTCTATCTCAGGATGAATTATTTTAATGTGTCATCTAGAACCTTTATCTGTTCAATCTTAATTTTGTCCAACACTTTGGTTTATGACCAAATACCTGTATAACTAATGACATTGACAATATGTCTGCTAAACACCTGCATGTTATCATGCTACTAGATGACCTAACTGAATGACATACTGCACTGCCTTGATGACAGGCCGACCGCTGCTGATAGTCTCACTGACTGACCACCTGAGGGTGGGAAAAGGGGAAGACAGCAGTCCAGCTGAGCGACCGCCGAGCCACAGCTCACAGTTGACCTGAAGTGTTTTTAGGCCATGTTTTCTTTGACGCCTCCCTGTCTGAGTTACGTGATGCTGCGTAAGAGACTGGTTTTAAGGCATGAGCTGCACTGTGAATGAATGAAGGAGACAACACAAGTAAGTGGAGCGGTAGACCTAGTATTGAAATCCTCTTTCTGTTCAGGGTTGCTCAAACAGCTTGGCTGTCGAAGAATGACATACTTCAGGGTCTGTTTGTTCTGCCAACTGTGTGCTCTGTCGAACAAAGTCTTGCCCTCTCTGCTGCTGCTGCTGCTGCTGCTTTGTGAATAAGGTATGAAGAGTTCTGATGGTAAATGGGCTGAAATGTAATACACTGCATCACCGCTGCAGAACAATCCCTCAATGTACAATAAAAAAAATATGTCAAAGATCCAGTCTGATACTATTTTATATTTCTCTCAGGCTGTACTTTGGAACAGTGGTGCTTTGAGCTAAAGCCTGCTAACATGCTCACAGTGACAATGCTCACATGGCACAGTTCAGCACGTGTGATGTTTAGCATGTTCGCCAGTTTAGCATATTAGTATGCTATATGTGTTCTTTCGTGACACAAAGTAGGCCCGCAGGTGACGCTGATTGGAATATTCAGGTTCGTAGGTATTTAGTCAGAAACAAAAAATGAAAAATTTGACCCGATTAAAAGACAAGTGACCACTAAAGTGATCACAGTTAATTCTGAGGGGGACAGTGTGTGTTTGTAATGAAGTTTAGGGCAATACATACAAGTCAAAGCTTCTCTTGTACTCAGGGCAGTTTATAATAATTGTAAATGATGTCATCCTACTGCAAAAATGTACAATATGTTGAAGTATATAGACAAACCGCATAAAGACTTAAAATGCGGTGGCTAAAATAAAAATGTTCTCCCAGTCTTAACTGACGTGTTATCTCTACCTTCTACGTCAGCTGCTGTTTACATGAAGGGTGAGTAGATTGCCCCCTCTAGTGGTGTGTTTGAATAAAGCTCTCGTCACCAAATTCACTGCAATGATCTTACATGTGTAATGTAGAGGTGACCTCACTCTCAACATACAAAACATACTGACACCATCTGAGCGGGCTGACCTCCTGCACATACTCTAAATGTTCGGAGTGGTGATTAATCTCAGAAAAGACACATTGTGTTTCATGGAAATGTAAAAACTTTATATTTACACTTTGAATCTCAAATACAAAAATTTTTGAATCAGAACTTCTTCAACACTGCTTGTGATTGACAGACTTTCTGTATATGAACCTTCATCGTTCTGTATCACATTCGGAGACAGGTGAGCTTGTGACTCACTGCCTCTGCAAGTTTACCCATGACTGTAGCAAGAACAGATTTAAAAGGCTTTGTTGAATGCAAAAATATATGATAAAGAAAATAACGTCAGTGACTCAACATTTCCAGTTAAACTGAGCTCAGCCTGCAGATCCGTAAAGACGCATTTACGGCTCGTTTTGGCACGTTTACATTTTACTGGATATAGATTTCAGCAAGATCAGTCTTAACTCCACTATCTAAAAAGATGATGTGATTTATGTTTCACTTTGATTGAAGGAAATTAATAACACTACCATTGCGAAAATTCCTAACAAGATATCTCCAAGATTCCTCCGAAGTTTCTGTGTCCAGCTGATGTCCTCTGTGAGACAGTAGAATAGGAAAATTCTCTCTTTAAATTTGCAGCCAGTGAATGTGTAGATCGGGATGTCTTCATCATAGAAGGACACCAAACCATTTTTATAGTCTACATACACCCTGACTCTCTCAGGTGTCCTTGTCAGGAAGAGCGGGATGGGGATGTTATGTAGAGCCGTGCAGTCGGTGTTATTCTGCAACCCTATGATCCAGCTTCCATTCCTGCTGTTAACTGTGAACGTCTGCCTTCGAAGAACCGACTCTCTAACGACTCCTAACAACCAGCCGCGTCTCCCTTTGGTCACAACCTCGTAGTAGAACTTCCCTCCTGAGATGCCCATGTTTCCTGGAAGTAGGTAATACCTGTTCAACTGGTGTGGGCCTTCATCGGGAAACCAAATGAAAGGAATCTGCATAAAATTAGGCCCCTCGCTGTTTGATATCTCTTCATCTCTGCCTCTCCTCGTCGTCTGCTCTGCCACTTTCTTCTTCTTCTTCGCCCTCTTGCCACGCTTGAGTTTAATTTCCTGCACTTCCTGCACTTTTTTCACCCCCATCTGAGCCCTCTTGTCAACATAAGCTTCCTCTAAAGGGACTGTATCGTGCGCGCTGTGTTCCGTACACAGGACACAAACACGAGTCACGTCGCTTCTGCACAGGAACTCTAAAATCCTGTTGTGCTTCTTGCATATTTTCTCCTCCAGGTTGTGCACAGGATTGGTCAGTTTGTGTCCCTTCAGGACGGCAACTCTGTGATGAGGCTCGAGGTGTGTCTCGCAGTAAGAGCTCAGACACACCAGGCAAGTTTTATGGGCTTTGGATCTGTAATGAGGGCAGTAGTCACATGGCACCTGTCCTGGTTTGACCTGGGAAGTGTTGTCAGCTATCGCGTGCTGGTTCTTAAAATTCTCCACGAGCTCCCTGTATCCGGTGTTGACACGAAGTTTGAGCCCTTTGCTGAACTTCTCGTTGCACAGAGGGCACACGCACTGATCTTTGCCTTCCCAGTGCTTGGCGTTACAGGCCTTGCAGAAGTTGTGTCCACACGGTGTAGAGACAGGCTCGGTAAAAACGTCCAGACAGATGGAGCAGATGAACTGATCTTCAGACGGGAGAGGGCTGGCTGTGGCCATGTCTGCAACAAAGACCACTGCAGAGTCACATAACAGACACTTCCTGGGTGGTCCGTGATCATAAAGTGATCAAACGAACATATCTTGCTGTGATCAGTCTTGTCCTACATCGGGATTAATGCACAAAAGCTGTTGACTCAACAAGTAGCAGGAGAAATATTCTACAATATCAGAATATTACTGTGCATATATAGTTGAACTTTACCTTCTTGTGGATGTGGACGCTTTGCACTGCTGTCTCTTCTTGCGTGCACACAAACCAACCTGTTTTCTATCCCAGTGCTAAGTTTCATTTCTCTGTAAATGATGCAACAGTTCTCCTCCCTCCCATGGCTCAAACTCCACCTATGTACACCTCCTACTTGACATTAACCCCTTACCAGTTGAACCTTGTCAAAAAATAAGAAAATAAAAAATGACATGACATGAAATGACCTATGATTTAAGGGAATTAATCCTTAATTCTTGCTTCCTGGTGTAGGGGCACACTTAACATCAAACCTTACCTGAAACCACAAGGAGCATCTGTACGTCATTCCAACACTAAAGGGAAACCCGTCTTCCGGATCAAGTCAGCTTGTGTGAATTGATTCGTAATGTCACCGCTCTCGAAGGGTTAACCTGAAGTGAATGAGATATTTCAGAGTGTTTGCCACTGACAAGAAGTGAATCACCCAACAAATATTTGCTCTGGAGAAAAACAGCTGTTTAGTTTGAATGTTTTCACCGTCAGGACAGAGTGGAGAGAGGCATGAATGGGCCACTGTTAGCCTGGTTTTTAATGTTGAACTTTCAATTCATGAATCAATGAAGCAGCCAAACCACTGGACACTGAGTGTGATGTTTCCTCTCATGTGGCGCTCAAAGTCCTGAATCCTGGTGTCTGGCTGATTTCAAACACATAGTCTTCTTAATGATTCCTTTGATTATGAGGGATACAAGATTGTACTGTCTCACGTAGGTATTTCCACCAAAGCATTTTGTGTTGTCAACTTCATATGCTTCACAGAATTTGAACATTAAATACTGGGCGTTTATTGCTTTGGCCTTATTTGGCCTTTATAGCCTCCACCTCCCTTCTCCCCCACCCCTTTTTCTGCTGTCCTGACTTGAACTCTGCTTGGAATCATCAATATTGGCTTTCATATTGTGCAGTTAAACACTACTAAATGGAGCAATGATTTTTATTAGTAGTGGCCCTGTTATGTTTTTACATATGCACAAGGATGCAAATACACATGAGCAAGTATGCGGAGGAGGATATAAACACGCCTAATGCTAGTGTGATGCTATTCCACTGACTGACAGTTGGTAGAGGTAAAAGCACAATGAGGGTTGCTGTGTGCCAATAAAGGCAAGAAACTGAGAGGTCAAGGAAAGACTGCAGGCTAGTAAAACCCAACTAAATACCTCTGAGTTGCTCAACGTCTTCCTGAATTCGCTTATCTGTATTATCTATTGATAATTTTGCCATCAATAGTGTAATTTTAGGGAAAGGGATCCCTCCTCAGTTTTTCGTCCTGAGGTTTGTTTGGGTGAGTTTCTTCTGCTTGAATCGGGGATCTATGAGCAGAGGGTGTGAAGCTCCTCGATGCAAATGTGTGATATTGGACTATATGAATAAAATTGACACTAGGAGAGTTAAATGACGCAAGAAAAGGAAGGAACTGAGAATTTGTGAAGGTAGAGAAAGCAACCAAAAGCTAACAAAACCTAGAATGGGGTAGGGGGGCTGGGAATGAAGGTTGAAAGGAGTGGGTGGAGGAAAAGGTGGAAAGAGGGAAGAAAAACAGGAGGTGTGATAAAAAATGATGTGAGGGGAAAGTGCTTGCTCAGTCAGCAGAGAGAAACTGGGTCAAAACGTTTTAGGTAACCATTGTGAGCTTGAAACTCCCCTACAACGCGAGTGCTCTTGGGCATGGCACTTCCCTGGCTTGATTCTCCAGATAACCAGTGTAACTGTGTGTGTAAACCACCTCTGCGTCGCACCGTGTTGCTATGAAAACACAAAGATCGTGTAATCAACGCACTAGGACTGACTGAGGATTAAAAATAAAGGTTCATCAACACCCTTTAAATACCAACACCTTTAATAAGACTGCCTTCTGTTTGTTTGTTTGTTTGTTTGGAAGGTCATTACAACAACAAAGAACGTACATTTCATCTGATAGCTCATTTCCATATAAAAGTGAAAAATCAATCGCAGCGCCTACGCCTCATTAAGCCAAAAGTATTCGCAGTATTTCTGTTTCGGTTTCACTCTCAAAATAAATAAACTAATCCCCTCGTTGGTGCAGCTCAGTAGTAATGATCCAGTGTTTAGAGGGCGGGCAAGTGAGGAAGTATGTCTGTGCTATATATATATTCCTGTGATTACATAATGTGAAACATATCATATTTAATTATAATATGAGAAAGAGCCCTTATGTCTCATATATATCCTTTACTATCAGGTCCAAACTACAGACTGTTGTTTTCAACCTCTTTAATTGAAATTCACTGTAATTACCATATGATAAAATACTATAATTTATAGAGCACAGGTAACACGATGTGAAATCCTTATTGTCAAATGGTAAATTCAAAGTCAATTGAGCTTAATGTTATCTCGCTGTAAACAAGCAATGAAATGCTTTAAGGGCTTGCTGAATCACCCATCAGAGTGTTGGAATACGCTCTTCATCAGTTACATAAGAGGACAAGGACAAGATGATCTCACATCGCCCCGGCAAATTATTGAGCCCTGAAATGTTTTTCCTTATTTTTGATTTGCTGGGTCTTCGTGTTGTTGCTGGGTTTTCATGCAATTATGCTTCTGAAATATCAACCCTGTAAAAAAGGAATTTAATTTTCAGTAAAACCCGAGCTATCAGAATATGTGTGCGTCAGAGATGTCACATGAATGTGTAAATATTTAAATGACCCAGTGGAAATCCCCAAACCTCAAAAACTGAAGCACATATTGATGGCTTCACTATCACAGAACTGAAACGTCACCTCAGACATCAGACTGTGGTGCCACCATTGGGATATGCTTGTTTTCTGTGTTCTGGATCTCAGTTCTCAAGTATTTTCATCCTCAGATCAACCTCCCATTGGTGGACAAGAACAGAACTCTGATTGGTCAAAGGAGTCTCCCAAAGCACTATGGGAAACAAAATAGGACCACTGTAAGAGCCACAATTGCACCAGAGTCCCTGTTGGAACCTTCACGACTGTCAGCGTCCATACATCTAAATGATGCAAGTTACAGTGACAGTTACAGTTACAATAGCAAACCTCATCTAGTAATAACCCAAAATAAAATTATGAACCTGAAAACTAGCATAATATAAAAGATACAAGACAGGTTACTGTTTACTTTTCAGAAAAGCAAATAATAAATTTGGTTACATTTGATGGCACCGGGGCAGGAAATGTGTTTTTGTATCCCCAGTAAGACGACGCCAACAGCCAGATTAATTAAATAACACGATTAAACAACACACATCGCAAATCCTCATCGATGCGAGAGCAAAAAGTTGTAAATTAAAATCTCCCAGCATGAAGATGTTTCAACGCCGTGTGTTCTGTATTTTGACTGCACTTGTACACATGGATCCTTGCGCATTGTTGTCATCATGACTGGAGGGGGGCTTCCCTATGGCGTTAACCTTCGTGCGTCGCGTCCCAGGTGTGACCAGTAGGTGTCGTAGCTACACTGCATATAGATGAGCGTGAGCGAGGCACAGGTCTCCATCCGCCGTGTGCGACTGTGGGCAGGGTGCCATGCATCAGAGTGACAGCTGTTAAAAAGAAAACGCGTATTTATAGATCTAAGTGTTGTTACATCCACAAAAGCTGGAGGTTCTGCGCACTTGAAGCCCATCACTGGAAGTCAGAGCGGCCTGCTTGCTTTTTTTTTTTTTTTTTGCTTTTCCTCCTGATTTAATGATGAGTGAGGCTGCTGGCTCGTTTGTCTCCATCCCCCCCCCCTCTCTCTGCGTCCCTGTCAGTCACTCTCAGGGCCCGAACCCGGGTGAGGGTCGAGACACCCGGCGGCTCCAGTCACTATGGTGCCACCGGGCTGCTGCGTTCACTTGCTTGAACTATACCAACGGAGCCTGCGGTGATTGACAGGGCATGGGGATGTCCTTTGGAATAACAATAATGGAGATAGAGAGGGAAGCCTCGGAGGGGGGTCTCTCCATGTCAGAGCGTTAATAAAACTATCCCCCATCTCTCTCTCTCTCTCTCTCTCTCTCTCTCTCTCTCTCTCTCTCTCTCTCTTTCTCTTTGAAGCATCAAAACAGGCTCGGGCGCATTCCTGTGCGCGCGTGGCCGGTCTCGCGTGTGCAGCGTGAACGCGAGCTGAGCGGGACATGGGAACTCTCGTAGTTGGCTCAGTAAGCCTATGAGAAATAAATAACAATAATAAAAATAAATGAGAAGGGCTGTTTAAAATGGTTATTGGAAAGAAAAATATACGTCCCGTTTTTATGTCACTTTCTTCAGCTCCTCACAAACTCAACTGAGACTCGCACGAGACTTGACAGCGTGTGTAACTGTCTCATCAGCGGCGTTCACGCGTGTTCGCGGACCGTTTAACTCTGTGTGAGCCGTCACGTCTCAGATCTTCTGGGGGTGGTGGTGGGGAGGGAAGTAGTGATGGAGCACATTTTGGTGCATGCAGGATCTGGAGATGGGATCGGCAGAAGGCGGCGGGGGGAGCAAACTCCACCCAGCAGATAGGGATCTGTGGCAGGCGGAGCGGAGGGCAGCTTGTGCCGAAGGGGCTCGGGGGCCGGTCGGTCTGGACTCTTGACAAGTCCCGCAGGAAAAAACTTCACAGGGGGCAAAGTCCGACCGAGTGTGAGGGAGACAGGGGTGGAAGTTAATGTGTGCGCGTTTGTGTGCGTGTCTGTGTGTGTGTCTGTGTGGGAGAGAGAGAGACTGAGAGAGTGAGAGAGCGCGCCGGGCACAAAAAAAAAATCACATGTCATTTTAAAAAAGAAATGCTCCAAAGATGGCGGTGGTGATCGCGACGGGAGTTTCAGGTGCCTCCGGAGTGCAGAAAAGTGGATTTGCGGAGGTTTTGGTGCGGGAGAGCTGGCACAAAGTTTTGGTCAACTTGAACGAGGAAGCGCTCACGTTGAGCTGCGAGGAGAGCAGCGGCGGCGGCGGCGTTAATGACAGCGTGAGCGACAGTGTCAACTCCAACGGCGTTACCAACGGATCTTACCTTGACAACAACAACGCCAACTCCAACAACGGCCCGCAGACCGTGCGCACCGCGTTCACGGACCTCCCCGAGCGAGTGCCCGAGGCGATCGCCAACAGAAAGCGGTGCGTCAAGGTGGCCAAGCAGGAGATCGGGGGGCTCGGGATCAGCATCAAAGGCGGGAAGGAGAATAAAATGCCCATCCTCATCAGCAAGATCTTCAAGGGGCTCGCAGCGGACCAGACCCAGGCGCTGTATGTCGGGGACGCGATCCTGTCCGTGAACGGCATGAACCTGCGGGACGCGACCCACGACGAGGCTGTGCAGGCGCTGAAACGTGCCGGGAGAGAGGTGACTCTGGAAGGTAGGCTGGACAGGGGTGCACGGGTCAGGGTGTCCCAAACTCTTTTGTTCTGACTAAATGGGCTCTGTGTACAGATCTAGACATATTAATTTATTATTTCTTTTATTGCGCAGATGTGAAGTGAAAAATGATACCTTTCCCTCCCTGTTTAAGTTAAGGCTGTTTAAGTGGTTTCACGCTGTGGATTTCCCTGTGAAGGGCTCGGTTCGGATTTTACGCAACTCTCCAAAGGATGCCACTTCATGCGTGTTCTCAGCTCCCCCCCGTTTCTGTGCCTCACTCCACTCCACTCCTCTCCACTCCACTAACAGAGAGCGACAGGAGCTGACAGTAGTTTACAAATGGATTCCGCTCACATGAAATAAGAAAAAGGGCTTCCAGCACAACACAGAAGTTCCACAGAGCCCCTTTTAATTTCCTCCGACAATATAAAGTCGTACATACAGGAAGGCCTCCTGTGTTTGCTGCTTTTGGTGTGGAGCACACCTGTGGAGATAAGAGCCACAGTAAAGTGTTAGATCTCACTTTACCCAAGGTCAGTCTGTGTCTGGAAGCCACTTCCGAAATGTTAATGAATTTCAGCCTCTCTCTCTCTCTCTCTCTCTCTCTCTTTTTTTTTATTATTATGGAGACCTAACATAACCTCACACAGCCCTCGGGGAAGCGTAGACCTTAACTCGCAGACCTCGGGGAGGCAAACATGTTGATTTGGGACTCTCGTTCCACATGGCTGGTGTTGGGTTGTTAGATCATCCTGTAGGTCAGTGGTCCTCAGGACACCTTAACAGAAAAAGTGCTGCATGTTGTACCTGCCGGTTGATTACATTCACGCTGCATCCCAGATATAAATCACTCCCTGATTAGGCGAGCGGAATGAGAAGCAGCATGGTTTTGAGTGTTGACGACGAGGAGTGAAAGCCTCTGCTGTAGAATGTGATTTATTTTCCATTACAGAGAGGAGGCCCCGGTTAATAGCACGAGCTCAGAAAGAAGGGGTGATGTTTTTTTTGTTTTTTTTATTGCATCAGCTTGTATTATTCATATGTCATTAATCGTACAGTCTCTCAATCTGAAGAGAAGTGGAGCTTTATTTTCTCTCCACATATATTCAATTTACAGCAGGCGACAGGAAGACACTACTGAATCATCTTTGTGGTGCAACTTTTGTTTCTGTAGTTGTGAAACCAGTCGACTGGCTCACGAAAGAACACTTTGGATTCTCAAGGAATCAGTTCTTACGCAGCCAAAGGTGTCATGGGAGTATCGTGCAAGGTCAAACTCGTATAGTTTCTCTACTCTGAGCAAGGCAACTCGGACTGACCCAGCTCTCCATCTCCTTAAGCGTCATACACGCACACACACGTAAGGCCCACACACACTTACTTTCAACTCCCTCACTCTCGCCAAGTTGGTGTTTTTAGCCAAAAAGTGAAGATGAAAATTAGGCTGATGGCAGGCAGATTTTACTTTGAAGGATGGGCATCATTTTACCCCCTTAACGCACACGCGCACACACGTTTGCAGGCTCAAATTAACATGCATAAACACACTCTCGCACACACAAACACATACTGGAAAATGTTGCACACAAGTGCCCACTTTTAATTTTTTTTTCACTCCAGTTCCAGTGAGGACTCGTGGACCCGAGATAGTCTCTCACATGCCGACACGCACACACGCGCGAGCGCAAACACACACACACACACACACAGACGGTGATGATTCTTCCCAGGGGGACACAGGGGGCTACACTGCAGAGGAAAAAATCAGGTCCCAGCTGAAAACTTACCAAGATAAGGAAGAAGGAGAGGGGGAATGGAGCAGGCGAAGAGGAAGGGGGGAGGGAGAGTGAGAGAGAGAGAGAGAGAGAGAGAGAGAGAGAGATGGGAGGAGGTGGAGCTGAAATGTGAATTTAATGGGGAAAGTGCTGAGAGGGAGAGAGATAGAAAGAGGGTGAACAGACGGAGAGCTAACGAGGGAGGCAAAGAAGCTGATATAAAGATGACAGCGTGGGTTAACTTAAGGGTAACGGAGACAATGAAGTTTGCCACAACTGCAATTAAATGACATTATGTGCATTTGGAAAAGCAGTGGGACATAAAAGAAGAGCAGAAAATGGGAACCCACGAAGTGGGTTTTCATACATCTTTGGCTGTGTGAAAGGTTTTCAACATGTAGCCGAGCGTGTAAAGAAAGCGCTGCGAAAGACGTGAGCAGTGACACGTAAAGCCTAAGAATGAGCGATACCGTCCCTTGTTCGTCCCTTCCAAGATGAGGCAGAGGAAGACTGTGTTACATGAGGAGAGGGATCAGGGAGAAACATCTGATTCAACTGTTAGGGGCGATGGTACACGTCTCATGGGAGAGGAGTGTGCGTCAGTGTGCGTTTTGTGTGAGTGTGTGTCTACAAGAGACTGCTTGTAGCGCACGTGCACGCTTGCAGTCTGTGTGTTTCACTGACAGGCCATCTTGGAAGCTCATTAGGTAGATGGAAAAATAAATTCAGCTTGAATACGCAGCAGCCAATCACTCCCAGCGAGAGCAGGCTGTAAGAGGGCAGCCGGCTGACCCCCATGGTGGAAAACTGCTCTGCGGCCTAGAGGTCCACGGTTCAACCTCACATGTCAGAGAACATCGGCTTTGGTTAAAGTGTCCCCCTCTCTGCCGACTCTGTTCTGTGGCTCAGAATGCAGTCTGACAAGCTAAAGTGGATCTCTCTATGGGGATCAATCAAGGCTCCTGTCAGCCACGCTATGCAGGTCCTTTTGAAGAAAAAAAGACAAATGCCATGGCTACAGGTTTGCACTTGGATTCTCGCCTAATCAGGTCACCTTTAATTATCCGCTTACAGTGGGTCAAATCATGCTTGAACAGTTCGCTGTGTGCTGTGTTCGAGGACAGCTTCTAGACATGACACACTTGGAGAGGAGCACAGGTGTAAATCATGAATCTGGTTGTGTTTGAACTCAGTTTAGCTGCTGTAGTTTCAGGGTGCCTGCCGAGTCAATACAACAGAACCATTGTTCGCGTTGATTGTAGCACCCGTTCTGTTCCTGCTATGACAAGTCAATATGTCCGCTGTGAAAAAAAGACCATTGTCACTCACAATTGTGAGGAAGTTATGTGGCAAACTGTCAACACAACCTGGTCCTGCAGCAGAACAGAGCCAGGTCACACAAAGATGCTATTGACTAAGTGCCTCATGTGTTTTGGTTAGACCTGGATGGGGGGGTTATGTCCGATGATTTTTGCAAGCTTCTTGCAGCGGTTGGCCACTTTTAGATTAGGATACTAATAACAATAATCATAATGTTCCAATCAAGTGTCTCATTAATGGTGCATGTCCACAGGATCCATCATTTCCATGCTTTCCATTCAGTGTCAATTCTAGCAGGCCGTGCAGTGCATTCTGGTAGCACAGCATTGCGTTTCGAGGTCTAGGCTACTTCATGCAAAGTTAGTCAAACTAAACACTGCTGTGTTCAAATGAAGACAGATTCTTCCACTGAATGTCTTATTTCTCAACTAAGATGTCCTCAGAATCACATTACGCTCTGCTATTTTTGTAAAATGATGACAGTTTCCAGCGATGGTCCGGTTCGGAATCCCAGAGACCCCAAGCAGCGTTCGTCCAATCAAGGTCAGCCAGTGGTTGCGAGGGAGTAACCTGTTTTGGTCAAGCATCCAATGCTAGGAAACATTGCCTGTCATTGTGTCCAAAAATGCTTCCTTTGACACCTACCATAAGACATGACAGCGAACAATCCTGAGAACCGGAAACTGAAGCACCTTAATGGAATTCAGCCATCATCAACGTGCCTCTCTTATTGTGATAAGTAAAAGTGTCATCAGTGAAACATGTAAAAATGTAATACAACACCATGAATGCCTCTGTGGAGAAACTCTCCAAAACTGCGTGCTGTTGCTGTGAGACACGCAGAAGACACAGTGTTGGAATGCCCCAGAATGGCGACATCAGGAGACCTATCCCCTCTGACTGCCTGTGGTAAACAACTTCATAGGTCCCTGGTGCAGGAGTGACAGGACTTTAAAAGGAACTCACACAATGATGTCTGCCGTTAATGTTCACAGCTGTTCACCGCTCTGTCCGTGTTGCACTGCTTTGTTTTTTGTTCTACTCCCATTGTTTTCATTTCAGTATTGTATTGTGCGGCGATGATTGAAAATCCAGTCCAACCATGTGTTAAGTTTATTTCCCCCTCAGCATAAAGAGCAATTTGGTTGAGATAAAATGAGCAGAGAACCAGTCCTTCGGAGAATTGTGTAGTTCACTTCACAAACTGAATAGTCTAACATGGATTTTGATTAATGAGTGTTTAACAGCCAGACAGAGATGTTAGTATGTTATGCTTATTGTACCTGTGCAATCACATTTCCCATGACTGGTTTGTTGCTAGAGGCTCAAATGATTTTCACTGACCTGCGAGTAGTAGGTTGTCTCAGTAAGCGGTGCTGTTGAGAACACATGAGACTAAAAAAAAACGTCTCTAATTTTAGGTGTGAATAATGTTTGTTAAGTGGCTAACTCTGCAGTTCTTTCATTTTCTGTTACATATGACAAGGCAAACCATAAACAATCAGGCAATCTAAGACTTTTTCTGTACACAAAAAAGTCTTATAACTCTCAAATTTGTAGCAGAAATCTTTTAAAATCCATGTCAGTGAGCGCTTCTTCATCACAAAGGCAATCCATCCACCTGACAGGTGTGGCAAGATCATCAAGATGTGGATTTAACAGCGTGATAATTGCGCAGGGGTGCTCTGGACTGGTCACAATTAAAAGGCCACTCTAAAGTATGCCACTTTAACACACTACACACAAGGCCACAGATGTTGTGAGAAGTTTAGAGGGAGTGTGCACTTGGCATGCTGACTGTAGGAATGTCAACCAGATCTGTTGCTCATTAAGTGAATGCTAATTTCAGCACCACAAGCCATCTCCTTACTAGATTTACTTACTCACCCCGGGCACATCTCATGTGGAGAAATCCAAAGGCACGGTTGCTAAGTTACACTATGATTAGATGTGATGAATTCAGGTGAGGGGTTTTGCAAACAGACAGTTTATGTGAACCTGAGGACACTAGACTCTACGTAGGAAGTGGTTAAACACTGACAGCAGTTGCACTTTTAGGGGAAAAGCAGTGGGTGTCATTTCAGTGCAGTCACACGTCAACAAACGGTTTAGCTTGTAAGCATCAATTTCAAGCCCAAAAAGCTTCAACACGAAGGGGCAGAAACTTAAAACTTAAAGTCAGAATACAATGAAGAACATCTGCCACACTTCAGCGGGGCAGGAAATGAGTCAGTGCCCTGTAAGCCCTTGTGCTGATCCCTGAACAAGTGGCACCTGTCATCACCTGACATCTGGATGGGTTTTGTGTGCGTTCGCTGCCATCAGCAGAGTGATGCAGAGTGCGTGTGTGTCTATGAGCGTGTGCCTACTTGTTTATATTAACGTGTGTCATCAAGTTCAGTCATCATCCGCAGAGTAGTATAGTCTAGACTGATGCTACAGTAAGTGTACGTGTGTGTGTGTGTGTGTGTGTGTGTGTGTGTGTGTGTGTGTGTGTGTGTGTGTGTGTGTGTGTGTGTGTGTGTGTGTGTGTGTGTGCGTGTGAGAGAGAGTCGACGTGTCTCGCAGCTGACTGTTCATGTCATTAGAGAAACTATCATCTCCTCCTCCGCTGCTGTGTGTGCAGTCTGACTCAGAGCGGATGATGGTGATGATAACAACAACAACTGTGGCATTGCAGTAGTGATTGTTGTGGCGAAGATAAAGGATTGAGCCATTCATCCCCACTCCTATGTGAATGTTTATACAGACGAAACAAAAGCGGAGACAAAGCTGTTTTTTTTCCCTTGTCGGCTTTGTCTGACAGAGACAAAAACTCCCGTCCCATCCAGGTGTGATCAGTTCGTCTTTGTCCTTTCCCCTTTTTCGTTGTATCCTTGTTACCTCGTCATGTGATTCCTCTTCGTTTTGGCTGGACACGTTGCTTAAACGCTTACATCCAAGTCTTAACAGGGTGACCAAACGTGACCCAAAGTAGGAAGTGTGTTAGACTGTTGAATCTGTGTTTCTGTCGATGAGTCAACTGACATCTGCTAACACTTTCTGTGGTTGTGGTTTTCAGTAAGTACGTCAGTTTATGTTGCCGTTGTGTGTAAATAATGGAACATGCAGCACACACACAGCTCTCTGGTGTAAAGACTCATCATAATGAAGATGATGTACCATACCTGTTGCTTTTTCTGAGCAGAGCGACTGTATGCTGACACTCTTTGACACTGTGTGTTATGGCTTTCATGACGAAACGACAGATTTATGAACATTTTAAACGTTGATGAGCAGGAAAGCAGAATATACATGAAATTATACTTCTAAAAATTTCAAAACATTTTTTGATTACATGTACAGTACCTCCTCTACTAACCTCGCCCAAATAGTTACAGTTGCTATGCCTCGTATAAATAATTAATAACAGTTCATATTTCCTGCTTGAGGTTCTTTGTATTTTTTTGAATGGGCAACATGCAGAGATTGCTGTGATGTCTGGCGAGTGGAACACTAACTGCAAACCAGTAAGTAGTTAGCTAAAACTGCGACAACTCTCACAGCAGCTTTCAGTTAGCTCCACAAATTAGCTGCCAACGTCCCATCCAGTTGGCTTTTGGATATTTCCTGCTGAGCCATTTCAAAACAAGAGTCTTGTAAACGGGGTCTTAAATAAGAACTTAATGACTTCGTACATGATATGATTGCTACACAGTGGGGAAAAACAGCACAGTGGTACACAGATGGTACGGGCCTTTCTTTTTACATTACTTGTAAACCAACAGGCTAATATAGTGATATGCTCCTTGGCCTTGGAAGTAAGGCCAGGCTAATTCTGTAGATAGTCCACCTGTTGGCTGTACATGATGAAGACTACAATGCTTTACTCATTCCTTACCCTTTTGATCTTGTGTTTTTGGTTATGGACCACCATCTAAACTCTTCAAAGACAGAATATCTTACTGTTCAAGAAATCCAAATGCTAGCCAGATTTGGTTGCTAAGAACAGTTGCTATTCAGGGAAATGTTGTGATGAATGATCAGTTGTATCCGAATAACTTTGCAGTAAAGCTGCTAAATGAGTAACGTGATAAGGGAACATTTACACCTCGTGAGATATGCATACAACAGACTGGGTGATTTTTGTCCTGTTAAGATTCATGTTGCTGTTTCTTGTTATGGAGATGTCTCATTTAAAGCGTCCTTCTAAACACACCCTGTGGTGTGAACATCGACTGTATTTGCCTCTGCATGCTTATTTGATTCTTTGCAAATAAGCTTGTGAGGACTGCTCACATTTCTGTTCACTTTTTGTCTGCAGCATTTACACCACACTTATTCCTCATTCACACAGTCATGGGCCTGTTTACAGCTAGAACAATAGAATAATAATTCTGATGCTCATTACTTAATACAGAACACCATTGACTATTAATTTTCTTAAAGTTGCCATGAAATGGCTGGGGAGTGCTAGCCAGCGCTTTGCTTTTGGATTTTTAAATGTTTCATGTAGAAACAGGCAGTTAGACGTGTTGTGGACATTGGTTGGCTTTGGCAGTAGCCAATAGCGTGATATTGTGCATTTACAGCATGAGACATCAACATTTTTGCAAACTACAATTATACAACGAATGATTGCCACCTGATTTGCCTTCCTTATGTCCAGTCTATTCCGTAACTTACTAAGGTAACATACTTTAAGGCCACCGTCATTTGCAGTCTCCAGCAGTTGTCCACCCAGCCGCCCCCACAGCTCCGGTTCAGCCACTGTATCAGTCAACTTGAAGACAGTTGTCCATCTCCCTACATGTAGCTTCTTTTTTCTCGGCAGTTGTAGGCTCTTCTTGTCTCATCAATGGGCCTTCTCCTTCTTCCTTTGCAAAGCAGCTCTCCGAAGACGTTTGTTTTCTATTCATTTTAGCTAGCTTGAGGGCTTATTTTTTGGGTATAACCTGACTGAAACAGGTATGTGTCAAGCGCGTCAGTAGGAACAGACGGATGTATTTAAACGTGAATCCGTTTTTCAAATAAAAGAACTTACAGAGTGTGATTATCAATATAATGGAAATAAAATAAATTATTTTTTCTTTCTCTGTGGCCCAGTACAAAACGACCCACGGACTGGTACTGGTCCTCGGCCCGGTGGTTGGGGACCACTGATCTACAGGATCCAAAATGTTGTGTTAGCTACTATTGTTGAGATGAAATGTTAAAAAAAAAATAAAAATAAAAAAGTGTGATCAAGGTCTTAAATCTTAAATATTAAATCTTTTTTCACATCTCCTCTTCCCTTTGGAGGTTGCAGAAAGTTCATAGCTGAAACGCAGGTTTCAAAGTTCAGTGTCAATGAGTAATTTTACTTGTGCGCATTTCCAATGCCTTTGTAAAACTGTTATAAAAAGGACCTCTGCCTCAGTTACTGTTCATTGTTCAGTTAAGGCGATATTTGAAGTCTTGGCAAATGGTCCAAATCTTACAAAAAGATGCCTTGAGGGTGGATTTGTAAAGGCCTTTTGTGCTGCTGTAGTATCCATCTACCTGCTTCATGGCTTAAAGGAGTAAAAAGCTTCTATTCTGCAATCAGAGGAGCCTTTTTCTTCTTTTCTACCTCTTTGCCCCCCGGTCTGTTCTCCCTCCAGCCTCTACCAACGTTACACCTTCTCCGCTCTCTCCCACAGGCTTAATAAGAGGGTTTCTTTTTTTCCCTTTGGTAAATGTTCTCACTAAATAAAAATCCCTCATTTGAGGCATATGGTAGAAAGACCAATGACTTCAGACCTCATTAAATACTGCTAAGGACCATTAAGTGAAGCGGACACAATGAGAGGGATGTAGTTATTACACCTGATTTTATAGAGCAGACATTGTGTGTGTGTGTGTGTGTGTGTGTGTGTGTGTGTGTGTGTGTGTGTGTGTGTGTGTGTGTGTCCTGAGGAATTTGGTTGAATGTGTGTATGTGTGTGTGTGTGTATGTGTGTGTGCCTATGTGTGTGGTAGATAGACACAACTGGCACCACACAACAAGCTCTAACACTTCAATCAATTGCCTCATTATGGCAAATGTGCAAGTGAATGGGGCTGAGTGCAGTTTAAAATATCATCAATGGAAGTGAATGGCACTCTCACTGGTGAGTTGAACAGCTGGTATCGGGTGACGCATTGCCAGTCAGACGTCTACATCACGACCGTTATTGCAGCCAGCCACTGTTTCAAATGAAGTGGAGAGTAGGAGTCACGGTGAAAAAAAGATTTAGTGTGTCTGTACGTGATCGCTCTCACTTTTGTCTCTAGCACGAGGTGGAAAATGGAAAATAAAGTCTGTCCCTCATTTGGATCTTTCTGTTTGACTTATGTAACAAGCAGTACAAGTAATAAGAGCGCTGTCCTCTCCAAGTTCTCGTCTTGCTATTGAGGTTATTGTGCGGGAGCCGTCAGTGTAATGGAATAGAAACACGACCCAAGGGAATGCGCACACATTCACACACTTCCACCGTAATGATCACATGGACTCCACCCCATTTATTTTCCCCCGTCGCTGGAAACACTTACAGCCCTATTTCTGGGCACAGTGAGGCTTGGTCAATGAGTTTACATTTCCTCCTTCCAGACTGTCCTCGTAAATGTTAGCCGAAGACAAATCACCCACTAAATGTTATGTTTATGCCATCAGAAAAGTGGAGTGTAAAATTCAAAACCCAAGACCTGCGCGGACGGACATGGAGTATGAGCTGTTTGGCCACGTAATTGCATTATAATTTCAAATTAATTGTGTGAAAGGAGAATGTCCCCCCTCGTCTTTGTCCTCATTAAGATGCCAAATAATGATTATTTTCCCAAAACATAGCCTATTTGAGAGAGGGTTTTTTTTTGGCTTTGGCTTGATAAATGACTTAAACAACTAATCGATTACAGTCCTTGTCATCGATTGAGTTTTGATTAATTGTTTCATTGTGCCTCTGTCACCTTCCTAATCAAGTGGAGGCCTGTGAAGTTTAAAGGCAGATTTATGGTTGATGCGAGAGGTTAATAGGAGTCCTGGGGAGTTGTGGGATTTGATAAATCAGCGTCAGATTCCTCCCATCGATAACACCTCTGCAGTTCTAGATGGATGTATTGTACTGAAAGAGGTTGCACCATGCTTTAATTATACTCCCCAAAGTTAGTCTTGATTTAACTTTGTGATACTGAATGATAGTGGGGAAGTCCATCTTGTTTGGACTACTCCAGAGCTGCTTGATACGGTATTATAATTCTATCCCTCACAGCCCAAGGAAAGATCTGCTCTGTAGTCTGATGTTACGACAAGCAGATACTTCTTAATCTATAGCAAGATGGCAGCCGTGTGAACAGACTGTGGCTGGGGTGGGTGTTGTCTTTTAGTATCCTTTAGGCTCCGTGCAGACACCCCACCTCGCCGGTATCACTGATGCTCGGTAGATGGGTACCGGTGATGTTCTGAGCGACTTTAACCCCCCCACTGCAGAGCCTTCGTCAGATCAACAGGTCTGGTGTATCACTTGCGCGCGTGCAGACACACACACACACACACACACACACACGAACCTAAGGTATTTCCTTGTGCTCCTTTACAGCTTCATCATGCTTTGCCGTAGGGGTTTCATGATGTACTTACGGTAGAAGACTATCTCCAGCCCCCTACTCTCGTAATAATTTAATTGCCAAAAAAGAGACAAAACACAGTAAACAACGTTAAGCATGAAATTTAAAGCAGTTTTCCCCAGATTTTCTATAGATATTGATGAATTTGTTTTGCCACAACAATGGAGATCTGACATTGTGACAGCCCTGCTGCAACACGGAAGATGAGGCATCTTTGTACTTGCGTGAGCCTATCTCAGATTTAAAACTGTGTAGCTTTAACCTTTCTAAATTCAGCAGCACATGTGCCTTCTGCATCGCTTCAGTTTCATAAATGCGTGGCCCCTAACAAACAAAACCGGAGACAGGGTTGTCGTCATCCAGCCGCAGCAGATTTTCCGTCCATTGAATTATCTTGTGTTGCAGCTTGTTATGATGCTTTCTTAACGAATAGATCGGCCCTTAATCTGATCTGACTGTGTGGGCTATTCCACTGTGCATTCGTCGTCAATGGAGGTCCATTGAGGGCCCGTCTCACATCACCCCCGTCTCTTCTTCTGTGTTACACGTCGGCCTGTCATGTCTCCCTTACAGGTTGGCGGTTACGCTTGTTACACAGTCTCATACGGGTCTGTAGCGCTTCAACCAGAGAATAGTTTGCATGCCGGATCACAAATGCCGCCAGCCATTCGCCAATTACATGCGGCTCGTACAGTGGGATATGCCAATTAACCATTCAGTGCGTGGCAATGATTGAGAACATCCAGGACATGGAGAGCATGCTGAGCACCCACTTTATCTCTGCCTCTCTATTTCTGTCTCTCGCTGAAACATATGTCCTGTCTGCTCTTCCGCTCCTCCTTTCAAAACTAAAAAAACATGAGGAATTTAAAATAGTTATCAAGCCTCCAGTGATTCAGGGTTTGACATTTACAAGTAAAGCTTTCTGTTTCCTGTCCTATCAGGGAAATATCGGCAGCTGTGTGGGCAGGTTCGGTGTTTTGGGGACCATAACTCTTTTTATGCTGCCTGTCTGTACCGGCAGAGACGAGATGTGAATCATCAGTGCAGCCTTCATTTTAAGAAATTAACTGAGGATGGGAGGAGTAACTTTAGACAGTTACGGCTTTTGGCATGTTGACATTTGCTGCTATCATTTCAAATTAACAGCTCATTTTGAAAGAAAGACAAAAGGCAAACATCTGATCAAGTGAGCTTCCTGTAGTGTGTGTGCACAAATTGTATTTTGATGTGTAACTTATTAACTTAAGTCAACGTTTGAAGAAAGCCATTCATCCTCTTGACCTAGACCAGTGGACCGTAGGTTGATACGGACTCATGATTTTTGTCACTTGAGACAATAATATAGTTTGCAGACAGCCCACATACAGTATCTGTGTTGGCTTTTGTGCCCGAGTTGAAGCACAGAGATATCACTGCCTCATGACTAACCAAGTCTAATACATACCACATGCCACAGCAGTGCCATAATTAAACACTTTCTATTTCTGCTGTGTATGTAAACTTTTATGGCATCCCCACATCCTTCCTCTGACCTGTTATAGTGACGAACTACCTCCAAAAGGGTGAAAATGTTGTAAACAGCAAAGTGCATTTTTTTACACAATGCCTCTGAAAAGCTCTTCATGTGATTTTTACATCTAAAGACAGCTGCAGGGTCAAACATACAGAAGATCCCACCCAGACTGTAACTGGCCTCTGTGTTAAACGATGTTAAAACAATGTTGATGTCAAGAGACTTCAGTGCTCTGAGTGGTTGGCCTTGACACACTTTAAGTGCTTTTAATTATAAACATGAATACACAAGTTAAGCATACGTTTTCCTTGTTTGCCAGACAAATTCAGTCTATTTGTTAAGCATTTAATGAGCCAGCTTTACAGCATATTGATCACTGCAAATAAAGGGAGGTTATTTGCATTTTTTATGAACATTATAAAAGGAGTGAGTCAGTAATCTGCTGCAAAGTGCTGCTCACCCAAATGGTAGACCAAAAACTGCTGCAGGAACCTACTGAGGGAAAGATTTGAGACTATTTGATGCTTTATACCTGTATATTCTGCAAATTAAAGGTGTAATAGTTAAGAATTAGTATCTTATCAAATTCATACTCAAAACAAATCAGCTGCAGCATATGACCAGAAGAACGGCTCATTGCAGTTAACTGTAGCTCAGTTAGCTGTGCAGGTAGCTGTCCGGACTGGGAGCTCAGAGCACTGAGGTACTGATGTTAGCGTTTACACTGTTGACACAGGAGCTTTGGGCTGAGAATGGGAAGGGGCTAGCGAGTTAGCATGCTGAAGCTATCTCTGTAACACGATACAGAGATGTCATAATGTCATGCAAAGTGTTGTTGTTCTTCATATTCTTTGATAATGTTACTTCACTTTTTGAATGTTGAAAGACCACATTCTTTTTCTCCCCAGTGAAGTACATGCGTGAGGCCACACCGTACGTCAAAAAGGGCTCCCCTGTGTCGGAGATCGGCTGGGAAACCCCGCCTCCTGAGTCGCCCCGCCTTGGCAGCTCCCCCATCACCACCTTGTCCGACCCTCCGAGCCCTCCTCCCCAGCCCTCCCTGTCTCTGCAGGGCGACAGGAGGTGCATACCACTTAAGATGTGTTATGTAACCCGAGCCATGACCACACCAGACCCTGAGAACAGGTATGTGACACACACACACACATACACACACACACACACACACACACACACCATAAAAACACCTACATACTCATTGTTTGGCCAAAGGCAGTTTTCTGGATAGGTCGGCGTCATTTTCAATCTCTCTTAATTATGATCTGTCTGCTCATTTTGTGGTTATTCACAGACTTAAGACAGAAATACCACTGTATATACTTTTTTATATAAAAAGTAATGATATCTTTAGTAGGCACAAATAGACATGGGGATGAGCGCTACATGGGCTAGAGGCTTGGGAAGCTCGTATTGAGGTGGTCTAATAGGTTGTTGGATTTAGTATTTTGGGGCTTTTTTTTTAGGGGACTAAGATAAATATAGAATATTGCTAAAATGTAAAATAAAGTAAAAATCCTAAGACATCAGTGTTTTTTCAAATAACATGAAAAATGAAGGTACCGTGTAGAAGCTGTGTTGCTAATGTTAGCATGGTAGGCTAATGAGCTTCCACTTTTCATCTGATAAGTAAACCTAAAAGCACGATGGGATGCCAACACCACTGTATGTGGGCTGAATTCTCATTTACATTTATCGACGTACAAAGGTTAAAGGCCATTGACATGATTCAGTCAATAATGCAGAGCAGAAGTCGACAGCATTTCTTCCAAATATCAGGCAATATCTGCAGATGGAAGTGCTCCTCCAGAGGCTTGAAACCCCGAAACAGTTGGCAAACATGTGTCCAAAAAAATGGCTGCACAGTCATTGTTTCTCATAATATCATACACACAAGATGACAATTTCAGCCCCACTTCCAGTTCCTTGAAAAAGGTTCATCTGAAGCATGTAGCAGTAAGAAAAGTACATCGTGTGAGTGTAGCAGCAAACTCAAGCCTTGAACTGCCTTGAACTCGCCCACAGGCTTAGCTTCACTGACAAATGCTCGGAAGTTGAACTTTAAGGCAACTGAATGATGGTTACCTTAATTAACCAGAGGTTAACCAATTCTTCTCTGATCCTCAACTCAACAGTGTCACAGAGGGGAAATATGTCTAATGTCTGCAGTCTTTTCCTGCCATCCTGAAGAGATTACCCACTCGTGTTTTTGCAGACCTTTTAAAAAACTTTTTTTTTTTTTTTCTTAAAGACAGACGTTTGAAGTTGGACACAGATAAAGCTCAGTCAGCGGGGGTCTTCTGGTAGGAGTTGTTGTCAAGTTAATTGGTTGGTAATATGACAATGGTCCAATCAAACAGCATGGGGGCGGAAAAGCGATTTACTGCTTCTACTTTTTTTTTTTTATTATTCCAGGGAGAACGTGCGCTTCTCCATCCATCGGTTTCTCTCTAACCATGTCGCTTTCCTTCCCGCTTTTCTTTATTTGTCGTCACTCTCTCCTGTGTGGTTCTTTTCACTCTTTCTTATTTGTTTGTGTTTTTTTTCCACCCCTTTCATCTCTCCTCTCCCTTTATTTTCTTTCATGATCTCTCTCTCTCTCTATGTTCCCAGCTTTATTGTTGTTTGCCTCTCTATTTTTGAATCAGTTCTCTCCTTCAGTTCTCATCCTTATTGTCTCTCTCTTGATTTATTCCTTTTTTCCTCCCAGTACGTAGCTTCCAGTTTCTCTCTCTATCGTTCTGTCCTTCCATCAGTGTGTGTGTGTGTGTGTGTGTGTGTGTGTGTGTGTGTGTGTGTGTGTGTGTGTGTGTGTCCTCTGCATATGTATGATTTTTAGAAGTGTGAGGAGATAGTTGAACCTCGCTAAACTTCAAAGCTGCAGACGATGGAGGCAACATCAAAGTTAAGTGGTAGCAGTGAGCAGTGACTTCAAAGTTCCTCTGTCTGTGCAGACGTTGTTAGTGCGCTCGGCGCCGGAACCATAAAAAAAGTGAACGCCATCACACACAAACAATCACTACAACAACAACAAAAAAACCCAAAGAAAAAGAGGAACATCATCCGTGGACAGAACAGATGGTTCTCTGGTGGCTGACTTTCCTCTGTGATAACAAAAAAAAAAACAACAACTTTTTATTTCACGCAAAATTAAAACAAAGATGAAAAAACTAAAGTGCATTATTCTCAATGAGGAGAAATGTAGCTGTCACTTTTGCTTCCCGGGGAATGTGTCTCGCTATTGATAGATCGTGTCTGTGAGCCGCTCTCCATGCTTTGCCTGTGGGGCAGGTGTCAGGTCTGAGAAGTGACAGCGGTTGAAAATGCTGACCTGCCCACACTGCTGTGTGTGCTGCCGATTACTTTTTTTTTTTTTTTTTTTTGAGAAAACGTTGTTTTGCCTCTCATTTTGGCCCATTAACCCGTGTTTATTCTTTTCTCCATCAGTTGTGTTCTGTATTCCTCTAAATAACTCTGCTCTGTATGATTCCTCTACATTCAGTTGCACTTTTATGAATCATGGTTTAAGTATTGCATCTTTTAGGAGCGTAATAGGGTTGAACATTCACTTTATTGGCTTTAACTTTGACTTTATTGGTCAGCGAGAGATCTCATGTAGTGATAATGTGAGTTTTTGTTTTACAGATATGTATGAGTCCAAGTTATTTAATACTGAGTAACTGACAGGTACTGTATATGCATCATGTTAGCTCCATATCAGGTGAAACAGTGGAGCTCATATTGAAGCTAATCTGTTTTAGGAAATAAGCTTATTTGCGTTGATGCTGAGAACTAGATAAGAAAAGTGTGGAGCTAGAGCTTGGAGGCGATTAGCCTAGCTTAGCATAAAGACTAGACGCAATGGGACATGGCTAGCCTGGCGCTGTTGTTTAACCTGTAGAAATATTACCGGTGCTTTTCTGTAATGACAGTCATCCGAAAAGGCTCCCCAGAGTGACAGTTACTCTGGGTGTGTGCTTTGTGCAAACATTAGCCACTACATTGCTACTGCAGCTGCTCTTTCATCGGGCTCAGGGCGCTGTGTGCTTTGTGGTACTGAGTTGGCGAGCTGCTGAAGAGCAGGGTCAGCGGCTGTGCAGTGTGAGCACAGCACATCGTTGTCATCACTTTTCATACCCAACTAGCTCATGTCTCACTCACACGAGAGGAAAAATGTAATATTATCAACAACAAACACGGCTGATGTCAATACTCACTGCTGTCATCAAGAATGTTTGTGGTGGGAAATTCATGTGCCAAGAGGAGTGTAAAAACAACCATTTGTGGTTTTACAGGGAGTTACATGCTGAACGAGTTTTAAATTTTTCTGTGTGGCGTCTTCACTGGCTGCCTGACAACCTCACTTGGTGCAACTCCGACCACCTGTTGTAGGACGCATTTTCAAGTTGGGCATAAATTACAAACCAACTGATAATCTCATACTGCAACTGTAGTGAATGTTTTGTTATGGGGTTTTTGTTTTTGTTTTGTTTTTTTTTTTGCTGATTTTGCTTATATTCAGTAATAATTTGCAATCTATGTTTGTACTCAGACAAAACAAATTAGGTTGATTATGTCAGTTGGTGAACTGTAGGTGCTTGTAGTTGTACTTCTTATTATGTACCTTTGTGTCCCCTCTTCCGCCTCTCCCAATCTTAATGCTAAGCTAAGTTAATTGCTCCCAGATCTCCACACTTGGCGCTCAGGTCACATCCCCTCCACCAGTACAACAGTCTTCAGAGTGAACTATGCTTATATTCCTGATGATGACCATCTCAGGACCTTCTTCTCACCATCATCAAATAATTCATCTTGACGTCGAAAAATGTTGGAAACAGCTTGTGGGAGATGGTGTGATGTTAAACATGTAGATTTTTGTATAAATTCAAAGCTTTTGTAGATTTTATGGAAGATATGATTGAATGGAATGCTTAACTTGATATAAATCGAATTGTCAAACAGTTTGACAAGTTTTTACTGAGAATGTAAATATTAGTTTAACAGGGCTTCCCTTGAATTTCGTCATAAATGTCAAAATGTCCAAAGACTGACTGGTGAAACTTTCAGTTGCACCTTGATGAGTCTCGGTTTAAGCATTACATATTTTAAGAGCAGAGTAGGGTTGAACATTCACTTTATTGGCTACAACTTTGACTTAATTGGTCAGCGAGAGATTGGCGTCAACATCTCATGTTGTGACAATGTGAGTTTTTGTTTAACACAGATAAGACAGGTTTTTTGTAGTGTGACAGAGTTGAAGGGCACACAGATAAGAATTGACCTTGACCAGCATGTTTTTTTTTTTTATTTTTATGAAGTTCTTTTCCTTATCCTCACAACCAGCACAATTTGCCCTTTGACTCACCAGGTAAATATCAAGTAAATGTTTGAAAAGGAGGACACCTGAGTTAGCCACATAATCCATGAAGTCACATTTATAGTGGAAAGTTGGAAACTTCGGATCATCAGGGTGTTCTGTAATAATGTGCATCAGTTAAAGACTAAACCTGCTCTCCATTTTTCTTGTTTTGGATCCAGAGCCGAACTGGTTTAATAGGCTTCATGTTAAGTGACAGAAAATAGGGCTTATCTTCTTTTTTTTTTTTTACGAGACTCAGTGCAGTGCTGCATCCCTCTGAGGGTTTCTCCATTCATTTCAGCAGATGTTCCTTAAACTGTGTGTAAGCCTTAGAGGCCAGATAGCAGAGGGGAATGTGAGGAAAGGCGTGGCAAGTACAGTGAGGAGAAGAGATGATAAAACGACAAGCAGGAAAAGTGAGACCTAAAATGAGCAGAAGAGAGGAACTGATTTATCTTTATCTGAACACTGAAGACATTTTCATCACCTTACTGCAACGTAAACACCATTTAAGGACGATAGATTCAACTTTCTGTGACATTTAAGACAGATTTAGTTAAGGAGTGATCGGATTGCACTACTATCATTTACCGTGCGTATTAAAAATGATATGAGAAGGTGTGGGGAGATTGGTAAAGAGGAAGCGAGTGGAGGATAAAGGGGGGAAAAAGAGGGAGATGAGCAAAGATAATGGAAATGAGAGGAGAGAAATGCAGAGGGAAAAGTAGAGAAAAGGAATTAGCACTTAAAATAGATCTATTTTTCTTTGCAATGTTAACTGTTGTCAGTACTGAGGCAACATACTTGCAAAAACTCTAGCCTGTGAATGTATGAGATTCGGGTAGCCACAGAAAACATGTACCAGAGTATATACGGAGGAGATGATTCCTCTCTGAGGCAGCATGTCTCCTCACAGTGTGAGACACTTTAACCTTGAAGGGATGTGAAGACTTTTACTTACTCACAGTATCCCTCTCATTAATTCTGAGCTTTCTTTCACTGAGGTCAGGTACATGTCTGCATACCATAATTTAATAACTCACAAACAAAAGGACCTTCTAACTGGTATACTGTCTCTTACTTTTACTCTTTTACTGTGGCACTTCTTCTTGAGAGTTACAAGAAGAATGAATTGCCCCTAAGGACTTGAAACATGACTTGAGAAATGCTTTGCCGAGACGTAAGACTTGTCTTGGACTTGTCCCAGAAAACGGCTCTGATTGAGGTGTACGTGTGCAGCAAAAAAATCATTCCATGTTGAGTCATCATCTGGATTTAGGCAGAGGCAGGGTACAGTAAGGTGGCCAAAACAAGCGATTAAATTGCTTTACTGCAAAACCATGTTTTCTTGTTCTCTAAGGTCATCCGTGACACAGATTTAATAGCTTAGTTCCATTAGGCTTATATTTTTGTTTTGTCATATCAAAAACGTCAGTGTTTCAACAGGATTGTCATGTGTTTTTTTTGCTTTGAGAAAGATATTTTTCCATTCATTTCTTGTGAGAGATTGATCTTCAGTCAAGCAGAACCAGATGATAATTCGATGCCTTCAAGAAGTCTATTGAACGGTCACCCAGTCCATGCTGTCCTCCCAGTGATTCCCTACGTTGATAATGGCAGATAAGTCTCTCACTAAGTCTGATATATCTCATGGGAGTCAAGTTGCTACAAGACACACTATCCATGAAGACCCTCCTCCAGCAAACGCACATCTGGCCCCGGAGTCCCCCTCCCCTGTAACTTTTCCCCCTCTGCTCTCCTAGCCTGTCCTTAATCAACTCGCCTTTTACAGGCAGCAGTTGTATTTTTAACCCGGAGAAACACCTGGAGCTGATGTAGTCGCTCTCCCCCTCCACCGAGAGTTTTGATGGAATAGCAGATTCATCACATTCACCGGGGCTTTTCCAAGTCCCTAGTGTGAGCTTTATGAATAAAGAAAGCTGCAAAGAAAGCATGTTTGCAGAGCTGAAACCACCATGGTTTTGGAGTAGTTTCTATTTTAAGCCACTGGGAGCACCTGGACAGTGGAGTGCTGTTAACAGAAGTGCTCGGCTGTTTCAGAGTTGGTGGCAAACTCAACGGATCAGGAATGCATTTGTGAGTTGAGACTGAACCTATACTCTGCAGCAAATTTTACTGACTGTACTGTTTTCCCTGTTTTCACTGTATCACTGTATCTTCCCTACTCATGCAGTAGACATGCACTTTAATTTCTATCTCTACCTTTACCTTTACCTTACCTTCAATTTCTATGAATACTGATTGCTAAATTGTGGACTGCCCCCATCTTTGATGTAGATGAGTTGCTTCCTCAACCTCAAAAATTTTAGTACCTTGAGGTCTTGTTCAGGAGTGACATGAAAACAGAGATGGGCAGGCAGTTTGGTGCAGCGTCATCAGTAACGTAGTGTTGTGAAAAGGGAGCTGGGCTGGAAGGCAAAGTTTTCGACTTACCAATCGATCTATGGCCCAACCCTCAAAGAACCTCTCAGAGATAAGCGGTCAGAATTGTTTTGTCAGCAGCGGACTGTTGTGGTTGAAGAGGGAGTTAAGCTGAATGCTTTAGATTAACCAGCCGAACTATGCAATATTCATGAGTCATAGCTTGTGACTGAAAGAATGAAATCTCTGATTTAAACACCCAAAATGAGAAGAGGTAGAGGTAGGGTTAGGAGTTTGGTCGTCCAGATGGAACTCGGAGTAGAGCCGCTGCTACTCTGTGTTGAAAGGAGCCAGCTAAGGTGGTTCGGGCTTTCGATAAGGACGTCTCCTAGGCTACTTGCTATGAATACTGATTGGAAAACAGTGCACTGCCCCTTCTTGTTAGAGGTGAATTGCAGTCCCAAGTGAAGGAGTTCAAGTATCTCGAGGTCTTGTTCATGAGTGACAGGAGCGTGAGATGGACAGGCGGTCAGTAGTGATGTGAACATAACACTGGGTTGTCGTGGTGAAGAGGGAGCTGAGCTAGAAGCTTTTGATTGACAGAAAGAGATCCTGGATACCAAGGGCCAAAATGAGTTTTCTTCCGGCAGAGCTTTGTCTGTAGAGGTAGGGTGAGGAGCGTGGACATCCGGAGGGAGCTCAGAGTAGAGCCGCTGCTACTTTGTGCCAGCTGCGGTGGTTCGGGCATCTGATTAGGATCCCTCCTGGGTGCCTCCCCTTTTTGAGGTTCTTCGGGCGCATCCAACTGGGAGGAGACCCACGGGTAGACCCAGAACTCACCAGAGGGAGAACATATCTTATCAAACACTGGAATTCCCCCAAGAGGAGCTGGAAAGGTTTGCTGGGAGACGGACGTCTGGAATACCCTGATTAGGCTGCTGCCCCTCATGACCCGACCCACGGTTAAATGGTAGAAAATGGATGGACTGATTAGACTAGCGCACAACGCAGACATCATGTGTATAAATTCCTACAATGAGAACGTACATGATTCCAAAAATACAGTCTGCTTCAAACATGGCCAACCCTGCATGGCTAAACAATGTACATTAGTTTATCATGCCTTGTCTGTCCATACCTAATTGTACTATCACTCTTTGCATCCTTTATTCCCTCCTCAAAAAAGGGCAAGTTTACCTTTGACCAGCTTGACTACTCAAAGTATTTCCACTGCTGGTTTCAGTCCAGAGGTGAACACTGACTGTACTGATAGCTTAGAATGAAGCAACACAGCACTGCTTTTTTGTACTATAAAGACTGTAATGTGTACCTTTTGTAAAATTCATATTCACAGAGCACACAATCAAAGAGGCGCTCAGTGAAATGGAAACGCGTCCTACAGATGCATTTCTCTCAAGGTCTGAAATGCTCCCGTATGACATAAGGAGATTAGTTATGGAAATTTAGTGGGAGACGGCATTGTGTCATATGGCCCACGGAGGATGCATGCCGGCTCCATGTTCCAAATTCACTTGAATAAACTCAGATTTCAACGCACTTCACTTCATTATTTGGACTGAGTGCCCGTTTTCAAGTGGGTGAGACAAACAGGCATCTGTTGCAGCTAAAACCTGAATGGATAACATTTGGTTTCTGGAGATTAACTTGAGTCAAATTGGCCCTGCCCGATAAAGCTTGCAATACTTTTTCAATATTCAAAATTTATTCATCAAGGGTCGTGAACTTAAAAGTTTCGGGACCCGTCCAGTGATAACGGAGAGGTTAAAGCTGTTTTAACTTTTCTTATCTCCTCCTCCAGACAACTGGAGCTGCACTCCCCTGACACCAGGCACACAGTGGTGCTGCGATGCCCGGACCAACCATCTGCCCTGTCCTGGTTCTCCGCCATGCACTCTGTCACATCCACACTGGCGCAGGTCTGTCTATGATTTTATTGGTTTTACAGGTAATTCCCATCAATGTGACCATTAGGATTAGATATTTGAATGATCACAAGTAGTGTGTGGCCATGATTCAGCTTCTCAGAGGTGCTTTGAATCTAATGTGTCCTGAATGATCATCTGCCCTAAAATCTGTCACCCGCCCCACAGCGGGCGCTGGCAGAGGTCATCCAGAACACAGCCAGGACGGGAGTTGCTGGCAGCAAAGAGATACGACACCTGGGATGGCTGGCAGGGAAGGTAGGTGTGTGTGTGTGTGTGTGTGTGTTTATGTGCATGTGAGACAGACAGGGAGTGTAAAATGCTTTATAATACCCAAGTGTGTGTGTGTGTGTGTGTGTGTGTGTGTGTGTGTGTGTGCGTGTGTGCATGTGTGTGTGACACCCACGCTTCAAGATTTGTCACATTTTAATGGGGTACTCTCTCTCATATTACCAGTTTGTGACTCTGCTGTGTGTGTATGTGTGTGTGTGTGTGTGTGTGTGTGTGTGTGTGTGTGTGTGTGTGTGTGTGTGTGTGTGTGTGTGTGTGTGTGTGCTCTTGTTCTGTCTTTGTGAGGGTCAGTTTGAGTTTAACTCCTTGAAAGTGTATGACTCGGTTTTAGGATCTTTTTGGTGTCCACAGCTGTTGCTGATTGATATTTGATATTTGATATTTAAAATATCGATTATATTTTTTTGTTTATTTCTTGTTGCTACATTTGGCAATATTAATGTTTTTACATCTTATTTTAAGGTGTCTCCTGATCCATCAAGCGTGACTTTGTACGACGCGTGTTCCAATCGCGTCTGATGGCACGAGCGTAATGTGCTAGTTGTTCTCGTAGGATAAATTTGAATATAGATCCAGGGCTGCAGACTTACTTTTTACATTGGTTGCACTAATGTCGGTGCACCCAATGGTACATTTTTATTGAGTTTCTTAACACATGTTTACATTTGTGGTACACAGCCACAAATGCCAATAAACTCAAATGTTTGAAAAATAAACTGCTAAATTTCAGCCGAAGCATTGCATATGACAGATTTTTAAAATAGAGCGATTCACATTTCCGGAAAGTCTCTCCTCGAAGGAGTGTTGCACACCTTCTGTACATAATAAAAGTGACAGGGGTTATTGTGTAACTGAAATTATATAGTAGCTTAAGAGAGAAGTTAAAACCCGTTTTCTGATTAAATGATGTGGCTGTGTGTTCGATTGTCAAATTTTAAAAAGCTGCCTAAACAGTAGCTTCCATCCTTCCCTTGCTCCACACTTATTGGCTGACTCTGTTTCCCAACAAGCCTTTTGGTTGGAGTGTACTGACACCTTAGGTCTTATTACTGATATGGCTGTATGTCTTCTATATGTTGTCTGCTGGGATTTGTCTGACTTCCGTCTCCTACAGTTTTCCCCCTGGACGTTAAAGTTATCTGATAATGACAGGGTTAATGTTAATTAAACTTAGGTTTAATTTAAATTCCGGACAAGGTGGAGCTGATTGTTAAGATTAATGCCAGGAGCAGGTATAGAATTACAAACGTGTGTTTGGGTGCAACGGTTCACATGTTCCTGTGTTTGTTCACATATTTGTATTCTCTCATATCTCCTGTGCACACAAATGCATACGTATTTGGAATTCATACAAGCACACGCACACAGATAGAGGTTCACTCTCATTTTCTCTCACTCACACACGCACACACACACACACACACACACACACACACACACACACACACACACACACACACACACTAATACCTGTCTAATTTAGTCCTCATGAATTTGCCAATATTTGAACCTTCAAATGCAGTACAATACTGTTACTTAGCAACATATTCTCATTATGTTAAAAGGCCGACCCTTGACCCTCTAAATCCCACAATATGATTGGTGGAAGCAGAACTTCAAAGAGCAGCTTAGGATTCCATGGCTCGGCTGCAGATAAGCTCTCATAATGAGAATAGTTATGGAGCATTGTAAAAGGAAATATCTGGCTGTGTGTGTGTGTGTGTGTGTGTGTGTGTGTGTGTGTGTGTGTGTGTGTGCAAGTAAAGAGTTTAACAGTGTGTGTTCTGAAGTGAAAGCGAAGGTGTGCTCATTAGGAGGGTTGGGTGGGCGAGGGGGCAATACAAAGCAAAATGCGGAGAAAGCGTACCTGCACCTACACAAAAGCTACCTTTATGTTATGCTAATCCACCCCCCGGGCACACGGCAAAATAAACTGAACATTTAGTACACAGTACACATTTCCGGTGAAGGACAAGAAAATAGTGTGAAATGATGGAGAGGCAAATAAAGAGTTGGGCTATAGAGTAAAGTGAGAGAGGAAAACAATGCTTGCGAACCCAGTCTTGGAATATGCTGAGAAGTGAACTCTCGTCTACATCCACTGCTGATTACAGTCTTTTATACATCATTCCTCTCTGTTATAAAGAGGTACTTCAACAATAAAGTTCCATTCAACATGAGCATACAATATGCGAAACCTTGTATGGTTCTTTAGTTACTCCATTGATTCACTGAAGAATCTTAATGAAGGTTTTCATACATTGATGTATCAGCTAAATTAAAAACTTTTCCAGCTGAGGTTTTGTTGATTATGAAAAGGAAAACTGCATAACCGACCTCAGGATGAGTGGGTATAGAAAATAGATGAATGGATATGAACCTTGCCGGTGTCATTGTCTGTTTGTGCTGCAGACGGAGAGTGAGAAGCAGAGCTGGAAGCCGGTGCTGGTGGTGGTGACAGAGAAAGACCTGCTGCTGTTTGACAGTCTACCGCGAGGCAGGGAGGCCTGGCAGAGCCCTGCACACACTTATCCACTTTTGGCAACACGGTAGGTCCACTCCCACATGTGTAAACATTACAAAAACAAACACACCATAGAGTGTATGGCCTATTTCTTGTGACTATTGTGTTTCCTCAGGACTTTGATTGTAATCTATATTTGACACCTTTTAAAAACAATTATATTCCCAGTACAATAGGTCAAACCTGTGCTACAATACCATTCTAATTTAGCCCATTGGAAGCTACATATATGTCATCAAACGTACTAAATTACATAGCTAAATATGGTAAAGAAAAACAAAAAACAAAACCTTTTATCCATGCTTCAGTGTGGTTTTCTTGATAATGAGCTTTAAAGCCTGAGGTCAACATGAACGCATGAATGTTTGAACCAAATGTGATCGTGGCAGTCCACTCCCAAACTCATACACACATTCCAGCTGAAAGGTAAATGTAGCGAATAGAGAGTTAGCTGGGCCTTTTTTTCTTTTGGGTTTCAGTTCCTGATTTGCCAGAGTATAGATATATCAGTAAACAACAATATGTGTTGTACTTTTCAGTATAAAAAATTAAGGAAGTAGAAAAACAGAATACACGAATGACAAGAAATTCCTTTTCTTACAGCAAGGTGCTTTGCCACAACAGGAGCTTTTCTTTATGACCGTTTCTTTGTGTGTGTGTTTATGTAGTCTGGTCCACTCTGGGCCCGACCGGGGGTCGCCTCACTCTGGCACGGAGCTTTTCTTTGCCACACGGACTGGCACGCGACTTGGAATCGAGACTCACCTGTTCCGGGCTGAGACCACCAAGGATCTGTCAGTGTGGACCAGGCACATAGTCAATGGATGTCATTCCTCTGCTGAGATGATCAAAGAAGTCACTACGAGTAAGTGGGGCTACATCACACACATTAAGTACCCTTAAAATGGTGAATGCAATGTACACACACACAGACAGGAGCTCACAGAAAGCATGTAGCGGTGGATGGAGTGGAGTGAGCAACACAGGTCACTGTGCTTGGTTCTTGGATGCTTCCAAAGATGTGTTCAGGCTTGCTGTAGCCAAGCATATCCTTAAAGATTTAGGAGGCTGCAAGGGTAAGTATGGCCCGAGGTCCTGCAAGCCTAAAAAAAGAGCATAGAGCATAGAGCAAGATGTATACAAACACACACATACAGGCTCCCACGTCCACTCATAGAGATAGAGGAGGGTTTGTGATACAGCTTGACAGCCATATGGAAGATGTGGACAAAGGACTTGCTATTTATAGAAAGGAATGCTATCCTAGGTTGTGTATGTATGTGTGCGAGTGCTGTTTTGGAATTGGGTATTAGCCGTCCAGGGAATTCCAACAGAATAACCCCCCTACCCCTCTCTCCCTCTCTCTTCGCCTCCGTCTCTCTCCAAGCACAAAATGTCCTGGGAACTGCACTTCTCCCCTGGGCCTCCCTCCTCTCTCCATCTATGATAACATCACGCCAAATTAGGTTTCACTCCAGACTCCTCTCATATATGAAGCATCGGCATTCAGCAGCAAATGCATACAGGACCCCGACATTATTTCCTCATCGTCATCGTGTTTTCCGCGTCAATTATCGGCTCCTAATTCCCGTTGAAACTCTCTTAAATGGTGTCTGCGGCCAGTGATCCAGGTGTTAATGCCACATTGTGATTAGCATGGCGAGGCTTGGTTCACGTCCGCAGTGATCGATTTGAATTCAGCACTCTGCCACGTTTGATAGAAATCTGATATTGTATGTCACGGTAGTTAGTAAGGAAATGGGAATGTTAAAGGGACGTCTTATTTAATCCCATGTCAAAACACCGTCTAGACTGAGACATGCTGCTCAGTATTGACATGTTGTGGCTTAAATGCAGAAGAAAATCAACAGCTTTATTATTCTTATTCGTGCACTAACCCTAAACAGCATAAAACTGAGGGGAGGTACAATTAAATAGATGTTTTGGCTCCACATGGGGAGCAAGACTAAGCATCGCAACCAGCAGATACAGTAACATCAGCTTTAATTAGTAAGTTGTATTTCTGACGAACTGATGAATGTAATAAAAGTCCAATGCTGATTCTACTTTTAGCTCACCTCATGGATTTCTGCTGCTTTAGCTGCTTAAAGCTAGTGCATCATTTAGCAGCTAAAGAATGACTTGTGCTAACTTTAGCTGTCTGACATTTATAGGTAGTGTACTCTGGGTTTTTAGCACTTATCACCTAAAACAGCCACCTGTTGTGTCAAAAATAATCTCCAAAGCTGTAGTAAAATATATATACACGTAGTCATTTGATCCATTATTGATATAACAATACTCCTGTTTAACATTTTTAGGGTCTAGGAGAGTTTAGGAGGTAAAGGCCTGATGTTTGATGTGTTAACCATCTTACATAAGCGTGGTGACATGCTAATTGACATTAAACACAGGATTGAAATACACCGGAGACTGGTGAGGTCTTTCATTAATTTTTCAAGTAATGTTAAAATTGAAATATTGAACCGATGATAGTGCCACAATGTCAGGGTCTCTGTGTCATCACATCCTGGTCAAGCCATGGATGTCTGCAAGAAATGTAACACCAATATATGTACTAGTTGTTGAGACGTTTCAACCCCACAGTGGTGCTAGAAATCAGTGGCTCACCAAAATCATTCATCTTCTGGGGACCATGAATGTTGGTACGGCAGCATGGCGATCACTGCAGTAGATTCTGGGGATATTTTAATTTGGATCCAAAATGATTGTCTGACAATCAACAGGCATCACCATTCCCACAGCTGGGCCTCCACCACAGCTAAAAAATAATTTGTTACAGCAGCTTCATAGGCTGGTGATTTAGGATAGTGGCACCATAGGCCGAAATAATGAGGGAAAACGAGAATAGTTTTGAATATTTATTGTGCGCTGTTGAATTTCTATCTGAAATCTAAGCCATAACTTCTCTGAAACAGACTGATGTTAGCAGCGAGCCGTAACTGTCTTGTAATGGAAGTAGAACAGTAATTTACACTTCTCAGAGAAAGGAGTGTGATTGTGCATACAAAGTGCATTCCCTCATTTTTCTGCAGTGGCCACCCCGAGGAGTTGATGAGCTGACCTTGTCACATTGTGATAAATCATTTTGATGTTTTATTCACTGTCAAGGCTCGTGACAAGGATTTGCTTTGAAGATGGATCAACTCTGTATCACTCACCGGGCAGCAGGCCATTCTTCGTGGGATTTTAAAGGGGAAAGTAATTTGTCCGGCTCTGAAATTAAATTTCGCAGACACTTGGCCTGCTGTCATTTCTGTTATTATGATGTCCAAGGTGACTTAAACCTTTCAGGGGTTATATTGATACTTTGAGCTGTTAGCGGGATAGGGCACGGCATCATGTAGTCACAACATCTGCTTTTGTCTGCTGCATGTCTGCTCCCTTTAGAAACATTCAAAACAATCTCACTAAAGGGTCCATTTAAAAGATGTTCCAGTGCTTTGCTTCTTGTCCCTGGAGTTTGACCATCGATCATGGTATTCCAGATGTTCTTGAGTAATTTTTTTCTGGAGGACCAATTTGTAAGAAAGTTGATGAAAGATTTTTTTCCCCAACAAATACCGATGCTTCCGGTTGATGGATGATCCAACCTACCAACCCAGTTCTCCAGTGTTGGGTCTTTAAAGCTGTGTTTGAACCACTGGCATCAGCAAGATAACAGTGTTTGTGTTGGTCTCGACAAGTGATTGTTTTATCTCATTTAGTTTTTGTGGATGAAACCGCAATGGAACGCCCCACAACATCAAAGATGTTCACGGTAGTTTTTTTTTTGTTTGTTTTTGTCTCCCACAACACGTTCCACAACGTGTTCCAAAGGCTGATCGACAGAACAGAGCGATCCTCAGTGTGCACCTGTAAACGTGACAAAACAAAAGATGAACTGTGGTGTTGCAGCCATGAGGGGGAATTGTCAAACAGAGGGAAGGTCAGCGTTGTTTTCACATTCTTTTCTGTTTTTAGGCTTTTGTGAATTATTACCCTATGATTCCCTAATCTGATACAGTGATCATCGAAACAGACATAAGTATTGTGTTGTTTAACAGAAATTAGACATTCGGGGGGGTAAGCTTTCTTTATCACGATTCCATTCTCAGGCCAGCGCATGAAATATGAAAATTCAACCAACTGACGGTTAAAGCCTCTTTACCAATAGCTCGATCCTACAAGGGAATACACATTTTAGGTGACTGCCTGTTATATCTGAAGCTGCAGCTGGTTAGCTTCGCTTTGGTGGTAGACAGTTAGCCTGGTGGTTTCCAAATATCTCCCAACACCTCTAAGATAAGTAACACATCTCCCTTTAACAAGTGCAGACACCACATTAACTGGCTGTTTGAGAGTCAAAGGACAGCTACTGTATTAACCTTGTTTTGACAGTGTTTTATCAACTGCTGTGGCCAAAGGTCAAGAATAAACTTTGAAATACAGATTAAAATCATTGTTTTTCGACCAGCTTCAGGTTTGTGTTTAACATCAGTAGTCCCATCACCCCCTGCACACCCACAGCCTTCTTGTTAATGTTGTTGTCAAAGGTGACAGCTGTAAAACTTGTTAAATTGTCTCTGAGGTCGACCGGGGGCTCCTTAATGAAAAGGTAAACAGCCTAATGACTCAAAAAAAGCAATTCTACCTCAGTGGCGGCGCAAAATTAACCCAGTTACCCGCTGTGACACCTGAAGTTTAGCGCAGTGGGATGCAATTTTAAGGAAAAGTGTTTCACCCGCCGCTAATGTCATCTGAAAACAAATGACGGCGAGCACAAGGGTGGTGCCCTGTAATAACCTTTCAGCGTTTTCGACCTGTTGTGATGGTAACAGAGTTTGTGTCTCCCTCCTCTCTCTGTCTCCCCGTCCCTCTCTCATTTAGTTCCTCTCCGTGTTATCACTCTCCGCCCCTCCTTCCCTCCCTCTGTCTTTTCCGCTCTCCATCAGGCAGAAAGAAGGGCTTTTGTTGCAGCCTGAAAAGCCCCTTTCTCTGCGCGTATGTGTGTCTATGTGTGTGTACTCTGGTGGGAAACGCTACTCGCCCCACAGATCAAGGCTCTCAGGTAGGAGAGTCGAGTTTCAGGTCTAATTTTCGTTCCCGAGCACAACAAAGACCCCGGCACTCTTTGCCCCATTTACAACTGTTGTGCCATTAGGGAGACGTTTGTCCTGCCAGATTGTTTATACATCATTAGAATGATATTACACATTATGAGAGTCATTTTTCATCATGAATGGGATGTCTTCAGGGTTTCAGGGATATTACACTGTGTGTTTGACTCTGTGTGTGTGTGTGTGTGTGTGTGCGCGCGTGCACCTCATTTCTCTGTTTGAATCAGTGTCTTTCTTATCACCATTACTTCCTGAAGTTGTACGCCTCTGTTGGTTTAGTGTGTTTCACAGCTGATAAAGATGGGAGAAAGCACTGTTGCATTCTGCTCTGCTGTTGACACACACACACACACAAAAAAAAGAGTCTTAAACCAACACCGGTGCCGCCTCCTGCAGGTCCCAACACCTCACCCGATCAGTGTGGTTTGAAGCCAGCGTTTCCTCTGTAGCTTCGTTATGTAAAAAATGTAAATTACTGTATAGTACAAGAAATTAATAATACATTCCGTTTCATTTTTTTCCTGTTCAAACACATAATGAGGGGTTGGGCAAAATTAGGTAGACACTTCATTAAAAAGAAAAAAAGAACCTAAACCTTTCAAGGACGCTAAATCAGCATCGCAAGCACTTGTTCAAAGATGGTTTATACCAGGCTACAAGATGATTAATAGTATTCCTATAACAGCCCGACTTGAGAGGGATCCCTATCTCTTTGAAAGCAGTTTATCTGTGTTCGGCGAAGAAAAGCTTTTCAGTCTGAAGCGCTTCAAGAAACTGTCCTTTTATGGATGATAGTTGTACAGTGAAATTTGGTGAAAAATGCTCCGCTCTTTGTGGGCTCTCTCAGAAAATCGGAGCAGCAATGAGGATTTTTGCCGGGGGAACTGGGACAGAAGGGAACAGTGAGATCCATCAGCACTCCTTCTCCATCAAAACAGCTTCAGAGACCCCTGTCCTGTGAACACCTTTTGGATTAGTCAGGCTTTTTAAAGTTGGCTATGTGGTCTACCTTCATGCATAGGCCTATATCAGCACTTGACATCCATTACGTTGTTGGACAGCATGTCATGAGAACTAGATCTGATCGAGTATACCCTTGCCTTGAACCCTCTCCGAAAAAACAGATCTGCGAATGTTGAATTAATCAAATGTAGCCCAAAAGGAGGAAGAAGAGGTGTCAGAGAGACCTGGAACAGCCAGCATCATTTGCATGAAATATCAGAGGATTAATAGTGCCAAGTGTATGCAGCTGCATTAATAAAACGTGGCATTACAAGTCAGCTGAGAGTCAAGTAGCTGATGATGTTGTTAGCTATGCTCCATTTATAATTTTGGAGACAGTGACAAGTTGGGCTTGGATTGGTCAGCTCTCACAGGCCTGAGCAGGCATCTGCACCTGCTCTGCTGGTGGTTTTGCCATGAGAGCCATACACATGTGTTGTTAAAAGTCTTAAGTGACCACAAGGAACTTTAACATGTTTATGAAACAGCCTTGTGATTATAAATTCCCAGTAACAGCAAACGAGGCCCTCAGCGAAAAGACTGCTATTTCTATTAATGCCTGTGCTCGGGTCCGATCACATATATCACATATAAATACATTACCTCATCGCGATCCATCCTGCGGTTTCTCTCTCACTCGCTTCCAAAACAAATGCACACGCCAATGATCTTTATAACAACAGGCGCTGGTGTTGTACAGCTTTTGTCAAAAGGGGCCACTAGAATATACAAAAACTGAGACGTCCTCGAAGTCAGGTTTAGTAAAACTGTATATCATGTTAAAAGTTTATATATACATATAGTGTAGACTATCTGTCAGATCTGATGTCAGCATTTTTCTTTTAATTATCAGAATAATTTTTAATTTTTAGTTTTTCTTAATGTTGATAAAATAAATTAAACTCAAAATGTGATATTTTGGGTTCTGATGCAGCATGAAATCAGCAAAGTAACTATTAACTAAAATGATCAGATAAATGTAGTGGAGTAAAAGTAAAATATTTTAGTAGCATTATAAAATAGCAGAAAATGGAAATACTCGAGTAAGTAGAAGTACTTCAAAATTGTACTTACATTAGAGTACTTGAGTAAATGTGCTCGTCCTGGCGGCTCATTATTTAGATGCAGAATAAGGGCCGTGTGCATTCTCTGTGGATTGGGTCTTTTGATACTTGATGCCTTTTGATCACACTTTTTATATACGTTGCACCTAGATCTGCTTTATCATTAAAAAGAGACATGGGAAAACTCACTTTCTGTAATATGGGACCTTTAAAACAGCTCTTTTACAGCCGACAGCTGCTGCTTCTTGGCAGTGGCTCTAATAAAAGCCACTTTTTGGAGCAGTAATTGGGATTAAGTGCGTTTCATGGGCATTTTCATTATTTTGTCTCCGTTGAACCACATTGAGAAAATGATGTCAGGTGTTCTTGTTAATGTATTAAAATGTAGAAAAAAATCAAAACAATCAGAGGAAATTGACATCAATTTAAAGTGCCTCTCTATGACTTGATTATGTTGCCGGTCAGAAAAAAAACATCCATCTGCTTCTCTGTGCAGAGTAAATTAGACTCACAAGAATGATTTGCCTACTGCGTTTGACCATAGCCTAGTGTGTGTGTGTGTGTGTGTGTGTGTGTGTGTGTGTGTGTGTGTGTGTGTGTGTGTGTGTGTGTGTGCTACTGTGTACACATTTGCCAACCTTGCTTTCATAATTGCCTCCAGATAAAGAGACGAACGAGGAAAGGATTTAGGTGTGTATAGGGTGATTAGCGTGGTTTGACTGATGACGTGGTTAGGTAGTCTGTTGACAGTCGGACAAAAGAGGCCTGAGCGTGTGACAACACACACACACACACACACACACACACACACACACACACACACACACACACACACACACACACACACACACACACACTCGTACATATATGTAAACAGCCATCCATAGGTATTCTGTTGCCCCACAGAGAGAGAGGATACAGACTATATGCATCTCCATCTCTCTTTCACATATACACACACCCACACATTAAACACACTCTTGCTGACATATGTACCCACGTGCAAATATACAAACACACACACACACACACACACACACACACACACTCCCCTGCCTCCACATACATCCTGCTCAGGCTGTCAGCAAACAATGGAAAGATAACAACTCTCTCCTCGCTCTCTGTGTCACACAAACACGCCGCTCAGTGGATCAGATGTCGTCCAGAGAGAGAGGCTTATGCTGTAAATGAAGTTTTCAGCATGAAGCCTTCATGTCTGCCTGGGGGTGGAGGGGGTGGGGGTGGGGGTGGGGTGGGGAGCGAGGGAAACGAGGGAACGCTCGCTGTCAAGACACTGAAAAATAAGACTAAACACAGCTAGATCACACCGCGTGGAGACGAGACAGGTTTGTCATTACAGCAGAGGAAAGTGGCGAGTAAATTGAGAGAGAAGATAAAGATAGTAGACTCCGCTTTCAGCCAGACGCACGCTGAGAGGAGAGAGCGGGAGAGAAGGGGATGAGGAATGTTGTACAACAGATGAATTACACTTTCAGCAGGTTGGTCTCCGTGTGGAGACGGGAGCTTCTCACTGAAATGTTACAGGCAGTGCCAGGCAAGTCACTTTCAAAATGCAATAAATGGCTTTTAAAAGTAAAAATGTACTACGTAATGCATGACTGATTGCAGTTCTTGATTCAATATAATTGCAGAAGTTCGATTTATCATTGTAAAATGGACCACGTTGTTTTATAACGGGTTATAGCATCAGATCAAGTTCATCGCAATTCATAACAAATTCAGTGGTGGGCGTTGTAGAGACTAATGTACATGTCTGGACCGTTCATGGAACATACCCGTTTGGAAAACATGACGTCTCACTCCTCAACCATCTCAACTGTCAACTTCTGGTGACAGGAAATTCCTCCGTACAAGCCAATTCAGGTGTGGATGAATTCTTAAAAAAAAACAAAAACAATTACATTAAACACAGTTAATGTAATAATATTACCAGTACACTGGAAAATGCTATATAAATACAAGTCCAAAATCCTGTTAGTTACATGACATACTGTTGCTTACTGTTGGAAAGGGACGACACGTTTACAACCAACACTCTTGAGACGCAGGAGGTAGAACAGAGTTGGATGCACTTTGATAGATAACTGATGTATTAACGGGGAGGCAGAGGAGGAAAAAACTTTACTGAATTGCCGCTTTATTTGTGAATGAACTCAGTGATTGGGCTCAGTTTGGCCTGTCGCAATATCATTATCACTACACGATAATCATGGCCATAATAATTCATGTTGATGATTGAGATGATTATGATTATTTAATTGCAATATCCATAGATCATTTCCAGAAATCCAGTAAAACCTGCGAGAAAGAAAATACTTTTTTCAGGTGTGGGCAGAGTATCTGGCTCTGGTTTGTCGTCTCCTCTAACATTTTGTTGACAGTGGTTAACATCTGTGTGGCAGCAGTTGCCACAGACTGTGTTAGATTCAGCTAGTTAGTTAGTTACTGCGTCATCTTCCTCCCTTTTCTGTTCCATGGTGGGCGGCAACTTCTATAGAACAGTATCCTTTGCACTCAAAAGATTATTATCAGTTCATATTCATTATGGGCTTTCAGGGAAAAGCAGTGGAAACACATTTCTGTTTTAGAAATGAACATATCTGAGCAAACTGTTATAAATACCAACTAAAATAATAGCTATTAATGCTTTTGTTTGACATGTGAGAAGAGATGTAATCATGTCATGCAGAACAGAGGAGGAGTTATTACTTAGTTATTACTGCTGGACCGACCACACGATCACCTGCGTCAGTTAAATAAGTTGAAACCGAGACTGTGTCAGTGTCATCCGTCTTTTCTGAGCACTGTGCACAAACACCCAACACAGAAACATAACACATTAATCATACCGAGCGGCCCTGCCCTTCCAAAACAAGCCATCACTTGGCACTTAAGTCATTAGGCAAACGAAGATCTTCCCTGAAAGTAAGGAGAGGACGGGGGTTTTCCAAGGACAGGGATGAAATGACAATATGCATTTAGAGATGAGCTGCTATTCACATAAACATCTGTGATTTAGACCTCTCAAGGATAATCTCTTATTTTATAGCACGCGCACCAGCTCTTTAACTCTTATCCCTGTCAGCCACGTGTCATTAATACAATGAAAAATGAGAAACAAGATGATTTGTCCGTGGGCATCTTGTTAGGTAAAAGTCAAAAATGTAATCATCCCATCCATTTCTCCTCCAGGTTGTCTGTACCGGGGTCAGGAGTGCCGGCTGGTGATTCACTACGAGCAGGGCTTCTCTGTGCTGGCTGATCCCACGCTGGGAGACAGGGAGAGCGTGGAGGAAAGAGAAGCTCAGACGCCCACCCGGCCCCGGGTGCTCCTCTCCTACCCCTACGAGAAACTAAAGATGTCCTCCGATGACGGAGTCCGCATGCTCTTCCTCGACTTCGGAGGGAAGGAGGGGGAGATTGTGAGTGTTTTGGTTTTTTTTGGGTTTTTTTTGAGTCGTTCGATCAATCATTTCTCGTTTCACGTCTAGCTGCACTAGCTGTACTTCTTCAAGACAATCCTTAAACTTTCTTTAGTTTTTCTTTTTCGATTAAAGATTGATGGGGCGGGGGGGGGGAGACTGGCTCCTGCATCTAGCTGACTTTGCTGTGGTCATGTGCAGCTCGCAGTAAATAGAAACAAGTTCATACCCTGCTCTCAGGGGACTTCAGCGGGCCTTCTGGGAAATGAAGCAAAACACAAACTGGAGGGAGAGAGAGAGAGAGAGAGCGGCACAGCAGAAAGTAGATTACAGCACTTCATCACGAAACAACCTCCCGAATTAAAATGAACTTCACACGTACGTGCGAGTGCTCGAGAGGGCTGTTTTCTTTAAAAATAGCCTGTCACTCACTGTAAGAGTTTTAATCAGTTCACACCGCTCTGCAGCTCACCGTGCGAAGGTCCAGTTGGCTCGTGTTTCAGGAAGTAATCAGGACCAGTTGCTGTGTGTATACCTGAAGCACAAACACTGCCAGCCTCTCTCATATGATCTTGTTTGACACTCCTGTTATGAATATCAATGTTGGCGTCAGGAGGATGAGCTCTGGTAGCATTTTTATTACCGTCCCTCGACACTTATAAAAGCTGTTTTTCCCCAGAAAAACTGATGTTTCATCATTCATGAGGCTGTAGCGCTGTGATTTACTGTACACGGGGAAAATACAGTGACAGAAAACTAAAATATTTACTCTCCTGGCTTAGTGGATTCAAAATAATGTGAAACTGAGACGTGTCAAATCTGTGTAACCATCCACATACAGCCCCGTGTAACTCTTCTGTCAGATACACTCATGTCTGACTGCTCAGATTATGCTGACGGCAACTGAGCAAAGACTACGGTGCTTTGATTATAAACCCTCTGCTGGCTACCTTTGCAGAGCAGATTTCAGGTTTCTGTAGCATTTCTGGAGCCCGGCACAGCCACAGAGGAGGCTTTATGAAAGTCCCAAGGCACTCGCGGTTGTGGCTGATGGCTCATTAGCTCAGCATTTGAAAGTGGAATCGGCTGGGCTTCTTTCAAAATGTTGTCTATACTGTCATTACTTGGCAGGGACTATGTATGTCTAATTTTCTCACAGCAATTGACAGCTTATCTACCCCGTACAGAAAAATGCATTATGGAGCACGGGCCGAGCCAAACCATTGATTGTGGCTTGGAAAACAAACATCAAGAGTCCACTACACTCTGGCACAGTGGTGCTTTGTGCTAGATAATAACTAAATGCTCAAAACTATGAGCGCAAATAAGGGTCAGTCATATTTTGAGCTTGTGAAATGATGTTCACCTTGTGTGTGCATGTGCGGAAAAAAAGGCCAGTGAATTTATACACACAAATCTCTATAAAGTTTTTAATATATCGCTGTTTCCCAGTTGCAGTGTTTTTACAATTTTTACATTTTTTAGTGCGGCGTATTAACATGCTAATATTTGGTGATTAGCACTGAAACACAAAGGACAACTGAGGTTGATGAAGACGACTTATTTTTGCACGCTGGTTGCCCCCATCTTTAAAAGAAAATGCTGCTTAAGTGTCCTCTAGGATGCCTCTGTGGTAGATAAATAAGTGAGGTGTAATTCTCCCCAAGAAGATATGATAGAGTGCGCTTTAAGTACCCTTTCTGGGCAGGGCTTGTTGAAGTTATTACAGTTCATCCTGTGGGGGTCAAGAGTATCCGTACCAAATCACATGGCAATCCATTGAGTATTTTTATTTCACTCCACAACCATTAGCTGAGGAGCTCTTTTCAGCTCCGCTCCGAGCAAATGATCAGACCCTCTCGACCTGCTCTTGACTCGGCCATAAACATCCCGCTGCGACAGACTACCTCTGCACAATCTGGTTTTTTTTTTGTTTGTTTTTTTCCCATTTAAAGCCATCAAACATTGGAATATGTGTTCAGCTAAACTTGCACAGACTTCTTTCTCTTTTCTTGCGGTACAAAAAAATAATATCAAGCAACGAGTCGAGTTGATTTGACAGTGAATCAGAGATGTAATTGCAATGGATTTTACTTGTATTGTTGTACTGAGTGATTGTGGTCTCCGTCTGTATAATTACCAGTGTGATAGAGGTTATGTAAAATAGTGTTCTGTGTGCACCTGCCCAAGAAACGCAGATGTTCAAGTGAAATCTGGCATGAATCTTATCTTCTCATCTTGTGTTTAATGTTTTATTTTTTGTCCCACGGCTGTTTAATAAAGACTCATTTGACAAAAAATGTCAACCAGTTGTGGGTGATAGAGGGAGCATCATGGGATCTTCAGAGTATTTAGGATTCATCCTGTCAACTTCCATGGTTATCCGTTCCAAATGTCGTGCCATCCATCCAATAGCTGTAACATTTTGGTGTGGACTAAAGTGGCGGTACAACTATATTTATCCCAGCTACTGAAAATCTGACTTTTGTCAAACCAAGGACCTCGTGGAGCAGTAATGACGTGCGGCTCCGCTCATATTTCATCGCCCTGGCTTTGCTCGACGGGAGGCAGCCTCTAAAACTTCCTCCGTGTTAAATCTGACCAACTAAACAGCAGTTTGTGTGTGAATTTATAGGTTAAATCTCCCTATAGGCCTCAGGAACAGGATGTGAGTCATAGCACCAGTGAAATCACCCACTGTTTATTCAGGCTATGAACAGGGCTTTGTTCACATTGATGTGGCGTTTGTGTGTGTACAGCTCTTAGCTTCAGCTATGACCGTCTAATCCCGGCCTCATGGGGGACTGTGTTGACTGTGTAGTTAGTTTTGAATATATTTCTATGGTTTTATGTGCTTTACAAAGTCTTCTTCTTTTTCGTTGCCTCCCCTGCCGCTTCCTCACTCTGTCATCCCGCCTGCTTTAATGAATTCTCACATCTTTTAATCATATTCTCTCCTCTATACCCCAGTCATGTTCTGCATTATTCTATCTTGTTCTACTTTTTCAATTCCATTGTTTTCCCCTTTCTCCTCCAGCAACTGGACCTCCACTCGTGTCCGAAGCCCATCGTCTTCATCCTGCACTCCTTCCTCTCCGCTAAGATCGCCCGCCTGGGTCTGGTGGCCTGACCTGTCTAAAGGGACATTTCATCTCCTTTGAAAACAGAAATCCACCTTGTTTTTCCACCTCTCTGCAGCCCGCATGCAGTACAACACGTCAAGACTCTTTCAGTCGGGGACCCAAGCTGAGTGAATGTAGCCTCTATGTGGAAGTCGACCGTTTTGGGGTCTTCAACTGCAAGTTAAAGGAGAAAACCAATCCAGACTGGTTCTGCTGTGAGTGAAAGGGACAGATTCCTGTGGGGTAAACCCTCCCTTAAGGGCTGCATGGACTAAAGTGTTGACTGAAGAACCACAGAAGAAGACATGTATTGGACTAGAAGAAGAGAGGTGACATAATGACAGACTTTTCAAAGGAGCCGATTGGGCATTACTGTCACGTCCAGGATTGGAAGGACTGGACATGTGCCGCACGGTTGAGATGAATTCACTTTTAATTCAATCAAAATGTAATAGCAAACTGCCTTCCATTTACCAATTATATAATTTATTCACCATTAGCTCTGAAAGGACATTCTGAATTTCACCCGGTCATTTTTCTTCACCCAACACTCGACACTGTGGGCAAACTTTATGCATTTGTCTTTGTTAGTGTTCCCTGAAATGTCTCTTTACCAACGTCAGCATTCATCATTAGACTGAGAAGCTCAGTCGGCCACAAAGTGATGGCTGACTCAGATCTATAATGTCACGGTGTTCTTTTAACAGGTTGCATACGGTGACCATTGGTGAGGTCAAAGTATTTCACTTTGACTGATTATGACTGATCTGGAGTCAGCTCTAATGCCTCAAATACAAAAAAAAGAATAATTGGCTTTAAATTAAAATAAAATAAACTCAGGCACTCAGATTTTTGAATCATATTTAAATTCCATAAACAAGAAAAAAACTCAAATTGAACAGGTGAAAAATTTAAGTCACTTGTTATTGGAACTTTGTCTGCGACTGCAGATTCAGGTGGCAGAAATATGATTCATTAAATATTGAATATTAATGGAGGTTTATGATGAAGTCAGTCATAAATCAATAATTTATCTCTAATTGATTAACTAATTAATGAGGTCATAGTCAGAAAACTTTGGTAAACACATTTTGACAGTGTAGTTTAAAGCAGTAGTTTAACCTCACAGTGAAAATACGACTTTGTCCTTCCTTTCTGAGAGTTAGATGACTGTCTGTTACATATGACGCTCTAGCCACAAGCCGGTTAGCTTAGCTTTGCCAAATGAGTGGGCACAGAGGGAAACAAGGTCCACCCAAACTCTGTCTAAAGGTAAAACAAAATCCACCTCGAGTCACCTTCAGAGCTCAGTGATTAACAGGTTTCTCCTTGTTTTTTTGTATTCTGCACTGGGCTAATAGGCTAATTCAGGCTGTAAACAGATCTGAAATTGAACAGAAGATAAAGTTTTTGAAGATTACCATAAGTTCACATTCAGACAAATAATAATAAAAAAGGATACCATGAGATATGTACACTTTTGGGTTTTGTACAGATTAAAGTGGTCAGACCTGATGTGTTAATTAGTTGTCTTTAGAGCTCCTGGGAGGTTGATTTTGTTACATTTGTAAAGCTCTAGGTTACCCCTTTCCCTGTTTCCATTGTTTATGCTAAGCTAACTAGCTACAGGCTATAGCGTTATATTTAACAGAGGGATATCAGAGTGGTATTGATCTTCTCATCCAACTCTCAGTATTATGTTTCAAGGCCGAAACCGACTGCTGGACACCAGGCAGGCAAGGTGGACAAAACAAAAAGTGAGCTTTAATGACGTAATGCTGAAAACCAGGCAACAAAAACTGAGGCAAAAATCCAAGAACAAAAAGCAAAATAAAAGAACTAAACTAAGATCAAAACAGAATTACACGGTGGGAACACAGGCAGGGATGATCACAAAGGACTAAAAACATTGCTTACCTGACAACTCAAAGAGGGAAACACATGGACGAAATACACTAGAGTCCAATTAGCTAAGTGACACAAGTTGTGCAGAAAACAAACGGGGAAACAGACAAAGACAGGAAGTGACTCACAACATGGCACATGAAGAGAGGGAACACTGTAAAATCTGACGTTAGTGACTTTACTTTAAAAAACTCCAGCACACCAATGACTTCAAGACTAATCATTTTAAGCTATTAAAACTTTTTAGCTTGTACAACTTAAATTTAATAGAGTACTCTACTGGGTGATTGTGAGGTAATCGGTTTCCTGACTTGTCAACTTAAATCAGGAAAAATAAATGAAAGCCTGAAACCATAACACTCAGCAAGACAGCAACGAAGCGTTCTGTTTATATGGAAAACTAAGAAAATCAAATGGTGCCACAGTCAACCCATCACCTATCATTTATCTTGCATTATAGTGACGTAGCCATCATAGGAGTCTTAAATCCTGCGCTAGTCAGCGCGGCTCATTATCTTCTTTGGATGTTACGCAGCAGATCAGATCTGTGCGCAGCACTGTCTCTGACATGGCTGGCTGCCAGGTCCTTTCCTCGTGCCTTCAGATGACTGAATTTAGAAAGAGATTGATCGCAGGGATCCGTATGGAGCAACAAGGCGACTTCTATAATGGCTACTTTACTTTTGGTTGTGAGCACAGAGATTCCTTACATTTCCAGTGGCCCGTCTCACACACACACACACACACACACACACACACACACACACACACACACACACACACACACACACACACACACACACACACTGTGAGCAATGATTTACACATTGTAATCCTACCACTCTCTAGAAGAAATATCATGTGTTTTGTTGATACTAAACGATAGTGGAGGCGATGTAACACTTTTGTTCAGACAAGAATCCAGCACTTACTGATAACCTCGGGTGGAGAGGAGTTGCTTTGATATGTAGAATACTCTGATGCCTTCGGCAGCTACTGTACTGTCACTCAGAATGATGAAGCTTAGTTTTTAACAAACGGTGCACATAAATCATGTATTTAACAAAAGTGACACGATGGGTTTTGTTTTTATTGTCTTTGCTAGTCGTTCATGCGTTTCTCTTCAACAGCAGACCAGCTGAAAACGTTGGCTTGGGAGATTTATTCACTTGATTCATATTTAAATGTAAATTACAGCCACAGCTTGTTTTTGCTAATGACGCCAGCTCTTAACTGTTTTTTGATATGACATTTTATTCCCCTCTTCTGCTCTCATAATTGAAATGAACTCAACACTCCTGTACACACACACACACACACATTCTCTGCAGTGCAAACAAATCCAGGCAGGCTTTTTTTGTTTGTTTTTCTGGCTGATGCACTAATTTACTGCACATTAGTGGCGTTTTAACTTGATTTAAGGCATGTTTTATAGAGCAGCTCAGCAGAAAGGATTCATGCGTCCACAGCCGAAGAGCTTGAGAGTAAATGAGATTCAGACTTAGCACAATCGTAACTCTTTGACATTGTTTGCTCGGCTGCTGGGTAATGAGCTGGCATCCTCGCTCTCTCCTTCACACACAAACAGACTCACAGATGGATGGACACGTTTATGCTGTCGAGGGGTTAAGGAGTTTAAGCCTCAAAGACGGTCATAACTCTTGACATTGTTTACCGGTTGACACTGTCTACCTGCAGGTTTCTCCCTCCTCTTTTTAGTGTTCATGGCCGCTCCCCTCCCGTTCAGGTCGTTGTTTATTGCGTGAGTCTCGGTGGGACGCCAAACGTCTGCTGATAGCAACTGTTGCATCAGGTGAAAGAAAAACACAAAGAACGCTCTCCAGGTCAATTTTGCCCCACTGAGACAGACCGAAAAGCTGTTTGTGCCAGTCTTTACACCTACAAACAAAAAATACACACGCGCGCGCACGCACACACACACACACACAGACCAAACTGTTACTTTTGAATGTGTGCAATACACACACCCAACTACACACAAACATTCATGCTCACTTATAGTCAGCTTTCTAATTGAGAGAGAGGGAGACAGAGAGAGAGAGACGGAGAGCGCCATATTGACTGAGACTGATGCTTTTCATTTTGGGGTGGATGAGAGCCAGATCAATTAGTAATCAGTCATAAAGTGTGTGTGCATGCGTGCGTGTGTGTTTGCGTGTGTGTGTGTGCGTGAGAGAGAGAGAAAGAGAGAGAGAGCTAATAAATATACACAATTGTGTTCATGTGCACACAGTGGACACTTCTCCCAGTGACATGCAAATACATTCCACTCAGGTTTTTTGTTTGTTTATTTGTGTGTGTGTGTGTGTGTGTGTGTGTGTGTGTGTGTGTGTGTGTGTGTGTGTGTGTGTGTGTGCGTGCGCATGTGTGTTAGTGTGCGTGTGTGAGCGGAAAGGGGCTCTGAATGAATAGCTTTTTTTCTTGGCTTAATCACTTGTTGCATTCCTCAGCCGAAGCAGGTCCTCACAGGTTCTGGACCGCCTCTCTCAGTGTGTGTGTGTGTGTGTGTGTGACTGGTTGCATACAAACATGTGGCCCGCACTACTTTGAGTATGCGACAGAATTGTGAAAAAATAATGTTGAATAGTACATTCAACATTTAATAATCAACACTAATTTTTGTGGGAACCGTCATCCATTTCCTGAACCTAATTTACCACTCACTGTTTTCTGGGTTCGGACACAATGTTCAAAAATTACGCAAGCTGTGACTCATGTATAATTTTTCTCCCTTTTTTACGACCTGCAAACACTCAAATGAGTCTTGATACCCAGGAAATGCTTCGAACACGAGAGTGATTTCAGACAAGAGAGAAAGTTGGTCATCACAAAGACAAAGCTGGTCAAACGAAACAGAATGTGAAACTTACATTCATTTGGTCATTAATTTGATTAATTCCTATTGATACAATATATAAAGAAAAAGAAAAACAGATAAAACTCAGTCACGTCGGTGGGTCATGTGTCACTAATATCATGTATGTTTGAAAAGGAGTGGACCATTTTGTTAATTTGTCCAGGTTGAGGGAAAGGGAGATGTAAACCAGATCCTGTGTCACTAAAGCACTGTACTCTGAGTTCCAGCTTGGCATGGGGTGAACAATAAATTATAGATATAGATTTTTTACTTAAAACTGCTCAGCCACTGCAGAAGTCCTATGTGCTGTGTTCCTGCTTGCTGAACACTTGGCGTCAGTTTGTGGGTGTCTCTCAGCGACTGCAAAAGAAACAGTGGTGTCTCCTTGCGGCAGTTCTCTCTCTCTCTAAATCTTGAGAGGAAGCGAGATGCAGTGTGGCTGGTTCTCACTGGTGTGCAGGTGGTCTTCGCTCCACTAGTCAAGCATCATTGTCAAAGCCACAGAATGTACAGACTCGTCTGAAATATCCTCATCTTCCTCATTCTAGTCAAATTTTGAAGGCTTACTGATGTCTGTCTGTCTGTCTGACTGAAGCAGCACGGGGCAACAGACCTCCACAATAAGTCACTTCCCTCACTCAGTTTGCAAATCAAGCCTAAGAAGCCGTCACACTCTGGGCTGTCCAGCTGTCTTCAGGTGTACCAACATAATTCTCTTGCTCGAGTTTTCTTTCTTTTCTTTTTTTTTTTCAAACTTGCTGGGACTTGAGTCGTGGACTCTTTCTTAGCATACCAATGGGCATCAGTAATGCCTGAAGTCTCTCATTATGCTGCACAATTAGCAGGTGAAATCGACTGAAGCTAGCATTTAATTGTAGCTAGGCAACACAGCATTTGGGCCAAATTAAGAAAAGTGGAGATGGGATGTATGAAGAAGTCCAGCAGACGAGGAGCGGCATTAGTATTCTGTTGTAGCCAATATTCAATCTGATGTAGTTCTGTTTTGTTTTTGAACTCCTGGGGGAAATATCTGTCTCTTTAGCTGCTAAACACTCCACTATGTTCACCTGCTAATCATTTAAGTCTATTGCGGCCTAACAAAATACGTTTTTTTATCATTAATTTGATAACTGCAATAGAATGTCACACACACGCATCTTACGGGATAAAGTGATGAATTGTGACATTTGATATTCAGAGGTCAGAGGTTAAACGCACTGCCACAACATAATATTCTTCAAAGAAATGATTTGACCATTATTCAACAGCAAAGTTTTAGAACAGCAACTTGACTGATGCACAGAGGCGTATAACTGCAGGACGGTAATTCTGTTTTTTAAAATGAAGCCGAATCCTTCTTCCTGCTTCAAGAGTTTTTGTTGCTGTAAGTAATAAATTGCACTCATCCATTAAATTCTGCCCACTCTTTGATTTTGACCCAGCTCTCATATGAGTCCCTTAAATAAGAGGCTACAACCAGCAGCTTATCTTAGCTCAAAGACTAGAAACAGAAAAAAAAAAAAAAAACAAGTCTGTGGAAGCAGGAGAGAAAAACACAACATTGAGATCTATTTAGTCAGTCATTAATAGCCACCACTTGTTTTCCCTTGATGTAATGTCAAAGCAATAATCTTTTTTTTCTGCAACCCTGTGATACACAGTATGTAAACAGCAACTAATGACAAATATAGAACACAAATTAAGCTCTTGATTCAGTACAGAGTGTAACGCTCCATTTGTATTTTGTCTTGTGAAAAATCTGATTCTATTTACCGACGTGATATTGAGAATCAGTCTCAAGTCTCGTGACCCAAAAACATCCTCATACCTCAGTGATGGTCCACAGCAAATGAGCATACTACCGGTATTTTAAAGATCCAGTGTGTAGGACTGAGGGGCAGAGATGGAATATAGAGGTAATATCCATGGTTGTGTTTCATTAGTTTAAAGTCACCTGAAACTAAGAACTGTGGTTATGTTGCATTTGAATGAGCCTATTGTATCGACAGAGGAAGCAAGTGCTCTTCCAGGGTGACCGCCGCGTCAGACCGCCATGTTTCTAGAGTAGCCCCAAATGGACAAAAAAAACCAAACACTGGTTTCTAGAGGAGACCTTTCCAGTTTTCACGTTTTTCTTGGCCACCGTTGGCGAGTGTGAACCGACGGGTGTTCAGACCACACCACGAGACGGCACTAAGTCTGCAGGTACCTTTAATTATATAAGTCAAGTCACAGTTGATCGATTCATTGTACTCGGTGTCTTTAAAATCTTCCTCTCTGTCAGTTAAAAGATGTGTCTTTGGAACAGGCCCAGTCTCAAATGTGATCTCTGAGATGATAACTCAGACGCAGACTGTCCCTGATGTTTTAAAGGGTGACTGGGTGGGAACATTCACAATGGGCCCGCGAGACAAGAGCACACTACGTAGGTACTGTAAGATGAAGAAACTAGGTCACCTCCTCACTCCGTCCCTGTTATTATCTGTTAACAGACAAAAAGAGGAGAAGTAACCTTCTCTTACACCATTAGAGGGCCGACGAAGGCCTGCTTGCGAGGTGATGTTGCTGCCGTGACCCTCCCACTTAACAAGCTCCGTTACTCTCTCGAAAACAACCCACCCACGCGTAACCTATACACACATGCAGCCTCGAATCATGAAAGTATGTACTCCTACTGACTGTACACAACCTCACCTTTCACTGTCTTTGGCAGAGAGGGAGGGACACAGTCTCACTGTCTCTCGCTCTGTCTCTCACACACACACACACACACACAAAGTTCCAGTCTCTGGGAACCTGATGATAAAAGAGATTTGGAGTGAGGAGGGTGTGTGTGTGTGTGTGAGAGAGAGAGAGAGAGAGAGAGAGACAGGGGAATGTTTTAGGATGCCACTGCCAAGTCCCTACAGTACCCCCGACTGCACCCCATCTCTCTCTTGCACGCACACACGCGAGGTTTGTGTGTTCTCTTCTGTCCAAAAGCGCTGAGATAGATAAATGTGTAATAAATGTCTGATGTGTGTGTGTGTGTGCGTGCTTTGCCTCTCGCACATGGGAAGTGATCCAATGAGTATAGCACGCTGACAGGAAAATAGCATTAGTGTGTGTTTGAAGCGGTGGCGCTCTTTGATCAGAGTCGCAGGGTTCTGGACTGGACCTCGGTGCTTGTCCGACAGAAGACTTCCTCCCGACGAGCAGGGACGTATGTGCGCTCACGACAGGTGGGAGGGAGGAACAGAAAGACAGAATACCCCAGAGAGACTATACGCGCTCTGACACAAACAGGGAGGGGGAACACGTACGCGCGGGAGAGAGGGAGACGAGATGACAGGGTTACAAAGCAAATCATTACACTCTTACTGTGTTGACAGTGACAGGACGCACTGCAGTAATGTGCTTCAAAGGGAGTTTTAAGGGGATTATACAGGCGTTAATGGGAACAGCACAGAAGAGAAGTGGCTTGATTATTTAAAAAAAAAAAAAAGAAGAAGATTACAGGTGCACTAATAAATATATTCATATTAACAATCAATGAAATGATTGTGTGTAATGTGAAAAGCTTTGTTTGTAGTGACAAGTGCACTGAGGACGCGGATCACAAACACTGCAGTTACCCTTTAGCTCTACAGAGCCTTTCAGCATCCTGCAGCTCTTTGCTTTGGTTTCTCTTCAGTGTGGTTTTAAACCACAAGCTGCTGTTCCTGAACTAAGGGGTTGAAAAACAGTCTGAACATTTCTTACAGAAGATTATGACATTATTTTAAAGTTGCCGTTTGTCCTTTTGGATATCTATTGTCGTCACCACACTCTAATCTGACCACTTTTTTTCGGTAATAAGTAATGAAATTAAAGTTACTATTATTTTTGGCATTTTCCTTAGTGAGAATATATGTTTTTGCTTTCTTCTTGCGTCTCGGGGAGTGACGTCACGTATGCGACAAGTCATGTTTTTCAGCACGAAGACATGTAACACCACGCAGCAGCACAAACAACAATGGAGGGAGGAGAGAGATGCCGTTTTCTTAGCTGGAAATACAGTCAAATTTGAAGAAACATTTGGAGTCGCAGCACAGTGAAGTTTACCGAGCAAGTCCCACCAGGTGGTGTTAAGCAGAGAGCAGAGCCATGGCAAAGACTTCTGCAGGAGGTCCTCCACCACCCAAACAGCAAAAGCTGGACTTCGGTGCAAAACAAGTAAAGTGGGGGAGAGTTGAAGAACTTGGTCGGGCAATATGTTGTAGAGTAAGTGCTGCACTTAAACGCGGTTGACTTGCCCTTTTTGGTGCCATAATAAACAAGATCCGTGCTATTCATACTATCAATGCCGTGCTTGGCATCACTTTTAAAAATGCACTTTCTATTGTCCAAGTAATGTTAGACAATTGTGCCAAATTTGAAGAAATTCTTTCGAGGCATTCCTGAGATATTGCATTCATAAGAATTGGGCCAAGGCACAACCTCAAAACATAAAGCCCCTGGCTACTGCTCCTGCCAGCACAGAGGCATAAAAATGCATCCGCGTGAGTTTTAAATTTCCAAACTGACCTGAAAGTAGCCAGCTCTAGTTGTTCAGTAAACAACAGACCGACTTGTGGAGCCCAGATCTTTGTGGAGGTAAAACACGAATCAGTCAAAGCATCGCTAAACAAAACAGACTTGTGAGCAATGCTTGGAGTTCCAATTCAAAAAATGAACAAAACTCTAGATAAGAAGTGTGAGAGCTAAGTGAAGTCGAAGAGATGGTGTCTGGTGAGGTCGGGTCAGCGCAGCGTCATCCTCCAGAAGAAAGTTTTGGCACAGATGGCGTCTGGCTGTGCAGGCGAGATGGCACTCGTGTGTGCAATTTGAACTTGATGGCTCCTTGTTTTTCATCAAGTCTTATAAAATGCTTGTTTTTTTGCGTGTATTTTTGCCTCGCTGTCACTGAAATGAGAACTGTCACACACTGATGCACCCGTAGAAAATCAACCACCTACCTGACACACACACACACACACACACACACACACACACACACACACACACACACTGTGGCTGTCGGACTGGCTTCCTATAGTCTGTTTCAGCACTAATTACTGTTCTATAAAACGTACAGGCGCAGCGGTGTGTCTCAGCCTTTTCCTCTGGGGACAAAAGTTTCTCATAACTTGCAGCTCATTACCGTTCCAGCAAAGGTATAGAGTATCAATCATACTGTACGTGAACGCAGACATCAAAAGGGCCGCCTACAGAGGTCAGCAGGTCCTTCTGGATCTTTAAACCGACTCTTCATCACACTTTCACCCGGAAAATGGCGCCCAACTCCAGCAGAAAAATCTAAGCGGTGATTACGTGACGTCATTATGAGCAAAAATCACTCACATCTATGTCACCTTCCACTATTGTGTTAATGCAGTTACTGTCTTTGGCATTCTAAATAGAACATAAAACCAAACTCAATGTCAAAGAGAGAGTCTTTGGTGAACTCCCTGAAAAACAGCATCCCTCTCTGGGAGTGAGAGCCTGACAGGGATGATGATTTACTGATGGTGATTATATGATTTATTTTTTTTGGAGTAAAAAGCGTATCTTTGTCTATACCACGTGCATCAGGATCTCATTTACAACACATTACAGCAGCATTCCTGGAACGTGTAATAAAAAAATTAAAAAAACATTTGTCATGTACATTATTATACATTATTCACACACATTTACTTGCAACTTGTGATCATAGCCTACTGGAGCATTGGCTCTGTACTTGGGGGTCGGGATCCCTGAGGGGGAAGGTAAGTTATCTTCCATGGGTATCCAGATGGTTGCGGTGAAATACAATAAAATAACATATTGTAGATTGGGGAACAGTGTTTTTACATGACTGTGCCAGTGATACAATTAGCCTTAAAATAGATTTTTTTAGAGTGTGTTTGTAGAGTCGGTGTGTGTGCGTGAGTTCTGAATGGACACACACAAAAATCCAACGACAAAAAAGGGTCCCCTGGAAATTTTAGATATGTTTTGAAGTGGCCTATCAAAAATGAATATGCCAGGAGAACAATCCATAAACAAAACAAATCCCCATTTCTAACTAACCTTTTCACCATCAGTGATTTTAAGACTGGATTTGAGGTTTTATATTTTTTCAGCCAGACCTGGTTGTACGTTCACCTGTTTTACCACCTCTATACTTACCAACGTTCCTGAATGTTTACAGTGACTGTGCTGAAGACCATACATCATGTTAAACTACCAAATGCAAAAGGGAAGTGAAGCTCATCATGTTTTATGTTTGAGATCGTTCGGCATCATTATCTTTCCTCTTGGCTTCCATTTTCTGACCCCTCCATCAGTCAAAAGACAAATCTCAAGCCTGAAACAGAAACCTCACATAGCCATAAATAACATTTATTTTACATGTTTAACAAGCTGCAGCGACAACAGATGGCCTACTCATCAAGTCGGTGCTGTATTCGTTTAATGAGCCAGCAGAACATGTCTGTAAATTATTAAGGGCCCCGGAAATAAAATAAACAAACAATGTCTGCCACAAGATGCTGTAATATTTGGTCGTGTCTTTCTGTCCCACAGAAATCACTGAGCTCCAGCTTTTTGTTTTTGTGCGTCTCCACACCAGGATACTTATCTGTGGTTACCCTTATCACTTTAAACCAAGGACTCGCGATAAGTGGCAACATTTGGTGCCTTCTCCTCTGCACGGACACACACTGTTTTCCTTCTCCGGTCATTTTCTGCTGAGGATTTGGTGTGTGACGCAGACCTACGAGGTACAATGTAAACTCTATTATCTCCTGTGTTATTCCACTGCGATATAACCAGCACATGCAGATAGTACACTTCTATTATCTGCACTCACCCTGACATTCATTGGTGCTCCCACACACACACACACACACACGCACACACACACACACACACACACACACACACACACACACACACACACACACACACACACACACAGTCCATTCCCACAAAAACAAGCGCAGTGAAAATGTCAGCTTATGCAGTTTACATGGCCTTTAATACCCTCAAAGTGTTGCTGCTAGGAAAAACACAGACAAACTATATTTGGGTTGTCTGTTTCCAAAGTTATTGAGGAAAGAAGATTGTACATGCACTATAATATGTCGATGCTTATTCTCAATCACATTAAAGAATTACACAAAGAATTAAAGAATACCACTATATTCATGCATATTCACAGATATAAAGATACGGTAAATGTAGCCTGTACTAAATAAATACAGCATGAACTAAATCTAAATCTAAGAATAGTACTGTGACGAGGCTGCCTAGGAAAAATCATTTCTACTTTTATCCTCTAAAATTCTCCTGTTTACCCGTTCCTGACTATATTTGGACAGCTGAAAATTGGTTGACTCTCGACTATCAGCTGACTAGAAAGTAGCAGCACTTGTTTAACACATTCACTTAATTGCTGAGTTTTTCACTAGAACTGGACGATTAGTTGATTGAAAGAAAATGAAGTGTTCAATTCATTGATTGTTTCACATGTTTTTTTCCAGCAACAATGTCAGATATTTGCCGCTATAATATATACCGCTATAATATGGTGAATTCATGTTCAGGTTTTAATGGGGCCGCTCTTTCATTACATTTTTTCACAGTAATAATTAGTCAGGACAAAACTCCCACACTCTCTCCACTTCCCTTGCAGTGAATTTTAATAACAATGTTTTGGTGCTCAGACCTTCATCAGGTCAGGAAATATTATTATTCAAATGAGCAGGAAATTAAGTGTGGGAGTTTTTTGCAATTGTATATTTCTTTCACGAAACATCCCAAAACAATTATTATAACAATGTTAAGAACCTATGGGCCTATAAAATTAAGTGTTACATGATATAATCCAAATTCAGCAACAAACCAGAACGGCATTCAGTGAACTTAAGATCACCAGATCTCAGAACCGCTTCAAGGTTCATGTACTGTATTATTCCTTTCAGAAATTAATGATGTTGAAAAACGCCCTATCTCTTAACATTAAAAGATAAAAACTCAAACTCAAAAACCCTGGATGTAATGGATCTATTCTGGTCCGCCACCAAAGTGTCCAAGTTTTGTGGAAATCTGTTCTGTAGTTTTTGTGTAATCCTGATGACAAACCGACCAAACCGCCATAGGAGAAGACATAACCTCCTTGGTGGAGGCGAGAATTGAATTTCCCCATCAGCACTCAATGAAATAATTCTTCATATAACAACAAGCTGTTCCTGTCCACCAGCCATCCTCCTCATATCTGGCTGAGCAGAAAATGTGACTCTCATGCACGGTGATAAAGTGTACTGTCTTGTCATCTTATAATACAATGACAAGTCAGAATAAAACAGTTAGCTGCTCTGAAGCTTTCTGTTATGAAGCTCAAATACTTCACAGATCATTTCACGCTGTCTTGGCACGAGAGGATGTTTTTGCCAGAAACTTCTAACCAGCTCCTTTTGGAGAAAAGGCAGCGAGAGTTGTATCTCATCACAGGGATCCAAACATCTTAGCGGTGTACATGATCAGTTTGTACTGATGACAAACAGGAAAATATCTGACTGTCTGTGATAATGTAGCCCCGCCCTGTGCTGCGCTGCTCGGGGCTTTGATTTAACTGTCTGAATAACAGCTACCATCCTGACCATCAGCTCTGATAATGTAACACATTTTTCTAAGAGACAGCAAACACACAATTCTTAAATCTTGTTGTTGTCAGGAAGTTGCACACAAAAAAAAGACTCAAAAACACTTTATTGTGTTACAACTAAAGATAAAATATGCACATTCATGAAGCTATAAAATGATCACTGTAGTTAGAAACAAAATGAACAAGTGGGAAAAGTTTTAAAACCGCGCTTGAAAGCAGCTACAAAGAAAAAGACCACTGAAACCTGAAGCCAACGTCGAAGCCCTCGTGGCCTCTCAGTGACTGCAGCCAGAGCAGAGTGTACTTCTGTTGGAAGGCTCAGGAGCAGTGGGAGTGTATCAGAAAAGACACAAGATTAAAAAGAAAGACACAAAACACAGACAAAAAAAGAATATGTTGCTTTGTTATGGCCTTAGTGAAGAAACGATAAAATTAAATAAAGGATTAAGCTCATTAAAACAGGCTTAATGTAACAATTTAAAACTAATTAGGAAGGCTTAAAAAGTGAACACTTGTATAAATGTGTGGAAATCTGGTTGAGAGGTTGAAATAGACATTTGTTCCACTTGTTCCTTAAGACTTAAGTCTTCACTTCTTTGAGGTTTTCTCCAACACCCAGTCAATGACCTACAACAACACAAAATAACCTTTAGTAGGTTTAGTTTACAAGCACAAAACCAAGCGGAGGACCACTGGTGTTGGGCGGCGTTACCTGTTTGACGTTGCTGGTGGCTGCCTTCTTCATCTCGTCATGGAGACCCCGAGATGTCTTCAGATCCTGGGGTCAAGCAACAGAAGAGCAGGATCACTCATACTGACAAAGTAAGATACTGTGGTACAAATCAAATTGTAAGGAGAGTGAAGAGGATAAGTTATACACTATGTAAGACGTTGTAGTCAGCTAGCAAATTCAGCATCAAGTACATTTGTCTTCCACAATGTTTCAGAGGGAAATATTGTGCTTGACAGCTATAGTTACCAGATAAAATCTTTTACATATAAACAAACGAGTTGTAATAGATTCAACCACCTGAACTGGAAATTTCCCCACAATTAACACAAGTGAATTCAACAGGCCACTGATGCGACACAGGAATAAATGATATTCAAGCTAAACAAGTAAACTGTCATCCATTTGTCAATGTTTCCCAAATGTATTATCTATGACTATTTTAGTGATCCAAATATGCAAATTTGAGACAGTTTCAAATCTTCCTGTTGTATCGATACACAAATGCTGTTTACAATTTCTCACTCTCTCTTCTCTCCGAAAACAAGCTGACAAACTATTTTCAAAGGCCTTATCTAAAGAGGATTACAGATGGTTTTGAATAAGTCAGATATTTACTAGTCTTTCTGCTGTTTTCTGCAACTAGGCAAAAGAAGTGTTACAGCCTTGTTGCACTTAACCTCTCCATAGTGGTGAATGGATATTCTTCAAAGTATCAAAGTATCTTATAAAAGTGATTCAACACTGGACCATTTCATGACTTTCTATTATCCTTATTTGTTGTCTTTTTATCCACTTGTCTTTTCCTTTCCATCTTCGTTTCTTTAACTTAATCAGTATTATCATGTGGGAGCTCTTGTTCAGTTTGTTCTGCTTAGAATAAGCTGCTCTTATGTTTCCCACTAACTTGGCTGTCTTTACTGTTTGTTAAAACTTAAACCAAGAAGAGATATAAATCACAAGATATACTATATATTATATGAAATGTATTTTTCTTTAAGGTTTTCTTGCAGTTGTCCAGCATGAAAAAGTTTCCAGAGAATTCACAGCTCGTTCAGCCAGTCTTACTCGGGTAACAAAAAAAAAACAAAAAAAAAACAAAAAACACAGACCCTCCCAGGTGCATGCTGGGTTTATATATAAACCTGAGGTGCCTGCAGTGCTGCCCAGTTCTTCCAAAACAACAAAAGTGGCAAAAGAAACAAAAGAAAACATCTCGATTACATCAAACACTCAAAAGAAACTATATATAGCTCCTACATTACCCAACAGTTATAACATAAAAATATACCCTGACGCATCAGTAATAATAAACAAATTATACAATATACACAGTATTCTACACTCTGGAAAGAGCATAACAGGTACAGGTCTAGGAAGGTAATTCTTTACATTTTACAGATCTACTTTACATAGTTGTTTTCCTACATTTACTGAAATAAATAATCTGAATACTTGGGCTGGCAAGTTTCCCCTCATTGTTTATTTCAATCCAACAACAACACCTGATTACAATTTACAAGGCGGCACAAGAGGAGATCGATGACAACATGGGTACTGGCAGAAACAGCAAATCATACAACAAAAGGTGTCTTCAGACTGCCGTTATTATCGTGCTAATTTGCTGCGAGGATCTGTGACAAAACAACATATGGCAAAACGTTGCGGTACAAAACCAGGATGCATGGAAGCATACAAATAAGAAGGAGAGGACGGCGCTGACTGTGTGTGGGCAGTAAAAAGACTAACCTTGAGGTAGAATTTGGAGATATCAAACAGTCTTTTGCTGCAGGCCTCAAAGCACTCATGCTCGGCACTGATCCCGTGCTGTTTGAGCGTTTTAGCTACCACCTCCAGCAGCATCTGAGGACACACAAGACAGACACAAACACAATGTCATATTAGCACGTTTGTCAGAACATTAAATGTAGTTGGACTTATTCCCATCTGACGTCAACTTGGTTCAGAGGAACTAATTTTAGCACGGCTCCCTTTTTTAAGGACAAGATGTCAAAATGTCTTGACTCTGGGGCGACGTCCCTGCCTTTACATTCACAGTATGAGCAGGTAAAAAACATACAAAATATTTTACTGATGACGTCAACAGGGAAAAGACATTCCTGAAAAAAATAGATCGGCCTTTTAATCTTGTCACAGCGACTGTTCTGAGGAAACACTATAAATTATTGTGAGGAATCATCTGTGCCACTCTGTCTCATGAGAAGCAGAAAGCAGCTTTTAATCTCTGTCCCGAATAAACTGCTATCATTATTTCTGAATAGGACCAACTGTTCTTTCCTATACTTGGGTCTGGATGATAAGCCTGTTTGCATAGTAATCGCAAATCAGAACAAGTCAAGGTCGGGATTCAGATTGTGAGCCGTGCGTGGGACAGAGGAAACGGCGTGAAGGTGTGTGTGTGTGTGTGTGTGTGTGTGTGTGTGTGTGTGTGTGTGTGTGTGTGTGTGTGTGAGAGAGAGAGAGCACGTATCCATGTATGAGTTGCTGTCATTGCACGCACTAAGTCGAAGAGGAGTGTGAAAACTGTGTGTTTGTGTGTGTGTGTGTGTGTGTGTGTGCTTGCTTGTGTGTGTTGCAGGCAGGCAGCAGGTGATATGGTAATCGTAGAGTTGCTAAAGTGCTCCTGCCATGACATTATAATTCAGCCCACATATTCACGGTGATCACATGCAAAACGTAAAACATAAATCTTAACTGGAGCTGTTGCATAACTCTGTCTGCCACTGGGTCTAGTTTGTGGTGAATGAGGGAATTTAAGTAGAAAAGGTACAAGACTATTTTTATTTTTTATTATTCATCGCTAAATAAGCGAATATTAAGGGAATGTTTTTTTCATGGCTCCAGCCCTTTGCTTCTTTTGCTTTTTTCTTTTACTCACCAAAGTAGCAGAGATCTTGTTTAAGCATGGCAACAAGGAGCAGCTGGGGATTATCGATCAATGTGCCAATTATCTTCCTAGTTGTTCAACTGTTTAATCGATGTCTCTTAATGTCAAAAAATGCTCATTACAATTTTGCAGCACTAAAAGTGACATCAAATCCCTTATTTTGTCCAACCAGCAGTCTAAAACCCAATAACTCTTCATTTACCGTCATAAATGACAAGGAAAAGTATTAAACCCAATTTTTTCTTTTTGCTTTTGAAAAATTACTGAAAATATTAATTATCAAAATAGTTGGCAATTCATTTTCTTTCAATTGCCTCAGCGACTAATCATTGCAGGTCTAGAGTTGACATCGGTACAAATATGCAACACCTTTCCAATAAGTCAACAATAACTGTTCTCCATTGTTCCTGTGAACCTCTGTGTGAACTGCAACATACAAAAATTGCTCAAAGGAAAGTTATATTTGCCATTTTAAAAGCATGAATGTATTGAATGTGTGCTTTATTTTTCACTGTCATCAGTAATAATTGTACGTTTGCATTCCTTTAACATTAAAAGACACACACACACACACACACACACACACACACACACACACACACACACACTTACTCTGTTGTGCTTCTGGGAGCGTGACTCTTTGGCAGCTTTGTCCTCTTTTTGTCCATCATGTGTCTTCTGCAGTGGAGCTTTAACTTTGTCAGCAGACAGAAGTGTTGCTAAACCTGAATAGCACCACAAGGAAAATGAACAATGAGGCATTACCCTCATGGCAGTACAAATCCTTACCATATGACTGATAAGAACAACATATAACAAATGAGAATATTCATAATTATCAACAATATACAAATGGTCCTATGATCTCTTGTAAAGTGTTGCTGGCTGCAGTCAAAACCATTTGTAAAGTACTGTTTTAAAATGATTTAACTAAGTCTTTAGAAGTTTTCACCTAATAAATTTGAAGGGTTTGACGTATTAAAATTGGAATCAGCTTATAAGTATATTTACAAAATCCTTTCTAAAAAAAAAAGGATCTAAAGCATGTTGTTTCAACTGAATTCAATCATTTGCAAATCCACTCTGATATGAGAGGATTTGTAATGTAATGTGATAATTGGATAGCTTAAGTGGCAGCTTGTTGGAGCCATAATCACATTTCAGAAGAACTTTCAGACCTCGAGATCAGTTCAATAAATAATGTGAAAATCAGCACAAAAACCTAGTTTATTAGTATATATATGATAATGTTAATTAGTATTGAGAAGAGCTGACGGATTATTGCTGGGTTCACACCCCAACACATATTAATCTGTGCTGAATTCAGGGCCATTAGAGGAAGTGTATTTGACAGGAGCAGGGACACTGTCTTCCACCCAGTTTATGTTATCTAGATGCTGAGTTTGATTTTGTCTTACCTGTAGCGTTCCCAGGATTAGTTTGGCCCAAAACAATAAAGCTGATGATTATAATGTAAAATGTGCATAAGTGCCAATTTTGAAGTTCAAATACAACAGATTGAATGTTGTTTCTAACACGAATGCTGTGCAATGTCAAGCAGGATCACCAGTCCCTCTCATTTAAAGTGTTTTTGTTGTACCTGAGGATGTCCGTCGTGCTGCGGATGAGGATGCAGGGCTGTTGGAGGAGGATGTGGACTGAGATCTGCTCGGTTGTTGTCGTAGAATCCTGACGGCGGGGTGTGTCCCACTGCTGCCACTGCTCTGAGAACAGAGAGAGTCGCTGCTCTCCGACTTCACCAGCCTGGATCAGACAAACACAGAAACACGTAAACATGCCGAACAAGTGACAACATTCACCCATCAGTGTATCCATCTGTTAAAACACTTACTTGTTGCTCACCAGGAGCAACATACGCTACCACCATACCTCTTGCGAGGATGACCTCCGATAACGTCCGTGTCCCACGACCTGCGCTTGAGTCGTGCTACATCAGCATTCTGCAGAGTCTCTCCATCGGGAACACTTCCTGGTTCTGACATCATAGCCGGGGAGGGAGCGGGGCTGAGGGCAAAGGGGAGGGCACAGGGCTCCTTGGAGCAGGTTGTTTGGGTCTCGTAGCGAATGAGACGAGACTGGAGTTTCACAAAAGCCTGGTCCCGGTCCAAAGACTGCTGGTTGTCCAGACAGAACCTAGACGAACACATAACTTACACATTAAAAATTGAAAACTGTAAAGATGTAATGGAGACTGATTTGGCTGCGCTTCTACTGATCATAATAAAATTTTTATATCTGCCTCAGTGTATAATATGAGCTACTGTGGCTCTTTGTATAGTTTATAGAAACTTACTCTATGCCATGGTAATGTGATGCTGAGGCTCTGTTGAAGGGCATCCGGCTGATTGTCCTGGGAGAGAGGTCTGGTGACAACTGAAACACATTACTACTGTATAACAGAGAGAGGAGAAACAAATAAACAGTCTGTCAGACAAGCAATCAGTCTCTTCATTAAAACACAAATTTTACTGATTAAAGCACACACAGTTTGGCCTGACAGAATTATTAACACTAAGTGATGACTGCTCTGTACGAGAATAATGTTTCGTTGAACCCGACTCAATTTTTCTAAAAGGCTGTGAGCTCACTGTAGCTATCTGATGATCATAATCAAATCCTCATTATGGACTCATTAACTATTTGTCATTGAAAAATATACTACAACAACACAGATGCTGTTTAAATGCCTACAGTATGTGTCTTTCGTCTGTGTTCATTTTCTAAAAAGAAGAACAACAGTTAGCCTTTTTTTGTGCGTGTGACTAGTTTTTCTTTTTGCTGGGTTAATCGCAACCTTAGTATACAAGGTTCAGTCAGTTCTTACTATGGAAAGCCAGACAAGGGCTATCTAAAGTTTCATAACAAAGTGCTACTCAGAATGGAGCCTTAAAACATAAGTGAACCCACCCTCTATTGATAGTCAGTGGTTGTAGCTCTGCAGTAGGCAGGCCATCAGATGTGAAGTGTTTCAGAAGTTCTTTGGCATCCAGTAAAGCAGCAGAGCCCTTTTGACTGTCTTTAGGACCCAGCAGACTGTCACTGGAGCCTGGACCCAACAGGCCAAACCTAAGACACACAAAATGCACTGCAAGTCAAATACAGTAAATTAAGAACACATAGATTAAAGTGTCTGTTTAAATCATATTTTTACCTCCTTTTCTGTCGTCTCCTCTGCAGGTTCTCGATGTTGTGGAGGACGCTTCTCTCAGGCCAGTCAGACTGCAGGTGGGTAACTGCCTGAAAACCTACAATGACATAACAACAAGGCTGAGCTGGTCAGAGCTGTCATTCCCGCTGGTTAACTTGGACATTCCCTTCAAGCAAGAACCAGCATCTCTGAATGTGGGTCCCACGTGAAACATTTGTCTGCAAGAACTGAAAATATGACGGAATGTTGAAAAGAATCACCGTCTCCTTCTTTCTCAAAACAGTTTGAAGGAACAACAGGTTAATTTCCACAAAAACTGCAGTCACAAAGCGCTTCATAGTATGAAGTAACTTCAGACACAAAGGTACACTCAGCCTTCGAGTCTGAATAGAGAGATTGTGTATATTAGGCTTTACGCGTTCGATAGGGACATGCCTAAAAATACCAGGCAACTGCTTAGCTGTTATACTGTTTGACACTGCTTGGCCCCTAAGCTGGAGCTCACAGCAGTCTTTAGGTGCTGGTAGAAAAGCACTTACAGCATCTTAAAGTATATAGAGTTTTGCTCTGCCAAGAAAAATCTGTTATCAAACATTATAGAGGTGCAGGCACCAGGAGCACTATGTACTGTATGATGGACTGTAGTGGTGGAATACAACTAAGTACATTCACTAAAGAACTGAATAAAGAAGAAAAAGAAATCTGAGGTACTTGTACTTTATTTTTTAAATTATTAGCAACTTTATATTTATACTCCACTACATTCAAGAGGCACAGCTATAGTTACCAGTTAACATTTCAGAACCTTTTTTTTTTCAAACTCTTGCTCTCCAGTAAAAACAAAATGCTGTATCTTCAATATGTTCCTGCTTCTTAAGCTAAATAAACAATTTAAAACCCCTATTGGATTGGCTAAAATCCATCATCACAAAGCTTAAAACTGTTTTTGTGAGCTAATGGAAAGTTGACTTCTTGGAGATATGGGGTTCACAAAAGACAGTGACTCAACAAGACATAATGATCTTACAGATTATTACATCTATAAACTACCCAGCAGTGTCTGAAGACATTAAAATGAGCACAACCGTAAACTTCTACAGCAGTAAAATACAACACGCATCACAACCACCATTTTTCTGCAGAATGACTTTTAATACATTTAGTAAATTGCTGATAATAACACTTATTATAATGCTTGAATACCATTCTCAATTAAATAAAGGATGTGAATATAAGACCTGTTTCATTAAAGCGCTCTTTCAGAAACTGACTTCAAAAACAGGAACTGTTGACTCGTTCTTAGATGTTATTTCATCTTGGCTGCTTTTTTAATAGATGTTTTTGTCTATTTTTTGGCACCATGGGTGTGTGATAATTTTGTTTTTGCTTCCACTGACAGCTGCTACTGTTTGCAGTTTGGTGTGTAGAGTCAATTAAATTGTTTTCTGATATTTTGTAATCGGCTTGTATTGTGATCTGTTGTCTTGTTTGCACTATGCAATTTTAGATTGTTGTCTTTTCGTTTTGCTTGTTTGTGCAGAGATCCCAGAAAGAGCAGCCTCAACTCATTCAAACAGGGATCTAAAAAACATGATTAAAAAACAAACAATGCTTCTCCTACCACTGACGGACTGCAAGAGTTATCCCTACTTTCACTTAAGCCGAAACACTGAATTCTTGGCAGACAGAAACCTGAACAGATAAAATCTCAGCACACGAAATATGATCATTCTACACTTTTCTTGTGTTTGGATGGGAAGATTCTATGTTATCTCAAGGAGGACAAAAATGTAATGAAACTGTATACAGCAGGTTCACTGCTGAGACGCACGGCAATGGCCTGAGGTGGTAAAGTGTGTTATAAGAAGAGAGTGAAGCTCTCCGCCAGCTAGAGCAGCACAAAGTCATTCACACCTTAAGGCGATGCAGACACTAGATTGCCGGAGCTGTTTATTGCTGTAGACAACATTCCAATCTCCAGAGCAGAAGGTGGGTGAGGATTATGGGAAAAAATAACCTGATTTTCACCTTGTGTAATATATGTATCTGCATGTTTACACCTATCATCACTTCTGACTGGCATGTCTTGCAAAATTCAAGTACATACTTTTGTGAGTTCATGGAGAGCTAAATGCATTTTAACGGTACAGAACATGAAACTAGGAGGAAAGCCATTACGTGGACTTAGACACAATTAGACAAGTGGCACTTTTGCGGGTAAAGTTGTTTGTGTTGGTTTGCTCCAGTCATATCTAATGCAATTACAATTTAATTGCACAATAAACATTATCAAAGACAATGTTGTGCAGAAACTCCAAAAATAATTGGCAAATAAAGTCACAACATTAACGACATGAAGACTATTTGACATGCAGGTTTATCAGCCCCACAGCTACATTTTTCAAACCGGCGCCACCCTCACTGTGCACATTTAGCTATGGTTGCAGGCTGGGACTCGTTTTATTGCTCACGATTTATGTGTGTATTATTAACTGGCATTGTTTCCTCAAACTGGCATCCTATGAATGTGCGTGAAGTGAATACTGATGCACTGCTGGGTGACAAGTCACAGGCAAGTCAGAATATGTGAAGGCGTGTTTGGCTTTTTGCACACGGCTTTGTATAAACATTTTTATTTTACATTTTTATTTTTATTTATCATCATAGATGTCCCCAGTATGATATAGCCAGGGCCAGAATTTAGAAGTTTAATGCATACAAATTATCTAGATGCAATTCATATACTTACTCTTATAAGTAAAAGAACTTGAAAAATATCAGGAAAAATAATATTTTACGACTAAATCCCTAAACAGAAAAAAGAGCAACAGCGGTCAGTTTTTTTTTAGGCTTCCCTCAAATTGCAAATTTACTGACAAATGACACCTTTAACACCTACAATCAATTTAGCTGTTTGAAAAGGGTCTAAAGTTGAAGTCCTGTCTGGTTTCACTTATCACTAAACCCCTCCAAATAGGTTACACAGTAAATGCAGCTATTAAGAGGGTCACCCTAATAACTCTTACGAGTTGCAAAAATGACAGTTTCCCCAGTTTCCCATTTAGCCAACATGGTGTAAATGTGGCATTTCCAAACATTCCATCACAAGTAATAATCAGTGATGGTTTAAACTAAAAAAATTGTGAAAATACTGCTAGATTGTTTTTTGGTCTTTTTCTTACCTGGGTTCTTGGTGGCCATGCCCTCCACCCCGTCTGTCAGACAGGAGGCAGCAGAGGGCAGAGTGGAGTCAATCATCTTTAGATACTGTTCCCTGGCCAGACTCAGAATGACCTTCAAGTCATTTGCGGGTATTGAGGTTGAGGTTGACGTTTCCTCTTTCCTTCCTAGACACAGAAAAAGAGGCTGGTTTTCATTTTGGCAACATCAGTATCAATGCTCTTGTTACTTAAAAGGTGGGTTGCTGATTCTCCTGTAAAACAGGAGACTATTCTTTGAATAGTTTCATTTCACAGCAGCACTGATTAATGACACATAGTGTCATAGTTCCCGTAGGCAAAATACCAAATGTAAGTTATTAAAATGTTGTTAATAAAATCATTATGACCTATTGGGAATGAGTAACAAAAAAGTGATTCTCATTGGATTAACTTCCTTACAATTACAGATAGTTTTCCATTTCTACACTACAAGTTTCAATTACTCTCTTTCTGGGTTAAGAACATTTCCCTCTTGTGACTACAACAAAATAAAAAGATTCTTTGTATAGAGACAGATTAGTTTCCTCTCCGGGCACAGTCAGTGACTGCAGATATCAAGAAGCAGTTGCATTTTTACATTAAAATCTTGGAACAGCAAACCCTCTTAAACTCTCTCTGGATATCTAAACAGCGGCAAGTTGGGCAAGTGAAGGATACAGCACATATTTATGTAGTGGTTTATTAAGAAAAAAAAAGGAAAGTCCATTTCTATCTGTCGAGTAACATCGCTTTGTAATTTTTGAGTTGGAGAGTTTACTAGATGTTTTCACAAGTCATTTTAGCATTTGTCAGCAGAAGTGACATGGGTGTGACGGGGCAATTAAAAAAGTCTCACATAAGAAATGGTGGGGTTAGATATCAAGTGAAAGTGAAAGTGAGAGGAATGATAAATGAACTCCTTGGCATGCACATGCATCAGCGTGCGTACGTATCACGCAGACTGATTACAGGCAGGAAGACACCGGAGAAAGACCTACGATATTGCATTCACACACTGCACATACTCTGGAAACTTCCAACAATACTTTAAACTTTTGCAATTTAGAAGGACATGCCTTTTCCCAATTTAATGCCAAGCCAGAATACATTGAGTTGAATTTCATTAAGGCCTGTGGTCTGTCAGGACTGTTCATTCTGCTCATGGCCTTTTCAAAGAACAGCCCTATTGCTTTTCCTCAACTCTGAAGAATTTCACTCCACTTCCTTTAATCTGGCTCTGCTCCACTGGTGTTTCACTATCTGCCTGCCAAGGGGACATTATGTGTGTCTGTAAAGTAATGATATTTTAACAGACTTTCTATGCAGCAGACTGTGCTGAGGGCTGGAGGGAGCAGAGAGTTCAAACTGACGACAGTCCAGGAAGCTTCGAGTGGTCCCAACAGGTGATACATCTCTTTGTATTTTGCTTTGGCTCCGGCTCAGGAGTGAATACATATCTTAGAGACTGACATTTACTTTCAACACTGGGGACTTTTCAGGCTTAATACTTTATGCCAGCGGGTGACTGACAAAGCAGACATGTACAGTCTGTAATTATATTACAGCAACACACTGTTGGTTTACTATTCATATATCAATATATCAAAGAATTTTTTGGGATTGTGACAGTATTACATACCATTACCGTTATGCAAGAGCTGCAAGGAAAGAGTATTTTCATTATTGACTAAAATTCCAATTATTTTCCCAACTGTCCTCTCTATAAAATATGATTTCTTGCTTTATTCAGCAAACATAACAAAACCCAAAGATAGAATTTAGTGCTACATAAAAAAACAAGCTAGAGCCAACAAATGTTTGGCATTCTGAAATGAAATCAGTTACCGTAATATCTGTCTGTTTTTTGTTTTTTTGTAGATTGACTGAACTGATTAATTGCCAAATCCTTTCAGCCCTTATTATTTTATCAAATGACATTTCAATTCAAGTATTTTCAGCTTTCATGACCTGTTTTTGAAGAGATAAGCCATGAAGCAGATGGCATGATCTGTCCTTCCATCAATGACATTGTAAATTCTACATCATCCTGAAACATTCAAACAATGAACGATACACTAATAATTGTTATCTGTTGTTATCTGGTCTCAAGCATTAATATAACATGTTGTGATGACACTCTCAGTGATCCCAAGGTTGGCTGACTTGGTTATTATCTTAAATGAGCATGAAGGCAATTAATAAAAGCACCATATTAGCACTAAATTACAACGAAATGGTGAAGAAATCAACAACATGCATACACAACAACTATTTGCAGTGACTACATGTCCATCACCTCCGTTGGTGTCCTTTAATAGGAGTACTTACTGAGATATTCTTTGAGTACCAGTGTCTGGACCTGGGTCACCTTTCTCTCTCTCTTCAGGAGGCCGTCTCCTTGGAAACAGGGCAGAGGGCTGAGGATGTTGCCTACAGCTCCTCCTGGTTAAATAGAGAGAAGCAATGACAGGAAAAAAGAGAAAATGATGAGATCATTTGCAAACCTCACTGTGTGCTGTCTGGAGTAGAACTTGTGCGACGTTTTTGATATTTCTCAAGTGCAATCAGGAGCACCAGGAGTACCATTCCTCTTTTATACAAACAGATATGTTTGCTTCTCACACAACTCACAGCATGGCAGCTTGATAATGTCCTCCACTACACCCTTCCTGCTGGTTAGGCCACATTATGAGAGTTAAAAGATCCAGTGTCTAAACGTCAGGATTTCTTCTGCGATTTTGAAATTTTATGGAAAAAGTGTACATTGCTGGATCCTTTCATTATTAAGGTAAAGATTTTTGACAGTGTGTCAGATGTGTATCTTGTGGTTGTAGGAGGGTACCCAGAAGCAACTCCTGCACACAACAATAAAAAAGTAGGAGGTAAAGGTTTTAACTCTGTATTTTTGCAATTTTTGGATCCATTTCCACCAACAACTATTCTTATGTAAACATCATTGTATTACATCTTTGCTTGCTTATTATAAGAAACCTGGATATTTCTACCTCTTCAAGTCTTCAAGTACCAAGAAGACCAACCTAAGATTGCTGTTCCAGTATTTTGCAGTAAACCTACTATATGCATGATGAATTAAATGTGTTAGTTGGAAAAGACAGACTTGAAATCACCCAGAAAAGTTGTGCTGCTGCAAGTCACACAGGGATGTTGAGTATTTCATGCTTCTGTTGTACAAGTACAACCACCCTCAGGTGTGCATTTTAAGACTTTCATTTTTAATGAAAACTGTGCTGTGTTCATGCTGCGTCACGGCAGAAGTTGAGGCACCTTTCAGAGTTTTGCTCTGCATTTAAAAGTATTTCAAAAATGTCTCCTGAAGGTTGCATAAAATGTTAACAACAACAAGAACTCTCGAGAGGAAACAGCATAGTGGATTTCTTGAATATCATATAAAGCTCAAGAACAATGAAGTACTTTCATCAGCAAAGCAAAATAAACAAAAGTTTGAGCAACACATATCTGCCCTTCTAGTCCATCAACCAAGGTTTTTGTTTAAACCATCCAGTACTTCTATACATTCTCTAAATTCCTCAGCACCTTTCCTCCGTTCTTATCTAGCTCGAAATTTATCTGTCCCTAAAATACCTTATCCTCACCCCCTTTATTCTTTAATTGATTGTCCTTGTTTTAATGACAAACACAAGAAACAAAACAGTCGAATCTTTTCACTGCTACAAGACAGGAGGGAGGGGAAACAGTGAAGAAGAAGTAGCAAAATGGAGACATGCAGCCTTGTTTTTGTAATACAGGTCGATGCCCGATGAAAAAGGCCAACCTCTAAACTTCTGTCGATGAAGCCGCGGGGGTTTCTACTTCAATCAAGCTGAGAAGCTGCTTTAAAAAGGAAAAGGGCGCTCGAGGGGCTTCCTTTACAAAATGTCAGAAAACAAATCACTGCTAGATGTTTCCAAACCAAAAAAATGTTGATATAAAAGGTGCTCTTTAAAATTGATTTGATTAAAGTGTGATACTGGTTCTCAAACTGTGAGGCAGTGAGAGAGAAATTAGGAAAATATGGCGTTTATGGGGCAAGGGTCAAGAACAAAAGGAAGTTTGTTTAGTTTGGTCCACTGATTTGGTGCAAACTAAATGATAGTCAGGGGTTACCTAATCCATTACAACTTGTACTTCTTATCTGAGTCATAACTCGGTTAAATCTTAACAGAGACAAGACAAGTGTGACTAACACTTTCCAGGAATAACGTCATATCATGTGTCCCTCACAACTACACATCCTTAAATCACTTAGAAACTGTAGAAAGTAGAAAGTAAAAAAGTCCCATTACCTACAAAGTCTCTTCTGTCAGGGAGTCCTGGATAAGTTGGCAGCAGAAATGTTTTGCCGAAATGTATTTTAAGGGGAAAAAAAAACCCATCATCACAACAAAAACATCAAATGTTCGTCTTTCCTGTTAAAACCCTCCTGTTAAGTGTTTATGAAGCACAGTTATTTACCAGTAACCCAAATCCAAGTAGGACAAAGAAAAAGGGCAGTTTTGTCTGAGTGAATCCCTTCAGTAAAACTTTGTGATAAAAGAACTAGATCGAGTTAGTTAAAGGTATCAGTCAATATCTTTCTCACTCTTGGGTTTGCCAAATATAACCAAAACACTCACAGTGACACTGAATGACACACTCATGAACATATATACACACAACAACATATTATACCTGATGATGACAGAGACTTCTCCCTCAGCAACCCAGAGACAGTTGCCATGGCAGCCGCTCCGTTGATTTGATTGTCCGAGTGCAACATCCTGACCCTGCAGGCTCCACACCTGACGTCGTCTGAGCCCTGGACCAAGAGGAAATAGTGAGCGTTCTCACCTTTCACCTCTACGTCAGGCACTACAGGGTTCAGAGGGAAAGAAAGAGATTACATCCAGAGTTAATCTTGACAGAAAAGGAAATTCACTCTTTCATATTTTACAAACTTGTTTTATTATAAGGTCAGCAGCACACTGTACCCATTTCTTCCTTTGCTTTAATGCTGCGACAGAAAATTAATTTGACCTTTTATATTGTGACTTTTACATAGATGTATTTCTAAATCAAACATTTTGTATACTTATCCCTGCTGTCCAGTTTCTTTTCCATCCAATTTCTTCAGGTTATATTAGTTATATTTCTCTTATTTCTTAAAAGGCACTGACTAAGATCTGGAGTTGTTCCCCAGGCATGAATGTTGCCCACTGCCTCCTCGAGATGGGTTAAATGCAGAGTGCCACTGTCATATTTTGTACATTGCAAGTTATGTTATCAATTAAAGATTCTTGTTCTTAAAATGATTTTGACATGAAGAAACAGTCTTACCAGGTAAGGACTTTGGTTTCTTGGCTATCGACTCTCTCCAGCGCTGGGAGCTGAGCTGGCTGGCTGGGGGCTGGGAGATGGGGGTGATTATACAGGAGAGGCTAAACAATGCTCCAACCTGGAGACAGAAACGCAGCAGATAAACATACACAGACAGTCTCTCAGTAAACGGCAGAAATCTAAGGTTGAACAGAATGTATTTTTGTCACTGGAACAAAGTTCTATGGTTGCCATTTTAAGTGTTTCTACGTATAAGAGCAAAGATTAGGGGCAGATACCTTTCCACGCAGAGACCTCAGCTGGTCCAGCAGTAGTTTAGCTTTTAGTGATTTCCCAGACACACTTCTTTTTGTTGGTGGTGAAGGAACAATACAACATTGAGGAGTAGGTGCTACCAACCAACCTTTGAGACAGGGGGCTGCAATAGAAATGTTAGATAATGCAACCTCTACTGTTATCTAACCATGTCCCTAAGGTAAGAGTTTAAGGTATGGATAAAGAATCAAGGACGTTTGCATCTAGATAATACTACATGTTATCGGTATATTTACATTTTCACATCAATCTATCTACTTCATACAAGTGGGACCATTAAGCTGTAGTAAAATGAGGTCACAAAAATGAGGCACATGAGGTCACTAAGAAACACACACACTTTAGAAATGAGGATACAGATCAAACTGGGTTCCAGACATCAGAAAGTTGGGCAGGTCTGACAGATTAACCAGCTGAACCAAATCTAAAGCTGGTGTGTAGTAATGGAAGACCTACAAAAAAACAGAACAGACAGACAAACACAGCAAGAGAGATAAAACACACAGAACAACATCTAAAAACAGACAACAATCACCTCAGCTTTGGGAGTTGGACACTTTCCATCAGGATACAAGGATATAACTGAAGTGTCCTCGAGCAAGATATTGGGCTAATTGTTTGGCTGATAAAAAGTAAAAAAGTCCATGAAAAGTTCCAAAAGCTAAAAGGAGAGGTCTTCAAATGTCTTGTTTTGTTCAGACAAAAGCACAAAACCCAGTCGATCAAATTAAAGTTATATAAAACAGTGAAAAGTGAAGAAATGCAAACCCTCACACTGGAAAAATGTTTGGCAGTTTTCTTCAATATACAACTTAATATAATAGCGCAACATCAAAATCACTGCTGCAATTATTGGAGAAATCTAAAATGTGTTATGTCTGCTGGAGAGATACAAATCCGAGGCCAACAAATCATACATTTTAAATGTAACATTCACCACTTAAAATGTGATTCATCACTTACAGTATAATATATACTGTTATAATATTGTCAATGATATTGATTAACTTGCTGTTGACTAACTATTGTGTCAGCATTACAGAAGACCATAACCCACAGAATATATTCTGCTTTCTGTCAGGAACCAATCAGGTTTTTAACACACTGTAGCTAATATTTTTTAAAAATTTAACATTTGGCAGTTGTCCTACTTATCTAACGAGCTCATGACTTTACGAGGAAATCAATAATATATAAATCATTTGTTACAGGGAAAAACAGGTCATTTAAATACACGGGAAATTACAAGAATACTAAAGAAAGCCTGAAATCTCAATCTCATAATTTATTGATCTGGAAGAGAATATGAAGTGCTGACCTACTTCTGATAGACTCCTATAGATTAAGAGAAGATAGAAAAAAAATTAATGAGCCGAGGACGAACTCTGAGTTTCACCCACTTTCACTAACAACTAGAGAAAGTCCTCCCTTGTCAAAACGCCTGAAGTTCAAAATTGCATATGTGTGTTGTTAAACACGTCTTTGTACTATTTGTTTAAACGTGACTCGGAGTGATTCAACATGACTTCATTCTGATTTCTGCGCAGTGTATTCTTCCATTACCACAGAAATACATTTTATTCTCATTCATTTTTCGTGCAAAGAGTGCTGTAATCTAGTCCCATGTACTTCAAGTACTACTGAATAGCACTGTGAACAGTGAGAGCTTTTCATTAGCAGTCCATTTTTGTGTTACATTATGTAACAGTCACCCAGATATATAAGGCTACTGTGAGGGCACTCCACTGACCAACACTGGCACTATTTTCACAAATACTACAGAAATACACTCTGTATATTTCCATAGCTTTAAAATCCATAGAATCACATGTATTTTTTTCTGACAGGGGGATGTTGTGGTGAAACAAATAGTCTTTTGCGTAGCTGAGCAGATTAGGTACCCTAACCCCAAAAAGCAGTTGTTGTGACGTTGCTAAGAATAGAAGGACAGACTGATGCATGAGTTTTTCTGCAGTCTTAGGTTGCTTAGGAGAGCAGAACGTGTCTGAATGCAGATTTTGTGGCCAGAAAACCCAAAAGAAAGTGCGATGTCAAGCTCTTTCCTTCCCTTGACAAACTGTCTCGAGGTGCTTTTAAAAAGGACACTCCAAGAGACTAAATGTCAACATTTGAATATGCTGGAGGGCTGTTGGATCCGTGTAGGAGAACATTTACCATTAATAAAAAGTGTCTCTAACATACAGCTCCCTGGAGACAAAGTTGGAAGGATAAAAAAAAGGGGACTGAGGCATGATTCACTCAATACAGGGTGCTTTGAGAATGTGTAGAAAGTATGTACAATTACCTTTTCAACCAACATTTTAATTTTTTTGCCAAAACTCCTAAAAAGACCAATATGAACTGACCACCTGTCAAATTCATAATGAAAACAAGTAGGTTTTGTTTTTTAAATGGCATCCAGTAAAGCAGCTGTTTACTTCCATGTACTGTGATTGAACGTTTAATCCATATAACAGACTATATTACAATTATGTGATATAAGCACTCCTATGTTTAATATTTGCCTGCAGGTTATTCCTAATGTGTAGTAGATCATAAATCTCATACTGAACACTACTTCAGGTTCTTTGCTCACACGGCACAGTGTGGCCTCCCTGCCTGCTGAGCAAGAGCTTGTGTATGTGTGTGTGTTAGTAATTATCATAACAATTACTCCTGACAGGGAGGAGGCCTAATAGTTTTCGTCTGAGCAGAGTTTAGATTGTGTGTTTGTGTCTTAGTCATTTTACAGTCAGTTATCCCAGCAGTGTGGAGATGTGATAGTTTTGTTGTCCTCAGAGTTCTTTTTAATTGTGTGCCAAGACAATCACCACCATCTGCTTCTCTGTGCAGAGATCTGATGAGATCACACACCCCCACACGCACAAAACACAAACGCACATAAACACAGACGCACTCTTCGTAGACATGCAAATGAGCAGAATGCAGAATGCACAACACAGACACACACACACACACACACACACACACAAACCCACACACACAAACACAGACCTTAACCATGGTGCTCTGCTGTGTTAACCGATGAGCGCACACACAACACAAACACACAAGATCAGACAATGGTTAAGCTAAACACATCACACATAATTAAACAATATTAAACTTACAAATGTCTCTGTGTATCACTCCCCTCGCCAGAAGAGATTATTTTCAATATTTTCTTTCATGTGCACAACAAACATTCTTTCAAGTAATTGTCTTTAATGCTAAGGCTACTAATGCCAATTGTGTGTATGTGCATGTGTGCAGTAAACCCAGTTGGGTTTTATTGTTATTGATATCATTCTCCATTAGACTCATTAGAGAACTATACCAAATATTATAAAAGACATAGTCTCAAACATTCTATACAAATAGAAAGCTTTTACACAGTACACAACCCCCACCAACACAGAAAAATACTACTGGTTTCAACACTCAATCATAATGTTATAGAGTCAGTAAAACAATCGACAGTCTTCCTCCATGCTTGTGATTCCGTGAGGCTGTAGTAGGCACCACTTTAGCAAAGTGATAACATCAGCACGCTAACATTCTCAATGCTAACTGGCTGATTCATCAGGTATGTTTACCATTAACTACCAACTATGATGCTGACAGCTTGTAAGCATGCTAACATTTGCTATTAAGTGCGAATGCCTTCAGACTTTTAGGTTAAAAACCAAAATATTATACAAATATATCAGACACTTTTACCTGATGATGGTGCAGGCAAAAGCTGAGATATTTAAGTTTGGAGTAAAATGGTGGACCAGCCGCTAATGGGTAATGAGGCTAATGTGGCTAAATACCAGTAGTTCACTTGGTCCTGTCTTTACGACAAAAAGATTAGGTGCTTTTCTATGGTTCAAATTGAGCATCTTTGAATTCTTGCTGTTAGTCGAACAAAACATCTGAAGCATCAGCATGGACCACAGACTCTTTCTTATTATTTTAGACATTTTATAGACCATATGATTAATAGCTTAATAAAGAAAACAACTAGCAGATGCATGAGTAATTCACTGTCAACAGTGTTGATACATATTAACTAAGGTGACACACCATGTGGATGGAAATATCACAGAGAGCCGACAGCTCGCTCAAGTTTTACGGTATTTACAGTTATTCGTAACACCTCAAGACAAATAATTTTGAACTGCTCCATCAAGAAATATAGGATACAAGATCTGACAGAAAGGGAAAAGCTGAGGAATTAAATGTGAAAGATGCAACTTGGCAAAAAAAAGGTTGATGCCAAATGAAAGTGAGGTTTGCCCTTAAAGTAAAGAAACACTGGTGAAAGATGGATGGGCGAAAAGATCACACAAAATCGAGGAAGGCTGATCACAGCCTACACATTCCTCTCAGTTAAAATCTTTGGGCATTGGCTTTGTGTCATGAGACAATAAATCTCTATTAGAATATGGTTTTCTGGCTACAAGGTCATCACAGGTATAAGAGGACAGCAGTCATTTGGCAGATAAAATACTTTTGATTTATCTGACGGATGTGAGGGTCCTCCTGTCGCAGGTTCCTCTATGTGATTAAAGGGCAACCAGGAAGTGACCCCTCATGTGAACTCATCTTCTTCTAACCACCAGAAATCATTAGGAGACAAGACCGTGTCTGCCCTTTAGGTGGGAACAAAGATGTAGGTTAAACTGGGGTTAAAGGAACAGTTGTCGCCTAAATGAAAATTCAGTCATTATCTACTAAACATCCTGTCAATCAAAACCTCCCCTTAAGATTGTAGGGACATGGACACCAACATCATTTTGATCAATCTTCTTTCAAGCTGCAGAAATGAACCGCCTCAAACAAGGCTTCCTCCCTGACAACCTTTGGATCAACTACAGGGCCAACAAATCTCTGGCAGAAGATTCTGTTTGTGACTGCGGGGACACTGCTGGCATGTTGGATAACACATCTTTGTTATAGGGAATGAAACAAAAACAGAATGAAGTGAACAGCTCTGTGACACCCAGAAATGTAGCTGGTTTTTGTTTTAAGGTTTTTGAGTAGTTAAATGAAAAGATTTCTTTGATTTGTTCAGTGATTCAAACATATCTGTTGTTTAGCTCACTGACTGCCATATCCCCAGCATTTCCCTGAGTATTTCCCCTGGAGGGATTAAGAGTTGGGATATATTCGTCCTGCATTACTGAAGCTAGCTGGCAATTAAGTCACCGCCATGAACAATTTCTCCCAAAAGTTTGGACCAGAAACTGTCAAAAAACTCTTGTGAGATTTGTGATCTTTCTTTAATGTGCATGTATGTTAATATTAGGTTTTATAGTATGTATAATGCCACAGGGTACCTCTAAGGTATCTTCTCCTAATAACGTCCATGTCAACTGAATAATGATAAACGTTCAGAAATGGGACTCACTACTCAACAAAAAAAAATACAAAAAAAGGCACGCGTGCCACCCATTATCAGGCCAAATATCATACACTTGACATGACATGATAAACAAACTGTCATCTTAAGGTGAAGGGTTTAACATGAGTGACAGGTAGTGAAGTGCTCAGGACTCACCTGAGACTGTAGTTTGTGGTCTGTAGTGGTGTATGGAGCTTCCAAGGGACTGGACCCTGATATCTGATGCACCGGAGAGCGCAAAGAAAAGCGATCGAAACGGAGCTCTGACACATACTGAGGAACATACACACACACACACACACAAAGAGAAATCAGTAAGTGATTTAATTCTTTTATTTAATTACAGACAATCTCTTGCAATCAGAAGAACTTTAGTAAGAAATGAGTAACAACAGAGATAGACATGCTTTTTGGCCTCCCGCAGATTACTGTGTTACAGTTGGCCTATGTTACTCAATTGTCAAATGTTTGCTTTCAAGTCCTTGTCACATGGCTGTACAGTTCATGTTACACATGCACATACATAAACATGTTGTTACGCTTTATATCAAACGGCTGTAAAGCGGTGCTGGTTATATCAGACAGTTCTTTATTCCTTTAGGAATTCTCCTTTGTTCCATCACTCTCCAACTATGAAGCTTTTACTGACTGACTGACGGAGCCAACTCACTACTGAAAGCAAGAAAAGGTCACTTTATTGAAGGAGAAGCTGCATGCTTGCCTCAGCATACTCAGAGCTCAGTCAACCAAGCATGCAATAGCATTGCCAGTTGACTAGGATAAAAAATTCAACTCAGATTATAGTGCGACTGAAACATGATGATGTCAATATCAATATAAATATTTGAGAACTAAGAAAATATCAGCTTACATTTGTTCTATTTATTTTGATAAGCATCCCTTACATTTATTAATTTTTTTTCAAAAGAAAAGTCTGCAATTTTAAATCATTTATTTCGGTAAAGTGGCTATAACATTTTCTTTTTTAAATCAACAATGGAAAAAATATTATATATAATGTGAAAAGTGTTGCTCTGTGATTAATTCTAGCTGGTTGATTTTGGGAGTATATATTGTGCTACTTGTGATGCTGTGTTTCAAGCTTGTTCTGTTCTAGAATTAATGCTATTTTCAACTTGTTTCAAGGACACACACAGACAAATATATCAAAAATACAAACAGAAATATTCAACCTCTGAATAAAAATGTCAGTCATTAGTGACCTTAGCTACAGATTTGCATTAGCTTTATGACTCTTTATTTATGCCCCAGTGACGCACAACACTGACCAAGTAGCGTATTTCTTATTTTGCCTCATGAATATTATATATACGTACTGTATGTCAACATCAGACAGCGAGCCACAAAGATTAGAATATGCATAATGATATGTTATTTCCACTACAGGAGAGATGTCGTGTTCTTTCTTACATGGAAGTGTACGTGCATATATCTGTATTGGCATGAGCAAAATTTGTTAACCTCTCAGGCCTCACAGCTGTTGAAAACACTGTGAGAAATGGTAAACATGCATGTCATCAAGCAAAAAAAAAGATAAAAGCAGGCTGCTTAGTGCTTAAAAATGTTTATACTATAAAAAAACCTGACATTTGACATTCTTTGCAAAACGCTTTATGTATGCATCATGATGTATCTTTAGAGCCATTTCAAGATACCTCTGTTTGTAATTTCAGGCACAAACTGAAAATGGCAAATAAAAATCTCAGCCAGATTTTTTAAAAAATCAACAGTATGAGACATAAAGGTAAACTCCACAGCGAAACAGATTGCTCACTCTCCCCAGAGAAACATGGAAGAATAGGACAAAATTGGCCGATTCTGTCCAGAGACAGAAAACTGCTGCACCTGCCAGAGATTCGGCTTAATGAGAAAGAAGTACAAGTGGGCATGAAGTTGTCTCCAGAGAAGCAACAACAAATGCTGTCAGCTCACCTCAGCCCACTCACAAAAGGCAGTGTGTAAAGCTACGTGGAAATTAAGTACACTTCATGGGCAAAACTGTGCAGACACCCAGAAATTACAAAAATGTTATTGTTTAACATCTTGATCCAAAATAATGGCTTCCACTTATCTAGAAGAGTTCCCACAAGACTCTGGGGCCTTGCTGCAGAGATCTGTTCCTGTTCAGCCTCAGAAATGTAAAAAAAATGTAGGGATTCCCTTCTTACTTTTAGCGAAGGGAATGAGGTTGAACACTGTAGTTCAAGCCATTATTTTTATCCAAATATACTTTTACGATTCGAAATTTCTCAAAAGCCCCATATCTGCTGATGTTACCCCAAGTAACATCAGCGCTGTCCTTTAAATTCACACAGAAACTGCCCAGTGGTGCTGTCTTTGTCCTTTGCCGAAGCCCGGCCCAATAATCAATTGCAGCTGACTCCTCAGGGAGCAAGGTCAAGTCAGAGCGGGGCAGAGCCGGGTTGGGCAGTGCCAGGCCAGCCCGGGCCGGGTCAGGTCAGCTGCCAGGGCAGTGCCAGCAGGACAGAGCCATTTCCCATAACCCCCAGCGACCTCCAGTAATGCCTCTAGATTTAATCAGCAGCAGAAAAAGACTAATGCCCCAAAGAATCAAAAATCCATTCAGTTTAAAAGAAAATGCGTTAAATGTTCCCACATGGCTCTTTGTGCACGGCATGATGAATTTCATATGAGAAAGATAAAAGGAACAAACACTGAGGCATGAATCAGGTCTATGAACCATGATTAGCCCTTTTTGTACTGTTTCTCACTGGGGCCAGCAAGCTGTGCACTCCAGCCTGCAGAGATCATTGCTCATCATAAAGAGCCCTGGGCGAGCAAGCAGGTAGGTTCAAGAGGACACAGATTTCCTTGATGCTCTCTTCAGTACATGTTCAGAATACACACGCAATAACATAGAGAGAGTTGATAAGATAAAAAAAATGATCTCCCTCAACAACAAGTGGCTAACTTATACAACTTTCCCTTAAATTGCCACCTGGGGACAAATAAAATATTTTGAATTGAACTGAACTGCTGTTTCTAAATAATCTATCATATTCACAGTTTTTCAAACCTGGGTAATTCATTCATTGTGTTAATATCTTATGAGAGGGCTAAATGTCATGCCTACAATATGGTTGCAATATTGTGAGAGGTACTTAGGTGTAGCATTTACGAAGTGCTTTAAGGAGATCTCCAAATACCTAGATACATATTGTGTATCTAGGTACAAGGCTTAAGACTTACAGATAAATCCCTTGTTTCTAAAGTTTCTAATATCTTAACTATCTTTTTAATGGCAAACAGCTTTGTTTTATTGCAGAGGCGTGCAAATGTTGTACACAAATATGCAGTCACACAACCTTCCTCTTTCTCATTAGCCAGCCTCTTCAGCCCCCCCAGAGTCCTGTGTCGCCAACAGCCTCTCTTTTCTGTTTGTAACCATTAAAGTGTGTTTTCAACAAATACTAATACTGCTGAGCTGTTCTGCTGTAACTTCTATGGATTTAAGTGAGTTCATGTTTTCTCCACCAATTTCCTACACCCCATAACAAGACAAAAGTGAAATGAATATGCAAAACGAGCACACTCAACTCACTCGCTCCACTTCCTGGCTTCCTTACCTTTTTCTCTCTGATGACCAGACCGCCCCTCCATAGTTCTCTGTGGTCTATACAGCTGTCTAGATTAGCGGGCTCCACCAGGCTGGCACTCAGGTAGGATGCTGCTTTCTGCCACCTGGGTAAGAAAAAAGGGCAAATAATGGCCATGACTGTAGAAATTTGGGAACCTTTATTCCTGCTTCCTGTAAATTAGGCATCAAAGTCCTGAATCATCTTCAGTTGATTTTCAGGTAGTACAGCAGTGAAATACTGTTGAAGATTTATTGCAGCAGCTTTGTCTCTTTGTCTGAAAATGTTGCCTGGACTAATTCATCAATTACTTTAAGTTGACTCAAGCTCATATGTACTCTTCTACCACCCCCTGGTGGTAAAAAACAACCACTTCACAAACAATTATATCTGCATTTACCTCATTTTTTTCCCTTGCAATCATCAGCCTTTCATTTTCAGTATACCACAAAAATAAAATTGGAGCATGTGTCTGTGTTGGTATTGTGACTCCAAACCCAGTTAATGTACATGTATTCTGAATTACAATGACTTCTTCTTATCTTGTTGTGATCGCACATAAGACTGAATCATTCGTTTTTAGTGTTGTGCAAACCAAGAAATGTGTTTCTTCTCCTCACCCAGTAGTGTGTTTTGTGACTACAGTGATCTTAGCAGTGTGCCAGCAGGACATGTGTTTGAGGGCTCCCAGCAGAGGCAGCAGGTCTTTGATTGGAGGAGACTGCTCTGCAGAGCCCAACACCAGCACATCCAGCAAGGCTTTACCTGAGGGAGAGAAAAATATGACAAACCTTAGAGGAATTCATTAGACCTTTTTGTTCTTTCTGTCTCTCACTATTTCTTTCTTCTTTTTGTCTCAAAAGAATTTCCTGAGGGGTCAATGAACCAAGCTGGTTGCTGCACTCACAACATCTTTTAAGCAGGTAGGTAAAATTGCCTGTTGGCAATTTTTAGTATCAAGATCTGTAGAAACCACTAGTGACTCCAGCTCCTCAGGGCAGCTAACGATGGAGGGAGACTGGTCTTGAACTCCTGTGGAGGACGTGGAGTGCTACAAAACACTTGTGAAAAGTGAAATATCACTTCAGGAGGCGCACTTGTAGTAAGAGCAGAAGTATCCCCTTCTTCCCACTTATGAGTGCATATTTATGAAGTACACTGGGCCCATTTTTCTACATGGCGGGCAGATTCTCAAAACCTAATTGCTTGAAATTGGACTAGCTCCTTGTCACACAGCTGAGGAGTTTGGCTTCAGAAAAGAGGTTTACATTCCTCGTTACTGGAAGCTTTTGGCAAAGACAGAAATCTCACTTGACATTGCTTTGTGAAGCAAACTAACTTCTTGCTCAGTTGCCTCCTCAGAAAACTAGACGTATGTTGTTCTCCTTGTTAAAGCAAACTTGAGGAAAGTGGCGAGCTGTGCTGTACAGACACCCAAAACAACCAAAAATCATCTGAGAAGTAGCAAATGGAAACATTTCAGATTAAACACCATGGGTAGAACAATTGTGCTCTTGAATTGATTTGAATACATTTTATGTCGGTTCTAATTTATTCCAGCGAGTTATTTGGAAACAGCCCAACTGAGCACACAACAGCAAGCATATTACAGCTACAAAATAAGACAGCTACAAAAGTCATTTTATTCTGAATATAATTACAGTGAGTACTATGGATTGGCCAGCAGTACCTGGAGGTGGGAGCTTGTCTGACAGTAGGTGGAGTCCTTCTGCTGCCTCCTCTAACAGCCTGTTCAGAAAAGACATTGAAATTCAGACTTTGATTATTTAAGACACATAAACATTTTATTTTTTTAAATAATATTCACATACCAATAGGTTTCATGTTTTTACCCGTACAATAGCAAGTTTTCATAACATGAATGTCATGATTCGACTGTACAAAATTATATCAATTTGTTTCCTTCCATTAACGTATTAGGGTTAATCTTGTAGTATCAGCAATGATAAAGTTTCATATGCTCAGTAATATCAGCTGCACATAGATGTATCAGGCTCATACCTGCAACACTGAGCAGAAATAAAATAAGCATACATATTTTTATAGAGAACATAAATGTATGATCTGTCACTCACTCTGTCAGTGCTGCCTGGTCCGCCCTCTGGTCTGCCGCTTCCTGATTATTCAGAGAACTGAGACATGACTCCACAGCAGAAGACTTCTCCTCCTCACTATCAGTTTTCTGGTGGCCCGTCCCCAGCTCTTCCCAGTCTGAGCTGCAAAACTACACGCAGGTGATACAGATTTAAGTTTGGACATAGAATTGAGCCCCTCATCCTTTATCTATATATCAGCAGCTAAAATGTTTAAAATAATACGTTATCATACGTTTGCTTGTTAAATATCATATCCCCCCTTCTTAGTGGGCTATCAAAACACAGATGTGACAGTATACAGATTGTTGATGACATGTTGCAAAGTTGCAATCAAGTTGTGTGTTTTGTCATTTATTTCTGACCTTATGCAGTAGGCCCTTGCCAATGATCAGATCAAATATTCAATATATTTGTATTATTGATATTGGTAACAGTGGCAAAATAAATATATGTATTAATGTGCTTAAATGGCATATTCCCCCAATGTCTCTCTTAGTGCTGACTGAATTTTGTCAAGTATTGCGAACTGATTGCATGTACAATAAGTTGAAGCTTGAGCAGCATTTCCTAATTCCTAATTCTGTGGATGTTTGTCTTATCTTTTGACAGATGCGTGTTCTACATCGCAATATAAGACTGCAAGCACGTTTAAAGATTCCCAGTTCCCTGCAACGTAAATGTTGATGACAAAACCGTCACGATGCCTCACCTGCACAGCTCCTTGGCATGCCTGAACAGCGAAGTACCACCTCTGAACTGATGGGCTGCCACTGAGAGAACAAGCTGGGAAAACATGAAGGGTGAAAGAGATGAGGGAAGATGCTGAAAAAACAATCGGCTCAGTGTGAAACATGCCCAGACATCCCAAGTTAACTGTACCTGGAAACACAGAGATCCCTCTCACTGCTTCCTGAGTTGCGATGTCCACGAGTCTGTCATGTATCTGCTTTACGGGCTCCAGGTCTGTGAGCAATGACAAGTCAGCTGAGCCACCATCACAACCAGACTACTGGTTTATTTAAGGTTAAAAAAGCATATACATAGATGGCATCATCATCAATACAGTTACTCAAATATGAGAGGGAACGCATTGTATGCTAACATCTTGTATCTTTAAAGTAGTGTCAATAACCAACGTTAACACCTGCTTGTATTAGCTTACGCATTATCCTTGTCTCATTGTTCAGTGGTTTTGACTGGATAACTTATATGTTTACAAGTCACATTCATGCTGTGACTCTCTTGAAACCAACTTCATCTTGAGAAAGTATTAAACCTGGATAGTAATGGCTCTATACACCCAAACCACTAGCTAGCTGATTAAACTTGGCTTAGCATAGTTGACGTTAGCAAAGTAGTTGGTGTGAGTGTTACGTAGCTAACGCTGTAAGTTTCAAGCGTCGAGTTAAAACTTACATTTATAATCCTCCGCCAGGCCGTCATCAGTTTGGCAATATGATAAAACCAACACGTACCGGTCCATATCGCATGTCAGTAAAATCAGCGCTTATCTCTGCTTAGAGTTAAAAAAAAAAAAAAAAAACCAACAAAAAAATCGGTCGATTGTGAACAACAATCGTTCGCGCACTGTCAAATTTCCCACCGATGCTTCTTCTTCTGCTGTAGTCAAACGTGTCGGCGGTCGGCAACAGACCACAAAACACCACACCGCCCCCTACTGGACTGAGACTGAACTATCACACAGGACTGATCACTGTTTACAAATGCAACCAAGCGGCCTCAGACCATTCACCTTATCAAGAACTAATTTAAATGCACCTTAAGTGGAATGTGATAAAGTGGTCTTTAAACAGTTTTACCTATACCTAATGTGTTATATCTTACTGGGAACGTGTAAATACACTGTATTCCTAACAACACCATAAAATCCATATGGGGTTTTTATTTACTTCATTAAGCTCCAAAATCTTCTTAATAGCATTTATTTATTTTTATTTACTTTATTAGTATGTTTAATGTTGGAAACTGTCTTCTTCAGTGACATCAGTGTATAAAAACTCAAAATTGACATCATAATGCAAGGTGTAGCCTATCCAAGTGCCACACTCGCCAGCCCATTCTTCTCTTACGCTCATAGTTTACTCCTAGATAAAAAAAATAGTTCTGATACTTTAGAAGCACATTGAAAATAGTCTGTGCTGTTTCCTTACAAACCATATTTTAATGCATGCCAAAAGCTCACCATAATTTGAAATCTGTACCAAACAAAAGAATTGTTGATAGCCACTGTTTCATGACAAAACATTTCTAACAACAGCAGAAAAAAATCAACTTTGAGATCAGTTTTTTAGTAAATTAATCCACTCCAGTGTATCAAGCAGTGCGGGACAGGGGCTTTATTTAAATATACTCTGTAGTACAAAATACATCACATAATAACACAATTGCACTTATGGTTTTTATTTTTACCATGTGACTGAATAGTAAATCTGACTGACGTAAATCCTTCACGATGACGGGGAGACATTCACTAAATCCTGATTTGATTGTTTAATGGTACATAATGTCATCTTACTTTTTAAAAAACTGATCCACTGATACTCACTGATTAACAGGTCTATGGTGAATTGTTAGCTTTTCTAGTTGATTTCTACAGTGTGCTCCTGGACATAGACAATATAGTGGTGAGTGTTATCTCCCTGAGTAAGGACTGTCAGAGCCTCCAGGCCATGCGCCTCCTCCACCACCATCACCTGGTCACCAGTCAGACCCCCCTCTGCGTTCACCACCATCAGCTGGTTGCTGACGTTACCGACTTCCTGCTCATCAGCCACCTGCAACTTCAGCCACAAGTCCACATTAATGTTTTGTTGTAACCACACATCATTGCCTGACAAAGTGATCTGCTGTCGTATACCTGTTGTACGACGGTAACTGTGCCTGGAGCCATGGCAACCATGGAGGTGACGGCGTCGTGAGTCTCTGAACTGTATTCAGTGATCTGCTGGATATTAACTGCAGAAAAAGAAACACATTTAAGCCTTTTAATGTGTAAAGTGCATATGCGAAGGCACATTAATAATAAACATGAACCCAAGTAACCAGAGCAGCACTTCCGCTGTACATCTGTGGGCAATTATTTTTTTTATTTTTTTTCAAACTTGTCCGTTGGTTTCTCTAAGTCAGTTAATCACTGTGTGTTTGTCAGTGTTGCTGTTGTTACCATTGTCCTGCAGGTCTGCTACAGCTGTGTCTGTCAGCAGCTGCCCTCCATCGTCCACAGGAACACAGTGGGCTTCCACTGCCTCCCCCACCTGGATATTTATACACATGGCATGAGACAGTATCATCCTGAAAACACTGGCTCTGACATACAAATGTCATTGAGTACTGCAGCTGATATTTTGGCTGCAGTTTTCAAGTTCCTGAATCAATTTTTTTTTTAATGACAAGAGACTGTTTAGAACAGAAACATCAGAGTTTACACCCATGTTAGTGGCTCTGTATCACTGTTCTTAGACACAACAGTGCTTGAGTTCAATGCTAGTGTTAGCATGCCAACATGCTCACAATGATAATGCTGTCATGATGATCTTTAGAGGGTGAGTTAAGCTAAGTTTAGCATGGTACCATCCTGGCATTTGCTAATTAGCAGTAAATACTTCTGATGTCACTATTTACACTGACACAAGTACTGACCTTGGGCACAATTTTGATGGTCTTGCACTTCACATGGGTATTCCAGGTACTTTATAATTCTTCTGTGCTACATTTATTTAAAAACTTTATGTACTAGTTACTTTCCAGATTAAATGTTGTTCCGGAGCCAAATTTTTTTTGGTAATTACTTTATCAGGACTCATTCAAAAAGCACTCTATTAATCAGAAAAATGCTTCACCATGCATGGACAAAAATCACAGCGGTCCATTTTAATTGTCAAAATATTTCTCTCCGGTTCAAAGTGGTGGACCGACTGATCAACAGACAGACACAGAGCTATCATGGCTAAAAATAACCCAAAACAGTTTTTCACTGTATCTAGTGCATATGTATACTGCTTACCTCCCAGGTGCCCTCCACCACTTTCAGGCTGTGTTTGCTCTTCAGGTGGCGGTTCAGCTCCCACTTGGTGCCATAAACAAACTCACATTCAGGACACTTCAGACCACCTAAACACACACGAAATCTATGTTAGTTTAAGCTGAATGCACCTTTGGCTCTGTATAAACCACATGTCAGACAGTATCTACTATAGTTGCCACACTTACATGAACAAAATATATCATCAATGGTAGTAATCATTCTCTAACTATGCACTGTATTTATCACTTCATACTACTATTAAAGCTTTTCAAGTGCTGTCTCAATACAGATACAGATAGGTCTAGATGTGGCAGTATGAGAGCAGAGGTAGGACCTTGCTGTTCAAGAGCATCGGGGTTAGGCAGTCCAGGTCCAGCATTGTGATATTTCTGATCCGGGTGTTTCAGGTTGTAGTGTCGCTTCAGGGGACCAGCGATGTTACAAGAGTAGTGGCAGTGAGCGCAGCGGAATGGCTACATTGAAAGAGAAACGCAAATCAAATATCTGTGGAGCAGGAATGCCCGTAAAATACTAATTCATGTTTTTGTCATTAACATGACAGATAATGGTCAGAGATTAGGTTACATCTATGAACGACTGGTATCGTTTCATTTCAACAGAACCTTCTACGACCTAACTGTGCATAGTTTGTATGAAAAAACAAAATACTATTGCTGGATCACATCTTTGATTTGCCGAAAAAAGTAATTAAAAAAAAAAAAGTCAGAAAAAACAAATAACTACATTACAAGAAATGCAGAGTACATTTTCAAAATCCCCAAACTATGAGGATGAATGACATTTTAAGGCAATTTCGTACTATTGATATTTTGTAATTCATACACATGAAGTGGAGTGTAAGGGTGATATTTCTACATACTAAGGCTGTAAACTTTATGTGTATTCTGACCTTAAACTCAGCGTGCTGCTCCACATGTCTGAGCAAGGAAGGTTTAGAGACCGAGGTGAAGTCGCACTCCGAACAATGAAACCGTTTGCCTGAATGAACACAAAATAACAGCTTCTATACTTCACTACTTTTCTGGCATACTTAATTATAACGCAGATAATAATAAATTGACAAATACATTAAAAACCAGCAAATCAGCAGTGACAACAATGATATTTAAAAAAAACACATCATCAATGACTGAGAGCGTACGTACCTTCATCGCTGTGGCTCAGTCTGTGGCTTTTTAGCGTCACTTTAGATTTGAACTTTTTACCACACAGATCGCAGAGGTGACGTCTCTCTGTGTTGTGTCGATTCATATGAGTCTTCAAGTTACTCCTGCTGCGGCCTGCATAGTCACACAGGTTGCAGACGTATGGCTTCAAACCTGCGCAAAAGACACAAATTTACATATACACACTTGATAAGATTTCCAGCAGTTCAGCAAAGACAATAATAACCACATGACAGAGCAAGAACTTTTTGTGGGGTTGAGGGACATAAAAGTGTAAAGAATCAAATGATATTTGGCAAAATGTTGGATAACTGGTTGGGTAATATGTCTTACTAATATGCACTGAAGGCATTAAAAAAACAAGGCAGTTGAATATCTATAGATTGTTTTAAGTCCCCCAGAAGGCAGCAAGTAAAGAAAGCACCATAAACCTGCTGCAAATCATAATGAGCATATGCTTTGCTTGGTTGTTTCTGTTAACCAGCTGTTTTCAGTTTAGAGACTTGAGACCTGAGACCTTTACCAACACCTGTGCTGGATTTATGCCTGCCAGCTATTTTGGTTTCAGGACAGATGTGACTTCAATGGAATAAGTTCATCAAGGTAAGCTTAAGCAAACAAGGACTAAAAATCCACTTCCACAAGCTGAAACATTGCACATCATAGCTAATGTAGATTATACATAAAGCAGTTGCATTAGATTTCCAGATAAATCAGCATGACATATGTATGTAGAAGAGGCGGCTGTAAAAGAAAAACAGTTTTTAAAACTGAAAGAAACTGCTTATCTCATAACTTTGATGCAAATTGTCATTGCCAGATTTCAAATGCTTTCATCTTTGAGATGATGCCAGCAACAAAAACATGGAGATTTTGGTTTGTGCTTGACCAACAGGCCAATTTCCTTCAACGTCTGTCCTCCTGGAAGACAGCCAGGAGGGGGAGACAGATGGAGGCTGAGATCACGCGGCAGTCAAGCAATGAAATACTGTGCGTGGGTACTGTTTCCACACACACACACACACACACACACACACACACACACACACATCACAAAATCACACCTTGGTGGGCCCAGATGTGCCGCTGAAAGTCGCTGCTGTTCTTCAGGAAGTAGGAGTCACAGTAGGGGCACTTCTCTGCACGCTGCACCATCAGTCCTTTGCCATGGAGAGGGAGTGTGTCTGTCAATACAAGCAAAACACAACACACACAGAATTAAATTGCTACCTTGGAAACTCACAAGTAGAGAGTGACAAAAAAAATGCAACCATGGAGGTGACAAAAAAAGAAGGAATCGTAATTGAAATTGGCGGTACCGTGCGTGTTTTGTCCATATCTGTAGATATACCAGTGTGTTTACCTGGGTGAGATGTTTTGATGTGGTGTTTCAGTCTGTGCTCTGGACAGCTGTGCTGACAGACTGGGCAAGTCACACTCTTCCCCTGAAAACAACAGCAAGACAAACACATAAATACACCCAACAAACCTACCCAAGAGAATCCAGCAGTCGATGTTTTCAACAACTTATTTTTCAAGTCAGGTGAAGGGCTGCTTACCTGTTCCTGGTGCGTCCTCAAATGGGCTTGAAGCTTGTACTTGTCAGGTGTGGTGTATTTACAGCCAGGATTCGAACAAGGCAGCAGCAGGCCACTGTGCTTCTGGATCTGGTGGCGCTTTAAAGAGCTTTTGGTGATGGAAGAGTAGCTACACTTTGAACAGTAATGAGAGTGCTCCTTGGTGTGTGTGCGTACATGGACGTTATAGTGGACTTTGTACCAGAACAGTTTACCTGTGCAACATAAAAAAAGACTATTTAATGCTCAGCCCAGACAGAGGAAAATCTTAGTAATAAATAACAATGTCATATAAAGTCAAGGAGGTTTCATCATCTCACCACAGTATTGACATTCCAGGTCTCCGTAAATTTTCCTGAGCCGTTGGAAAGTCTCCATACTGAGCTGAGTCTTCTGAAGAGATGAGAACACCTGCTGGAACGCACTCTGATGGAAAACCTCCGACACCTACCAACAAGCAAACAGAGAACAAGTCAGAATGTATATGTCTGGAGGAGACGAAAAGTTGATTCTAAGAGGAACTCATGCAAAATTAATTATTTATTGCAAATGCATATATAAACTAAGTGATGTATTCTAATTAAATAATTTTCAATACAGCACTGCTACTGAAATAGAATCAAGACAGTCAGTATCAAGAGGAGTAACCAATATTTTAAGCTACAGGAAGATGAACTTCTTAAATAAGGCTCTCAGCTATATTTAGTATCATTGCCGTTATCATTATTTATATATATACTATACTACAAATTAATAATAAATAAGGTGACTGAGCCATAATCTTTACTCAGTGTAATCATTACCTTCTATATAAACATATACAGAAAGACACCACATTGGCAGAATAATCAATAGTAATGTTATCATAGAGGAACTAACTATTGGCTTCCACTGAATAATTTAGTGCTCACTATAAAGTCAAAACAAATGAGTTGTTTAATGATAAGTTAGTTGACAGCAGCTATTTTTGATAATTAATTAATGCAACTGATTGTTCAGTGATCTTTTAAGTCAAACTTCTCAACCTTTTCTTGTTGCTCAAAAGTGAAAATTGGCTGCTGTCCTTCATGTTAGCATTCTATCAAATGAAATATCTTTTAGTTTTGGGGTGTTGGTCAGACAAAATAAAACCCTTGATGACATCACCTTAATAGTGATGGCCATTTTCAACAGTTTTTTTTAGATGTTTCATAGGCCAAGCGATTCATCTGCAGATAAATTATAAAAACAATCATTATCTGCAGTCCTTGCTCCTGTCTTTCTCTAGTCCTTGCAATCAATTTACCCTTTCTGAATCTGGAGTTTGTCCATCGTCCGATTTAGGTGCTGATGACAAATGTGTGTTTACAGTCACATCACACACAATTGTATTTCCTGATGATGAAGAAGTGCTTATTTTTTTGGCTGCGTGTGTGTTCTCATCAGCTGGGTGTGTGTTTTCTTGAGTCCTGTCCTCCAAAAGAGGGGTGTGAACGCTCTCTGGTGATAAAAATGTCGGGCTATTGTCTTCAGTTGCAGGGATGCATGAGTCTGTCATGTTGTCCAGTGACTTCTCCCCAGCTTCTGCTTCATGCTGTCTGTCAGCAAGAGTTGTGGTCTCCATGGAAATGGATTGATGGAGCAATTCCTGGGAGTCTTGCTGCACACTTCTGTTTTCTAATTCTCCTTCTTTCGCTGTTTCTCCCTCTATCACCTGCACTTCTTCTGCACTTTCACCCTGAGCTTTATCTCGTTCTTCCGCCTTCTCCTCCCTATTGTCCATCACTGCTACTTCCATCTGCTGCCCTTCCCCATCTTGCCACTCCACCCTTCTTACACCCTTTCTTCCCTCCTCCTCTCCCGTCCTCTCGTCTTCACCTGCCTGCTCTATCCTGACCTCTTCATTCATCCCTTCCCTCTCATCATCCCCCCACATGCCTCCTCCAGGCTGCATTAGATAGTAGCTGTTGTTGATGCAGTCAGCAAAGGCCTGCTCCTGGTCTAGATCAATGTGAGACTCTGCCAGGTGACCCTTCAGCCTTTGAGAGCTGACAAACTTCCCGTCACACATGCAGCACACGTACAGGAAGAGGTGCTTCCTGACATGAGCTACAAGGGCAACCATCTTGGTCGCAGCATGGTCACAGAGTAGGCAAGCAAAGGGACGCTGGGACCCATGGACCAACAGGTGGCGCTCCCGCTCAAGCTGATTCTTAAAGCGCCGGTTACAGGTGGGACAGTGGTAGAGGAGCTGTCTGAGGCCCTGACGAGTCTTTAACCTGGAAGAGATGAACAAATCAGATGGGCTGGTATGGTAGTTAGAGATAAAGATATATAGAAATACAGTTAGGTGAAATAATGGCAAAAAATTTTGATCAAACCTGAGTTGTTGGTAACTCTGTTGGACCACAGGGTCTTTCAAGTTATGTCGTTTCTCCATGTGTTTCAGCAAGTTTTTCACATCCGAGTACTTTTTCTCACAAAAGCTGCAGTGCTGCTTCACTTTCAAATGGACTCGCTCTATGTGGACCTGCATTGGCCGAAACACAGGATTGCTGTTTAAAAAAGTGCATCTGCACCCTGAAGATTGATCAAAGCCATCTGGATGTAGACATTCGAATAAAAAAATGTCATCCCCAAAGTGGGCCAGTATAAGCAAATTAAAAGAAAACTACACGCAGAAAATTAAATCCACTGACTGTCATGATGATATTTACCCTCAAAGTTATTGTAGTGTAAAGATAAGTAACGACAACCTTCAACTTTATTTGAATACTGTACATTAATACTTACATACATAAACAGTAATAAAGTGCTAATATGACCTTGAGGTGTCCTGGGCTGAGACAGTTAAAAGGACAGTGCTGGCAGCTGAACTTCTCTCCAGTGTGCTTCCTCAGATGAACATTCAGGTTGGCTGTAACAAGTAAAAACAAGGAAGTAAGCAGGAAAGACAGTACGCAGCTATTACAGGAATTCAAAATAGTTTGTAACTAAAACAGTATAATTTTGTTAAGATAACAGAAGTTGCCACGGTCTGTTGCTTAAATTCAAGGGAACTTGAAGAAAAGAAGAAAAATTTGAAACATCAGATAAAACCCAATACCTGGGAACCATCACACACCACCCAAAACCTTTAATTTTCAAGCTGAAATGGCCAGGTGGGTGTAAACAGTCTTTCCTGTGAGCCTGGATGTACCTTTGATGGCAGATGCGTAGTCACAGTGTGGACACTGGAACGGTTTCTCCTGGGTGTGTGTCCTGAGGTGGGCGACCAGCGAGTGTCTGAATTTAAAGATCTTATTACAGAACTCACAGGCGAAGATCTTCAACTGGCTCTGAGGTAAACTGGGAGAAAGGGAGTGACAATATCATAGTTAATTCATTGAGAGTTGCTGGTGTGGTGGTGGAGGTATTAGTCTATGTTGCTTATGAAATAGATTGATTTCTCTGACTAGATCTGAGCTGCACATTTTACCAGTTAGACAACTAAATAACTTTCAGCCCCTCAAACAATGGGAAAAAGTACATTTAAAAATCTATCTTCTGTGAGATTTATTTACTGTAGTGTGTGGCTTGTAGTTTACAAAGAAGTCTTCAGCTATACTTTACCCACAAACAACTTTGTTCAATCACTGTTTAACAATTTAAAAGAAAAATATTCATACAGTACTTGGTAGCATCTTGCTTGATAGAATATTCCTGGAAGCCTCTGCTGGCTGCTGCTGCTGCTGCTGCTGCTGCTGTTAATGATGTTGTGGAGGTCGTGTCAGATCTAGGAGAGAAAACAGTATCAGACTGCTGACAGAGGATAACACTGATCTATTTTGTGGATATACAGTTAAAGAGTCAATTGTCATTGTCTTCTATAACACTTTTTGATAATTTGACCATCTATAGGAGGCCAATTTCCATTTTATTACCTTGGCTCCTGATATGTTTTAGGATCACCCTCACAGATAGTGGCATCATTTGCAAGGTCTTCTGACTGACTTTGGAAGACTGCAGACTGCTGATGTCCCAGAAAAAAACAAAACAAAACAAAACAAAAAAATCAATAAATAAGCTCACATAACACTGGGATTCACAGATCCATTCAGATCAAATACACATTAGATAATGATGAATAAAAAAAATCAGAGAGACAGAAAAACACACATTTTATATCAAAATCATCATATTTTAAATTTGGTTAAAATGCAAGAATTGTACAACAATTTGTGTTTCAGAAAGAATATGTTTTGGAGTACTGCAATCACGTCTGTCAACAGTTATTACATTAAGAGTTCGGTTTCTATAAAAATTTCTCTGACTGGGAGACTAGGAGACTATTTCTGAAAAAGAGATGTTGCCACTAAATGTAATTCTGCACGCTGTGAACACTACAAATTAAATTCTATACACATTTATTATATTTGGCTAGAGGTATAAATCACAGAGATATTTCAAAACCTGTCTGCCAGGCTAGATATACTAAAAGAAAGTGAGCAAATATATGCTAAAGTTTGAGCGAGCCAACCTTTTAAATGCTTCTGTGTATTCATGTGCCTACCTGAGGTTGAGCCTTCACAGCTGCAGACTCTGTTTGTGCTGAACGATCCTCGACTGGAACCATTTTAGAAACGCCTGTTGGATTATAGATAATACATTTTAGTTATGAAAAAAAAAAGTAACAGCAATTGCGATTATTTAAGGCTTACCTGGAAGTCTTTCATCTTCAGTCAGAACAACACTGATGACTGACTTCTTGTTTCCTGTTGCTAGGCATCCGTCTTTGGGGACGCGGCTTCGGCTGGTTCTTGGAGTTCTGGAGTTGCCACCGTCTACAAGCAAGGAACAAGAAAGGGTTCAAACTAAACCTGAACCCTACAGAGTAAGAATTAAATTGAAGAAACTTGGTCCTGCACTTTAAACTTACCCTTTTCTCTTGTAAGTCCTGGTCTGGATGAGTTTTGTTTTGTATGCTTTGGACCTGGATCTGAACTCCCAGAACCATCAACTCCTGCTCCACCACTGATGGTCCCTGAAAATTGATTACCGCCATTTATCAGAATCACCTGAATCACCATCTACAAAAAAGGTTCCTCACTTTATCCACAACATCTCTAGTTGACAAAGTATTTAAGTATCTATAATTATAGTAAGGATAATTCCCAGCATGCTACCTCAGTCCACTCCAATATTTTAACAAATATTAACTTTAGTTATTACTGGTTTGTTACACTCACCATTCTCCTCTGCGTTGTCCTCTTCTTGCTCCTCTTTAAGGCAGATGTGTTTGAGGATCTGTCGTCTGTTGCTGAATGAGCGATGACAGTCTCTACATTCCAGCCCCAACGTCCCTTCGTGGCTTTCTCCTAACAGAAAATGAAGAGAATACAGAATATAGTCAGTTTATTTAACCAGCCGATTCAAGATTTGAGTGACACTCCCACGCAGAGGGTATTTTTTCCAGTCCTATACCTGAAAACAAAGAATTATGTCATACATATAAACAGCAACGGTACTACCTTCTATCGAGCTACATTGTCCACTGCCCTCCTCCTTATTCCCGGCTCGTTCATTTTTAACATTATCCTCTACAGAATGGATTGAGTCAGCCTTGCCGTCTGTCAAATCAGTGCGAGTCTTCTTTGTAGAGCCTTTTGGTCGTCCTCGCTTTCGCTTCACTGGGCTCTCTGTGGGACCCAAAACAGAAGAAAACACAAAACCACCTCAGACCATAAGCAACAACACGCTTATTCTACAAACCTATGAAGATATCTGACAGTACCAAGCCTGATATACAGTAGCTGATGCCATGTGTCATAAGACTATCCCCAAAAAACAACGGTAAAACAAATTGAAAAAGACATTTTAAATATATCTTGGAATGATAATAAGGTCAAAGTCGAATTCATCCCGTACATAGTGAATATAGTGGTAATGCTTATACCGTATATAATTTTTAGATGATTTTGTTATCCTGGCACACCAATCTGACCTGCAAGCGTCTCCACAGGCGCTCCTACGAGGGGCTGCAGTGCAATGATGATGTCATCAGGAGGATCCTGTTGGGGGTGTAGCTGGGAGCAATGGGCCAGCAGCTGAGAGCGACTGGGAGAGAAGAGGTTGCAGAGCCGACACGAAAACAGGGAACCACCTGGAGAAAAAGGAGAGATTACCATAATTTGTCTGCTTGAGCAAATATTATTATTTGAGTTGGGTACCTCATCCCGACTCCACTAATTAAAACATTTTATGGAACACGTTTTTTCTTTGGCTTGGAAAAATGTATTTAATCATTGTATTGCTTGGCAAACAGACAAATTAATTAAAACTGCTTAAACTTGTGTCACAGTGGACTTCATAACCGCTTTAAATTAAATTAAATAGAAAGTGCAAACAAAGCACAACCAGGGAGACTCTTTTTATTAAGTGTTATTAATTAATTATATACAACATAAGGTATTGTGTTATTTATAGATTGTTCATTTTTTCCCTTCCATTTCCTTTTTCTTCTTTTTAATTAACTTTCTATGTTATATGAGTTAAAAGTATAGAGGGAAAGAAGGGAAATGGAAAAGGTTTGCTACCTTACGTATAAAAGGTGATGGGTGATGGCATGTAGGCCTAATCTATGCTGGATTATAACAGTGTTATGTACAATTGTTCAGTTTCAGCCAGCACTTTGGATCCTATAGTTTCACAACCCTCATATAACAGAACAGGCTGCTTGGGCTCATTCACCTAATACATAACATGGCATTCATGGTGACTGAGGCTCACACCCTTCAACTGGACAACTCTTCAGTCCATCCATTTTATTTTGACAAAGTTAATTTTTCTATAACAGAGTGACACGTTGCCTTTCTTTTTTTGTGGAACTTGACCAAAATCATTATTGTGGAAAATACGACCTAGTTTTTTCGATATCTTGCTGCTTTCCTTTTTAAAATAAAGCCCATAATTTTCCTTCGACCAGACGATTTCATATTATTTCAAAACGTTCATAATTTATATTATAACATTCGGGGTTATATTGTTGAGCTAGAGGGCTAATGTCAGTCAACTTTGTGCCCTCAGCAGCAAACACGTCAAATCCTACAAAAAAAAAAAAAAGCTGTCGTCACCGCCAGCTCTGGACGAGCATCTCGTTCCTTTACTGCAAAACGTAATTTACAAATTCTATAAACTAAAAATACACTGTGATGTAAACTGCAAAAATCAGTGTGTGCACACGTTTTAAACTAAACACGTTTGTTTATTTTGATTAAGCCCAAACTACCATGAAGACCCGACGAACATATTCGAGTTGAAGCTAGCCAAAATTCTGACCTGCTTTTTGTCCGTCCATCTCTCCAGCGTCCGCACGACAAAAGAACACTAATTTATCGATGGTTTTGAGGCATCGTACGACTTAATGTAATCCCTGAAATAGGATTTAGAGCATATTTTTACATTACGCACATAGAAATTTATGTCGAATCTGCCACACAAGTCCTTCCAAACAGCGGAAGCGGACAGCGGGGTCCAGTGTCGCTGTAGTCGTCAGAGCAGCGCCTCCTGTGGCAGGAGGACTGTACTGCGGCTGGTAAGGGAACTACAGTATTCTTGTGGGGTCACTTCACCTCAAAGACTTACATTTTCCCCTTAGACAATGAAGTTTTTGATCAAGTATTTACAGTATACATTATGTTTGGGATTTTATGGTTTATAAATTCCACTAGAGTTGAGCTTAAAGTGACAGATAGTGTTTTTTGATGCTGGGTTTTATGAGGTACTTATCCATAGTTAGTGTATCACTTGCTATAGATGACCATCAGCTCTTCCCCTTTGTGGAGAAGCAGGACATTGTAGCTACTGTTCTAAACTGTACCAGTGAGATGTATTCTAGCCTCCTAAAATACTTCCCACCTAAATGTAACATTTTTGGCACTTTTTGTTGCCATCAAACAGCCTTTTCCTTTGGTACTACATTCCCTCAACAGTACAAGACCATGGTCCTACAAGCGGCATTTCGTGTCTAAGGGAAGGGTGTTTGATGGCAAATTAAAGAGCCAGAAATGTTCAAACAGATATACATTTTCTAGTTGGGACTTATTTTTTTGTGGCTACAGTATGTCTTGCTGCTGCTATGGTTTATAGCGGTGAAAGGCCCTGCTTCCTGCTGGTGCCACCTGCTGCTTTTCCACACAGGCACAGAAAGAAGTGACAGAAATAGAAGCAAATCAGTAGTTGGCGTGACATTAGCATTTCCACTGATGGAGACAGCTCTTGGCAGGTAAACTTACATAAAGCACATTAAATAACGCTGCAAAATATTGATCAGCATAGACTGATGAACAACAGTTATATAGGGACGATGACAAAACCTTTATTACAATGCAAGAATTTACAGACATACAGACATTTACAGCATTTCATTTTTTTTACATTAAAAAAGTGTCAGCTCAGGCCAGTCCCAATGATTAGCAATCACTAAAGACTACCAAACACACACACACACGCACACATACACACACATATTCAAAGAAACACGCACACACGCTTCATATGAACAAGTAAACTGTTTTTTGTTTGGTTGTTTTTTAAGGGTGAACGCTTTTAGGTAAAGATGGTGGATCCTATTTCCTTTTTACATCTCTACTGCTTCATAACCTCTATTTTACACCGTTTGCTCTCATCTGTCTGGGACATGATGTTTTGTAACAGAGATGATGAGAAGATGATCATAAGCGGCATACTAATTCATAAAATGCTCATGACCTACAATCAGCAAAAAAAAAAACAAAAAAAAAAACATATCAGTTTTGAATGAAAAAGTGTCATAAGCAGTTGGTTACATGCATCATTCAGGAACAATACAGATAAGTAAACTCAACCCCACAAGAAAAGATGTATAAGATACTGTAAGCTAGCCTAAAAGATGTGATGGTGCTCGGCAATATTTGCTATGACTGGATCAGTTGCTCACTTATCCAGTTATAAATCAGTTGAGTTAAAACTAAGAGATTGCGTTATAGACTGCTGATAAAAGAAAAATTCCTCCCTGACACAGGAACATAAAATAAATATATGTATAATACCTGCCATGATTGAATTTCCTTTGCACATTATCATAGTCAGTGAATGGAAGGAGGGATTCACCCAGAATTAAAGTGGAAAAAGGAGATCCCTCATTTAATATCATTTACAACCGGTTCACATTGCTGTTATTTTAGAAAGTGTACTGTGTCATTATTTCAGAATTATTGTCATTTCCTTTCGTTATTATACACATGTTTACTTTAAACCTGGCTTGAAATCAGCTGCTGCTAACAAAGATGTTTCCCTCCGTGGGTGTCAGTAAACGGAGCATAATGTACTGTAATGCACACACAGATATGTAAACACTCGAGCGCAATGAAGTTATACAAGAACAGTGACTGTGACAAAACCAAATGAAGGCGTTATATTGTAACAAAATGCTCCATCTAGCATTTCATTTTCAATGAGCCATTATAGCTCAAGCAACAGCAGGAGCAGACAAGGAAAAAATAAAAAGAGGTCAACTTGGAGAATTGATGCCAAAAAATGTGTCTCAATGGGTTTTTCATGCCTGATAACAACCCCAAAGGAACACTTTGAAGATTATTCTGAGGATAAAACATATTGCAAATAAACTAATTACAAAATAATTACCCAGCTGGCACCAGATGTCAGTGTAACGTCAGGAAGACATTGGATATGAGACATTTTAGTTGGAAATTGGACATCATTGTCCAGTGTTGAATTTTGGTTGGAATTCAAAATCTGATGGTCATCAAAACCCAATATTGGGTAGATATCAACAGAACCACTAAAAAGCCAGCTGGGGAAAATCCAACTGTATTCATATAAAACATCCAACATGATTTGAGGTCCTTCACTCGACCTGCCACCATGTCTGTCTAGGTGTCTCCATAAGTGCATGCTACTGTTTATATACTTGTATACTGTATATAGACTTGTTGTAAATTTCAATGTGATTAATAGACCTCAAAATATGATCACTGACCAAACTTTCAAAACCAAAAGTGTTAAATAAAAAGAAAATATGCCTCAACAATTAGCCACAAAGAAGTTTTTTTTGTGATTTTCTTTCCCTCCCTCATCATTTCCATATTTCTTCACTGTAAACTATATTATGAAGCAAACATGCCAGTGAAAGACAAGAAATCTTTACAAACAATTGCTGAGAAAACATTCAAAAGATTCCCAGGGTACACTTGGGCTAATGACACCCGGGTGTTTTAGTGTTTTTGTCAGTGACGCAAGGCTTGTGTGGTTGGATTCCTGAGAGCATTTGTTGAGGGGTACAAGGTGTCGATGTGTGTGCGTCTGTCTTTTTGTGCGTGTGTGTGTGTGTTCACATGGTGCAACATTTGTTCTTCTGTGTGTGAGAGTCTTTGAAGCGGAGTCTCTGCTTGGATCGATATTTCTCCAGGTAGGTCAGCTGTTTGCTATTGATGGCTCCCCGGCGCTTCCTGAAACACACACAAAGAAAAACATTGTACAGTGGAAGTAAATATTTGAAATGCTCATTTCGATACTTGTATTTCATATAAGTAGAAAATCGCAGATATAGTTTTGATATTTTATCGTCGGTCCAAATGAGGATTCATTGGAGGAAATCCATGACGGATACTCTCCTGCCATGATTCATCTCCTGCATGATGAAAAGGTTCCCTAACGTTTAGTTAATGAAGCGCTCTAGGCGGCAGTGTGCGTTCCTGTCTGGCCCCTTTGTCTTCTTTGACACCACCACCAGATGGCACCAAATGATATCAATTTTAATTTCTACGAAGACTGTTGCTGTGCTCCTACTTGTTGTTTGCTGTTGAAGATCTAGTACACTGTATATACACCGTACGTAAAATGTACTTACTGTCTGATGAGTTGGATAGCATCTTCATACTTCATCCCACTCTCAATCAGAGCAAGAGCAACCAGTACAGGAGCCCTGTATGCATAAATATACACCCAAACACAAGAGTCACGTTTGTTCAGTCTGATGTCTGAGTTAAAAATAATGACAATTCATCAGCACGATCCTAAAAAAGTTTCAGAATTGCTGTTTGGAAACAGAATGATCAGGCTGTAGCTACTGTTTCTGTCTTGTGTTCAGTCATTTTTTGCCAACAGCAATCATTTGACATCATTTTTACAGTGGGAGCATGAAATATATATTAACTGTATGTGGTTTGTGTGTGTGTGTCCTCCTCTGTAAAGTGCATGTACATTCTTTCACTGTTTGGAGTGTCTCTTACCTCCCCAGTCCAGCCACACAGTGGACAGCCACGCAGCATCCTGGGTCCTCTTGAAATTTCTTCTTCAGCAGACTCAACCAATCATCAACCAGTTTACTGGGAGGCGGGGCTCCATCATCAAATGGCCAGTCCTGAAAAAAAAGGCAAAAGAGTTACTTCTGGCACTTTGAGGGTAAATGCTTTATATACGTGTGCGCCTATGTTTAGTGTGTGCTCACCACCACATTAATGCCATCTTTCTCCAGCGGTGTTTTATCATAGGTGACATCACAGACTCGAACAACCGTGGTGGCCCCGTAGCGCTTCAGGTCCTGAAGGGAACGACAGAGGTAGGAGATGAGATTAGTTCAAATGTGTGTTAGTTGTATCAGTTTACATGCCATCAACAAGTGAAATGACATGAGGTACACGTATGTGTATGTCCACACACACACACACACACACACACACACACACACACACACACACACACACACACACACACACACACACACACACACACAAACACATATGTTACCTCTATGAAGGAGCTGAGTGTGCTGTCCGTCGGGTTGTGTGTGATAAGGAATCTCATGTTCTTGTGGCACAGTTCCACTGGAGCGGGTCGATTCATGGTGGCCAGTATGACCTTTGACAACCCTGGATGACCTCCGACCTTTATGTGTGAGCAGTTAATTGTTAGTCATAAGCCCAATGTCCACAATGAATGACTGTATATAACAAAAAAAAAAAAAAAACTGAGCATAGTTTAATATATTTGAGTCACACTTTTTTGTTTCTTAGACATTTGCCTATTAAAAAAGAAAAAGGTCTGAGAGGAGCTTTTGCTGCTCTCACGCGATCATTCCGATTTGTCCATGTATCACTATCACTCTGACATCAGTAAGCCTTTTCTCACATGACATTTTAACATGTCCCAGTTGGAAAAGCACAGGTGTATATAATAAAATTAATGATGGCTGAATTCCATTTAGCTGCTTCAGTTTCAGGGCCCTGCAGCCGCTCACTCTCACACCGGTGTGGCTTACTGACGCACTTGAAAAGATCAGAGCCATCGTTTACTCTATTATTAACACCTGTGCTTTTTTTCCTAATCTGCATGGTCAAAACATCTGCTGTGGAAAAAGGTGCGTTCAACTGAACCAGAACACACACCCACTAACCCTCTCTGACATGTTTTCAAAGGCAGTCGAACCGGTTGACAAGGTCAAACACTAACAGTTCCTTTATGTAACTTCCACGCAGTATAGAGAGGAAACAAGCAAATCTAGAAATCTAGTATTCACAACATAAGCTCTTGTCTTCTACCAAAATGGCTTGCATTCACATTTTCTTTTTGTTTTTTTGTTTTTTTTGGTGCTTAACTCCCATGATTTTTATTTCAACGTAGAGGCCTTAGTCAAACAAGTCGTTCAGCTCAAGTGGGACTCTCATTCATACCTTCCATTCTTCTGAAATTTTTTCAGATATTTTACACACTCAAATTAACCAAATGTTCAGAATTCCCAAAGTTTCACATTTCTTCAAGGGTTTCAACTCTTTTTCATCCATAATTTCACAGCTCTTTGGACTTTGTCACCCAACTGTCTTCATATCATTATTATGATCATTATATATCATCATTATATATATATATATATATATATATATATATATATATATATATATATATATATATATATATATATATATATATATATATATATATATATTAGATACATATCAGATTGGGTGGAATGTTCATCTCTAGAGTGCGTGACATTATTTTTAGAGGGGAGAGCAGCTGAAAAAATACTATTTTGCCCTCATGTCCACACATTTTCTTCTTCATGTTTCAATTTATACATCAAAATGTTGGTAAGTTTGTGCTGGGTTTACACACTGCAACTGCAAGTCAAGCAGGCACATTTGGCACTGAGAGCCTGTAAGTTCAGCTGCTCACATGTTAACTCAGGAATGTAGATCTGCTCCCAGGTATAGGTCAAGTACTGCAGTGCAGCTCCTTACTTGTGCTATATCTTTGCATCTTTCAGCCCATTCCCACCTTTCTAGTTATTCGTGATGCTTCCTCCACTCTTTCATGCATAAACTCTGTAAAAGTTCAATCTATCCGCTCATACTCTCAGCAAAAAACTCGAATTCCAAGATGTTCTTCCATAAAATACGGGCATTATTGAGCTTTTAGAGCGAGAAATTAAATTTTGCGTCAGTTTTTTAAATACATCTTAAATATTCCACATCTTTCACATATAATTGGTATTATTTCATGTTAAAAGCCAGCAATGCAGTTTAGCAATAGCTTTTCAAAATCCAACATTCACACCACAGTTTCTTCAGAATCTGCCTTCTCCGGTGGGACACCAGTGTTCAAAGAGGGATGTAATGCCGCAGCTAAAGATCCTAAACCCCAACAGGTGCTTTCACCTATAAGCTTGCTGCGACCTCATGTCACAGCTCTGTGGGCGGATACAAACTGTACCTGACGTTCACTTCCCTTACATTTCAGTTACCATCTCTCACATTTATACAGATATTTGCACATTGCAATACCAGAATCTACTGTGCCCTTGCACAATCTAAGTCAAGCTTTTTTTGCACTACTGGATAAATCTGGACATTCTTCACCTGCTTTAAAATTGGTCACACTCTGTTTATATTTATATTCATAATCTATTTTATATTTTCATATCTTTATTATGTCGTTTTTATATATTTTTTTAGTATTGTTTGTTGTTTTGCACCTACATTTTTACTGATCAGGATGTATTTTATCATTTCAATTTCATTGTTATGATTAAATATATAAATACTATCCTTAATAAAGTCTTAGATGTAAAAAAAAATAAAAGAAAAATGTCTGTCTTATCACTGTCTCTGTGCCACCGTACAAGAGTATCTCTTGTGCATTGGCTATGCTCCTGTGCACAATATTTGAATATGATAAGAGGGATGTGAGCGTATTTTAGGAAGGAATTTTAATTTCAATAATCTTAACTCAGAGTTGCCTCACATTCCATGAGGCAAACACAGCCACTATTTTAGAGTTCTGATAAGGACCAGGTGTCATCAGAGTCCTCAGTAAACAAATGCTGCGTAGAGAGCAGAGCAGAAGTTGTGCAGTAACAGGTTTACATTTCCGAAGAAGCGAGGAGGGGCGCATCTGGCAACTCCTCTTCCCAGAAGCATTGGACGTTATCTCAATGCATTTTTTATCTATTCATTTTAAGGAGGAAAAAGGTGAGTGATTTATAATTCTGTGCAAGGCCTGGAACATAAAACATTGTCAGAAATGAATCGTCCGCCCCTGGAACGGAAAGCCATTTTCAGCTCATACTGACCAGGCTAAAACTACCACATAATTCACTATTTACTGTAAAGTCGGTGAAGTGCAGGAGTGAAAAAGTGTATAACTTTTGTCCCCCTCACCTTTAGCTCCAGCTCCAGCAGTTACCTGCAGTGTCTTCAACTTATACCAGGTCTCAGGTGACTCTGGACTTCCTGTCTTGTGGATCTTCTTAGTAGGAGACCGTTTATAGCCGTTCAAGGTTTTATCCCAATTCTGAGTCCAGTCGACTTGTATTACCCCATCAGTTGACTGTATCCTATAGTCCTGGAGGGTACAGGGTGTCAGCTCTCTCTCTCTGTTTTGTCTCTTTGTTTTTTAATCTCTCGGTTTGTCCGGTCCTTTTCTCTCTTTGTCTCTCAGTAGCTCTCTCTTTCCTTCTCTCTCCGGTTAGCTTTCAGTGCCGACGCTCCACTTGTTACCCCATGAGCTGGCTGGTTCAGAGGGCAAAGGCCAACCGTCCTTCAGGTTTTCACGGCGGCAGGACTGTATGGTCCATTCCAGGCAGGGTCTAAATATGTTGTGCGTGGCAGTAGTCACCACTCCGCCGCACAAACTCCATCAACCAACAGTTCTAAAGTACAAAACAAATTGAAAGAAAAGTTTACTTTTTAGACAAGCAACTTTCAGAACAATAGTCTGGAAAAGAGGGACAGGTACAATTTCAGTAATTCAGCATTTGTTTCAGTGTTCTTAACACAGTATCAACCCTTACTTTGCTGCAAAATATACTAATGATAAATGGTAATCAGTGATGTGGAGGCCAGCAGGAGAAAGATGATGTAAGCGCACAAACAAAATCACAGCACAGCATAACATTTAGTTTCAAACACTGAGTAAAATCGACAAACATTAGGACACTGATATTTGCAAGTGAGTTCTGATACTGCCGTGTCTGAGGAGTCAGTTTCGTGCACTGCACATACATATGCATGTACACATGCATGTACACACACAACTCAACAAAACGTATCATCTCACACAGCTTCTAACCTATGTTCAAAAAAGTGTTCCTTCTTTCATAGAACAGATGACAGATGCTGCAGGAGCTAGAAAATCTAATACATGATGTTTCTCACAATATATAAAAAATGCTATTAGATCAGTCTGCACACTATCGAGAAAATTCAATGTGATCTGAAGAAAAAAAGAGATCATAATCTGAAGACCGGTGATCAAGCTAAAATGCTCGAGGACTGTAGCAGGTCCTCATGGAGGAGGTCTGGAATGATTCATCATTTAGCCAGTTTACTTGACAAACATTAGAATACGAAGTGGCTGCTGGCCAGTAAGTGTCATATGGAAAAATCAAATACGTCTCAAGATCTTACTCCAAACAAATAGGAAGCAGCATATTATTGTGCAGCATATTAGTACATTTAGCTCAGTTAGCTCAGTTAGCTATGCAGCTAGTGGTCCAAAGTCAGAGCTCAGAGTGGTTTTATGAGAAAGGGGGGGCTGGCTGGTTAGCAGGCTAACTTCAGTAGAAATCCGTGTTTGAGTCAAAACTTTTATTCACATTCTGCCTGTAATTTTTAGTGCATTTTTAAATATTTCAAATAAAATTCTTACATACTGAAACTTTAACAAAGATAAACATATAATTATGGCTTCTTTATCCAAAATAATATTGTCATGAGCTCATTTACCTGTAAAAGACTTTGGCCTGAACTTCATTAGTCCTTTAAAATGCAAATACGGTATACTTGTAGAAAATTCATGTCTGACACATTCTTTTCCAAATGAATATGAAGTACTTGAGAAGTACTCAGACTGAATGTAATGTACTTATGTGAAAGTGTTTTACCCGGGCCAGGATCTGACTAACAAATGCTGATTATCGGCTCCACTCTACAGTAGACATTTTGGCGGCGAACCAAGCCTTCTCACAAAGGAAGTTTCTAATGGCCTGTCTGTCTGAAAATGCTTGTGAAACTCACGATGTTGTGGAAAAGGGGGCAGTAGTGTGGGGAAAGAAGAAGGAAGGTGGTCAAACACGTAAACCTCCCCTTAACTCACAGGGCCAAACATTCAGACAAACAACCAGGGAAAGTCCAGAGGTACTCTGGGTAATCTCTGGTGACCTCCTCACCTCAGCTCTGGCACACACGCACATAATCACATGCCATCTTACTCACTAACTCCTCCAGAAGAGTGGAGTCTCTTCTGGAGGTTGTTGACTATCTATAATTAGGAATTTATCCTGTGTTACAGCTAATCGGGATAGAGGCTATTATTTTCCACCTGGTCAATGTGTACAACACAAGCACAACAACATGGAAAACGGAGACAAACAGGACACCACACAGGGGGCAGGTTCACTGAAACACAGACAGACTCGACATTCAAAACAAGCTCTAAAGCATCTAAACATCAAACTAGTTTAAATGTTAGCTTCGCACAAGAACTGCTGTCACTTTAGGCATTTAGCCGTCATCTAGAGCCGAGTGACTTCACTTAAAAAAAACGACAAAGAATCATGTGGGAAATGGCAAGACGGTAGCAGTAACTCCAATTAAAACTGTAAAGGCGATCCTCCCTGTTACCTTAGAGCGCAGTTTGGTTTGTAAAAACAGGTGTGTCCCCAGTTGGTCGTCTGGCTGCCTGGCTGTTTCCCTGTCACACACTGGGTCAGGACCCAAAGGAGTTAAAAATGGATCTCAATATTATTTCAGAGCCATGTCAGGCTGCCAAACCTTCCTACAGTGCTTGCAACGCGAGGCTGAATTAAACAACAGTAAGCTTGTAGGTTAGTAGTAAAGACACGGTGGGTTAGTAGTAGCCTCAAATAGGTTAAATCCTGTTACGGCGTATTCACCTCTCCTGCCCTTCAGTTATCTGGTATAGAAGAGGTTTCCTCTAGTAGAAGCTCCAATGGCAAGTCACTCTGGAGAACAAGATGTGCTAAATGCCTAAATTGGAGATGTCTCTGAAAGCCTACAGTGCGCAGCCTTCCCTCTTACCTCAGTGGGCAGCTTGGCTGCTGAACTTCGAAATCCACAAACCACTCACTGGCAAAGTCCTGCAGCAGCAGCAGAAGCAGCAGCAGCAGCAGCAGCAGCAGCGGCGGCGGCAGCCCTACAACAGTGTGAGTGCTGACAGACAACCAGCTGACTGCCTGTTATAGTAAACCCCTGTAGACACTGAATACCCTGCAGCTGTATTTATAGCTGTATCTATACTAGCGGCTGATTCTATGACACATCAGATTTTTGTGGAGACAACTGCCTCCGATGCTGGTGCACTCCCTGTCTCCCTGCTCTCTCAGGCTGTTCCAGTGAAGAACTGTGATACTTGCACTAATGTGAAAATTGCTTTCTATGCAAATTACCTAAATTTTACCTACACGTTCTTACAAGACTTCTTGAAGCAGGTTGCCACACTTCTGGCTGTGTGTCAGCATCAGGAACTTCTCCCAATTACCACCTGATGTTCATTTTTTTTTTTTTTTCTGGATTCAACCACCAAAACAACAACAACAGCAGCAGTATCTACTGAGGAATTCTCCTTACCTGCTCTTAAATGTCATCTCCAACCACAGACTAAACTTCAGCTCCTCTTGCCACAAACGAGTCCGCCTGCTTTAAGTCTTTTTCTGCGACTAGAGGCAAAAACACTACAAAAATGAAGTCCTTCTGCAGCAACCTGTAGCTCTGCCCCGCTGTGACACTTAACTATACACCTCTCTCTGCGCCTCCTGGCCTCTCAGTACCCGCGGCAAGTGAGCTCTACTTGCCAGATTGTAGCTCTACCTTGCTCGTAGCAGTAGTGCAGTGTGCAGGGGCTGAGGATCTGCTGTGAGCTGGTCTAATCAGGCTGAGCAGCCATCTGACCCTGACAGCCCTGTCACCAGCAGAACACTCTACAGTTAATGCTCTTAGAGAGAGAGAGAAGAGCCTGTCCCCCTCCCCCCCTCCTCCTCCTTCTCCTCATCTTCCTCCTCTTCATCCAGTCTTTTTTTTTTTTTCCCCCTCCTCTCTCTCTCTCATGAAGAGGTGCCTTTTTTTCCCCCTTCCTCTCTTTCCTCACCTCTCCTACAGGCTACAAGGTTCAGTCAAGGAAGCGTGTGGTCTCACACACAGTCCAGCGCACAGGAACAAAATAAAAGCAGATTAGTGTTGTCCAGATTATGTTTCTCTCAAATACGAGCGAAATAATTTGTGAAATTGTAGGGCTAATGGTCTTTTTTCCGCCGTGGCACGTCTGTCTGGAGCTTCTCTTGTTTTCCTCTCCTCCCTCTCTCTCTCTCCCCCCCCTCTCCCTCCCTGAACCAACTAAAAATAGACAGTCCTTTGAGCCACCAGACAGATTGGACAAGTCGAACCTTTGAGTCTCAGTTCATGGAATTAACTTTCTCCTTAGCTGACAATAGCTCCAAGTTTGTTGTTGTTGTTCTCCTCTGGCTAAATACCGTGTGAAGTCACGTATCATCGCCGTGTGTTGGGACAAAAAACTAATACAATGGGTGATAAATTGCAGGAGCAAACTTCTAAAACCAATATGTATTGAAGCCTTCCTCCAAGAAATTCATTCAGCTTTGGCTTTGGGTTTGTTTGTTTTTTAAAATAATTATTTCTGCTTCATGCAATTTGTTTACAAGGTTATGGGAGGGGTACTTGAGTCTGGAGAGTCACAAGGCACAGACTTTTTAAAGCAGAACAAGCCGGGGCCTCACCTCACTATCAATCACTTTGAGTAGAGGTTAACATGACTGTTAAGCCAGGCACAGAGCTTTAAAAAACACCTCTTACTCGCTAAAATTAGCCGAAGCGCCGCTTGAACGCTTTCCAGTTTACTGCATTAAAAACGTGTTTGTGATCATGACTTCAGCCTCAGTGATTTCCTGTGTGTGCATGTGTGAGCTGTGATTCCTGCACGCGCTCTGGTGACAACTCGTCCGCCGCTGTATGAACCGACGGCTGGTTTTCATTAAAGTGACCTGTCACCTCTTTTATTCCAAGCGTAAATATAGCCGCAAGTGGGGATTAGTGGGTTGCGAACACAAAGTGACAGTTAATGATAAAGACCTCCGGAGAGGAGAGGTGCAGGATGGAAAAAGAGACGCCTTCACTTTGCCTCCGTGTCCTTAAAATGAAGACTTTGACTGCAATCCAACCAACATCTAAACATAGTATAGAAGTGAATATGGCTTATTCACATTCTGTACAGTACATGCGTTTAACAACTTTTAAAGCACAGGTGTCATCTGTATGTGTGCGGTCAATGGAGACCGGAGGGTGGGGGCGAGATAAGGGCATGGCATGCAGTAAAAAGGTTTAACTGGGACGTTGCAGTACGTGTCTGAGGCCATGAAGCGGATTCTTTTGGTCACAGATCTTATTCACTGCCACAACAGTAGACTGTAAACATTACATAATTGTAGAGACAATGGGGGTTTATTGAAGCATACTCACTGCAGTGTTTTAATCATCAACTAAAATAAATAACAACATTAATTATCAAACCATCAGTACAATATGGTGAGTATGAAAAAAGCTAACCTGGGTCAGTATGCTTGATTCACCAAACATTTGTAGAAAATGTTGTGTTTAATCACATATTTGACACTTGATATATAACCCTTTTTATCCCTCCAGCATCAATGTTACGTCAATCACATTGTGGTTTTTTTTACACAAATGTTAAGAATCTGTGAGTCAATTCTGGTGTAATTTAGAGATGCACTAGAGAGAGGCAAAGAGGTAAACCAGGCAAATATCTGCAGCCCCTCAAAAAGAATGGGAAAAAGAGGCCCCTTATATTGGCACATTTTGCAATAACAGCTAAATACCCTCTTAAAAATCCCATATAGGCACTATACTGTGCACTGCTGCTGCCTCAAAAATGGTTTATGTGTTTATGATCACTAGTTATGCTGGTTAAATTTTGCCTTGGGCCCCAACAATCTCTAGAATTGCCATTGGTACTATTTTATTATATCTTTTAAAAGTTGTTGGAATTAGATTATATTCTTTTTCCTTAATTTCTATTTGTATCCAGTGGTCTTCCTGGGATCCTGTTTACATATCTACCATAGACTGTGTGAATTAAAATTGCAATTGAACAAATAACTCTACTTATGAATCAACCAACACGATTGTGTACCACAGTAATAACTCATAATAGATACACAATTGTCAAAAACACATACAAATATATGGACCAATTTGGACTGTAATATGTGGTCCCAATATAATGTGTTTGGTTGCCAAACATACAATAGAGTAGAGCAAAGTATGAAGATTTTTGTGTGATGTGCCGCTGAGACAGGGTTACTATTATAACTCAAATAGGCCCAGATCTTTTGCATTTAAATGTACTTCATTCAGTTACTTATTTCCTTTTGAATAAACTACACATTAATATCCACCTGGAATCCTCCCATTATCTACTTGTTGTAACTGTTTGACATATGCTCAAACTCTTCCTCTAGCTGATCCTCCTGGGGACCAGTCCACTGCAGTGTGGCCATCTGTTTTGATGCCACAAACAGCCGTGCTACTGGCCTAAACATGGTTGCTGCAATGGTTTCTGGAAATGTGAGCTGACACCTTGTAGGTCAGCCCTCAGCTGGCAGTCTTGTGCTTTTTGAGAAGCCTAAAGGACACTGTGGGCGCCAACTGAAGCCTGACGAAAGCACTGGGCTGACCTGCAAAGACTTCAGAACTGAATCCTTTAACCACAGCTACATGGAAATGCCAAGGAAGTGCTCAAGCCTTATTTGTGACAGCCAAACATTGCAGATGGTGGCAATTGTGGTAATTATGAATCATTATGTTTCGACTCGCTAATGCTGGACTAAAGCAGCAACTATGAATAGAGATAATTTATTACTTTGTTTTTCATATCAAACCTCTCCATGCAGCAACACCAACCCAATCACAAGCATAGATGTCAGCAACGTATGTTTCTGCAAACCATGGGTGCGTTGCAGCTGCACATTTCCTGATGCTGTCTGGCTGGTTAGGGTTAAGGTTTTAGGTTAGGAAATGATCAATGTTTAACTTACCTGGTTCTGTCCTCACAAATATGGCTGCAAATTGTCCTGATGTCTCATCAAAAATGTCTGCAAGCGTGACAGGGAGAGGTTTTCCCCAAGCCTGTTTGTACCTCAACAGGTGATCAGCCAGATAGTAAACAACTCTCCTCCCAGTGTGCTGAGCTCCCACTCCGGGAAGAATCAGCTAATACGATCATTAGCTGTACGATAATCTGAGCTAACTAGCTAACAGCAGCTATGGTTAGTAGCGGTTAGCAGTTACTCTGGTAATATGCTGCCCCCTATTGGTTTGGAGTATAAATTTGACAGGTCTCCAGTTCTTACATATGGCACCTTTAAATTTAACAATAAGAACAATAGAAAAACAATAAAAAAGACTGAACACTATGTACGTAGCCCTATTGTTTTGCACATGTGGTGCGTTTTTAGGTTAACAATATTTCGTATGAGTAAAATGTTGTTTACCTGTCGTTTAACTAGATTCCTCTTAAGCTATTTTTGGCATTATGTAATCACTGGTGCTATTTAAACCTCCTAGCGCCATTATTGAAGGGTTCTAATCTGGCTCAAAGCGTCTCGTCTGTTTGTGTTTGTGTTTGACGAATACAAACTTAGCTTCCAAAAAGAACTGTCTGATCTAGTGACATAACCAGCTTGAATAACTGACTGGTTGCCAGCCACGCTTTTATACAATGGGTAACTGCTTCTGTCTCCACAATACAGATAACACTGCTAATGACACTATAATCAGTAATGGCTTTTACACTACAAAGTAATTACAGCAGGTAATTCCCAGTTAATAGCCCATATTCATCTGCTGATTACTCAGAAAATGAGGTCAATCTTCTGAAAATTATCCTCCTGACTGCTGACGTCTACATAACTTTTCCTCTTGTGTCATTCACTCTTGATGAGGCAGGAGTGGAGGTGAACATCTACGCTGATTTACCATGTTGGTATATACAGTTACACAGTGTACCCCCATCCCCTGTGCTAGTGTGTAATTCCGTCCCTCAGGCACACTACTCATGCAGCAGTGTGAAATACTATGTAATTCCCAGAGCAATAAGAAGAAACTGGATATGAAAAGGAAGCATCATTACTCCCAACAGCTGTATCTTTTATAAGCTGCCACTTCTAGGAAGTGTTAATGACATCTAAGTAGCCCACAATAACATAATGCCCTAGTCAAGGTTTATACCTGTGTTTAGAGGACGTGTTGTAGTGGCAGGTGCATCACTGTGCTGGAAAACTGAGCCCCTCATTGGCCGGGAGTGGATGTTGGAGTAGTTTCAGTATGCTCTGTGGAGGATCAAATGATATTTCAGGGGTGTCCTGTTCTGAGCCATGTTAATATTTTGAGGTTCAGCTAGATTACTTGAGGAAACACACGATTAAGTGTGTCAATGTGACCCAGTGCTTATCAGTTTACAGTTGACTGCAGTGTGCCATGTTGTAGTTGCTGTGTCATGAGCCATTTTAAACCAAAAAAGAATGACACAGCCCAATCTGAAACAGGAAAAACATCTGGGGCCGGCCAAAACTTTGATGCTGTTACCGTTATTGAAATGAAATAAAAAAACTAGAAATTTTGTGTTTAAGTCTGTTTCCCAGTCAAATAATCTTTTTTTTTTTTTTTAACTGTTCAGATGACGGGCTGCACAGTGGCCCAGTGGCTAGCACTGCTGCCTCACAGCTAGAAGATCGCCGGTTCGCGTCCCGATTGGGACGCCTGGGATCTTTCTGTGTGGAGTTTGTATGTTCTCCCTGTGCAAGCGTGGGTTTTCACCGGGTACTCCGGCTTCCTCCCACAGTCCAAAAACATACTGAGGTTAATTGATCATTCTAAATTGTCCGTAGGTGTGAATGAGAGTGTGTGAGAGTGTTCGTCTCTATGTGTGGCCCTGCGATGGACTGGCGACCTGTCCAGGGTGTCCCCTGCCTTCGCCCTAAGTCAGCTGGGATAGGCTCCAGCCCCCCCGCGACCCTGCAGAGGATTAAGCGGCGTACATAGAATATGTACAGATGATGGATGGATGGATGTTCAGATGACTTTTGTAATGTAACTATTTTATCACAAATATTTTATGGCAATTACAAACTTAATCACAAAACTGACCTTCCTAATTATTTCTCCATTGATTGTAAATGACCTCTTGTAGCCCACCTGCAGTAATGTCACATCACTTTGGGAATCACCCAAATGATGCAATACTGACTATGAAGAAGACTGAATACGATAAGAAGAAGAACAAAAATAAAGATGAAAAAAATGTGCTTTTTGCAGTTGTGAAACTAGTTCATGAAATAGTTCTTTGGTTGATTAGCTTATAACCAATAAACATATGGAACTGACGATGATGACAAGTACTGTATGTATGGTCTGTTTTAAGACAACATTAACCAGAAAGGTTCACTGCCTACCTGTGTGGATTTAATGGATCTTTACTTTACATTTTACTTTTAGAAAACAGTTTGAGGAACTACATATTGTGCCTTTACAACAAATATACAATGGTAGATCAGTATCAGTAATCAGTTTTGAAGACTTATTTTCATCAAAAGCCTTCCCGTATAATTTTTTTAAAAATCTTACAACTTTGCTCTGCTCTGCTCCATTCTTAATTTCAGCTCACCATCTTTTACTTTTTATCGTTGGTGTTTTATTTGTTTATTTCTATGACTTTCTAATTATCCATTGTTTCACATGTACAATGGATCATTGAAAAACAAATGTTTTATACAGTATATTCATTATTTTATTCTTCCTGTATTTCTTATGCTTGCCTGTTTGTTCATATATTTTACTGTTGTTTTCTGTCAGTTGTTAAGAACTTTAATGCAGTACACATACATTATTAGTATTGTTGCTGTTGTTATGTTTTTACTCATAAACGTGCACATACCCTCAGAGGAACATGTCCACAGTAGAACTCACACATTCACAGGAGGAGGTTCAGAGGCAAATAGTACGCATTCATACTAACACACACCCACACACCCACCCAAACACACACATGCACACACACACACACACACATACACACACACACAGAGTCAAGCATGTAGCAGGCGGCAGCAGCTGCTGCGTGTATAATTAGAATGTTTTGAAAGCTGAGAGTCGACCAGCAGGACTTTCACCTGCACAGTTTCCATGACAACCTGCTGTCAGGATGACAATACAACTTTACAATGAAAAGTAAATTATAAAAGCCTATGTCACTTATATAACTTCTGGTGCCCCGAAGTGAAGGAAGCAAGAGAATGAAGAAAGAAATTGATGAAAGAGTTTGGATACATACCCTGATGCAACCTCTTGTTATAGAGGCAGTAAACACACAGAACGTCCCTATCACATGTGCAGCTGGTTATGCAGGAGGTTACACATCAATACTTGTAACTCAACAACCACTTGACCATATGCTGAGATTTCTGGCGTTCAAAACTTTCCATCTCACCGTCCATCCCGTCTGCTTTGGAACAGAGACACCCACACATGATTTCAAGACAAAAAAAAGCTCCAGATGACTTCCCTAAATAGATTGCTGAATACATTTAATGCAGAGTTACAGAAGTCCAATTAAAGCTATATGAAAATAACCTGAGTATTATGCTCATATAATTTACCAAAGAATCTGCAGAAAGTTAGGTCATTATATTATTATCATACATTATTATAAACAATCTTATGTAAGCATTGGTATATATTTCAAAATCAAGGTTTGTCAGGTGAAAAACAAAGCAGTGCAATGAGACCCTGTCCCTCTTTCTGCTGTCAGTTGACAAGCCGCATCCAGAAAGTCGACATTGGACTCCATCTAGTGGAAGCTACATGGAAATGACTCAGGAAACTGACTCTTATGATGGTAGGGAGCTTTTTAATTAATTAAATTAATTAATTAGCAGCTTTAATAGATTCATGACATATTATAAATTGTTGCTTTTTTCTTTCATTTAGGCAGTTTCCCATGTTACTTTTATTTGTTGATCAAAAACAGGTGAGTAACACAGCAGAATCCATCAGATCCAACAACGCCCACTTAGACTTTAAGGTCCTGCCACTGGGCCCCGCTCCTCAGACAACCACATGTGGCACATCTGCAACCATGCCTGTTCCTTCAGAGTAAAGGTCTTGAACGCCCTCCTGAGAGGACTGTGGAGAAGTATGAGGTTCAAAATATGACTGATGAAAGTAAAAAAAAAAAAAAAAAAGATGTTGGTTTAGTAGCAGCCCTGAATTCGGCACAGTATTCTGTTCTAAGTTGGGCAAGATCAAAGTCCATTATTGAATGCCTCTGTTGTAGTTACAGTACAGTTACAGCATCTCTTCTACACCCAGCATCTAAAACATTTCCAGTTTTATATTTGTTTAAAAAGACACACAGATAAACACACAGATGAGGACAGAGGGAGGACAGAGATAACATGAAATAGAAATTTAAAACACACACACACACACACACACACACACACACACACACACACACACGCACACGCACACACACACACACTCCAGTTGGTTGACTTTTTCGAGCTGAATTACTGTTTTGTAGCATATACAGCATTGAGAGAGCAAACAAGCCACCATCTTAAAGACTTCAGTTACATGATGCTGCAACAGAGGTGGAGGTGGATGTGAAGTGAGCTGACACTCGCTGTTGGACAAGTGGCATCTAACAGCAGGTGTGATCCACTGAATTGGCAGCGATTCCAGCTGGCTACAGGCTAGATATGGACAGAAATATCTAGAGCTGTAAGGATTTTGTTTTGCTCAATAACCTGTTATTTACAGGTATAAATAACTATACAAAAGGTAATTCAACTGTGTGTGTAATTGCAAAGTCCCACAAAGTAAATGCAAAATAGAAGGACAGGTTGATGTTGTTGGTGATGTCAAACCTCTTTGTACAGTCTGTGACAGTTCAGTCACACGACACATACTGCGATATAGGGCAGTGGTCAATGGTGAACTAGGCTAGCAGGCCAAAGCTTAGTCAGGGTTAGCATGATGTTAAAAATCAGCGTGACGTGAGGCTGAGTAAGACCCATCTGCTGCCCTCTGCTCTCCAGCCATCACTAAATGGATTAAACCTTCTGCACACAAGGCTCTCCTCTAGCCGTGTGTTTGTGCGCTCCAGGCAGTGGTGGCATTACGTCTTAAAGAAGGCGGCCACACCGGAGTCTGCTGTGTTTCCACTGCGCCAGCTGTTGCTGTCTGAAGCGCAGTCAAACTGTCTGGACCTCATTTGCATGTTATAATCTGTCCATCTAGGGAATATCCTGTTGTTGCATATGTAGTGTTGTACTACTCAGGGCCGACTGAGTAGACTGAGAGGGGAGCACTCATTCACTTACCCACCCTGATTCTTGCAGCTAATCCTTAAACCTCTGACCTTCTGCATCATGGGGGGAAACACCATTTCATTTAAGAGCAATCAAATCACCTCGGACAATGCAGAGCAATTTGTAGATGTTTGTCTGGTCCACCCTATCCTGTTTTAAAAGCATCCACACTATTCCCATACATCAGTGAACCTTATGAAGGGTTTTGGGAAAAAGTAATGTCTTGAACATGGATCTAATGGTTATACGATTGTTCAACCACATTGTAAAAAAAATATACATTAATAGGCAGAAAGAGACAAAAATACCTCTGAACAACAGTTCACTTTGTCATTGGTACAGTTCATTTAACACTAGGGGGACAGTGTTTCAATCATTTAGTTATCATTCTTCCATTTCAAATATAAATCATCATATTATACAGTGATGGCAGAGGCTCCATGCAAGGTGCCAACCTGCTCATCGGGGGGGATACAGTGCTTCCTTGTGTTAGTGCCCTACAATATTTCTCTGCTCAGTTCTTCTCACACACCCATGAAAAAGCCATCAGGATCAGTTCTGAGTTGAGAACCTTGCTCAAGAACATGCAACTGAAGCTGGGGATCGAAAAACACCGGCGCTGTGATTTGGAGGACGATTCACTCAAACTCCTGAGCCACAGAATAATATTCAATCATATTCACAGAGCAGTTTTTAGGTATCAACTTTGCCATTTAATGCTACACTCAAATATTTCCAGTGAAGAATCACATTTGCTTTCATTTCACACTATGCAACCATTTGGGACGTCGTAGATATATCAGTAATGGTATATATAGTAATGGTAAAGCACACGTTGGTCTTTAAGAGGTGCTTTCAAAACATAACAGCAGTATCATGGCTATTTCACGCTTAGACTAACCTAAGAACTTAAGTCCTTTTTGGTAGGATTTCTTGAGGCTTTACCTCTGAAAAGAGTTCATTTATCTGTAGTGCTGTATAAGAGCAACATGACCAACAGCGAGGTCAGACTGGCTGTCCAAATTAAATTAACATACTGTACTAAGTCATCAGGAGGAGGGTCAAGGTTACTGACCTGCAGTGAACTAAATGTTTCGCTGCGAGGAACAGATGGCACGCTGAGATTAGAAATCTGACCGGCTCACGGCTTGGCTGAAGGTGCTGTGATTCCCTTGACAACCCGAGGCAAAAAATAACAAGATTTACTTGTGATTTTAATAGAAGTACCCAATTATCAAGTTTATAACAGGTCAAATGAGTAACTGGTTGTGATATGTTTCAGTTGCCCTGTCTGACGAGGAATAATACATAATTCAAAGCTGATTTTTAGATCAATCTAAAGTTTAATAAATGCCCAGAAACACATAATTCGATGAATCCTGAAGGGAAAACATGGAATTATGTGTCGCTGCAGGTGGGGATTTGGCTCAAAGTGTCTTAAGATGCATGAAAAACTTCACACTGAGGTTGTGTTTCTTCATATTGTGCTTAATTCCTTCCAGAAATCCAGTGTTGTCTCTGTGGGAATGAGGTCAGATTAAAGCAGGAAGGGGCCAGTTGGCCACGTGAGGGCCAGTTTGGAGTTAAGGCTTAGAGACAGATCAGTGTCGGAGGATATATAAACCAGCTCAAACAAACAGTCTGTCACAGGAGTTCTGCTCTCAGCTGAATTTCTTACTGCAAGACTGGCAGTGCTCGGAAATACAAATTGCTTCAAGAATTAAGAAGAAGTCAGGACTCAAGGATCTGCACTACAAGCAGGACATCCGCTCTGCATCTTCTTCATTAGTGTTGCGATCTACTCTGCATCAGCAGCCATGGTCCTGGAGGACAACGAGTGTGACTCTGTCTTTGCGCCCCAAATCACAGTGAGTGTCCTATTAGAAAGAGATTAGGTTAATCTTGAGGCTGGAATCACTGTTTCAGCTGTAATCCTTGTGCAAAGTTAAATGACTTTTACCTCGACATCACTGGGTTTCAGTAGTCTGCATTGCTACACTGACACTTCATCTTTTTCTATTCAAAATAGTTTTGTATTTAAAACGATAACGTTAAATGAAATAAATGATATGGATGCAGAGACTGAGGCATGGTTTATACCAAAATGACCTGTTTGATTTTATGCAACATCTGTCCAGTTAAATATACAGTAAGTTTGCACAAAAGGCAAAGAAGTACACAGCACCACCCAGCTCTCTTTCCAAATGTATATCCTCAGCCAGCAGCATGTATCAGTGATCTGAATGTGTGACTGAATCTGTGTGTTTGTTTCAGGAGGAGAACATAGAGACTCAGTATGGAAAGCTCCACTGCACCATGACAGGGACCCCAAGGGCAAACCGCCCTGTCATCCTGACATTTTCTGATGTTGGACTGAACCGTAAGTCCAATCTCTGCGCTGCAAAACAGAACAGTATTTATTATGTTTACATTCTGCACACACTGTAGAAGTGGTGGAAAAAATCAAAGAACAACCTGTAAAACTGAACACACATGTTTTTAAATAGCTTGATTTCCAAGATCTGCATACCACAAGTCAAAAAATGCAATTTCTTACAATATGACTTTGAAGAATCACAGCTTGTTAGTTCATTGTGTTTACTGTTTCTTCTCAACAGCTGTTCGTTTTCATCTCCATTAATCTGAACTCCTCGTGCATTTTGAATAAAGCACTTTCTGCATTTTCTAAACTCTTTCTTTTTTAACTTCACTTGGACAGGATTGCATAAATAGCTGAATTCTTACCTTTTCTCGTTATAGACAAGACCTGTTTTGAGACAATGTTCGAGCACATGGACATGCTGGAAATCATCAAAAATATGCCTGTTTGTCACGTTGAAGCACCGGGACAAAATGAAGGAGCCAAAACTCTGCCTACTGGGTCAGTACACTGTCACCTTTATTGTTCTCAGACTGCAGACTGACTCTTTGTTTCTTTCATGTTGTAATTTTAATTTTTTTATATGTTTGGTTGCTAGTTATAAATGTGCTTGCTGATGTTTATGTTGACTTTTGAACATTTAGGTACACATACCCGTCTATGGACCAGCTGTCTGAAGCGCTGCCCGCTGTCCTCAAACACTTTGGGTAAGACAGAGCTAATCTGATGCTTAAATGCTTTTACAGCTGCCCCTTTAAATTGTAAGGATTTATCTCAATTTTGTCCTTTTGACTCTGTGCCCTGCAGGCTGCGTAGTGTGATTGGACTGGGAGTTGGAGCAGGAGCCTACATCCTGGCTAAATTCGCTGTGAGTCCAAACATTTTTCCTTAAAGAAATGAAAGAAAAAAAGAAAGAAAAAATAATTTGACAGATTGTGGTTGTGGTTCCTCCAAGTGTATGACTGTATATGAGGGGGGTTGACACTGACAAACTGTAGTCTCTGACAAAGGAAACGTGTCGACAAGTGTAAATGAGTTGTTGAAAGTCAGATCACTAACCGGTCTTCTGTGTGTGTTTAGCTTAATCACCCTGATCTGGTCGATGGATTAGTTCTGATTAACATCAACCCCAATCCTGAGGGAATAATGGATAGTGTTGCAAACAAGGTAAGCTACATGCATTGTGTGTTGCTTTCAATCTACACCACACCATTGGCAGATATAGATTTCATTTGAAAGCAGCTGAATGCACATGTGTGTGTTATAGATCACCGAATGGACCCACACTCTGCCAGACACAGTCATCACACACCTGTTTGGAAAGGTAGGTTATCTGGTTTTACTCTTCAGTGATTGGCTGCATTAGTAAAAAAAAAAAATCTTCAGAAATGAGTCTTACATTTGAAATCCAAACATTTCTCCCTAATATTTCAAATTGTTTTTTTCAGGAGGAGATTGAGACCAACCACGACCTCATAGCTACGTACCGTCACTACATCTCAACGACCATGAACCAGTCTAATGTCAGCCAGTTCCTCCGCTCCTACAACAGCCGCGGCGCTCTGGAGGTGGAGAGGCCTGTTCCTGGAGGAAGCATCAACGTCAGGACACTCAAGTTAGTACAACCGTTGACCACATTTTTCACACGCTGTCCTTGTTAAAGTCAAAAGTTAAAATTTCTAAATCTGAACTGTAAAGACAAGTCAGTCTGTTTCTGGTTAAGACATTTGGACTTATTTTACATAAAACAACATTTGATCTGACACGGTAATCCCCAATACCTGTTCAGGATCAATCCTGACCTGCCTGTCTGTCTTCTTAAAGGTGCTCCACTCTGCTGGTTGTAGGAGATAATTCTCCAGCTGTGGAGGCTGTCGTCGAGTGCAACTCTAAACTCAACCCCACCAAGACAACACTGCTCAAGGTAACCGAACCACAGCCTCACCGAAAAGCAAATGAATAAATAAATAATCAGTGATGATTACTGATGTGACTCTAATGTGAGGGACTGGAGCCAACACCTGACCTTTGCACTTTGCTCATCTAGATGGCTGACTGTGGAGGACTCCCTCAGGTGGATCAGCCAGCCAAAGTGATTGAAGCCTTGAAATATTTCATCCAGGGCATGGGATACAGTAAGTCACCATCACTTCACCCTAAAATAGAAGTGTTTAGCACTGAACGTATTTCACCTTAATGTCTGTACAGGGGCCTCATCGACCACTTCTAAATATCACTTTATCCCCTTGTGTTCTAATCACCCGTGTGGGGTTACAGTAATCCACAAGGGTGGTTAGAACACAAGGGGATAAGGCATTTGTTAGGGTGGATCAATATTGGGCCATATCAGTTGCTGATTTGTAAATGTGAAATAAATTAAATAAATTACTAAAACAATAATCTCTTCTCCTCCTCCAGTGTCCAGCGCCAGCATGACCAGACTTCGCTCACGGACGACCTCCAGCTCCAGCATCTCGTCCTTCGATGGCTCTCGGAGCCGTGCACACACCAACGAGTTGCAGCGTGGCCGAACACACTCGCGCACCGAGGAGAAGCGCGGGCGCTCACACACCGACGTCTCCATGGAGAGTGTTTCTAACAGCAACATGGACCATATGATCTCAAAGTCCACTGAAGTGGCATGCTAGAGTGCACTCCGCACCAAACCCCAAGCACTTCTATCCAATCATACCTCATCATATCTATCCAGATAGCTTCTCTCCTCTTTAACGTCTTCATTTCCTTCATTCCCCATGCCCTTTCATCTGCACTATGTCTAGCTGACAGCAAACAGGTCACACCTCCATGTGACTTCTTCGTCCTCTCTGTGTCTCCTTATTCTTTAATCAATGTAAAGACCCTTTCCTGTGTCTTTTCCTTTACATCCAGTCCTTCATCCAACCTCAGCCTCTTTCTGTTTGTATCCTCCTCTCAATTGTTACTGTATGTCTCTACCTCTGTATGTCTTTTCTCCCCATCCCAGTTCACGTCTTTGTCTACTTTCCTTTCTTCCTCTTCTCTCCCCCCTGACAGTAACGTTGTACCAGAGATTTTTTTGCAGGCCTCCTCATTCTCTAATATGCATCATGGTATACGCCACATGAGGATATTGTGAAAGCTGCAATGTATTATTTGAAAACTGAGTCCTGTGATGTGTATTCATGTATAATAAATGTAATTACAGTGCTGCCTGGAGTAAAAACTAGATGTTCATAACTGTAGGAATGTTTATTGATTATATGCAACTGTGACAGCTGCGTGTTATTAACTGCAGGAATGTGTTATGAGCATAGTTAGATCACAAAATATTTTTTAATGCTTTGCGAGTAGCACTGTAAAGAAAAGTTACCATTAACTTCTTGTAAGTATCTCCTGTGCTATCAGTGAATAAATGTTCAATTGTAAATAACCATCCATCTGAGCCTCATTTATTCCAACTACAATTGAAAAACAGAACAAACTCACTTCTCAGACATTAACTGTCATGACCAGAGACCTCACACTTTCATGTCAAGGAACAATCGCAAGCACTTATAAAGTGGGACTCAGATCCTTGACATAAAAACAAAGAAACATAGTTTTGACAAAATATTGCCTTTAGATCCCTGTTGTTCATAGAAACACAATTCAAAAGATCAGGGATAACTTTAAGAAAAGACTCATTTGTCCACCATTACTGCTAAGTTATATCTCTGTATAAGTCATATCAGTATAGAAAGAAAATGGCATCAAAATCTGTTGGGTCCAGGGATTAGGCTAGTGCTATACATGTAGAAAAAAAAAGTTCTTTAAAGCTTTTTGTGGCTACAAATCTCATACATTGCCTCAAATGATTTAATTTTAGTCTAAGGCTAAAAAACAAGCCATAAAAATAAAAAACACGTGGTTGTGTGTACTTTGGAAAAAAGCAAGCTATCTAGACCTTGCCTGACTGCTAACCCAGTTGCTAGAATAAATGTTCACAATGTACGTTTCTGCAAACCATGGACATGTTGAAACTTTACATTTCTAACTGCAAGTTAAATTTTAAATTTTAGATTGTGACAATAATGTTTTAGTGTCTGGTTTGGTTCACCAAAACAAACTGGTAAGGGTAAGAAAAAAGTCCTCTTCTGGCTTAAAATATTGGCTCTGGTTGTCACAAACACGGCAGGAGATGCCCCGACTTGTCATCAAAAATACAAATGTTTTGAAACCAGACTTGAAGGGTTTCCCAGCTTAACATTGGCTGCTACTCGCATAACACACCTATATCTCTGATTGAACTGTTGACAGGTGAGTTGAATTGTGGGTGATGCAGGCACAGGAGTTTGACCAGGAATAAGAAACGATAAAGAGGAAAATTTCCCTGGTTCTTTTGCATCTCTTTTTTTTCAATTTCTTAATTTTCTGTGCAAAGCTAAATACGGCAGAGACATTTGATATAAAAGTTGATACGTAGGTATTGTTTCAAATAGCATTTCTATCAGGAGCAGCAAACAAAACATAAGTGAACTTTTGTACTTTGTTTTTAAAGAAAAAGGGTAATCTAATTGTTGTTACCTCAGTCTTTATTTGCATTACCAAAGGTCAATGATATCCATCAACATTGTTTTTCTCTATTTTCTGTGATTCAATTCACCATTTGCCACCAATAACGGCTGCCACAGCGATAAAACCCCCCTCAGAGCACCATGATGGTGCTGGGGGCCTCATGTGCTGTTCCCTTGCCATCGCAACTGATGATACGTGTATGTTCACAACCAGATTAGATTTTATTGAATCCTCAGTAACACTGTATTCATTAAGTAGTCTCCCGAAGAGATTGTAATTTGTTTAAACGTGCTCTGATGACATTATGGGCTGACACATTTCGTCAGGGATGATGAGACAAAATCCATTATGCACCTCTCCAATCTGTCCACTAGGTGTAGCTCTACATCCTCTGCTGTTGTCTCTCGCTGCGATTTACCAGCAGTCACACACCACTGGATCAGGTTATGTAGCCAAATGACATTCAAAACACACTGTGGTCAATGCAAAGTGCTTGTCTTTACAAAGTGTTTTGAAATCCAGATCATGTCCATTTTTAATGTGACTCTTCTACCACACAGCATCAGGGATCTTTGTCCTTTCACAGAAAGCTGGATTAAAATTCATTGTATAATAGTTTGTTTCAAATCCTGTTTTTTTCCCCCAATCGCCATGCAAACTCATAAAGCATAAGAGATGCAATCATTGTGTTCACAATGTGACTCATTCACGTGTCTGTTGGCTAATTCTGATTCTTCTCAAGTAATTTAAGCAGTCGTCAGTATTTGATCTAATCATGTGCAAAGAGTGTGAAAATGAAAGGCCATGAGAGTAAAACAAGAACTTTGCATTTAAAAACAGGAATAAATCAAAATGACTTCAGCGCTATAAATGTGTTTCCCTCTTTATAAATCTGACAGCTGATTTTTCATTGTTATGTCCGCAATCCTTTTTGTTGAGGAATTTCCAGACGTTAATGTGTGAAATATTGCAATATCTTATATTCTTTGCTTAACAATCTCTGTGGAATTCAAAAGCATTTTTTCTATATTCACAACTTAATCCAACATTATTCAGCTAAGCAATGCGGCAGTGCAATCAGGCACAATGCTGAGCCAGTTGTTTCTCACAAGTTCTGTGGTGGAAATATGTAAATATGTGCGGTGCATCAACCTCTCTACTACTTAAAGCACAGTGGGGTTTTGCTGCATACAAAATCTGTAACTGGCTCAAGGTTACTTTACCTTTCTCCTTCTCTCCCATACCGTTTAATTATACAGGACAGATTCATTTTACATCAAACATAATAGGTTTTTCCCAATAGCTGCCAAGCTGTATGACTGCCAAATGCGGAGTATAATGGTGGCCCAGCGGACATGACGTCATTAGTTTTAATCCACCTAAGTGTAACCCTCCCGCACGACACAATTTGCACAGTAAAAAACATCTTTGAACTGAGTGTGTGTTTGTGTGTGTATGAATATTAGCCACATGCATGAATGTACTGTATGTGTAGGTGGGACTGTGTGTGTGGGCCCATCAGTGGATGGATTGTTTTGGGGTGTTACTGCGAGACAGTGGAGACACACAGATCCAAAACGGCAGTCGGCATTAAAGTCGCGATAATATTTGCTGGGTGTGTGTGTGTATGTGTTCTGGGTGCATATATATTTCAAAGCTTCTTTTGTTTGCCTTACATTATGAATCTGTGATGAATAATGTATGACATAAATCTCTGATGATTTCATTTAAACATGAGACACGACTGTGGGTTCTTAATGTATCATCTGTTTCCTATCATTTCACTGTGCTTTGGTGCACTGGGCTGCATCATAAAAGCACTAAATCCTGCACACTTCCATCCACCCCGGCACACATTCGTGATTTGTCCTACAAGGTGGAAGTGATGGTGGCTGCCCTGCCAGCACAGTGATTACTAGCCCAAACTGGAGAGCAATTTAATTTCTGCTTCACTCCGTAACATATTGCAGAGCAAGATAAAGACTGTTCTGTTCAAAGACATTAGTTCCTGCCCCCCGCTACTTTTATCGTCTTACCTTCAGCAAGGCAGTTTTTATCACTGACTGCAACCCAGTTTATACAGATGTTCATTCAGCGCCATTACCAGTGAGGCAAAAAGCCATTATCGTGTACAAAAACTGCAGTACTCTGACAGTGGTAATGGCAGTTTTACTTTCACACCCTGCAGTTTATTATGAACGGACACGTCTCTGACACCCCTTCCCAACAGACAAACCTCTTAAAAAATAAATATCCAATAAATGTTTACTTCAGAATGTGTTTTTATATAGGGTTTTTGACATCACCGTCATTTTAAGATGAATCTGTTATGTTTACTATATGTGATATACCACATGATATGGTGAAGTACAGTGCTTCTGATATTTTCTCTTATTTGTTTTTTTGTTGTGTTAGCTCATATGGACTGGAACATTTGTTTATGAAATTAGTGGACATTAAACTTCCATTTACATCTAGCTTAAATTCAACTTCAAGATAGATAAGGTGTTCTTATACAACATCAGGAGTGTTATGCTGCTTTTGTATGATTGATTATTTATGGACGATTTATTTAAATTCATTTGCGCATTTAATCATTATGTGAATGCAAAATGTCTCTATGTATGAAAAATGTTTGGATCTCTTGGCCTCCGAAGGCCCAGATTACGTTAGACAAAGGTCTGGAGCCATTTTATGTGTTTTAAATTTCAAAAACAAGTCCCCGTATATGTCATGTCAGTAGGAGATGCTGCACTGCTGATTTGTTGTGAAGCAACAGATATAATTTGTGGACTTTTCGTCCTTCAAAGTTCATGAAAAAATAAATAAATCTCCTGCTTTCATTACATGTCTTTGTCACAAGCAACAACCTTTTATGGATTGCTGCAAAAAATTGTGTATATCAGCTATTTTTTACTCCCTCATATCATTATTCAATGTTTCTATAGGACATATGGCATTTCATACTGTTTTAGTATTTTATGGGTATGGTTTGGTTTAATTTCACGCAACCTCACCCTGACTTGTGGACCTCTAGAACTGATTGAATCGATAGCTATGAGCTCCTAAAAGAAAGTGATGGAGGAATTCTTTTTGCCAAACAATAATTATTTGTACTCTCATAAATGATTCCCTTTTAAACCACCCAAACACTGTCATCATTTTGACCACACACTGTACAGTGAGAGGTAATGAATGTCAGCAAGCTTTACCATCCATCTCCTTGATATCCCCTCATTTTCATCCGCGCCTCATATGACAAGACCTGTGAATATCATGAACCCGGGCTTTTGCATAAGGACAGTCAGGGGACCCTCGCGGTGGACACGTAGGGCCCCTCTCCTCCTGTCAGTTGAGCCCCGCCAGCTGCAGCCATGTTGGAAACGCTCAGGCTCCAGCAGCAGCAGCAGCAGCAGCAGCAGTGCTAACAGCTAGCGTCAGTGGACACCGACTGCCGGGCACGGCGCTGTTGTGGACAAAAACAGACAGGGAGAGGGATTCATAACGGAGGGATACAACCACCAAGCCGGCTCTGATAGCAACAGCTACACAGACGTAAAATTCATACCTGCTTGGCTGAAGAGGTGGCCGGTTACGGGGAGCAGTAGCGGCCGGGCTCCGGGACTAAAGCGGGTGAGTTTTGATCCATCTCGAGGGGGCGGATTAAATGGGAATAGCCCACCGTTAGCCGAGTTAGCTTAGCATTAAAGGGGGGTAACAGACAGACAATGGGGGAAAACGCCAATGCAATACAGGAGGGGGTGTTTTTTATGAGCTGGTTTCACTGTTTAAGGTCAAATATCGTGGGCTGAGCGATGTGAAATGTTGGTCATTTTGACACCGCGGAGTCATTTGTATTCCTCACAGACAGACAGTGGTGCAGTGGCCGAAACCACCCCTCTCTCTGTTTCTCCGGTTAGGTGCAAAGGTCCAAGCCAAGGAGGATATCTGTCATGCAGAGCAGTTAACATGTGGCAAAAAAAACAAACAAAAACCTGTGTTTCGATGAATAACGAGTTGCTCAGACTGAGGTTCATTGTCGCGAGCAGCGGCGTGGAGACAAAAGGCGGCAGTTGTTACTTAAACCTGTCCGTCTCAAGTGTTTTGGGTTGTGCTTGTCAACCACAATACTGTCCACTTATCCTTGTGGTAGGCCGAGTGAAAATGTGTTAATATTTGAGCCAGGAGAGTAAATCATTCCTCCACAATGCCTGGAGGGATTACACTAATATTTAAGGTGTAATGCTACAATTTATTGAACTCAACAACAGGGTGCGCAGCCTGGTGCCCAGCAGCCTTTGGATGTGATTAGTCAGTCTTTTCTTTCTTGGTTCAGGGACTCAAAGCTGCCCTGTCACGTCTCGCACAGATTTTCTGTTTTCCTGCCCCTTTACCCATCTTGTTTCCTGCTTTTATGTGGCTGTCACCCCTGATCACATCCCCGCAAAACACCCCTCAGCAGCCAAATCTGGAGGCTCAGGACCCCAAAGTGTATCCTCGAATATTTCCTCATGCTTGTTGACTAAAAACAATGTTTAATAATGAATGACATCCAGCTGAGGCAATATTTTTAGCCTTTTACGCTCAGATAAAAGCTTGGCAAGGCTGGTAACTGCTCACTTACCAGGAAATAAACTCAGAATATGATTTAATTTTTACAAACGATAGAGCACGTGCTTCTGGCTTTCCGTTTTCACTATTAATCTGTAGCTATTTTAGTCTGTAAAAAAACAGTTGTTAAAAGTGCGCATCTCATCTCCAGATTGATTCCTTTGTCCAAAATCTGAAAGGTCTTCATAAATGACAAAGAAAAGCAGCAAGCTACAAACAGTTTTTCTCGCAAATGAACAATCAACCAATCGTTGCAGCTCTAGATATGACCACATTTCAGTGAGTCAATTAAACGAGAAATTTCACATCCTGTAATTTTTCTGAAGTGACTTCCCTTCTAGTGAATGACCAAACACTATAGTGTAGGTGTTGTTGAAATTCTAGTTAATGTTTACTAGACTGTTTGTCCACAGTGCGATTGATGGGATTTATTCCGTGGTCACCCATAGGTCTGTGGTCAGATAAATAAAAACCTGACATCTGCATTTCAGTCATTTTTTGTGCCATCTGTCTTAACATGTGTGATTATTGTGTGAATAGGACAAATCTTTCTCGCTGGACATGCAAATCGTCATTTTTTTATTCTCTAGTTATTCATACAAAAGATGAATAGAGGGGCATGCACTCCGTTGCGGCTTTGTTTCTCTTCTGCCTGTCTGCTCTCTTTGCCTCCTCTCCCCATTACCTCCACTAATCTGACAAGGCAGGGATGGAGAAAAGCAGCATTGATGATGTTGGATCGATCTTTACACCTGTCTGTTTTCAGCCAGGAAAAAGATAAAGGCTAGGGAGAAAGAGAAGTAGTGGCAAGGCGAGTAGAAATGAGGGAAGGAGACAGCTGTTTAGAAATGAAACTCAGCCCCCAGGTGTGTCAGTCCGAAACAATCAGTGGGCGGGTGTTCTCCCTCTCCTATAAGTGACAGCATACAGTGCAACAAGGAAGTGGAGAGACAGAGCAGGAGCACACACAGGCGTATGTGATTTAGCAGAGGTTCAGTCCTCTGTCTGCCGACTGCCAGCATGCAGTTCTGGGATTTCCTGGGCTGCACCAATGGAGGTATGGACGTGTATAGTCATACTGATGGCTTGGGGAAGTGTGTTCGGCTGTGATTGGACTGGGTGTGCGGGTGCTCTGTGCTAGGCAGGTAGAAAGGGTCTGGCAGGCTGAGGGCTGGAAAGGAATTTGCGCCGCTCACCGCTGTGCAAGCAGTTGCATGTGAAAACCTCACAGACAGGTAGAGTGTGGAGCACAAACAAAGACAACGAAGCCTCTGATACAGTGTCAGACTGCTCCGTTTTCCTTTGATAAACCTGGTTGGCTGCTTCTGACGGATCTCACAGATTTGACAAGTGAATAAATTGGCACAAATTATGTGGCTGTGTCGCCCTGGATGCTGGATTTGGTTTGCTAGGTTTGCCTCTTACATGTGCTGTCCTGTCCATATGAAGTACTTATGTTGTTGGCTTATTTACCTGCGGTTTTAGGTTTTGTTTTATGATCGGTTAGCAATTTTAAAATCCCATATACCTGAAAAACTATAACTGTTTAATAAACACTGCTACCACTACACAGTTATTACTGTTGCTCCAGCTGTTTCTGTCATCACTATTGTTTTTGTGAATATCGCTACCACTGAAACTACAGTTCCCAAAAAGTGCAGTTACTTCTCGATCGTAAACCGTGAATATGGGTAGTGAACAAACAAAACATCAGAGGATGACATTTTGGGTTTTGGGCACACACTAGTCAAAATTTTTCACCGTTGTCTTACATTTTATCAACCAACTCATTGAATCAGAAAAAATAATGAGTAGGTTAATGTACAGTGAAAATAGTCATTAGCTGCAGCCCTGAAGATGAGTTTTTAATATTAAACCCTCACAGCTGTCTCTCATAGTTTTTTGTGACTTGGTCAGTTTTTCTTTAAAGTCATATCGTGTGTCTGAACCTTCATTCAATCAAGCTAAAGAAGTTTCATAAACTTACTCTATAACCTAACTCTTGTGTGTTGCTCACATCTGATATTTTTTTCACATCGTTCACTGCACAGAGAAACTGCAAGGAATCCGATCTTCCTGAGTCTTTCGGGGCAGCCACGTCTGGTCAGACCTGTACCACAGAGTTAAACATTAGATTTCTGTGCCTGTAAAAATGCAGCTAAACAACCAAAGGCCACCACTGCGATCAAATGTCGCTGTTCTTGTCCACAGGGTTTAACGTAGGTGCGCAACTGACAGCCGTGTGCGGAGGGGGGTTTGTGAACAAGTCAAAAAACAAACAAGAAACATCTGGCAATTGATATTTCAGAGGAAGTGTAAGACATTTTGTAAAGCAAATGGAGCTTGTTATTTGTTACTTAACAAATCGACATGTCACTATGATGGTCCTCAGACCTCTAGACATAAATGTATTGTGTGTTTGTATCTGCATCATAGGTTAGTAAACAAAGACACACATGCCCTTGTAATCTATAAAGGATGACTGTAAAACTCTGCTTTATAATGTCAGCTAAGTTGTGTTGTCTCGTGTCCTGCCTCAGTTGTGGTTACTTTGTTGTGCTGTATTGAATTCCAGCACAGCTCTACCTCCAACACCCATCCTGTGCCCCAGGCCATGTTTTCTGCTATTGCGCTAATTGGTATAGCTAAGATACCTGATAGGTTGTGTCATATTCTTTCCACTCACATAGAAGAATATAGATTCACCTAATCCGTAAGTGAGTGTCTGAGCTGTGTAATACAGTTATATTTGCACTTTAGCAATTTAGCTAACGCAGCCATCCATTAAATTTCACTGGAACGATTTGCTGTCAGACTACATAAAAAAAGTTAGATCTTGAGCTCATTTCTACCTGTTTACTCCCTGTTTGTTGAGTCTAATGCCGTCATGTTCACAACACCTGTGAAATGACTGGAAACATGTGCTCCTGTTGTGTAATCATCAGTCTTCCCCTATTTGCATCCATTGCTCACTGTTTTGCTTAACTTATTCCATGTGGTCAGCACTCAGTCAAATACTTTGACAGTGAATAAGCTTGTAGTGCACCTCATCAGGATGTAAAGTTGCTGTTTAGATTTTTATTTATTTCAAGATTTATCGATAAATTAATAGGTTGTTATTCCAAACAAGTTAGTGTGACTTACTTTACAGTCCCTGTATCCGTCTTCACCTTTAGCCTGAAAATTGGAGAAATATACAGCACAGCAGATAATAACAGAAAGTCAAACTGAGCAAATTATCATTGGAGAAATCTCGTACCATGCTTCAAAGTAGTTGCTCAATCCTGTTTCGCATTTACAATGATCTGCAATCTTTACCTTCTATTTTACATGACTTTTTTCTGTTGATTTGCATCAATAGCTGTGACTAGAGGAGCAGCCAAAGGGGTGAAGTTTATATTTAGTTTATATAAGTAAACTATAACTATAAGTAACTATAAGTTTTATATTTACAGTACGGATAAACATGAGCAGGACTGGATTCATTTTAAAATTTGACTAATGTTTCCATTTATCAGGTTGTTTAAATATGTTGCACCTCAAGTATTGTCAAAGTAGGAACAGATACATTAATCAATGCCTGGACAGCTCTGGCTGATGCTTTATGCATCTTACAGCACACACATTTTCTAATAGTTCATTTAAAAACAGCAAAGCAAGCATACAGCTAAATCCCAAACACCATTTGGTGTCTGACAGCAAAACCTTTTATTCTCAGTTCTCAGAATTTAGGGATGTGAAGCTTCCACGGCACCCTGGAGATGCGGTGGATCAATGTATTTGTGGATGTCAGAGCGTTTACTTTGGTGCAGTGGTACTGCACACTGAGGTAGAGCTGTAAAACAGCTTGTAAAAACAGCTTGTTTGTGTAAAGATCGTCAAACTATAAATCTGTGAACTCAGGTAAAAACAGCGAGAGTTGGAGCAGAAAGGGCAGAAAGGGAGGATCTGAGTGTGCTCGCTGCAGTCCCTCCTTGTAAAACTGTTGACTTGACTGTTGATAGAGCCAAGAACACTGACTGTTCTAATCCAGTCAAAAATGTATGATTGTGTTGTTCTCTCACATCACTGATTTGATCCACTTGTTAAATAGATAAACATCTCTTAAACATTATTTCAAGTAAAGGCAGTTTTATTTATATAGCCTGAAATCAAATACCACAATTCATCAGGGGGTTTTACAATATTTACAGTGCACATCACCCTCTGTTGGATGGAAAAGAGCAGAAAGACAGACAATAAATGCACATAACATGCCAAAAAAAAAACCAGAATATACAAATGACAAAAGCATAATTTCTGATACAGGCTGCAAATGTGTCAAGAATGTGGATTCAGATAGAAAAAACAATCTGGCTGGAATCCAGTCCCATGTTTAGTATATAGTATATAAGTTTAGTATATAATGAATCCCTGTTGAAACTTTAAACTCTACAAAGCTCTTTTGTATTTAAAGAGCGATTTAGAAATCTTCAGATAATGATTTAGAGACGAAGTAATCTTTTTGAAAAAGCTTGGGCCGTACAATAGATTTGTGGATGTCAATGTAAATTTTTGTTCTGAAATCAACTTGTTTAGTTTAAAGGGGCTCTGTGGAGCTTCTGTGTTGAGCTGGAAGCAAATATTAACTACCATTGCTCTCTGTTATTGGAGCAGAGAGAGGCACTGAGATGAGGCACTTGAAACTGTGCATAAAGTCACATCCTTTGGAATGTCACAGAAGAGTCCTGCCCTAAGACATCAACAGTCCAGCGACATTAAACAATTTAAGCAAACTGTCCACTGCCTTGTAAGCAACTGAGAAAGATGGGAAGGGGTCTTTTTCACATCACATTAAAGTCCTCTCACATATGGCCAATAAAAAGTATAAGTATGTGGAAATTGCTACAGATTGTGATGTAGTGCTCCCTTTGATTAATTCATTGATTGCACACTGTTCACTGCCGGACTCTTTGGATTGATATGGGTGCACTGGAAAAGAGTAGTTCAAGCATCATTGGCACACAGTCTAACAAATTGAGCATGCAACTTCACCTAATTGTGTGTGTGTATACAAGCAAATTAACCTACAGGATCTCCTCTCCTGGGTAATGTACTGTAGCTCGACTAAGTAGGTTATTAAAGCAGGTGATTAATATTCATATGGAACTGTTTTAGTGACGTCAGCAGCACACATAAACACTTCTGCCTAATACAGATGTGAAGAAGGGCACTGGTGTAAACGAGACCTTTCTCTGTCTTACTTGCCTGCCTCTGCAGCAGTCCCGATACTACAGTAATGTTTTTATAGCTGACAGCTACCTGATTAAAGCTGTAGCTGCTACTGTGGTGACTTAATTCTACTCTCTGATGTCGCTCTCAGTCCTGCTCCACTTTGCTATGCTGTTCTCTCTTCTGACAGGCTTGTCGGTGCAGAGGAGCTGCGAAAGGCTGTTGTTGTTTTCTTGATGAGAATGGAGTTGTGCAATGCCCTTAGCGTGGTGTCAACTGTAGCGTAGCCTCTGTGGTTTGCAGCCAGAGGCAATAGTTTTCTACTCTGAGTGGGAGCGCAGAATAAAAAGGCTGAGCGCGCGAGGGGGGAAATGCGAAAGAGTAGGAGGGAGAAGCTCCGAAGAGTGTTTATGCAAGTGAAACATGTTATAAGCGGTCCTCGTGACAGATGCTTCAGTACTGTTTTAATAACAGGCTCCAGTTCTGGGTCATTATGTGTGGATGTGAAAGATTAAAGTTGTGTTCAAAGCTAGGTCATCTCAGGTGACATTGAGAGAACAGCTCTCCCCAGAGTTTTGTTAAAGCAGAAAACAAAATGTGTATGTTGGTGTTGTGCATGCATGTACATCTCTTGAATACACTGCATATTGTAGATGTATAATCTAAAGGCAGCTGTGTTCAGTGAATGTGTGGGTAACTTTCAGTGGAAATTGTCCCTCTGATTTCTATTTGTAGGTATACTTTTAACACCAAGACACATTTCAATACATGCTTAAGCCTTCTATAATGCACTGCCAGTCCTGGCTCGAAATTGCGTAGCGTATGTGTGTGTAAAATTCACTTGTGATGAATGTAACATTTAAGGCACCGAGTGAGAGAGAGGGGACTAATGCCAGGGTTGGTGTTGTGTTGCTTTTGTTAATAGCATCCTTCTTGTAGCCAACGTTTTGGACACAACTCTGCCAGGAACAAATGGGATTATGTGATTAGAAGAAATTATGTGAAGTGGCAGAACACACACTGAGCAGCAGTGAATCCAACCAAGTAAAATGTGTCAAAGTAGCAACCAAAATGTTATAACTAGACATCATATGTGTGTCTGCATTGGAAAAGTAAGTAGAATTTTTAAACTAGTATCAATATTGATGCAAATTGGACTTTTTTTATTATCTCTGCCAAAGGAGTTATGTTTTCCCCCAGTGCATTTTTGTGTCAATCCTCTTCATTGGTTGGTTGGTTTGTCAGCAGGATTACACAAAAACTGCTGAACGGATTTCCAGGAAATTTGGAAGGCGGATGGGTCTTAACTTTCGGGGAAAGATCGGGGACAGATCCTGGAATTCTTTCACACTTTCTTTGACATTGCAAGATAGGGCATTTTTCGGCATTTTCTTTAATTTCTTAGGAAATAATGCATTGATCTTGATGAAAAAATCAGGCTTATTTAGGTGGCAGATATCTATGAGTGAGTACAAATGAGGACTGTGGGCCTTGATGGAGATATGTGCTCTACAGAGTGCCATTTTAGCTAATTTATTTGTTTTGCAGTAAAACAGCAGCAGGAAGACAACAACAAAAGAGAGCAAATTGTGAGGGTTAGATTTAGAACATTTCCTGAAGCTTATCAACTGAATCTCACCTCAGGCTACATAAAACAGCAAAAACACTGCTCAGAATTGGTATGTTGTTAGGAATGGTAGCTTTTCAAGTGTCAATTTTGGTGATGTCTCTGTGTGTTTATTGCTATACTATCTAATTTCTTACATATTATGTGTAAGAAGAGCATTGGTATATAGCACATGATATGAAGTAGTAGTAGGCTGTGTGAAATCGGGACACACTTTACATATAAAGTAAAACAAAGCCTTGGCGTACTTACTGGCACCACAGTCCAGCTTTGTGTCTGTTGCTTAGTAACAGATGCCAGCGTAGCTTCAGAGTGTTTTATCATATTGTTAATTTTGGTGACATTTCTTCATGAGCGTGTTGTAAAGAGTGAGTGAAAAGACGGGACAGAGGAGTGATGAGGTTATGAGACAGATGTGAGAGTTTTTCTGAGGACAGTGGGTGAAGTTATTACAGCATGACAGAGCAGATGTATTCTGCCAAGTCATGATTCTCGCCTCGCTTCGACTGTCTGGAATGTAGCTCATATTAAATCCTCCGGATTCGTGAGAGCTGCTGCACAGTCACCCGTAGGTCTGTGCTGACACGTAAAGCAGTGGACGTGCTTAGCATGATTAGGTATTGACTCTTGTCGGTCAAATAAACTAAGCATTGTAATCAGTTGTATTGGACAGTACAGAAAATCAAAGTCCACTTTGATGTGTTGGTGAGTTGTAGAGCTCAAAGGATATGATGTAATTTGTGGTCTTTCTGTTAATTTTCTAATTATGTCAGGAATTTGCTGTGTGCTTTCAGTCAATGGCTACATTTCTCAATAATCCTCTGACTTGATTCCTTCTCTGTTTGCCTCAGCTGTCTTATTGTTAGGCACCTCACGATGTGATTCGATCCCTATTCACTAGGCTTAGATGTGATGCATTATCTTACGTTTATGTTACTCTGTCCGATTGGTTCAGCCGTAAGGAACATACATCCAAGCAAAGAAACGGGTTTCAAATTTCCAATTATGTACTTTTCTGCCTTGAGACACAATCTCTTCAAGAGAGAATTACAGTGCATCTAAGAACTCTACTTGTCATATTTATTTAGTTTTCCTCTCAGCCTTTTTTGATACTACACCTCTTTATGTATTCTTATTTCTTTTCTTTCCTTGGGCTTCTTTTTCTCACCTATTCTGTTGTGTTGAAAAGTGATAAGGAGAAGTTGAATGAAATTGAACTTACAGAATGCACTATATGAGAAGCAGTAGCTGATAACACACATAAAAATCTATTGAGTGTGTAATACTTTAAATGAGTACAATCAGTTGCGTGGACAATTACCTGCTCAATGTGTTGGAAATTTTTTGGCCAAAACCAGGAAGAAACACCATATCCTCATACTTTTGGCCATGGTAACTCTGCTAAAACAGCTGCTGCCATTGTTTACATCAGATAACTGTGTATGTGGTACAGTGACTTTGATACATGACTGAATCCTTTTTTCTTTTCCCCCTCATTTTTTCTGTTGCAGATATTTCCAGAATATCATACTACGCTGGTGAGTAAAACATTTTTAAATACTGGCAAGAACCTTTGAAGGAACTTCAAACTAATGGTAGAAATACTAAATATTCACCACTTCATTAAAACTAGTCAACAATTCACATCACTTTATTTGTGTGTGCAGTGTGTTTGAAATCTTATATTGAACGGCACTGTGAACATTTCCCTGTTTAGTTTGATTTTTCAAGATAATTAAGAGAGATTCACCTATCTATTTTATTTTCTAATGTAGAATTCATATGTGGAGCTAAGAACTTTTCATTAGTAATAATGTTATATTTCTTGACCTAAACTTTGGTTCCAGTCTCCAGTGGGAGACGTGTTTCCAAAGTTTTGGTAGGGGTTAGCTGACACTTACAATGACGTGACATTTCTGAACCTTTTTTCTTTGGTGGAAAGTAGCAGCAGCATGGCACACAATATACAGGCTGCTGTTACTTTCCCCTAAAAAAGGTCAGAAATGTCACCTGTAAACTGAAATTTGGTGCCCAACAACAACCTTGGCAATACTCTTATTCTCAGCACTGTTAATTAGGGTCAGAAGTTCATTTTTAGTGGAGAGTATGTTGAACATAATACAGCTGCTGCTGTTAAGGTAAATTTAACCATTTGAAATGATGTTACAATACAAAACAGAAAAGAAGACAGTCCCGGAGTCATGGCTCGAAATGTGTCTGAGGCATTACTGTACCACATGTGGTTTAAAATGAAGCAAAATCAAGGCTAAGGCTAAATAACTTAAAAACAATTTTTACATGAGGATGCAAAAAAGAGTGATGCCTGGTATATTAGTGCTGGGCCCTGTTTATGACACAGTTAAAGTAATTTGATCATTGTTTATTTTTAAAACAGTTCATTGTGTTTGTATTGTGCAGTACCCTGGCTTTTAAAAACATGTTACTTGAGCGACTAGTAAACAACAGCATCGAATGTTTCAGCAAGTACCCCAAATAGACATATACTGTAACCATGGCAACCTTAACATTGCCAGGTAACATTACATACATTATGTTACATGAATGTGCTTATCAGCAGTGATTTGTAATGCTTTGACAAATAACTTGTAAGACTTGTTGCTCTTGTTTTAATGTGCTGTTTTGTTGTACATCTGCTATTCTCTACATCAGATTGTGTCACAAAATAATCACAATATGAGTGTTGTCTGTGTTTTGCCGCTGGAGGCTTAGCTAGAGAGAATCACGACCATCTTGTCCTTTGGCACATCCGCGGTATTGAATGTCAGAGTGCTTTATTGCCACTGAGGAGCTGCCATGCTGCAGGAGCAGGTGAAATATGTTTGGGGAGGAGGAGTGAGGACAGAGGGCAGTAGAGACCAGCTGAGGGCAGACAGACAGGCGAACGAGGGTGGCGGATAACAAAAAGAAACAGAGGGAAACAAGTGTTGTAATGGGTCAAAGAGTGGAATGTATGTTTTCTGTAGCTAAGCTCTAATCCGAGTAAAACTATGCGTGTGTGTGTGTGTTTGTGTGTTTGGTTTGCCTGTTTACGAGTGCCTGTTTTCTAAAGTTGGAGTGTTGATTAAGATTGTGGTCTTATTACCATATTTATGAGTACTGCCCAATCAGCTTGCCTACTTTCCACTGCATCAAGTCGCAATTACAATATTTCTATCCCTCTTTCTTCCTTCCTCTTGCCTCTCTCCTTCTCTGCCCTACACACACACACACATACACACACACACACACACACGCACGCCCTTCTTCCCTCTCCACTCTGGTTATGCCTGGTAGTGAGCGAAGCAGCTTTTTCGCAGCGTGGTCACAGCAGCCTATACAAAAACACAGCAGAAAAACACTTACACACGCACACCTACTGCCATAGTTTTGCACACACACTTCTTTTGCTTTTGCTTTGCTGACACTTACACACACTTTCCCACACATATGCACGCATGCCACACTTCTAAGCCTCATGCACTCTTGTATACGTTCACCCGCTCTCTGGCTTCCACACATACACTCTCACTCCTCAGTCTCTTTGGTGCACTCATTTCGACTGCTCAAGGGTTGCACTGGATGTACAGTGTGTGTGCGTGTATGTTGGGAATGGTTTTGTGGTCTAGTTGCTCCTCTGCTGCTCCAGAGGAAAGCCTTCAGAAGCCAGACTGAACGACACACAGCTGACTGACTTCGAAACAGATTTACTGCATCGATTTACCTTCAACCCACTCCTGCAATGTGATTTTCTCTTCATAGTCCGACTTTCAACCTGTCCTGCCTGGCTTCAGATCGCATTTTTTTTTGTTAGTTGGTGACTTTTGCTCCACCTTTCCCTTCAGGTCTCTGTCGCTTTATGTATCGCTTTGACATCAGACACCTGCTTTGACCTGGTTAACTCCTGCAGGCTCCGAATATTGTGGGACAGCTTTGGAGGATGCGAGGCTCAGCTTCTCTCTGGGGTTTCTCTGCTTTCTCTTCTCATCCCACTCTCTTTATTTCTTTATATTTCTTATTTCTAATCAATAATTTTCTTTGATCATTTGGGTCTTATTCAGCTCTTCCTGTCTTGTCTTTCTTCTTCTGTCGTTATCCTTATTTCCCTGTCTTGCTCTGCCTTTTCCCTCCTGCGTCGGTCACCTCTCCCTCACTATGCTCCATTTTTCTGCGTTCCGCTTTGCCCTACATTTTCGTCGCTTTCTTCGCTGACGCCGGTTTCCCTTTTTTTCTTGCGATCTCCTTTTGGACAACATTGTTGGATTTACAGAACAAAACTACCACCTTTCTTGGAAAATGACACTCTGATGTAATTATCCGAAGGCTTACTTTCCTGCGAGGGATGTCGGTGTTGTTTTGTAACCTGGATATTTGACATGCAGTGCTGTAACCCTGTGACTTAAGATTTATGGCTGCAGGGAAGCCACCCTTCTTTGAATTTCTCATCAAGGATTGATTAATTGGATCAGCAGTTCCGCACCGGAGGACTGATGGGATATTTTGCAAGGATTTATTGGACTGCAGGATGGCCTCATGGGTAAAGAAATCATCCTCCATCCAAAGAAGTCGGGCTTGATAGTCTGTTTTGGGAAACTTACACCCTGCTGAAGTATCTTTGAGCTACTTAGTGAATCCTCTCCACCTACCAGGGGCAAACAATGCATTTCCTTACAAGGATTGTTTCAAACTGCACAATGGTCAATGTATTTTGCTGGGTTAAAGGTCATGGTCTGTATTGGGTGGATTGATTACTAAAACCAGGATCCCAATCTACTCCCTAAAGTCCTGCAGTAATATGAAGCTTTAGGAGAGTGACTCACAGTATTGTGATCTTTGATTTCTGTACTGTAAGATACTGTAATTATAGTTGTTATCATCTTTCACTTGTTTCATGTGAAGGTCTGTCTATCTGATAAACTTTGGCATTGACAGATTCTGCATGCTGGGTTATTGTGGATGTGAGAAACCATAGCTTTTTATTTAAAGGTGAAAACATTTGAAGCATCTATCTGCCGGACCCTGGTGATAGATTGCGAGTGCAGTGGCCACAGACTGGTATATTCTCTACCTCCTGCAAGGATACTTGCCATGTCATCAGATTTTACAGTACAAAGGATATTTGACATCCTCTGTTTCCTCTTACTGGGCTCTTTGCTTTACTGGAGTTACTTACTACCCTGGGACACTAGCTTTGATTGATTTTTTCTATTGTGTTTCCTGTAGCTATCTGCGGGGCAGCTAAAAGTTGCACAATGGATATTAAATCCCCTCTAAGCAATGACAGCCCAGTTATCAGCAGAGAAAGTCTCAATTGTTAACTCTTTTGAAGACATTTTTCAGTATCTTTATCTGCCCTTTTTTGGCGTATTCAAATTTATGGACTTGGAAGTTTTCACAGTAGTGAAAATCCAGGTGAAGAGTTGGTCCCAGCGTTAGACTCTATGCTGTTTTTGGGGCCCATCAGTTTTGTCTGGACACTGTGGCCAGACCTTGAACAGCCTCAGCTACAGAACAAATGGAGAACAGCGGCTGCATCCCACTCTGCTGGAGCAAGGGGGCCTGCATCTACGCACAGCACCCCCTACCAAGTATGTACTAATAATAGGTGTATCAATAGCAACATATATACAAACTGAACGCAAACCTCTGTCCTAGTAAGAACAAAATGTAGGCTATGTGCCTTTCCTAATATCAGTGCTGAACATAACTGAAGCCTTATGATTCACAGCTAGATAGTTTTATATCAATGTTAATGTGTGTATATATATATATATATATATATATATATATATATATATATATATATATATATATATATATATATATATAGATTATATAATATAATATAAGGTGTTAGACAGATTTGTGTAATTCATATCACTCTAGGCTTCAGAAGTTTTGATCGTAACTTTATGTGTTACAAGACATCTAAATACTGTCGTCTCTGTGAGCACTTCGTAACTGAAGAAAAAAGCGGCCAAGTCACAGACGTGCTGCATGACAAGCTGTCCATCTCAAGAATGAAGCATTATTTTACAGCCCTTGAATTGATTTGATAGGGCGGTGTGAATGTGAATCTTTTGCTTTGGTTCAAGCTTTTGTCTGAAAAATGAAAAACAGCCATGGTTGTGATTTGTTATCAGTTCATTTGGGTTACACTTGTACTGAGCTGTAATTAGGTTGGCGAATACGAGCGTGTGGGGAGATGGTGGTTATGATGTACAATAGTAGCTCTCTGTCACTGGAACAACTCATAACACGAAGATGCTCTCAGTGCTCAGTTGTTGTTTGTCGGCATGCCATAAAACATTCAGCCGCTCAAAAACATTTTATTTATATGGAAATGACATTTAGACCCCTATTGAACAGTCACATATGTATTTACAGTATATAGATATGCAACCAATGGTTAGACTTGGAGCTTTATCTTCTCCGTCCCTTGGTATAGATAATGCGCATCCTTGGCAGAAGATGGAAGAGAGGGTGTAGTAGTGTGGGGGAGGGGGAGGGAAAAGGAAATTGTTTGAGGATGTGAGAAAGATGAGAGCAGGGAGGAAGAGCGGAGGTTCAATAGGACAGTTGGATCAAATGGAGATGCAAAGGCAGGAACTAAAAGGCCTGTGAGCATGTGAAATGAGCGACAGGGGGAGATTAAGAGGGGCGGGGTGGGGGAGCTGTAGATGAAGGGGGAAAGGATGGAGAAAGAAGGATACAAGAGTTGGCCGAAAAGCAAATGAGGAGATGAAGGCGTTTGACCGAAAGAGATGAAGACAGGGATAAAAGTGAAGGATGAACAAGTAAGGAAAATGGAAAGAGAAAGGGATGGTAAAAAAGACACGGAGGCCGAGGCTCCCTCAGGATCGTGCTAACCACAGTAACCCAGATACCAGTTAAACGAAGAGATAAACCGTCATTCTGCTGCTGCTGCTGCGGGACGGAGCTCAACTCCAGCCTACTGTGGTTTAGCAGACTGAGTGTCAGTCAGTGGAGCCCCACTGTGAGAGGGGGTGGTCGGCCTGGCAGCCGCCTGCTCCCCTCTTGGCTGCCTGCATGGCCTAGTTGATTTGATTCCTCTCCTTTTATCTGTGTGTGTGTGTGTGTGTGTGTGTGTGTGTGTGTGTGTGTGTGTGTGTGTGTGTGTGTGTGTGTGTGTGTGTGTGTGTGTGTGTGTGTGTGTGTTCATTTATGTACTATGAGATGCATATTTGGTTGTGGCCCAAATTTGATTTGTAAGCTGTTTTGTCAGGTAACTAAAGGAAAGCCTTTTATCACATAAAAGCTTTCATGGCTTAATAAAAGGAATGGAATATCATATATGTAACTTTGTATAGACCAGGCCACTAATCCACTGATCAAGAGTCATGTCAGCCACATACAGTGACCTATTTTGATAAATGCTTTGGAAAAACAACCTTTCTCCACTTGTGTTTTGTAAGCTTATTTACAGCATAAAGTAGCTGTATGTATGCACCAAAGGAAAAATAGGTGTGTCTACTTCTCTAATAGGATTTCGTAGAGCTGTATGTAGTATTTAGGTTAAAGTTAAGGGTGTGTGAATTTGTGTCAGTGTATGCAGTGGCATATTTTAGTGCTTAATATCTAATCTGATTAGTGAGTGACTAAGTGAGTGCAGCAGCAGCAGCAGATGGCCGTGGTTTGTGACTCTATAGCTCCTCTGGTGCAACTGCTTCTATTTAAAAAACAAGTTGCAGTCAAAATAATGTCCCCAATACATTTTTTATTTCGCCCCTCTGAGACGAGGCATGAAGGCTGGATGTAAAGTAAGAGAGGAGCTGTTCTTACAACTGAAGGTATGCTGTGCACTGTACCACAACCCGTGTACATTCTGGGCAGGGGTTTCCACAGAGCATAGTTTTGTTTCTTTAGTTACAACAGACACTGGTGTACTACAAAAATAAATGCTCAGACTGAGGCCACACATTTGTATACAGTGTGGTCAATTTTTTATCTTACAAAAAATGCTAAATATTCTGATGTGATTTCTCCAAACTCCACCTTTCTTTGCATCTGCCCTCAATTAGTATATTGAAATGACATGAAAGCAGAGTCTGAACATAATGTATCTGAATAACAATAGAGTGTAAAATATGTAGTGTTTCATTTTTCAAACCTTCTCTCCTTTCAAATGCAGCACTGATCTCAATTAAGATGGTTCACAAGTTTGGTCTGGAAGTTTAATTATTCCCAGCAACTACACAGATCCAATATGTCTCCTCCTGGTTCAGCTTTAAAGCTCTGCAGCCATCACTGCAAACCTCACTTATTTTTATTTTGAACAATATAATATTACAGGTTGTAGCTTTACTGTCTTCATTACGCTGAAAGTTTCCATTAAATAGACTGTGGTTACCAGCAGGGCATCTGGGATTGTTATAATGAGATCATATAGTGGAATTACAGCAGCAGTATACTCTTTTGGGATTGTAATAAGCCCCCTAATAATCTAGCAGTATCATAGCCACAGTGGTATCATTTTAATTGGATGATGATAGTAATACTGTATGAGGGACATTTGTAATCTGATCTTCACTGATCTGTTGTATTAAAGGCTGTTGAGTATGTGGCCATGGCTGTGACCGTTTTACACTTACCTCTACTCGTCACACCTATAGGAAGTGCTTACTATTATAATACTATAGTATTACAGTAAAAGCAGTAAAAGTACACAATTCTTCATCTTTTGAACCAAAAAATGTATATGTCAACCTGTCAAAATGTTTTCAGAATGCACGTTTTAATTTTAGCTAATCACCAGTTAATCTGATTTTTGCAGTTTATTAAAATTAAATGGGCTGTTTAACAGAATACCTGAGTCTGTACACTAAAAAAGGCATTGAAAACTTACTAACTGAAAATTTAGATACTTGGATACACAAAAACTTTTCTTGGCTGGGAAATATTTTCTGATTTCTAGTCCTTTTTTTCACGCTCTGAAAAAGACAAAAACAAGTCAGTGTTTGAATCTAGCAAGGATCTTCGTAGGTACTTGAGACCAAACAGATGTTCTAAAGGATAAAATATCTGATTTACAAACCTATTTAATAATAGATCTACAAAGCAGTTTAAGGATGCACGGATTACATAGGTGGCTGATGTTTATCTGTTATGTTGTGTCAGTTTGTCATGAGCTTCTGGCTCATGAAATCCCAGCAACCAGTTTCTAATGCTATGAAAACACTAAAAAGTCTTCCCATACTGTAGGTAGTTATATAACATGCAAAACAGGCTTTTAAAGTAGCTATTTTTTTAAGGACATTGATATGATTGGATTTTTTCCTCCCATAAAGTAAAACTAATGTGTAAAAAAATAGTGTAAATGGGCAACTGAGCTTATAACAGTTACAACAGTTTTTTATTAGGTGACAAATATTTTGTTTCTCTGGTACAAAAGGGGTATGAATTTACTACAGAAGAACACCGGCATCAGATATCAGCCAAATCATTCTGCCCAGAATTTCACATTTTTTGTGTCCCTAATACATATATCTCAATTGGAAATGAAGGAAAATAGCAAAAGCAGATGAAATATATCATTCAAAAATGTACTCATGATACAGGTGTTTATTCATACCATGAAAAGTTTAGTAAGTAGATATGAAGCTTTCAAGTCATTAATTCACTACAGTAAAGACTCCAAAAGAAAATGTATGTATGTGACTTTTACACATGCCCAGAGTTTTACACACACACACACGCACACACACACACACACACACACACACACACACACACACACACACACACACACACACACACACACACACACACACACACACACACACACACACACACACACTATTGATACAGCAAGTTCTTGAAAGAGAGTGCTGAGTCAAGTCATCAGATACATAATGTCCTCCCTTGCACCTCTGTTGCAGTCATTGTGCAGATTCACTCGCGCACATAGCCGTGTGAAGAAGTCTTTGAAGGTAACTGTAGGTCAAGCCATTGAAAGTGCTGAGACACCTTTCCCTGAATCAGTCCCCATATTTCAGGGTTTTTTTCTTGCATTTCATCAGTATAAAACACAGGCAAATGCAGAATAATCAGATCTTTAGGCCCTGAACTACCTGGTAGATGATTATTAAATGATTTAATTCTCCAGGACCATCAGTCAGTCGGGTTTGGTTTACTTGTTTCTCTTTTGTCAACACATGATAGCCAGAATTCCGCTGTAACTCGGTCACTTTTGTGTTGATGACTCAACAGAGCCTCTAGGGATTAACAGGCAATGACAGCGTGACACAGGAAGCAGCAGAGTCTTCCATAAGAATGTGGTGTAAAGATGAACCTGGTGTATATGAGGGGAAAGAAAATGACCTTACAGAAGGTAAAAGTGAAAGGAAGAGTTGGAGACAAATGGAAGAGGTTGAGACAAAAATGAAATGATCTCATTCTGTATAGGGCGACAAAATGTCAAGGGGGCATTTTTCCGTTACACTGTGCGTCTGATGTGAGACACTAGTAGATAACAAACAAGATGACAGGATTGTTGAAACAAATGTGTGCATGCACATTTAATGTATATTTTTGGTTAAGGTACCTCGAAAGTGCTTGAGTTCTACAAACAGTACATATGCCCTTTGTTTTTTGTTTGTGGCTTGCTGTTGAGTTGTTCAAGACTGATTGCCTGGTTGATTTAACACTTGACTGTCCAGTTTGATCAGGGTTCTCCACCGGTTGGGAATTTATTCATATAAATTTATTCGATGTATGTTTAGCTGTGAGTCCATTAGGTACTACTAAAAAGACCTTGCATCAGTTTTTTGCTGGTTTCTATTGACTCTTTACTGACTGACTGACTTAATAATTGACTGGTTGTCAGCCTTAGTGAAACACTTAACCCTCATCAATCATCAGTCACTCAGCTCAGTAATCACATGTAGAATAAACATGTTTATTCCCCTGCTCTCTTACTACAATTATGTTGTCTCAGTGTTGCTGTCTTATCAGTGTTTTATTATCTCAGTTGGATTTATTCTACATGAGTCCTTGTTTATGTCTTAATGTTTATGTCTTAATGTAATGATTATTGCTGTAGCCTGTAAAGTGTCATCACAGATGTATAAAGTGCAGTATGAATGGCAGACGGGTGATGACTCAGAGGTCGTATGAGTGGGCATTTACTGTCTCAGCTATGCTTTTAGCAGTGTGTTTGAATGGGTTGAGCAGTTTTCTTTACTCTCTATAATCACGTTTAATATCTTTTATACAAGACACATTTATTACAGATTAATGGTCAACTATAAAGTCACAGTTTGACCTCTGCCCTCTTTATTCATATTTCAGAATATGACGCCCAGTTAGCCCCAGCAGGAGCATCTGAGTCAGGCATGGCGTCGTCTTCCTATTTGGAACCCAACCACAACCATTCAGGATCGGGTGGTTGTGCGGTTAAATCCCGCTCCGGGATGCCTGGTGGTACTGGTGTTGGTACCAGTGGCTCTGCTGGAGGCCTCGAACGGCCCCCTGGCTCCATGGACCGGGTTCTGAAGATCTTCCATTACTTTGAGACAAACAGCGAGCCATGTACCTGGGCTAGTAATATCAGACACGGAGATGCTACAGATGTCAGGGTAAGACATACCAACATTTCTTACATTTCTCACATTTTAAGTGCTACCGCGTCATAATTTCCATGATTCTCAAACTCATCCCTTCACTTGTTTCAACAGGGTGTTATCCAGAAAATAGCCGAGATTCACAAATTACGCTGTGTGTCCTCTCTGGGCCTCCGTCTGACCCATCTGCACTCTGATTCTCTCCACTGGTTACACCCCGATTTGGGCGTGTCGCATGTCAGGGAGAGATATGAGAAACAGCACCCCCAGGAGGAGTGGAGGTAGAATTACAACGTTCTTTTTCGACGTCTGCTCTTACTCCCCATGTCCCCCCATTTCACCTTTTATACATGAGATACTAGAGAGTAATGTTTATGTATGCATCGACACTGTGCTTAGATTAGTGAACAGACCATCAGTGCTCATTTGTGTCTTGCGACCTTGTAGTATAGGTAGCTGTGGTTTGATGTCTTGGCTCCTTCATGTTGTGCTTAAATCAAACAGCAGGTCAACATAAGTGATAATACAGAAGCAACACTTGTTTAAGCTACAAACCTGCCAACCAAGAGCATTTCAATAAGTCTACCATACAAGGTACAGCTACATAATTGGAGGCCTCCATTAAACCATTTTATATTTTCAATAAACCACAGACTAAGACCTGAAACACAATTATGTCAGCCACTGTATGCAAGCAGTGAAAAATAATACAACCAATTATCTAAAACTGAGTTGCTCCCTTTCACCACAATCCTCCTTGTGATTTTCTTTAGATTTAAAAGCGTCTCCTCATTCATCCATATCTCCTTGAAAACAGAGGACTTAACAGTCAGAATGAATAAAAGGTTTTATAGTTTATTCATAGTTTATTTAGTTTAGTTTTTATAGCCATTTATCTACGTGACTTCATCACACAAGTACAGGACTTGCCTGCAATGAGTGGTCCTTGCTAATGTTATTTTGTGCCCATTGATAATCTGTCATTTATAGAGCCTCATTCCACACATTTATTTGATGCAGTAGCCTATTATGCTATGGGGGATGATCTTCTCTGTCAGATGAAAGCATTTATCCACTTATCAATTTGTATTATTTGCAAGCAGCTCTGTCCATTGCCAGCCTACACTGAAACTGTGGTGACACACCATCTGCAGTTGATGATGTTAACAGCTCTCCTTAAAATTCAGTCAGTTGTCCTGCAGTTGATGTGTTACACACAGAGTCATTAAAATTGAAATGAATTCAAATTGAATGCATTGTTCACACTGCTTACATGCAGCTGGAGCAGCTCTGCCAGTTGTTGCAGCTCTGCCTCACAGGGCGGCGGAGCTGCAAGCCCACAGGAGCTTCTGCTGCTGCCGCCAAGCTATTGTTAGATCAGCAGAAGTAGCCCAGGGGATGGACTGACTCTATCTCACTCCTCTCTTGCTCCCTCGCATGCTTTCTCTCGTGTGCTTGTGTTCTCTTTGATGTTTCTATCCATCGTTCTTTCTGTCATCTCTCGCATCTGTGTTTTCTTTCTTATCCAGCCCTCTTTTTTTCTCTCAAACACGCAGCATTTTATCTCTTCTCACACTCTCTTTTTGGTTCATTCATTATTGAACAAGGATGTTTTATTCATTCTGTCTTCATGATTTCATCTTGATTTCCTTTGTTAACTAACTACATGCCTGTAGCATCAAAGCCGCTTGGAGCTCACCACTCTTCTGACCCATTTCTACTCCACTGTAGTCACTGCAATACGTCAGTCATAAAGTAACATGTGACAGTAAACAATCATGGCCCATCTGGGTACTTGTGTGACACAGTTAATTGGCAAGTGTAACAGCAGGAATCGCATTATGCTTTATGGTATTACAAGGCTATCACTCTCAGTAAGTTCCCTATCAGCAAAATATGAAATCATGCTTGTAATGTGCAGACTGTAGCAGACTGAAGTGAGTAGAAAGGGCATCTTCCAGCTTTGAGTCTTGGTTTCAAGCCACCCTGCTGAGAGGACTATGAAAAAAACATTGAATCTACCTATTGCATCAACATGTACCTTAACCTCCCGGTGAGGGCACAGCAACAGGACTAAAGAAACAAGTACAAGAAACTTAACTCCATATGGCAAAACAACATCAACTTTGCTGTTACAACAGCAAGATTATGTGATATCAACTCACATTGCAGTGTTTGTAATTCAAGTCTTTGACTTTCAGATGCACCCATATTTTAACTAGGTTTTGAAAATTCTACAAGCACACTTTTTTGCACTCAATATGATGATGGGAATTTTCTGTTGCATTGTAGTATTTTACATTTTTGAGAAAATCATATTCTTTATGTAGAGAACAGATCTATTTTTAAAATTGAGATTGCCTTTCATTCTCTAGTATACCTTTTTAAGTCAATGAATGCATCAGCTGTATGTGTGCGTAAGCATGCTCCTTCTGTCTCTCTTTCCTGTGGCATTAATTTGGATGGTACAGGCTCTTTCGTTCTATATGTTGATGTGTGCACCGAAAGATTATTTAGCCAAACTGTTTCCGTCATCCTCAGGTATGAGCTGCGGATGCGGTACCTTCCTAAAGGTTACCTTAGCCATTTTTCTGAAGACAAACCCTCTCTCAACTACCTCTATCACCAGGTGAGACCGCACAACAAGATCATATGTTCTCTCATACATCATTTGCTTTCGCTTCCTCCCTTTTGCTTTTTGTCATTCAACAAGGCAAGTATGACTTGAAACAGATAATTGAAAGGACACACAACTGCTCTTAGATGGGACTACTGTATAATCTACAATTTACATGCTTACATTTTAAGATATTTTACAGCAATTTTGTTCTAAAAGTTTGTGTTGTGGTGTTGTATTTCTACAGGTCAAGAGTGACTACATGCAACATATAGCTGATCAGGTGGATCAAGATGTTGCTTTGAAACTGGGCTGTTTGGAAATAAGGTGAGAGACACATACACACACACACACAGTAGTCTGCACTCCTGCACAGAAAGAGAGATACTGATTTTTTAATATAGGAGAGGAATAACTTAATGTATAATTTGCCAAATGTATTAAATGTGTTTTTTATTGGAAACATATTGAAGAATTTGTCGTACATAGTTTTGAAAGTTTCCCATTATTCAACAAGTCATAAAAAAGGGAATCTGAGGCTGATTTGCTGCCACCTCAAATAACTCACATGTAGGTTTTGCTCTTGAGGATACACTTCAATACTGGGTGTCAGTGGAGTGTTCCAGTTAAATATATGTGATCATTTAATACTGTGTCTACAAACTGATCTCCTTCTCTCCACTCTGTGAACTATACAGGAGGTTCTTCAGAGAGATGCCAGGAAACGCCCTGGATAAGAAATCCAATTATGAGCTACTAGAGTAAGATTGATTTAATTTAATCCACTATGTAAACCACAATGCCTCTACTGTATTTTTAACAGATACATTTCAGCTGCTTAACGATAAATGTTGTGATATTGTTCTTCTCAGGAAAGATGTTGGTCTGAGAAGGTTTTTCCCCAAAAGCCTGCTAGACTCCCTCAAGGTAAGCCAGAAAAAGCTCCATCACCTGATTATGACAGATGGCAGAAATTATCTTGGGAATCCTAGTACCGTTAAGTTGTCTGTATGAGCTAATGGCTGTTTGACTGAAGGAGCGGCTGACTGGCAGGGAAACCAACTTGATGACTGGATGGATGGTTGGCTGAATGTCTGATAATCTGATTGTCTGGAATTAAGTTAAACCTCCTGTTGTCACTCGCAGTGTGTCTTGTCATGAGTCTCGTGTGCGTTTCTTGGCTGTGGACCAACTCTCTCCTAGAATCACTTAACTCATGGAAGTTTTTTCTCTTTCTCTCAGGCGAAGACTCTTCGTAAGCAGATCCAGCAGACCTTTAAGCAGTTTGCTAACCTCAATGATGAGCAGAGCATCCACAAGTTCTTTGAGATAGTCTCTCCCATCTACCGCTTCGACAAAGAGTGCTTCAAATGTGCTTTGGGGGTAGGCCACCACTCAATTCAGACAAAAAGTCATTTCATACATTTTCCATACCTCAAAAAAAAGTCAGAGGTTGAGCCTATTTAGCATGCTCAGGATAGAAAACATGTAGAGTGACCTGTCATCTTTATCTTAAAATGTGAGGTTAGCAAGTGCTTGTGTCCACAGACCTCTTTCAGTACAGTGTTCTTATTACACTGTTCTCTACAGCAGTGCATTATCCCTGTCGTCTCTGTAAATAATGCAAACCTTCTTCTGTCCTAGATTGCATTGAGTATTAAAAGTAGAGGAAACAGACGAGAACATTACAATTGTTTTATGCCATCAATATTAGATATCTGCCAGTACTATGTTTACTTAATAAAGCAGATGATATGATGAAATGTGACATATGATTTAATACCACACTGTCTTTTTCTCTCCCTCTCTAGTCTAGTTGGGTAATATCAGTAGAGTTAGCTATCGGACCAGAGGAAGGAATCAGCTACCTCACAGATAAAGGTTCAATGGTGAGTAATGCACATATGCAACTGTTAAGGTCTAACTTTTCTTTCATTAGTCAAACAAAAAAAAACAAAAAAAGACACTTTCAGTATTTTTGAGTTTAAAAAGGCTCCCATCTCCACTGTGAACTGCATGCTTTTAATTGGAAAGCCATAATAGTGTCGATACACCATACTGCCCTCTACTGGTGTGCCTCTCTGGTAAACAAATTCCTTATTTTCAACTAATAATATGAGCTAGAAAAAGCCATATGTGTGATCACCAGATGAAGTGATTTGGAGATGTACACAGCTGTTTGCTGTAGTGACAACTCAAAGTGCAGGAAACAGACGCACATCTGTAGCTTCACTGCCCAAATGAAGTCTAAATTTCAATTTAATGAGGACAGACTGCCTGTCAAAATTTGAGCAATTACTTTAATAAGTTGATCATTGCATGACAATGAAGAGTTGTCCTGTTTGGCCTTTACAAATACATTAAAATTCACTCTTGATGACTATGTCTTACTAGTGCACAGTGTTAAAGATAGCGATAGAGCAGCAGAAATACATACCTTACTGGTGACTAGTGACATGACTCATGATTGAAAGTTCTGTAGAAAGATCATTCTCACTGGGCTGAATAAAGGGCAACAACGTGTTCAGTACATTTCATGAGATTTGTTTTTTTTTGTATCTGTCTTTGTCTCTGCAGCCTACACACTTAGCTAACTTTAACCAGGTTCAGTCCATCCAGTACTCTGCTTTGGAAGAGAAGGACAGGAAAGGCATGCTGCAGCTCAATGTAGCAGGAGCTCCAGAGGTGAAAACACAAATCATATCATTTAATAATGCTTAGTTTATGCATGACTCGTGATGATTTAATGAAGGACTTAATGCAGGCTGTATTATGAATTCCTGTTGCTCCCCATAAACAAATGATAAGGTTGCTGTGGCTTTATCTTATTATTTCACACTTTAAGGTCATCAGTTATGATGAATGCTAATTCACAGTTACTTCATACATGAGCTGATTTACGACCAGGTTAGCTAGATTCCAGTGAAATAAAACTTAATTTAAAACCCTTCTATCCACTCAGCCTCTCTGAAAGTGTAACATCACCAATTCTCAAAGAAATATCAAGTTATTTTTTTAATCAAACTGGCGAGCTATTAAATGTGAACTTTGTGAACAGGTGAGCAGTAGTTAAGTATATGATTTGTTCTATTAAAAGTAATATTCTAAGTAGTAGTAACACATGAACTGCAGGGGAACAAAACAGGAAATGATGGAGGGAAAAGGGGAAATGGCACGTGGGAGGGTCTAGGCGGGGGTTGCCATCTGCACTTGAGTGTCAGCATGACTGTGACTGTCGAGTGGGTGTGTGTCTATAGCAGGCTTACTAGTGGAAAAGCATGTGTGCGTCAGTGGTAGTATCTGTGCGTGTGTTCTTGACTGAATGGGCGTACTGGTAGAAGACGTTACCCCTAATAAAGCTCTCATTGTGTCACTGTAAAGCAACTCTCTGTCCCACGCTTGTACTAATCCACATCTGTGCGTGTGTGTGTCTGTGTGTGTGTGGGCGTATAGCCCCTTACAGTCACCACGGCATCGCTGACTACAGCAGAAAACATGGCGGACTTGATTGACGGCTACTGCCGGCTCGTCTCCTCGGCGACTCACTCCTTCATTGTCAGAGTCCACAAAGGTAGGATGAACTACTCCTGCTCACTATACACTCACATGTAAATATTCTGGGTTTTTTGTGTCATTATAATAGAAGAGTTGTGTGCAATTGAATGATTACTGTGATCATTATCAACTTCTACTATGAATAGTCCTCAGGGTTGAAACTGTCAGCAATCTTTCAAGCACTAGTGAAGTCTGATTGTGGCTGATGAGGCTTTAAGCTGTGTCACTTTGAATAACCAGCCTGTGTTTAGAGAGTCTTTTCTATAAATAACTACAAATACACGGGTACAGTCATGTACTGTAGCTCTATCATGCTCCATGCAGTCTGTTTTGAATCTGATTCATGTGTTCATTTTCTGCAGAGGGGGACCGAGCTCTGCCTTCCATCCCAAAGTAAGTCTGCCGACTCCTTTCGTCTCATTTATCAAGCAAATATAAGGTGTCATGTTCCTGAGAGAGGTATCTAGTGAAGCATTAGAAACGTCACCCGAGTATTTTTGTTGTCATTTAGTGGTTTCATGCAGGTTTTCCACTTGAGGTTTGTTTTAATGGAAATTTGAACCAGAATTTGGAAGCTAAAAGCTGCCAACATATAGCAGGTTTTAGACTTTCCTGGCTCAATTACTGAGCAACATCTTGATTTTCATTTAAAATCTTAAGAGCTAAAAGTGCACATATAGTGAATATGATATTCTTTATGAAATACTCTTTTGTGTCTTCCTTTCCTCTGGGTGCTTTCCTGTCTCCTAAACTGTGACTGGAAGCCCACTGGTTAAGGTCAATGTGACCCAAAAATGATTTTTTTCATCTCTGCTTCAGAGTTTCGAATCATGAGAGGCGTATGGAAAAACGGATGGATGGAGTACGGACCAGAGCCGTTTGTGTCTCAGGTATAAACCCCTCTCTCACTTCTCTCCTTGCCTTATTGGTCTGTTTTTTCCCTTGTTGCCTGCCTCTGTATCTGCTCCTCTAAATGTCATGAACGACAGTGACTGCTAAGAGTTAGATAAAGGCTTCATACATATGTGTTCCCCCTATAAAGCCTCATCTGTGTGCTCAGTGAAGAGTCCTTGTCTGGCCAGATGTCCCCATGGAGAGCTTTAGTCACTGTCACTCTGCCCTGACTGTCTACTGACCTCTGACTAACTCACACTCACACAGCATTAAATAAGAATTACCTTGAATGTAGTTTCATTAAAAAATGTTGACAGTACTGTTTATCTAATAGTAAAGCTAACACTTGTTTCCCTTCATTTCCAACTGTTTCATGCTGCATGTGATTTCTGCAGGTCACACTAGTGGCGATGGTAAACAACATTCTTTCTATCAACCGTCTTAAATTAGAATCTCATTAGAATTTCTGCTATTTGTCTACTTTTGTAGCGATTACTGTGCAGTATCTTTCATTCTCATCCATGACTCAACCTGTTTTTATTCAACTTGTTTCTATGGAAAGACCACACAAACCTTTCCATCCCTCCCCTTTCCTCTCTCTCTCCCCTCTCTATTGTACTCTTTTGTCTCACATTCCTCATGTGTGGCTGTTTCATAGTACATGAACATTTTTGATTGTCATGCATGTGTTTGGGATCGGGTATGGTGATGGTCTTTTGGAATGGTACCTCTGTCTGCTGATGGTGTGTTTTCTGTTGCTGTTGTTATTTTCACCCTTCTGTCCTTGTCCTTGATGGTGTTTTTCTGAGTAGCATGCAGTGATTTAATTGAATTGTTATATTATATTTGAAGTGTTTTTTTTTGTTTGTTTTTTTACAGTGAAAGGGGTCATAATCCCAGCATTTCTTTAAAATCACAGTCATTTTGTATTTGAGACTTTTGGCTTGTGTTGCTGAAAAGAAGTTAACCTTTAACTACTCTGAATGCTGTCCAGGGGGCTCAGCTTGTTATATCAAAGCAGAGTTTTAGATGTGAGCTTGTTGTCAACTCCTTCTCTTTCATCTGTCTTTTGTGAGTCTTCAGCTGAGACTTAATTTATTTCACGGGCCCTTTTTTCCCCTCCTTTCTATGCTGTGACACTGTAGAAACAGACGATTATGCTGAGATCATAGATGAGGAGGACACTTATACCATGCCTTCAAGTAAGTAGACACACACACACACACATGCAAAAACATTGCAGGCGTCCAATGTGACAAATGGAAGATGTCTCCGTGCACCTGTGTGTGTGTGTGTGCTCATTGGACCTCTTCAGACTTATGTAGCAGACTGTGTGGGAAGATTGTTGGGGTCATGGTGTGAGGATTAGATCTTCAGGAGACATGAATATTTGTGTGGTGATACTGATGACTTTTATGTGCTTTCAGTTGAGAGTCCTCTACTGTAGTAATATGATAATTGAAAAATGATCATCATTATTTGTATTTGGTCTAGTTAGTCTTAGTCTTATCCTTTAAATTTTTGTGCAGGGGTCTGAGTAATAGTTCTGCACAGAAAACAATGTAACTATTAATCACAAAATAATGGCTTGGGTTTGAAAGAATCAAAATCTCATCTGTGGTCACAGTCTTGTAAAAAAAAAAAAGGGGGGGGGGACCACTTGAACCACTTATTGTTTGTGTATTATTAGGCCTGTGATCTATATTTGTTGTTGTGACTTTTCACATGATTTAATAAGAACTGCAGCTTCCTCAAACTGCTTTGACACATTATCTCGCCACAATGTTTATGTTACAGTAAACATTTCTCAAATGGCTCCATGTCCTGCTAATCACTGTTATGATGACATGTGTTCTGAAGTCTATCCAGCCTTAAGACTCTCTGATAATATGAGAGTAAACATGCAGAGGCCTGCTGTGCTGCTCTTGCTACCAAGTAGTGCCTGTTCACCACGTGTAGCACTGGTGCTCATATTTAGATTACTGCAACGCTAAGTGGTGATGCTACATGGGCAACATTTGGAGGCAGCGGAAATGGTTGGTAACACCTAAATGGAAAATGGAGCTTGGAAGTGAATTTTAAACCACCTCAAAATGTTGCTGGGATGTCATAAGCACATGTTGTTCCATGTAACCAAATGATAACATGGCTTTGCTTTTTGATCATTCATAAATGATAGCCTTCCACATAGAGTTGTCCTGTGGACAGTTGTAAACAGAGATAGTTTGCAAGATGTCCACACTGTTCAATGAATGAACAAAAAAAATAAAACAAAATATCAGTCTTGACCTGTAACAATGCTATTTACTAGTCTGTTAAACATGTTGTATAATTTAAATTATTATTTTAAATTAAATGTATTCAGAAAATGACATGGATTTAACCTACAGGCAAAACACACTAACGGATCTATAATATTGTTATAATATAATTTTTTTTTATGATGAGGGACAGTTCAGACTTTTACCGACCATTTTAAGGTTTAGGCACAGCAAGGTGTTTTGGGCAGCACTTGCAGAATGAATGTGAAATCCATTTTGGGAGCATAAAACCTTAAACTGTGTAGTTGTTGTTGGTCCTCAGTGGACTCATTTAGCAAGTTTAATCATTAAGCTTTTTGGGTGTTGTTTATTTATTATCTTCTTGTCTGACACAGGTGTGGTAATGATAGTAGTCCAAAATGTGAAATTGCATATTTGCACATATATTATTGAAAAATGCAAAGCATGCTTTTAGGGGAGGACCCCAATCCCCCGCCAAATACATACAAATAAGTAATCCACAAACCTATGGAAAACACTGTACTTTGGTTATACCTATAACTACATACATTACCTCTAACTTGGCTGCGTAGATATCACACCTACAATCTGGTAGTTAAATAACACATATGTTAAAGACTGCAGTAACAACAAATGGATCCCTGTACTCACAGCTAGTTATTTCTGTCTCCTATCACTAACCCATTTTCCCAGAATACTATGGACTAGATCAAGGTAATGATTGGAACGTACCATGAATCTGGATGTGTTGTGATGACACTTTGATTTTGGTGGTTGCTGTGACCCTTATTTTACGTTTGCTTGCAACTGTAAAATAAAATCCTGAATTTATTTCTGTATCTGTACCCCGTTGATTTGTGCCCCCCCTCCCCCTGTTGATGTGTGATATGCTTTCAGTTTTGGGGCTGAATTGATGATAGAGGGTCCCAGTTTTTTGACTAGGAGCTTATCATTAGTTAAAACTTAAGTTAAGCTTAAAGGTTTTTTGAAGTTCGTACAAAAGGTGCCTTTTAACAACTTCAGTTCAAAAAGATTTTATATGTCATTTTACCAGCCAAGTTGACTCAGCATGTTCCTTTTTACAACTTTGGCATGGAAGAGGAAGTGCAGCGAGAGGGAAGGGTTTAAATAGATGCATATATATATGTACCGTATATTTTAAACCCAAACCACTAACAAACAGGGTAGTCCCACTCCATTGTTTAACCATGATGATCGACTTTTTAAAGATCAGGTTACATGGGCTGACATTCAGAGGCAGGGCACGCAGGCTTTCATTATGGCCGACTGTATGTTGCAGCCACATTTAGTTCTTTTCCCTCCACAGACATTACATTGCCAAGAATAGGCATCTCTGAATGTCGCCCATGTTATTAACATGCATCCGGGCATTTCACAAACTGTTTGAAAGAGAAGTCAGAAATTTGTCAACTACTGTATACTTGTAGTGCCATCATATACTGTTTTCATTTGCTGATTAAATGGACAAAGTCAGGTCAACAGTGCCATGCCACTCAGGCAAAGCAAACCAACAGCCAATCAACAGCCAACTAGTCACAGACCAAGAGAATTAACTGATTATAGTGACAGAGATACAAACAAATATCAAACTGTTTCTATATCAGCCTGTGAGCTACGAATCCCTGCCACAATCCACCTGACTTTATCCATATAGTATTTGATTTAATGTCCATAAATACATCAAGTGTTACTGGCTGTCATTTGTCTGCATCACATGGCATGTCTGGCTGTGGTTTGCTGATGCTGTTGTTGCATGCTGTTGACACTGAGCTATGCTGACTGCCATAGAAACTAAGCTTGTCGGAGTAGGAAGTTGGTGCATTTTTATGAATCTGGAAATTTAGTAATTAAATTTGAATATTTCATAATAAAGTTTAATACTCCTTGCAAAGGTGGCACCAGGTATGAAATTGATACATTTGTTTTACACCGTAAGGCCATGTCTGAGATGTTTCCAGGTCTGTGTTTCTTTTAAACAGTAGCTGTGTCCTGTTTGTATATATTTTCTGGAAGAGTTGCTTCAAAATATTATAACGCACAGAATCAGTTGGACATTTTTCTGCAGATTTAAACAAACTGCGTGCACTGCTCAGCACTCTGACAAGCTTGGTAAATGCAAGGCCTGACTCTTAAGACGTGTATGTGTGGGCACTGATGTGTGTGTTTGTTTGTATCTGTTTCTGTATCTCTCTGTGTGTGCGTTCATGTCTGTGTCTGTGTTTATGCGTATCTAGCGCGGGACTATGAGATTCAGCGAGATCGTATTGAGTTGGGACGGTGCATAGGTGAGGGTCAGTTTGGAGATGTCCACCAAGGAGTCTACATCAGCCCGGTATGTAGTCTCATGCACACACAAGCTTTTGACCGTAGCTTTTTAGTAGCTTTAGATGTAAATAATCGGATTATTACAGCCTACTGTGACGATTCTTTACCTGTAAGGCCTTGACAAGTGGAAAAAATTCAAATCCATGCAAATTTTGGAGCTTTAAACCAATCACTCACATGACAGTTCTTTAGATAACAAATATGGTATTTCTTCTTGAATAAAGACCCAAAAAATCTGGCTTATCATACAAAGTCACTTTGAAGCTAAACTACAAAGACTAAACTAAACTTGAAGTCACATCAAAATAACTGCATGTATATTTATAATGGAAGAAAAGGATGGGATTGGCTCGCCACCCAATAGCTATGACATACTCAAACTCTGATAATATATTGTTATTAGGCATGCACAACCATATCTGATTTTGGTTTCCTGCCCGTTTGATGAATGTGTGTGTAGATGATTCTGTTGTAAAGCTCATTATGTCGTTCACCTGGATGTGTTTCCTGCAGGAGAACCCTGCCCTGTCGGTGGCAGTCAAGACATGCAAGAACTCCACGTCGGACAGCGTCAGGGAAAAGTTTCTCCAAGAAGCATGTAAGTTCTCCTGTGTGTGTGTGTGTGTGTGTGTGTGTGTGTGTGTGTGTGTGTGTTTGTGCGTGTGTGTTACAGAATAGCCTTTTTAGGACAGAAAAAAACTTGCAAACTGACCTCTGCCTGACCTTTTCGTTCCCTGCAGTGACTATGCGTCAGTTTGACCACCCCCACATTGTGAAGCTGATGGGAGTCATCACTGAGAATCCAGTGTGGATCATCATGGAGCTCTGCACATTAGGAGAGGTAGGACACTGATAAGAATTTTGATATGGGTGTACAGTATCTGTTTTCTAAACAGATGTGTGCCTGTGTTCAGGCACAATGATAAGGCATCATAGAAAGGCTTGTCCAGAACCTATGGCTCATTTTTTATTTGTTTCAAAAAAATATGTATTGTAATCAATTCAAAAGTATTGATGTAAATGTATAAACATACCATCTGCATTGGAAACACTCTTTAATGACTTTGAGGATCTTCAGCTCATAATCTAGAGCTCATTCTGTGTTGGTGAAGCATTCTGAGCTGTGTTGACTGGAAGCTTTGGTAAACAGTATCCTCCTTTGTTGTGTAGCACTCAATAATATAATCATTTCCTGAAAATGTAATAAAATGTGCACCATCTCTCATTGAAAATGTAATAAGGTCCAATAATGTAATAAAATGTCCTGACTGATATTGCAGCACAACATTTTTGTCAATGTTTTAGTACCTTTTTTTCAATACTGATAATGTAATGTATCAACGTTTAACATTATTGGTAAAATCATATTACAATATAATTTTAGTACATTAGTGGTCAAGTTATTGCACTATTGGATTTCACTATATCTTCAGTTAAGTTTGAGCATTATTACATTTTCAGGAAATCGTGACAGTATTGGGTGCGACAGTTCTTAATTTCTCCTCACATAGTTCTAGTCTGATGTTTCTTTTCAGACATCTTTTAAGTAACTATTGCTATTGTTGCACTGTGTTCCTCTCTGTCTTTCTGCCTTTCTGCAATTTTTCATGGTCAAAATTGTTGTTCTCTCCCCATAATCCCCCTTTTCTGACTGGTTTTTCTTCTCTGTTATCTACAGTTACGGTCATTTCTCCAGGTGAGGAAGTACAGTCTGGACCTCGCCAGTCTCATCTTGTACTCATATCAGCTCAGTACAGCACTGGCATACCTGGAGAGCAAACGCTTTGTACACAGGTAGGCACAATGGTTACTCGCAAATATGGTGTACCAGAACATTATGTACAATGATAAATGCTCATAATCTACAACAAAATAAGTAGCTGTGGCCAGATGACATTGTTTCTGAAGAAGTGATTTCACTGACAAGGTAATTGTTTCCGAATTATCATGTATAATGATCTGGGGCAGTGGGACATCGAAAAATATTATATATAGTAAATGATATATTTAATGTAAACTCAGCCAGGTGGTTCACCATCTGGAAATGATTTTTGTCGAGGTAAAAAGAGACATATGGTGATCAAGCAACAAAAATGTTGTTACTAACTTCTCATATACATTCTGGCTGATCCTTAAGACCGAATAAGGGGTGCCAGCCTTCATGATAGATATAAATTATTACCTCATGTGACAGGTGTCCACTCAAGTAGAATAACAGAATTAAATGTTGAAGAATCTGAGACTCATTTTGGTTTTGTCCTCCTCAGGGACATCGCAGCACGCAACGTGTTGGTGTCTACAGTCGACTGTGTAAAACTGGGGGACTTTGGTTTGTCACGATACATGGAAGATAGCTCTTACTACAAAGGTAAATAAAACAACTTTATATGTGCACAGTAGCTGTGATTATTAAATAGATACACCTTGATTTCACAAAGAGTTTTTCACTCGCTTGCATTTCTCAAAAAAGAGTTAATTTGCTTAATGAGAGATGAAAATCGTTTCTTACATGGTTAACATTTAACATAGATGACTCGACTCACTCAGAGCTGATCAGCTGTTTTTGCTGTGAGAAAAGAAGAAGCTCTGTTCACTGTGGGCAACTTCTAGAATATTCCCTTAAGATTCCCAGATTAATTCTCTCCTAGAGCGCCAAGGTGAATGGTTTTCTTTCCACTTTATTTTTCTTACCTCTGCTTTATTATCTCTAGTTTATTACAGCCCTGCATAATGTAGCCTCTGCCACAAATTCTCACATAACTACACTTTGCATAGCCTAGTTTTGTCCTCTCAAAATCAGATGATGGAAACACTGATGGCCTTTTTTTTTTTTTTTTTTTTAACTTTTTCGCTTTTATTTTATAAGATTTAAAAAAAAATGCTTAACTTTGCTTGACAACAACCCAGTTGGCGTTCCCATGAATGCACACTTCACTGTCTCCTTTTAACTTTCTTTGGTCTTTCATAACACATGGAGGAAAGCAACATTATTATTCATGGTCTTGACACAAACGGAGCACAGCTGAGTTCTCCTGATCCCTGTTTTTCAGCATCTAAAGGCAAACTTCCTATTAAATGGATGGCTCCAGAATCCATCAACTTCAGACGGTTTACCACAGCCAGTGACGTCTGGATGTTTGGTAAGTTTAAGTCTGGTTGTGTTCTTTCTTTCTTCATTTCGATGTCAGCCCTGTCTGTGTCTAATGATTTGTTTTTGTTACGGCAAAAAGGTTTTTGGTATCAGCCTCTGTTTCGTTAGGAGCCTTTAGGTTGCTGTTTCATAGTGAGTGACTTTCTCCATTTTTCTGTCCTTCCCTAGGAGTCTGTATGTGGGAGATCTTAATGTTCGGCATCAAGCCTTTCCAGGGTGTGAAAAACAATGATGTCATTGGCAGGATAGAGAACGGCGAGCGCCTGGCTATGCCCCCTCAGTGCCCTCCTACTCTCTACAGCTTGATGACAAAGTGTTGGTCGTATGATCCCAGCAAGAGGCCGCGCTTCACTGAACTCAAAACACAACTGAGGTACCTAATGGAGTGTGGTTTGAGTGTTTGTGTGTGTGCGTGTGTGTGTCTCTCTCTGTAGGTGTGAGCCATTTGGGGTCCGGTGTGTTGCTCAAGGATACTTTGACATATAGGCGAGAGGTGCTCTGCCTCTGGAGTGTTAGTAGTTTAGATAAAGCGCCACAACAAATAATATTTTCTAGATGAAGTGTTTGCTTGCACCTTCCTAACAGCAGGTGTCACTGTCTGTCTGCTCAACTCATCTTCTTAGATTATCAGGATTAATACAGCAACTGTTATATATTTAGAAATTAAGCCACATACTTTAGTTTTTGTTTTTGTCTGCTTGCTAAACATCAGACCAGAATAAACCAATACTGAAGAATGTACTGGACAAGAGTATCCGATCTCTGTAGACTATTTCTGTCAAATACAGGCCTGTAAGCAGAAAGAAGGTGATTTTATCCTGTTGATAAAACATCTATGCTCCTTCTTATCCTCATCAAGTGGATCATTTTACTACCTTGGAAGGAGGGTGCCTTTTGTGTGCTGTGATCTGGATTAAATTACTACATTAATTTTTCATTTTTAATAACGGACATTGAGGCTTCCCGCCGAGGAAATAATTTCCTGAGCAATAACCTATCAAGATTTCACATCAGTGTCACTCCAAAATCAATTCTAGGGATAACAATGTGCTGTCATTTTCGACAAATTTTAATATCTTTTGACTGCTGTGTCTTATATACTGCAGAACTATTTGGACATCGTTGAGCTAAGGGTGTTTCGCTTTTCACATCATGTTGCAGGGTTCTCCCCAGACGCTGTTCCACCGTCTGGGGAGAACCCTTGACAATGAGTATAGCAGCGCAGCACTATACTCATGTCAATGTTAACTGCTTTGGTGAGGGTGATGAGCAAGCATCCGTCTGTCCCCCGGCTGATTGGTCCCCCCCCATCCGACGAGAGTGAGCGAATAACTTGTGCCTCTACGCTAAAAATTTCTGGGGAGAACCCTGCTGTTAGATTTGCAAATGTTCACCCTTGTAGAGTATCTATACAATACCCTCAGATTTAACATGTACATTGGCACTTTAACCTCATAGTCAGGAGAGCAGAGCCAAAACAAAACTGTCCAAACAGACTGCACTTCACATCCTGTTTGGGCTGATGACATTAATGCTGTCATGGTAACACGGGTGTGATGCTGACGGAGATAGATGAAATAAGACGTCTCAGTCACGCCTTGCTTCCTTGTTAAATGATAAATCACTGCTTTGTTACTCGCCTGGAGACAGAATTGCAAAGAGAGCGACCTTATCTACCAAGAGACAATATCTCGGGCATGTTGTAATCAGATAAGACAGAGCGTAGACAACGCTCTACGCAATTTAAAAACTCCCTGGGTAAGTCTCAGACTAAATCATCAGTGCGATTTTCCCCTTAAACATTTAAAGGGTCCAACCTATTCATGAGTCAATCCAATATCTGAGCAAGACAATTAATCATTTGTGAAATGTCTCATCAAAGGAAAAGACAAGAAACTGAACCAAAACTTTTAAATCCAATGAACATTGTGTCAGGTATCATCAGGTGTCAAGAGGAGAGGGAAATAAAGATTAGAACATGAAGTATTGAAGTATTTTCATTTTCTTTCCTCCTAGTGGTTCACAGGAAGGTAACAGGAGTAGAGTGTTTCTCACCCACCATGACTCAACCATTCATAATCATGCAGACATGAACAGACTTGTAGTTTATTGGAAGTGCTGCTTCAGCATCACCTCTGATGGGAAGATGGATTATAACACCATGAGTGAGTGCTGAAGCTTATTTGTGACACAGATTGTGTATCAATTCACATTAATTAAAGTGTGATGAACCGAAGGTGGAACATTTTTACACCAGTAAAACTTGATGTAATCATGTGCAAGACTTGTTCGCTCGCCTTTATTTCTTGAACATGACTTGTATAATATGTATTTCCAGATATAGGTAGTTTCTCAAATTTACTCAAAAAGCAGTTTCAACAAATAAACTGGGGACATTGTAGATTTTGAAGACTGGGTGCAAATGATTATGATAATTGATACTGTGGCACTCATGCAAAGAGTATCAGATACATAACATTCCTGGGATTTAAACCCATGTTCCATAGAAAGATGTTTTCAGTGTGTTTTGGTGTTCCACACGCATACTTGAAATGATCAGCTTACACACATTACAACCAGCATTGTTGTTGTTTTGGACTTTTTTTTTGTTGCAAGTTTCCAGCAGCATAGAGTCATAAGAGTAACATCATTGTTTTGTAACGTGCAAGTGTCAGAAAAAATACGCCCGCATCGACGAAAGGAAGTGATAAGCTCAGCGGTGTGATTCCACAGAATCAGGCAGTTTTTAACCGGTTCTTAACGACTCCCATCCCTAGTGCAGATTAATGCACCATTTATTATCTACCGCTGTATATCAGCATCAGATGATTGAATGTAATTTTGGTGCTTATTTAGATTAGCAGTGTTTTGAAAACTGCTATCAGTCATTTAATCTGAACGCACCACTTACTGTATCTGAGTGTGTGCAGTTAACACAAAGATAAGCACAAAATAGCACTTACAGGATAAGATGGAAGGTAGAAATTAGAGAACATTTACACAGCTGTTTTCATACATTTCTGTTCTTATTCAAACTAAATTCACTTGGAGAAGATTAGATGAAATGTGTTTAATTTGTGTACACATTCTACGTGTCATTGCTGTTGCTGACACAGTTTCCTCCCTCAGTCTCAATCACAAGAAGAACACTGTGAGTTTCAGCAGCACAGCGAGATGCCATCATTGTTTCCTTCAACGTGCACATTCTCTCTCCGTCTTTCTCTCTCTCTCACACAGAGAAACAGGAAAATAAGAGCACATATTTAACTCCTGTGGTTTTACGAGTCTACTTAAAACCAGCATGACTCACACCTTAAATTCCACCACCATTACACTTCCAAATCTCTCAAGGTCAGCTTCCCTCTCTCCCTCGCCCCCAAGTCGTGTTCCTCTTACACTCTCTTTGAATACTCTCCTCCTGACCTCGTTAACCTTATCATCATGTCCGGATCTCACTCTCGTATTTTGGCTGGGAGTAGCCTGACACACGTACAGTATTTTTGTGGTCGTATGTTTTAATGGTCTGAAACTCTGGTGAGGAAAATAACATGTAGACTGCATGTGAGTGCTAATCTGACACAATAAGTACATTTATTTTAATTGGCTATAATATGTCCACATGAAGAAGAAATGGTGAGGAACCCTTGATGTGCCTCATCCAGTGTCTTGGAAACCAAGTCAATATTGACCATGTAAACTGTGGTCACTGGCTATTAATAGGGGAAAGTCATGCCATATAAGGTTATGTAGTTTGGTTTACTTTCGGTCTGGCTGGCTTTTATATCATAATATCAATTATAGGTCCCTACTGCCAAATATGCAGCTCTCAGCTACTACTACAGTTTTCCTAGACGGCAGACCAACATGAGTGTGTGTGCATGTGTGTGCGTGTGTGTTTACACAGTGGGCAGCTGCCAGGAGGTACAGCTTTCCAAAGAACAGAGAGGGAGAAAGAGAGAGAGAGAGAACAGAGAATGAAAGAAGGAGGGGAAAATGAGAACAGAACTACAACGCTGCTGTGTTCCCCTGGTTGAGGTTCGCAGACCGAGGCTCCTAGCTCTCACATCATATTATCCTGATTGTGAATTCTGAGTGTGGTGAAGGATTGTAGCCTGTAGTCTGGAGGGGTTTTGTTTAGCAGCAGAGCATATTTGAGACATCCTGCCAGGAGTAGTGGGCTTTATCCTTTAAGCATTGCTGGGATCTTTTGTAGGCATTCATGTTGGCCTTCAGAAGCGTATCAGTGCCGAGTGCCAACAGCCCATCTTCTTTTTAGTGTCTTTTCTCCAATAAGGACTTAACTGGATCTGCTTTGGTGCTATTGGATTGACCTGTTCTTAAGGTAAAGTATTGCGTCTTCAGGCTTTTTAAATGTCAGCCAATGATAGACTGAATAGTTTATTTTTCCCAAGTGGGCTGGATTCAGTTGATGCTGTTTTGAAGAAGCCATTTTGTGTGCCCCTTAAACATGTTTGGTTGTTTTTAGTTTCTTTGCATGTCCTACCTGAAGGATTTATTGATATTTTTAATCAAGACTGTCTGTAAACAATACTCATATGCACATCTGTTTATTGAAACAGTTATTTGTCGCTGCAATTGTTCATCCTGTTCAAACTGGCTTCAAACAGATCTCCTCAGTGAAAGTCATGGAAAACGAAATCCTCAGTACTCATTCTGAAGTTCAGCTGCAGTTACACTGAGGCTTCAGCAGCTTCAGCAAAATTACAGTTGGTTTGTTTTCACAGATAACATATTTCCTTGCTGCAGTGGTGGGACAGGAACACAACATTGTATCAGAGCAAAGAATGGCACTAGCCCAACTGGACCCTCGAATGATGGATTAGGAATCAGCCTCTGTGCCCTCATACAATCCATCAACTGGTCAGATTTTGTTGAAATAGTTGTTTTGTTTTGTTGATATTGATATGAGAACCTGCCCTTGTGATAGCTTAAACAAATACCTTAAAGAAAGCTGTCACTCCAAAGTGCTGGGTTGACATCTTTGAAGCTAGATACCTAAATCTCAGTTTCCATCAGGTTTGGTTTTACAGATGAGAAATACGTGACATTACAGCAGGGCATCGCTAAAAAGTCCAAGATTGTGCTTTGAGCCCAGCCTGAGTGAATAAACGAAACTGGCCTTGTTATTACAGGTGGTGGTGTGGGGTAGGTCGGAGGCAGAGATGGGCTATGTTGATGTTGCCAGGTGATGATATCGTCATCACACGTATTTATACATGATGTCATTTACAGTTGAATTGTGATGCAGCGTTGGCAGATTCATTCATGACTGGTTGCATTTGGATCAAATGACTTGGCTTATTAAATAGACATGAAACATAAAGACCAGGGACACAAACTTACAATAAAAACAGAGAATGGACATTTTAAAAGCAGTTGGAGCCTCAAATTACAAACAAATTACTTTGACACAAACCAGTGTTTGTTTTAAACTTGTCCTTATTTGTTTAACTCATAAGATCCGGACAGTTGGGTACAAAAAAAAAAGGCGTTACTACAGAGAACTTTTAGATGAAACTGTGTATGTTTAATTCTTTGTACAGAAATAATCTCGTACCTATTACTTGATAAAATGATCAGGTTAAAACAAATTTACAGGTTTGTTTAAGAGGAAGCTCGAGAGGAATATTAACTTTAAACCAAGCAAAAAGATTTTAAAAAACAATGAAAAGGAGAACATTTTGTTGAAATACAGAATAAGAATGATATTCAAAGCAGAAATCCATTTACATAAAATCTTTTATCATCACTTTCATGTTTCAAGTAAAAGATGGTTGGTGGTTTGAATCTACTATTAGTCTACACTGTTTATCCAGTGATTTATATTGAGATGATCATTAAACACTTAAGACTATGAAAAACTGCCAGTGATTCCTCTACAAGGCAAATCGAGTATATAACTGAAAGTTACATTTTACAAATACAAAGATGAAACCAAAACAAACAATATTCTAAGAAAAAAAATCTTGCATATCTTAAAGTCAAACTGAATCAATACATGATTTTTCTATTTTTTGGATCATCATAGAAAATATGGAATGATGGCATTCTGTAATCCAAATGAATGCACTGTGATGAGAAGGTCAAGACCTGATGGACGACTGACTCCAACAGGTGCAAACACAAACACAGCAGGAGACAACAGAACAGGAGGGCAGTGGTGTTTCTAGAAATAGCTCTTACCCTTGTTGAGAGGGTAGAAAGAGTGTGTGTGACTTGATTTGTCCAACCACTCCGTTTGCAGTTTTGTGGAGCTGTCCACTCCACAGCAGCAGCTCTTTCCTTTGGGAATCTGGCTTTGGTTGAGCAGCAGTTTTCCCAGGGAACAGGTCAGTAAGGATAATTTTAGTGCGTGTGGTATGTTTGGCTACATTGGACTAAAAAATGTTGGGTTTGGGGGGTGTGGGACGCTGTTCAGCCTCCAAGTCAATTTGCTCTGAAGCAATATTACCCAAAGATTTACTGTTTTGTTTTGCCTGATGCAGCAAAGAGATGGCATCAGTGGTTAATGTGAGTATACAGTGGAGGGTCAAAGTGTTACTGAAGATCTGTTGAAATTTAACAGCTGATTTGGTTTCCAAACATCTGAAGTTGGTTCTTTCAGTTTTATTGTACAACACTTTGGTCAGCTGTTGTTGAATTTAAATGTGCTTTATAAATTAAATGTGATTGATTGATTGAATGTTACTGGGAGTGACTTGAGTGTTCTGGGATGAAGTATACCAGTAGAAAGAGAATGAGCAATAAGACGTTTCATTACAAAATGGAATTTGTTTTTCTTAGGACTTAGTTTGTGTTTGGACGCTCTGTTTTCTTCACATTTCTTAAGGGATATTTTTCTAAAACTAGCAAGACCTGTTTCAATATCAGGATCAAATAGACATCACGCTCATTTGGCTGGTTAATTTCTGAAATTATTCACTTTATACCAACAAACCAAGAGATAATGTACAACAATAATCAATATAATACAGAGTTTGTAAAGTGTTGAAAGTTTGGAACAGAATCTAAAATAATTAGAATATAATTCTTGAAGATTGCTTGATTCTCAATATTATCTGCAGTTGTCATATTTGTTGTCTCCTGGCTTCGAATGAAAGAAGAATTGAATAATCATGATCAGAACATACAATCACAGTTGACAAGAACAGCTGCTAAAATTAATCAAGCGGAATTGAAAAATATACATTAATGTGGTTAATAAAATGTGGTTATAAAATAATTCTGTAAACTCTATTTTCTGCAATTGCGTTATAGTAACAATTTATGTGTGATGATAAAGGCTTCAAGGGTCTGGAAAGTGTTGGTTCAGGTTCCTTGAAAGTGCTTGAAAAGTGCCTGAATCTGTACTCGGTCTGAACAAACCCTTGATAATAAAGTCTAGTGTGTGATGCAAAATGTTCATGTGGGGTGTAGGTGTCGACAGACACAACAATGGAAAATGAGTGAATATAATCTGTATTTAGCTACTTATTGACAGTATCATTCATCACTTTTTGTATTGCCGCACAGTGCCTAATTAGGTAACGTGACAGTTCAGCAGAGATGGATTAAATACAAATGTTTTCCTTTTTTTGCAGCACTATATTAGAGGAGGAGAAGCTCCAGCAAAAGGAGAGGAGCAGGATGGAGATGAGGAGACAGGTCACTGTTTCGTGGGACTCCGGAGGGTCTGATGAAGCTCCACCAAAAGTAAGGCGCTGCTATGCCACATGTGTGTGTGTCTCTGTCTGTCTGCCTGTTTATGTTTGTATGAGCACAACAGGTGTAGTAATAAAGAGTTTCTGTTGTGTTTGTGCAGTCTGCAATGAGACACCCTGATCATTGCAAGTCCCGTGCACACTTGAATTAGAGAGTGCAGCTCCTCTGATTGGCTCTTATATGGAGTTTGTGAAATATGTGCTGATCTCTAATTTGCTGCATCACTATTGATATTTAATGCATTGAAATGATTCAGCTGGTAGATGGTTTGATTGTTTATAAGTTTGACTCTTTAAACGAAGAAGATTTCTGCTTGACCCTGTCGAGATGCTTATTGAAATCATTGTTAAAGTCAGTTGGCAAGTGGAGATTTCTCACTATGGCCATCAAGAAAAAACAAACATCAATTTGTTTATACTCTTGAATCCAATCCAGACTTCTCAATGGGAAAATGCCTCCATACCAGAAAAATCTGAGGCAAAAATGTACAGAAAGCTACAAGAAAGCAAATGTTTTGGGAGTTTTTGAATTTTGACAATTTTCAAACTTTTCTTCTTTTTTTTCATTGTGTGCTTGATTGATTCTTTCTTTGCATCTGAAAAGCAGCTTGTTTTTTATCATTGTGTAGTAATTTTTATGTGTCTTGTCTGTATTATTGTCCTATGGTGGGCAGGTTAAGGTTGATATTACAGTTACACCAGATTATAACATAAAGGACCCCCTGCTTTTGAGTTATATGCTCATGTAAGACCCTGACAATGACCCAACTCTTTCATAACTGCTAAGGAAATTAACAAAAACAAACACTGGTTTGTGTCAAAAAAACAAAATGAATGATTAGAACACATTTTCCAAACATTTTTCATACAACTGCTCCCTTCAAATCATTTTTGCAAGTCCATCAACCCCACCCCCGCTCCCACCTCTACTAGAACCATCCTACCTCACACCCTGTTGCCCCAGCTGCTGGCTGCTTCACCCTCACTTACTACCCCCATGCCCCTGCTGTTAGCATCTGCTAGCTGCTTCTGTGGGTTACAACTAAAGCCATATGTCTTGAGCAGTACCAAATGATTTAGACTTTTTTTTTTTAAACCTTTGGTGATGCAGTTGTCCTTTAGTGGGTGCTGCATTTGTTTCCTATAATTTACAAATACAGGTATTTTTTCAGAGGCACAGTACCTGTGGCTTTGGTTACAATCTTGCATTTTTCTGTCTGTGCTTTGGCTCATCCCTGCCTCTCTTACCTGCCTATTACATGTCTTTCTCTTTCATGATACCTTCTTTATTTCCATTTCTCCCTCCTCTACCTTTGTCTTTGTGTTTGCAGCCAAGCCGTCGTCCCTCCCTGCAGCCCACCTTCAGTCTGGATTGTCTGTCTGCTCCCTCTCCTCATCACCATTGCCATCCAAACCAGCGCTTTGCCTCACAGCTTTCCCTCTGCCTTGGAAACCCTCATCCTTCGTCTCCCTGCACCTCTTCTCACCTCCCCACTCCTCCACTCTACTCATCATCTATGCAACTTCCCCATCACTTTTCCTCTTCTCCCAATCCTCCATCAGCTCATCTTGAAAATAACATGTACTACAACAACACCAAGTTAAATCCTGAATCCAAAGCTCATCCCAGCTTTTTCCTACAGTCTAATGCTCACTTCTGTTCTCCATCTCACACCAGTTCAGACAGCCAGTCCAATGGCAGCTGCCCTCTGAAGACAAATCCCCCCGCGAAGTCAAACAATCCCCACCCCTGTCACTTTTCCACACTGCTCTCCCAATCTAGTCCTTACCTGAACACTCTGCCCTGTAGCATGTTAGACATTTGCCCCCACACCCTCAAAAACATCCAGCCCGAGTCAAATTCTAATCTTAAAACCCCACTCTTGCCAAGGTTTGACCCTGGCTGCCAAACTAATCCCAGTATCCCTCTACAACCGGACTCCAACCCCCGGCACCAAGTCCGTGCTCTGCAGTCATGTGGGAGGCCCCCGCTGGGCTCTCATGCCCCACTCATGCTTCCACACACAGAGAGAGTCCTTCAAGTTCCCTCTGCCTATAGTCTGTCTTCCACTAACCAACCACCTAGTCAACTGCCCAGCCACCCTGTAACTACATATCCACCTTTTCCCATCCCCTGCTTTGAAAGACCCATGTCCAGACCCCTGAAGGCAGGTTTTAAAGCTGTTTTGATAACTAAAACCAACCTGTTTGTCTTTATGAAAAAAAAAAAGTTGCAACACTCAGGATTGTAGCACCTTGAATAGATATCATGGAGGATTTAATGAGGAATTCCAGTATTTTTTTAACCTGGGTCCTTTATTCACACATGCTACTCTTAGTAAGTATGAATCATTTAGACTTACTGAATTACAAATCATTCAAACTTATTAATAAGTTTCGAACCAGCACTTTTAGTGGACGTTACTTTGACTACCAGAGTTGCCCCAAAGGATTATGTAGCAGCTATCACAGCTGTGTCATGGCTGCCAGCTGAAGTGATCTGCTCGATCAGTTGCAAAACCTTTGGCAAATATGAATCATTTAAAGAACAAAACATTTAAGTGTCGACTCCAGGCTTGAAAATACCACAGTTATAAACAGAAATTCCAGATTCAAAGATTTGAAAAACCAGATCAGGTCAGTCAGTCCTCTTGAACAATAAATAACATTATATTGAATTTTGATTTATTGTGGCTACTGGCTGTGAATATATTTCTGCCTCTTTTGAAACTGCAGGCTAGACTATTAACGTTTTGGGGGAAAAAAACATTCTTAGGTATCATCTATCCAGCACGATATGTTTCATCAGGACTGTATGTTCTGATTCTGAAGATTAGAAATTCAGCACAAACGGAATTCTATTGAGAGAAATAACCTTTCCAAAAGTTGCAACATTTTTTGATGCATGGCTTCAATATCATGTCAGACAAAACTCCATTCAGTCTTTGAATCATTCATTATAACTGAGTGCAGTGGCTGTAAATTACCCTGTTTAAATGTCACCTTGTTGGCGTGTCCTATCTGTGTTTGACATGCAGTTGAATGTGCTCTAACGTGATTGAATGCAGATACATGTGTCTGCGCCAGGCGTTGTGTTGATGTGTCCTCGGATTATTACACCCTATTTCTAGCCTGCTGAGGATTCCTTTCATAAACCCTAAATCCAGTTGGACCCGTATAACACACGTGGAGCTTAAATACAGTATGTCATAGATGAGCCAGATAAAGCAAATAGTCACATAATTGACAACAAAACATCTTGTGGTCAGCTTTTATATTGCACTGCAATTTCAGTGGAGTGGAGAGAGTTTAAAACAGATGTTAAACACATTTTTTACACTAGGTGGAACCCAAAGTCCAGAACTAATGTTGCCTTATGATAGAACAGCTTTCCCACTGCCCAGCTCCAGGGCTCAGCTGTGTCCAAAACGAAGCTTCAACATTGCCTAATTCAGTGTATTGTTATGATCGACTTCATATGCCAGTGGAGCTTATTATAAGAATATGTGAAGCATAGGTTTGAAACAGTTACTAAGAATACAAAGCCTGTCTCTCTTTAAGCCTGTTTATAAAGACCTGACTCCCATCACCTTGACCTAGCTGCTGGGTGCTAGCCAGTAGTAGTACACATGAGCTTGTTTTGGTCCGCGACCCTGTTTCTGGAATGGACGTTTAGTCCTTTCACTGAGCTGTAACATCACCCTGCCTCCCACATGCCCATTTGTTAAAGGCCAAGAGATTTTAAATATGAGTTTAGTAAGAAATCAGATGGAAAGATGGCAGTCTAGCTGTATAAGACTTACCTTCAGTCAGTCTTCTTCTTTTGGCTTTCAATTTAAATTCAGAATTCAGCTCATATCTGTGAGTCCTTCCTGCCACAGAGCATGTTTTCACTCCACTGTTTGGGAGTCAATGATTGTGCGAATTGTGTGAGTATGAAGAAGCATGATGTTAAAAAAAAAAAGAAAAAAAATCTTAACAACATTCCTGAAAGTCTTCGTGGAGTTATGCCAAGGCTCCTATGGCATTCATATCAAGCAAGTTTGTACAAAACAACAGCAAAAGTAGGCCTGCATTAAATAAGAGAGGTCGCATCACAATCAGTGTGTGTATAGGAGGGATGTAAGCAATCCAGCAAGCATTTCTCTCTCACTGCAAAGAATGTGTGAATGATAGTAGACAGGAGAGGAAGAGCGATGGCAGGTCGTCCACTGGTTGATTGATCAAAGATTGCATTGTTCTCGTGAACAGATTAAAAGAAAAGTATAAAATGTGTCGCCAAATTCACTTGGGCGGTTGTTAATTTAGCTGGGTGGCCACACATGAATTTTTGGGCCTATTTATTTATTAGTCTGGTCATTCTTATGTTCAAATATTCATTCAGAAGTCTTCAGATTTTACCAATATCTGCCTCACCCTGGTATGACTCTCCTGTGAACCTCATCTTCCAATTTGTCTGTCGTTCTGTCTTGTCTGTCTGTTGTTGTTGTGTTTTATCTTTCTATTTTTAAACTGGTTATTCCCAGGGAGAGGGGGGGTGAGAATCTCTTTGTGGCAGATCTAAACTTCTAAAACATAATTCTGTTCATGTTGAGCAACCTTGTGTCTCTCCATGTATGAGCATGTTCACAACATGCTGTACATTTCCCTCACGGAGAGTTGTTAAGCTCCTGTTTGTCTCGTCTTCAGTTTCTTTGTATTGTCTGCTTCTCTTTGTCCTCCCTACTTTTTCTTTCCTTGTCTTTCTCCTTCCTTCCATCCCTCCCTGTATTTCTTTGCTGTCTGTTTCCCTTCCTGTGTGTCTTTGTGTCTGTCTTGCTGGCGGAGGTGTGGTCCAGAGAGAGCTACTATGAGAGGCTGTGGAAGGTAGAGGTTACAACACTGTTGTGCTAGAAATGAGCTCTGTGTTAGAGAAGTTTAAATCATAAAGCAAGAGTGTCTCCAGTCATCCTAAGTGGGGAAACTGTTCATCTGCTTTCAGCAGCTTCATCACAACAAATCACTAGAACCAACAAGAGAGACAAGAAACAAGGCTGTGTGTTCACCAAGCACTTCTGTTTTTAGCAACTGGTGCCCAGCAAAGGAAGAGAAAAGAATCACGAGGAGTAATTGATTGGCTGTTTTGACTGTTCATTTAGCAGCAGCTTGGATTAAGCAGTTTAATTTCTCAGGAGAAAGTCCCTTGTTTTTCAGATTGAGAGCAGCAGAGCATCCCTTTTCCCCAAATGAGAGACCCCAGTGCTTTAAAGAGAGGTCTTTGGTGAACGTACGAATATAACACTTTACTCACCTGTATAACATCTAATCTAGTCGCCTGTAGTCCCCGACTATAACATAGTTCATACCGGTATTCTATGGGTGTTGATGTTTGTAATATAGGGATAGTAATTAGCACTAGTTTAACTAACAGCTTGCTGGACTTGCAGCCCAGTGGGTGCTCCTCGTTTTGATTGACAGCTAACCCAGCCACACAAACAGCTCCTGGAGGTTTGTGTGTTGATTGTCTGAATGACCTGGTGTCCCGTCTTGTCCAGTTTGTGTAAAAAAAGATGAACTACGATTGTAACATTATTTTTATTTTTCTCCCCTCTGTCTATTTATCGACTATCTCTCTCTCTCTCTCTCTCTCTCTCTCTCTCTCTCTCTCTCTCTCTCTCTCTCTCTCTCTCTCTCTCTCTCTCCCTCTCTCTCTCTCTCTTTTTCTCTCTGTTTTCTGTCTTTCTCTCTGTGTCTGTAGCCAAGTAGACCGGGCTATCCCAGTCCTCGCTCTAGTGAAGGTTTTTACCCCGGTTCCCAACATCCTGGACACTACCAGGTAAGCAGATAAACTCCACAGATTGCACAAGTCCATTGTTGTATAACTCTAATTAGAAGATGTTTGAAAAAAAATATGCAATTGTCTGCTGCAGATGGGATTTGGGTTGCAGTCAGACAAAGAAAGTGTATATGTGTAGCACATTTCTAAGGATAGAGGGTTTTGACTTGGCTTTTTCTTAAATTTGATTAAAAGGGGACCAAAAAAAGAATATTCTAGCACACACCAAGATACAATTGACTGGCAATAAGAACAGAGCGAATCTGGTGAATACATGCAAATACATGCGTAGACACTCCTTGTTGTCTTTAATGTAACTGTTAATTGTGTCGAACGTGTCCAGGTATGTTATGGAATATTGATGTTTTGGTTCACTGTGGTTTGCCCTGTATCGGCTGCTCCCAGCAGAGCAGCACTGCTGTACACAGGTTATCAGTTTGTTGTGATTCCAAGTGCATTAACACATATAGCATTTTAAATGATTGACTGGAACAAAGGATAAAAAATGAAAACAAAAACTGAAAGTATAGCAACCGTTTAAGAAAAAACTTAAAAGATAAAAATGGAAATTAACACAATTAACAGGTTAGAATATGGAATAACCGATCCAGTCTTGGTATTGGGTGCCAATACTGATGTGATTCACGTATCGGATATCAGACACATACACATACCAAGTGAGATTATATAGTCTGACTGATTGATTGATTGATTGACTGATTGATATGTATAGACTATTTGACTTACAGTTCAAATAAAATGTTTTGTAATACATTTAAATTTAATGTATGTCTATGTATTTTTTTTATTGAAGTGCTTTGTGGTTTACTACAGCCCTGTAAACTAACAAAAAAAGCTCTGGTATCAGTATCAGTATTGTCTAATACCAAATTTAGGTATTAGAATCGGATCGAAACTGAAAAGAAGTGCGTCTCTGAACACGAGATGGATCAGGATGTTGGAGAATTAATCCTTGTCATTTTCTCTTCCCCCTGGCTCAGATGGCGGGGTATCCCGGCCCTCACACCCTCCCGTCGGTGCCCAGCGCCCTGTACCCCCCACAGGCTACCATGCTGGAAACGCACCACGCACACACACACCCCCGCCACCATGTCCACACACACTCACACGCGCAGCACCTTCCCCAGCCACATGGACACGACATGGCGCTGTGGGGCTCTGTGATGGAGGTAGGAGACAGATTTTACACTCTTTTTACATACTCTCTCTCACACACAAACACACACGCATATATATTTGCACTTGAAGAGTCGGGAATGTTAAGTGAAAAGCAAAGCAATGTTGTTGCGGCACTCAGTCACATTCACAGGTAATTATACATTCGGTTGGTTTGGACTGGTAGACGATATCAACCCACCAATAAGAATTCCTTTGTCGCCTGGCAGCCTTTACAATAAGTATCACTGGAAAAAATTATTCCAGTCCACAAATATTTCAATGGAACACTTCATCAGCCATTATTTTTAGTGTGTCCGTCCATCGTCCCACGTCAGCCTCTCATCAGTCTGGTGTATGTGTCTGTGCTGTGTGCATGTTTCTTTTCATCTGTGACTGTGTGTGTGTGTGTGTGTGTGTGTGTGTGTCCCTTTTTTGGTGTGCATCTCTGTTGCTATGCTTGTCTTTTGTTGCATGTTTGTGTGTGTTTGTAGGACAGGGCAGTAGACATGCAGCAGTGTGTAGGTCCACAGTGCCTGTTAATGGAGGAACAGCTGATGATACAACAGCAGCAGATGGAGGAGGACCAGAGGTGGCTGGAGCAAGAGGAAAAGCTGCTGGTAACACACACAGCACGCACATAGTTAATACACACACAATACTAAGTCATGTGTAATATTTAGCTACTGTATTGACATGAGGAACCTGTTTATATTTCAGACACAGTTTTGCTTACACATTACAGCGACATTACAAAACAATAAATTGTGTGCATACACTGTACATATGCATGATAACAAAATATCACTGCAAAAACAGAATACAGAGAAACGGCAACATAATTCCCTGTTTTTATGATGTTTTTCTGCATGGTACAGTGTGTTATCATTAACTGTGGTGCAAAGCTGTCTTTTCATCTGCTGTGGTGAATGTTTTTTACTTGAGTGATGCATGTTTTTGTGTTTTTGTAAATTTGTTAATGGACTCTATGAAATTCAATGCAGTTAATACACATGATAAATGTAAAATCTGTAGTAATACTGATACTTATCCTCAGCCACAGTCCTTGATAAGAAAAGTTACTTTGGAAAACACTTTTAATGCATGAAACAGTTGATTTCATGACATGTTACTCTTTTCTTAGAATGACTATCATAGTGGTCTGTTGATGAGTGGAATTTAAATAAGAGTTTTCAGGGATCAGTCCAGAAACATGTCATTTTCATGTTCACCGCATGGCTGAGAATATCAATGATCTCCCTCTGAGTTTTACAAAATGAACTGTGGTTTTACGTCTTTTTTTTTTGTATTGACTCAAGTATGTTTTTTGCACAGTGACTCTTTTTTTACTTGTATCACTTGTCTCTGGTGCAAAGGCCACCTTAGTCCATTAAAAGAAGAGGAAGATTTATATATATTTTTTCAAAGATGAGAAAGGGAGTAAAAGAAAGACACATAAAAAATGATTCCTCACACTAGCAGACATACATTGATACCCAAAGGATAGTATATATGCCCAAATAGTCCCCAGTAAATTACATGGAATAAGAAGTGGATGGGTCACAAAGATAATCCAAATTAAGACCTACAACATTTGGTTACAAGGAAAAAACATTTTTAAATAATATATGTGTACACATACACTCCCCCAAAATATTTTTTTTCTAGTAAGTGTTCCTTACTTTCTATTTGGTAATTACCCCCTACCAGTGCCATCTCTCTGGGAGCAGTGGACTGCCAAGTAGTTATTCAGCAGTAGATTCATCACAACTTACTCTTACAGTAAAACTCACACGCTCAAAGATAAATAAACACAGTGTTTGTGATTGTTGAGTATGAAAAGTGTTACTTCTGATGGACAGAACTTCTAACATGAGGGGTGGAGGGAGTAGGAGGAGGAGGAGGAGGAGGAGGAACGCTTTATGTAGGATGCATATTTCTGTGAACACTGATTGAAGGAGCTGTTTGGGGTTTTTGCTCAAGAATTTTATTGTGCATGCACGTGTGTGTGTGTCTGTCTGTCTGCGTGCGTGCGTGTTCCTGTGCATGTGTGTGTTTTTGTGAGTTTCTAGGCAGGTGTGGCCTGTGTGAATTCCAAGCTAATGATAGGCTTAGGGAATCTGACAGCCCAGTCAACAGACTGTCTTTGACCCACAACCACTAACTGACAACACACGAGATTACTGAAAAGCGTGTGTGTGTGTGTGTGTGTGTGTGTGTGTGTGTGTGTGTGTGTGTGTGTGTGTGTGTGTGTGTGTGTGTGTGTGTGTGTGTGTTGGCAGGTTTTTATAACCCTGTCACTTCAGGGAGGGGCAAGAGAGGGAGGAGAAAAGGAAGAATGGTTTGGGAAAGAAGGGGAGACATGCTCGCTACACTGACGTTTTTTTGGCAGCGTCTCCCTCCCTCTTCCTCCTCCTTCTCCTCCTCCTCCTCCTCCTCTCCTTCCCTCTCCCTGTGCGTCAGACTCAGATATAAGTGTGCTAGAGGCAGGAAGCTGGAGTTGAATCTGAATTCTTGTCTTGATGAAAATGCTGGCACAGACAAGGATATGGGCTCCTAGGCAGACAGACAGGAAAACACTTAGACAGAGGTAAAGAAAGAGATTCAACAAGATCAGGACCAGATAGCATCACAGACATAACACCTCAAACAACTCGGACACAAACGTTTCATCTAACAAGTTTGATGAACTCAATGGCAATGCTGGTCTTCAAGTCCTGTCTTGGAAAACTGGTAGGCAAGCGCCGTGTGTGTGTGTAGTGGTGTTGGGTTGTGGTTTTTGTAGCTTTGTTTGCGGGCAGCAGTGCACTTCGGGGTCAGGTGTCTCTAAAACTGTGAAAAGTTGTGCTCAAGTGTAAAGAGTCCTGAAGCTTTGAGCAGTGTGTTTCTGTTTTTATTTGAAATCTCGTGCCGAGATGCAGTTGGATGCATTGGTTGATGAATTTTTATTGGTTTGAGCTTCACTGCTGTGATGGCATCATTAATGTCTTCATTCTCATATTCATTTTAGGACTTGAGATAAAACTTGGATTGGGAGATTTGTTGCTTAAATAGATCGCAGTAAAAACTGTTATTCGCCTACAAAATATAAAGTGCTAATTCTCATTCATTACTGAAATGACTGTATGTGGTAATCTAATCAGTAAATCTACAGGTTGTAGTAACTGAGTTTGCACCACATAATACAAAGTCTGTCTGACAAGAGCATGGGATATACTTTATAGCTGCTGGCATGCCATTAAAAAGGGATTTGTCTCAGAGTTTATCCTGGAAATCAAAAAGTCCCAAACAGAAAATCAATAAGACTCACTGTTCATTGGAAAAACCAACATAATCATTTTGTATAACTGAACTATATACAGAAGAAATGTCTCTGTGAATCTCTTACTGGCAGTTTATTTTAGGGTGAAATCAGCTAAGTATCAACTTAATTACTCTTGATGTATGGACATATCATTTTATGTGTATGTGTGTGTGTGTGTCTAGAAGCCCGACTCTAGAAGTTCAAGAGGGAGTCTGGACAGAGAAGATGGAGGACTCCAACCACCAGTGAGTTGTTTTTCTATGTTTTCTCTGTCTCTGTCCATTTTACTGTTAGTTGGTGTTACTGCTGAATGTTGTTTTTTTGGTGACAGTTCATGTATCCTGATTTCAAATTCCTTTCAAAGTCCTGGACAAATTAGAAAAAATCCAGTCAAATTAATTGTGTTTATTGAGCTTAAAAACAGTTAACAGAGGGCGCTGATGTATCAAGAACCCTGCATAGGTAGCAGTGGAGAAATTTAAATGTGTCTGACTCACAGATCTAGATTTAGTAGAAAGATAATATTGATCAGATTACGGGAACCCTGAGACAATCACAGTGGTGCAGGGGTTAAATTGTCCTGGATATACTGCCCTTCACATCACCTCTTCACAGTCAAAATAATGACCGTTCGTCACTCCCAGCACATAAAAAGTTATTTTTTCTGAACTGTTTGTGTTTTTAGGAGAGGAGGTCGCTGATTAAGCCAAATGTTGAGGGAAGTTCACATTCTGGTTGTGCAATTGGCTACGGTGTGTGTTTGTTTTTATTGGCGCTGAGGGGATTGATCCAGGGACAGGAAGTGACCTGTTAGGGGGTGGGGTCAGCAATGAGGGGTCAATGAATTCCCACAACATCACCAGTTATTAATAGAAGCACTGTAGCAAGAACACCAGGAGCCGTCATTATTTGTTTCACTAAATAACATGTAGTTTACTGTGCTCTTCTCAACTCTGTCCCTCAGTAATTACACACTTCTGAGTGTTAAAAGCACCATTAGAGGAAAATATGGTCTCATAGAGTCTGCAGCCAAAAGTATGTGTGGTACACATTTTACCAGGATGTTGAGGCCTTGAGGTTGTTGCTAAAACATAACATACAGAGTGATAATATGCATCAAACATTTATATGCCACATGAAGAGCTTAAACAATTAGATGAATCAACTCGCATAAGTGACCATTTTGATTTTTGATTAGATGGGTAAGTCATTCAAGTAGGAATATTTTTTTTTTCTAAAATGTGAGGATTAGCTTCTTTCTTTGTCTAGCAAATTGAATATCTTTGGGTTTTGGACTGGTGGCTGACAAAACAAGCAATTAACTAATTAACAACTCTAATAGTAGTCATTAGCTGCAGCCATATTTGCATAAAAATACAGTATGCAAATATGCTACAATAAAAAAGCATTCTGACTGAAATCAGAGAACTGAAATCAGAGAATCAGAGAATACTAAAAGACAACAGCCACCCCAGCCACAGTCTGTTCACTTTCACTGTTCACTGTTCACCTGCTGCAGCAAAAGATACAGAAATATCTGCTGCTGTACCACCAGACTACAGAGCAGCTTCTTTCCTCAGACTCTGGGACTCCTCAGTTCATCCTCCACACTGTGGAAATGTCAGTGTTTGTGGAAGAAGACACAATCTTTTGGCTCTTACATCTGTGATCACTTAAGAGAGTTACCCACATTGTTTTTTAAACTGAGCACTGTGGCGTAACTCTGAAACGATTTGCCCAGTGACAGATGCACACTTTCACTTAGCAAACAACAGTGATTATATGCTGTCAACACCTCCAACATATTTTAACATAGCTAGTATGGAAAGGTAACTTAATCACTTCTCCTCCCTGGTCTTTTGTTGTTTGCTAGAATCTGGAGTCACCGTGTTTCTAAAGTTACTAAATGATGTTGTCGATCAGGGCTTTAGTGTAACTTTATCTCAAATAATCTCAAGAGTTGATGAATGTTTTATGTTGATGTCTGTCATGTTCCTGATGCCTGCAGCAGTAAGCTGTTGTAGCAGTCTGAAGTTGCCATGGGCCAGATATTTCTGTCTCTGTAATTCATCTCTCTGCTTGTCCTGCTCCTCCCATTTGAATGGCTGTGGTTTGTGGTGGGAAAATCTCCCTCGTTTGTGCGTGTGTATGTGTGTGTGTATGTGTAAAATGCTGTAGTAGGGTATTTTTGGGTGTTGGTGGTTGTCAGACCACAACACTCTGATGGCACAGAGGCTTTGGGAGCCCTCTGTACTGTTTTCTCACACAGGAAAAAGAAAACAACAAAGATTCAGTAATAACACAGCAAAGTAAATATGTAACATGGCTGGCACCACTGGAGACTTCTGTGGCATCATTTTATTCTTAACAGCATCAAATCAAAAAGACATGCTGCAGTATATTTTTTTTCCTGGTTTCGAAAGGGTAGTGCTAACAAAGGAAACCCATTTTTTGTCATCCAAGTGCAGCCAGACAGAATACTTTAGCACAACACAAGAAACACAGACCACACATGCCACTGAAAACATGAAGAGCTCCACAACTGGAAACGACAATGTGTTTTATAAGAATAAATTGAGACGCGGTGTCGTGTGACAAGAAAATTAAATTGGACTCCCTAAATGTTTCAGAACCAGCTGATGGTTTTTGCCTGTGAAGTTTTAATTTCCTGTGGAGCTTCTGATTGTGTGTGACCCAATGCTTTGTTGTTATGTTTTTTTGTTTGTTTGTGCAGACAGGAAACCAGCACATATACCAACCCGTTGGCAAACCAGGTAAAACACAAACCTGTAACTGTCTGCAATTGTAGCCACTATTGTTACAGTCTCACTTCCTCTCTCTGTCTCCTAATCTCCCACAGTATGTAGTTCACATATATAGCATTCCTCTGTTTAGCTCTCACACATAGTCTGTGTACATATTCTGTATCTCCCAATACCAGCAGATAGTCTGTGTCAGTGTCTGAGCTCAGTCTGTTGCCACAATATGACAGATGAGACAGAGAACTGTGGAGCCCTTTTGACCAGCTAGCCATCACCCTCAAGGCAGGCGAATGCAGGGAAAAACATTCATCTTAAAATAGCTTTACGGTTTGATTAAGATTGTAAAGGACAGCTTTTATTTATTTATTTAAGGAACAGTTTTATCCCCCACTGCACTGAAATTTTTTTTCGTGTTCGTGTTTTCATTGTGGCCATGAGTTTTTGATAAATAAGTAGTTGTTTCATATCTTAAATAAGCAAATACACCAAACATTTTTAGGTCCCAGCTTCTTATATGTAAACCTCCCTACACATTTGTGATTTTTGATTTGAATTTTATTTATTCATTTATTTATTTTGCTGTTGCACAGACAAAACAAGACTTTTATGACATCCCCTTTTTTTATTTTTTCATAGACTAAACAATTATTGCTCATAATGTTCTGAACGAAGTGCCTTGATGTTTAAACAAAATGTGATGGAAGTGGTCTTTGGTCAGAGCAAAAAGAAAGATTCGAGGCACTCTTCTGGCAAAAAGGTTAAAAAGCCTTTATCCACTTAGATATTTCATGCAGAAATTCTTCATCAACAGTGCATGTCAAATTCAAGCTGAGTTGCTGAGCAGCTACTAATGAACAGACAAGTACAATCTGTCCAGATTTTGTATGACAATGTAAAGAGAAATCTTTTTTTAAAAACTTTTATTCGTTGTTTCCTGCAGAGCACGCAGCTCCCCCAAAGAAACCCCCTCGACCTGGGGCCCAGAGCCAAGTGGGTAGTCTGGCCTGTCTAAATACTGGAGACAGCTACAATGATGGAGTCAAGGTACACACACACACACACACACACACACACACACACACACACACACACACACACACACACACACACACACACACACACACACACACACACACACACACACAGTAAAGCACATAAAAAACCAAAACAAAAATACTCACACACAAACATGCATAAAGACTTACTAATAAGAAAGAACTGAGAATATAAATAAAGAACCTATGAGAAATAACCAAGATTTACCATTTATAGGTTGCATGTCTCTTAATACTTAAAGCGTTAATATTTTCTTCTTTTCCTTTGGCTGCTCCCTCCCTCCCTCCTCCCCTCCTCCTGCACTTACTGTTGACCCCCAGCCCTGGCGGGTAAGCAGCACACTGTTTGTGTGTTGTGTGTGTTTACTGTGCGTCTTGTCTACGCCTTTATCACACGTAGATTCATGTGGTCATGACCGTCCGTCACTTGTTTGAGTTTTCTGGATGAAATCATCTGCAGTGTTCTCATATAAACATACACACTCATTTAGCTCATCCTGCAGTTCCTTTTGTTGTGTAGACACCAGTCAGGTTTTTTGTTGCTGTCATTTTCCCTCCTAACTAACAAATCAAATCTACTTAGATGTGTTAGTTTGTACAATAGCAGTATTTAATCCTCTATCCCTCTTAATTCTCTATCCCTCTTTTGAATTAATTACCTTTAATCATGCATGCTTCAAACTAACTATGCACTAATCATGGAGTTCCTTAAGGCTTGGGTTTAGGCTAGGAGGTTTGTCTTTATCTTTTGAATATGATCAGAAAATGAAAATAAATATGATAAATAGAAAAGGTGCCTCTTCTGTTGCTCTATGTAAAGTTTCTTCCTTTTATTCCCATTTTTGGGAAATGTTTCTTCATCTTAAAGATTGAGGGTGTTCTACATCCTTTCACCTTTTTAGCCATTATTGACTTGGTGATACAAACACAGTTGACTTCCTTTTAGTATTTTCCAAATAAAACACATTCTCTCTGCAGTCTTAAAAAAATCATCAAAATAGGATCACCTAGTTTTGCTTTTGTTTTTTTTATACAAATAATTGATGCAGTAGCTGCAGGGCATAACATGTGCATGGTTGTGATTGAGAGCTTTGACTGACAGTAGTTAGGTACACAGGATGGCTTTTTGTAGTGCTGAAAGGCAGATTTAGTTGCAGAAATGGATTTAGAGAAGACAAATGAAAGTGTTCAGATAGTCAAGAGAAGGGCCAAGGGAGGTCCGCTTAGAGAGAGGAGACGATGATAGGACAGAGAGTAAATGTTTAAGAGACAGAGTGATGCGTAAGATGTACTATAGGATGAAAAAGGTCTTTTGTTAACTTAGCTCAGGTTTTGGATTTAATTGATTAAATCGTAGCTAGTTCTAGCAGTATGCCATTGCCATCTAGTGGCCAGAATTGAGAACTACATGTAATGTTTTAAGAAAAACCCTCCCTCATTCATTCATTAATTCACTCACCCACTCACTCATTAATGTACTCATTAAGCTGCATGACAGTTTGATTGTTCTAGCTCAGCAGTTGTGGCCTCTCCTCTTCTCAAACTATCTTAATACTAATAATCTGTTTTGTGTAAATTTAAATGATTCCACTCTCAGCATCCATCCTTCAGTGCAGAGGGTCCTTAGTTAACAAAGGGATGATTCATAAATATCATTATAATCATGCAGGATCTCTGCAGTCAACGCTTAACAGTAATTACAACAACTGTTTTGAAATAAGAAGGCTCATAATTTTCATCAACATCGTCTCACCCTGTTTTCTGTGGATCATTCTCACAGTCCCAGTCTCTCGTCAGACATGTGGGTCTTTGCGTGTTCCTTCAGCCTGTGACTCACTTCTTGTCCTCTCACGGTTCAGCTGCAGCCCCAGGAGATAAGCCCGCCCCCCACCGCCAACCTGGACCGCTCCAACGACAAGGTGTACGAGAATGTGACAGGACTGGTTAAAGCTGTGATCGAGATGTCGAGCAAAATTCAGCCGGCTCCCCCAGAGGAATACGTTCCCATGGTCAAGGTAACAGAGACACATTTATCACAGCTCTCCGCGTTGGCTTTCAGAATGACTCAGTGTTTCTCAGAGTTGCATCTGAAAGCATTACAAAGATTGGTGCTGTTCTGTTTATATAGTTGTATGTTATCTTCTTTTGACCACTGTGACATGCTGTTTTGATTCGCTGACACTGTACAACTCTTCAGACGTCGGAATTTTCCTGATGAATGTCTTATGATTCATACGTTAACCAGACGAAATTGCTTTTAATTGTCGGTATTTAATAATTGAAGTCTCCTCAAGAGTCCTTTCGGCTTATGCTTTTCTTAATTGTATTGTATAATTAATTTTCCATTTAATTTTTTGTATTCTTTCTATTTGAACTTTTAAAAAAGTGGATAGGTGTGAATTAGCATTTCTCTTCTAGCATCTGGTTCTCGTGTATAATTGTATGTCCATATCAAATACTATGAATTTAACATTTTATCTGTTGTAAATGATATTTAGATTATTATCTCTATCTGGTGTTTTTTAACTTACTTTTCTTACATGATTTTATAAATCTACACATACAGTATATACAACTTACATCTACTGCAATCTACTGTTATTTCTGTTATGTAAAATTTATTTCTGTGTTTTAAAGGATGTGGGTCTGGCATTGAGGACGTTATTGGCGACAGTGGATGAGACTCTACCACAACTCCCAGCCAGTACACACAGAGAGGTAATAACACACACACACTCACACAATCACACAATCATTGTCATTGTCATTCGCGCAAGTGTTGGCTAGTATCACAGGTCTATTTAGTGCTGTGTTTTTCTTCAACAGATTGAGATGGCACAGAAACTCTTGAACTCTGACTTGGCTGAGCTGATTGGAAAGATGAAGTTAGCCCAACAATATGTGATGACCAGGTAGGTTCAGATATCACCTTCAGAATAGTTTCCTTCCTGTGTTTAAGGTTTAAAGACATCATGACATTTTCATGTAATGGACACCTACCATCTTTTAATCAAGTTGTATTCAAGTTTCTTGTGTTTATTCTTTTAATGGCTGCAGACAGTCACAGGGCTCTTTGTTATGTTTTGATATCACTTGATTAACTGTCACTGTCTTACCAGATTCCCATTCCCATTCACAAAATAATTCCCACATTGACTTGTAGATGTCTGAGGCTCGTTTCTTCTACTTATTTTAGCTTGACAAACCAACTCATATTGTTTCTGGTTTGGAACCTCTACTTGGTCTGCTCAACATGGCTTATGCCACGATGTTATGACAATACTCTAATTTGCATAGCCTATAATAATTCTCTCCAAACCAGTTCATGGAAACTAACCTAATTTGCGTTTCCTTTTTTTGTGTGCAACATTTCAAAAGCTTGCGTCTTGACAGTGAGATGGAAATAGAGCTACTGTTTGGAAAAATGGGAAAACAAAACAGAAAAAGACATTATTACCCAACGGCATGAGATGTCTGCCACCGTGGCATTTTTGATGGTATCAAAAGAGGGAGCCAAAGTCTGACATTTTCATGTTGTCCTACTCACTCATTCATACCTGTTAGTACCAATCTGTATGAGTGATGTGTGTATTCCTGCTCTGTCCTAGTCTCCAGCAGGACTACAAGAAACAGATGTTGACAGCGGCTCACGCTCTCGCAGTCGACGCCAAGAACCTGCTTGATGTCATCGACCAATCACGGCTCAAGATGATGGCCCACTCCCGCCCACACTAGCCCTGCCTCAGCTGAGCTGACCAACAGGAGCTGGTCTGGTATTTAGGAGACAGCAGTGTTTGCTGTTAGCAGTGGAGAGCTAAAGACTCCTGGATTAATGACGTCGATCGTGATATGTCAGAGCAGCTGGAGAAAACAGCAGCTCTGACACTTTGACAACAGTCCGTGAAGAATCATTAGATGTTGAATCCTGTGTAGGCTGCGGTAGTCAATTCTCCCCCACTGTGACTTTCTAACAGAGCAAAAACACTTTCTGAATCAGGGACTTGGCAGCTTCACTCTCTGTGGACAGGAATATAATGATGAAAGGAGGAAGAGTGATGACTTTGGGTGATGATGTGTCTGAACCTGGAGAACTATCATGGGAGCAAGTGGATCTGGATTTGGGTTCGTCTGAGTGGAATACAACTCTCAAGCAAAGCCATCAGAACCTGATTGGACTGCGTTTGATCTGCAACATATCTGCATGAATCTTCACCACGGAAATAGACTTTGACGTCAGCCGTACATTTGTTGATATCATGTGTTTTTACCCCTCGATGTGAACCTTCTGCTCAGCTGAAATACCTCCACATCACCACGGATTCTTTTGAACGGGCAGATCAAACCAGATGTTTTCAATTCAGCTGTGGTGCTTCGAGCTGATGCTTCAACAATGGCCACCCACCCCTCCATTGCTCCTCCTGTTTCTCTCTTCCATCCATTCCTGTCTTCCCTCTGTCTCAGCAGGTTTTATTTATAGACTCAGAAATTGTAGAGGAGACGGAGGAAGAGATGGAAAGAACATGTCAACTGTCCTCCTCTTTCCTCTCTGGTTCACTCACTTTTCTTTCCTTTTCTTCTCACTGTCCTCCTTCCTGAAGTCTTCCTGAGCTCATCTCTGAGCAGGTTTTAAAGACTCCAAATGTGAAGAATCCTACTCTAGTCTGGGTGAAACGCTCCAGACAGGGAACTCCCAACTCTCAATTTAGTGTACTCTTTTTATTGGCTGGCTCCATGTTTTTTGTGTTGTTTTCAGCAGTCTTCTTCCTCTGTACTGACATACAATCCCAGCCGTGACTCTGGTGAGCAAAAATGGAATAAAAAAAAAATGTGAGGATTCAGTCTGGATACTTCCTGTTTATCTCGAAGGAAGAGGAAGCATCATGTCTCAGACTGGTCACTGAGCTTGACTTTTCCCAATTTTTCTGTGAGGACGGTGTCTCCTCTTTTCTCCCCTCGCCTACAGTCCCATTATCGTTCAGTTGCTCCACGTGTAAGACTGGTGTCACACCTTAAACTGTCCCCTCACCCACCGGTGTCACAAAGTGAATTTCCCCGGGGACACAAACGAAACCTCGCAACTGGAACCTTTGTGCTTTGAGTCCCAGTTTCTGTCAGGTGTAACTCTTTAAAAATGTCTTGCATAACAACAGGGGGACGAACACACATGAAAGGTGGAGCCACGCGACTGGAACTTGTCTTGCAGGCACAACACATTGAACTGAAATACAGCTGATCACACGTGTCTTTGTTAATACTGACCCCACATGGAGTATGACATACTGCTATATGAAACATACTGGTGGCTGTACTGGTATAGCATGATATACTGGTATGGAGAAGAGCATATTTGCACAGCACCAAAAAAAAAATCTTAACTTTTTTTTTGTTTTTACCCTATTTCACCCAGATTGGTTTCTCATGTTTAGCCAGCAACAACACTATCAAATATCAGACATCTGGGTGTAATAGGGCTGAAAAATAAAAAAAAAAGAAATCATAAAAACTGTCAAAAAACAAACAAAAAAAAAACAACCAAACAATCTATTTTATCTCCTTGTTGTTGCGTAAATCTGCTCATGTTGGTATATTGTAAGCTATACTGGTGTGTATCACTGGTGAATTGTACAGAACTCGTACTAGTAAACACTGGTTTTTATTTTGTCTTCTGGGCTAAATAAGCCGTCTTGTCAAATAGGAGGAGAAAAAAAACCCAATGAAATAAAATAATGACAAAATGGAACTCTGACTGTCCACATTCTTACACATGATAGAGGTTTTATTTAAAAGATCTACATGTCAGGTTTTATATCTCCAGGTTTCATCTTTTCATTGACTATGAAATAGTCTCAGTTTAATATTGATGACATCCTTCATAAGCAAGCAAGACCCTCAGAGAGAAGATTGGTTATTTTTCTGTAGTTATAATATGTAGTCCTTATGCCTTTCACCATGTCAGATGGTGACTTATTTGGGATGGATAAGTACGGAGCCCTGGGAGGGACATGGGGGAGGGGAGATTCACATCCCTGAGATGTCAAAGGAAATATTAAGTGCTAGAAGAATCCTGTAAACCTGTATTCAGTGTCAAAGCCACAGTTAAAGCACAATCTACAGCTGAATTACAGTCTATACATGATGCATTGTATTACATTCTATCAGACACTTTTCTATACAGAGCAGCAGCGTATGACTTGTCTTTTGCTGGCACTGACTTGATCTCAGTGTGACAGCAGGACAATTACACCTCCGGTCAAAAGCCACAGTGTGTATGTGTGTATTTTATTTGCCTCAGCTCCACTGAAGTTGCACTGGTTAAAGCTGTTGCAGCAGTTGACGATGTTTCCGTTCCCATCTGCGTCGACGGAGGCGCCGTTGGCGGCTGCGGTGCACGTGGCCATGCTGGCACACTGCTTCACTATGGCTATCGTGGAGCCTGAACACACACACACAGAGACAGCATGTTTTTGAAGATATTTTGGACAAAAGGCTGCTCAGTGCTTTAGTTCGAGTAATATCTTAGCCCACTGCTTTTTTAAATCCTGTGCCTAGTCAACACAGGTATACTCAGGCCTACTTAGAGCCTGTCCTCTTCTTTATATTCTTGACCAGGGTTCAGATGTTGTGTGTTTCTTTGTCACCTAAAATGTCAACGGCAGTCATGCAGGTGTCCAGCGGCGCCTGACACACCTGAGTGTTGGCGTTGCATTCTTCGTTGGTGGCAGAAGAGCTGCAGACATAGCACTCCAAGGACAGCGCTGCAGGCACAAGGAACAAGGTAAAAATAGAGACGCATGATTTGAAGTCAAATTTAAAAAAGAGATACAACAAACAAAGATGCCCATTGTTTGAAGAAAAAAAGAAAAAAAAACCTGGGTCATGTTCAGAGGCCTTAACCAAGAGAAACAATATGCAAACTAACTTTTGGGGATATTTATCTCATCAGTATTTTTACGTTTTTGACATTTTGATATCAAGTTGACCTGAGCTGCTATGAATATAGGATTTAGTTCTAGACCATTAAATTATAGAGAAAATAATAGTTCAAATTGATGGTTCAGTTGGTCATTGTTGGCAAGGTTCATGCTTCGCCTCATCATAGATGGGGTCAGGGAAAATCCTCCTGATATACTCACATGTTTTAAGTCATGGTGTCTTCTCACAATTGTCTTGGGTTTGGGTTTTCATAAACTTGATGTGGAGAATGGGAGAATCTTAGTGAAGCCAGGACTAACCTCACTGAGGTAAAGTTTAAAAGTCATGTTAGACTAGAGTACGACTGACTTGACTCATGGGATCTGATAGTCTTCTCTGGGTTTGCGACAGGAATCCAGAGAATGGAGGCAGTGCCCTCACAGGGTTGCTCCTTATCTAGCAGTGGAAGCATTCAGAAGGGGAGATCCGTCTCCTGATTGTCGGCGTGTGCATTTAAACAATTCAATGAAGCCTTAAATTAGAAAAGTATGTCTGAGACCACTGCAGGCCTATTTTCAGTTTGACTATAGAGGAAGAAAATGACAGAACTGCAGAAGCTTTATGACAAACTATGAAGTCTCATCAAAAAAAAAATCCCTGAAGTAGACCAACAGCTACTCCCAAAAGCTGTATTGTCAAAACTTGTCAGGCTCGCTTTTTTAATTGTACTATTATTAAGTATTGAAAAGAACACTCCATTCTGCTCCTCCCATTCACTGTTTATTGCTCTGCACTAAACACATGCACACCTAACATTTGTATGTGTGCCATAACGGCGTTAATTTGACAAAAGCGACCCGAGCAGAACAAAATAACACGCTGTGTACGCTGAAGGCTAGAAACCTAAAGGCTATCATTAAAACATCTTTTTTTTCTCCAGTGCACAAAGTCATAATTCTTCAGCAAACCTTGATGTTAGTTACACCCTTCTTGTATAACTACATTCACTCTGGAGCCACTGAAACGAACGGCAAAGATATTTAAGGTCTTCGAAATGTGCCTAAACCTCTGGCACATGTTCAGAATCAACAACAGACAAAGAAAGAGCGCCCCCCCCCCCCAAACTGTGAAACATGCACTGATAAATGCAATTCTAGCAACGCAGCCACTCGAATAATAGTAAAGCCCCTCTTGTTTTTTTTGTTCATTCTTGACTGAGTTTGAAAAATCTGTCTATGCAATCGAAACAGGTTTGCATACATGGAAAAAAAAACAAAAACAATTGTCATATGAAAGGTTTGTAACTGCGCTCAGTTAAGTCTTGAAAACATCTCGATTAACTGATTTCCTAAACTAAAGCATGCTGTATTTTTGATCTGGAACTGAAACAGAAGGTAGTTCACAGGATTGGGAGCACTGATCTTAAAGGTGCACTGCGTCATTTTTTTTACTGGGCTTTAAACAAACAGAGACGGAGCTGCTGACAAATGGGCCAGCTGTTTGTAACACCGAACATTTTAGATGTCAAGGTGAGGACAAAAAAAACCAACTCATCGCCCCTCCAGAACTCTGACCTTTCGAGAATTAAGGACAACACAACCGAAAATGATACTTTAAAAAGTCACACATTGCACCTTTAAGTGATTTTACCCTGCCTGTGTATACAAGCCACGGTTTGGACGCTGACTTTACGAACCTGGAGAGACGAGCACGGAGAGGAGCGCGACGAGGCTGAGCAGCATCTTCCTGACAGGCGTCTTGTCTGTTACCCGCTGAACCCGGTGTGTCCGGCTCCGTGTGTGAGCGTGTGCGGTTTCTATTGTTTGTTTTTCAGACGCAGATGATCACAGCAGTTCCACCCACATCTTTGTCCATCATCATGTCATCTCACTGAAAGCATCTCATACATGCTGTCCTGCTGTGTGTGTGTGTGTGCAGGACATTCCTAGATCCCGGCACTGGTTTCAGTGATACCTGTCCTATATTTATCTTCTGTCAATCACAGATACAGTGCGGTTGTTGGGTGGAAGCGGTGTGTCTACTTTCAGCGTGTTTCGGCTCGGCCTGTGCCACAGGACTTCTCCAAGTGATTCCTTTCTTTGGTCGAGAGGGAACTCCGATTTCTGTCCGACAGCGGCCTCTGTGAGAACATGTAGCAGGAGAAAGGGCTGAAATAAGAAAAACAGGATTCAAGTGTCGACACTGAAGCATCTGTAGTTGATATTTTTTTATAATAACAGCTCTGCAGAAGCTTGATAATGAGCCATTCAGTTGAATCAGGCATGTTGGAGCAGGGACAGATTTCAAACATGCAAACTGATCAAGGTTATCTGAGGGAAATTTTATTTTAAAAAAAAAAACAAAAACTTAAATACTAAAGTTTATTGTAAATATATTGTTTATCTAACAACGTATTTCCTTATCACACCAAATGAGAGGAGCCACACTGTCACTGTTGCGATTCCGAGGCTTTTAGTTGTTAACACTTTTGTAATTGTCAGTGTGATTTTCACTTTCTCTCTTAAGAGTGTTGTTTGGGGAACCAATGTAAATGCTGATGGTTCCATTATTCTATATTTCTTTATATTGCGCAGTCAGCACAAACTTTATAATGGCGTGTCGGAGCAGCAAACCTGTCTACTGCCAGTTTAATTTGAAACTATATGTTCATCAGGTCAGTAATAGGCAAGTGTTTGGTCACCAGCCAGTCAACTTAAAGGATGTTCATATGTTTATGGTGTGTTTATGGCTCAAGCATCAGTGGCTGCTGGTTGAAAAATGTACTAACCTTATTAAACATCATGTATTAACATTTTAATTTATTTGATCTAATCTTAGGTTTCTAATGTGTTAGTCAATGAAGATGTGATTAAAACCAAATGTTCAGTCATGCCGCATCACTCAGACTAAATTAAGGACAGATTGTGTCTGTCTCCTGCCTTCCACCGCCGCCTGGAAACAATAAAGCTGCACAAATGAGGTCTATCTATCATCACACCACCTCTGACTAACAGTGGACATCGCCTGTGATCCCAGTCACTCAATAATACAAAAAAAAAAAAACAAAAAACAGCATTTATTTAATTAATCTTTCACTAGATTAATATTTGGGTTTTTAAAATATCTGGCACTCACGTCATCCTCCTATCTGTCACATCACATCACATCTGTCCGGTGTTCACACAGGAATGCACCGCCACACACCCAGAACCCAGCACACACGTGCACGAACACACCCCTTCTCATTCAGCATGAATTACCGGATGGCAAATCTGAACACACACACACACACACACACACACACACACACACACACACACACACACACTTTATCTAAGCAATGAACTTCTTGATAGAAACCAGTCAAGCCATAATTACCAGTCTGTTGTCTGTGTTGGTTCCTCCTTTGATTGCACGTGTTGATGTGTGTTGACTCACACACACACACACACACACACACACACACACACGTACTGCACATGTACATCTACAACAATGCACACACACAGCTGCTGATTTATTCCAATTTGAATAAACCTTTATTTCATATTGTAAAAAACAAAAATTAACAAGCAGAGGGTGCATCGCCAAATCGATGAAATTAACAAATTAAAATAATCCGAAAAATGATGTTAAATGTATGAAATTTTTCTCCAGCTCAAGCAGTTGAGTCAGCGAAGAAGCGGAAATGAGCTCAGGTGAGGTCAAGGTAATACGAGCACAAGCACAGCCTGGTGACATTCGGTCAAAGTTAAGTTCCTCCGTATCAATAAATGCTTGTGTGCTGAGCGAGAGGGAACAGACCGATATTGTATACTGTGGCTGTACTGTATGCTGGGAGTCAAAATGCATTGCAGGGATTTCATAGACACATGCAATCAGGATATCTGCAGTCAGGGGCCAAACTGCTGGCGATAGCGCAGCCTGTTCTTTTTTATGTTAACATTGCAAAGTCAAGTCGTTTTAAAACTATTTGTACAGTACACAGATAATGAGATAACTGACATCAGGAACATTAAGGATGACAGAGACTAGGGAATGACATTTAAGACATGAGACTGACATCAAACCTACACGTCCGGTAGATCAAACTGGATGAAGGGTGAAAAGTGCTTTATGTTGCTGGTCGGATTACGTCATCGGTGCAAAATAACGATCATTAGATTCATTGGTGCGACCGCTAAAATTATGTTGCTTTGTGTTCTGATATTTCTGTTATATAAACTCCATATAGTTTCAGGTGTATGTCTTTAACCCTAACCCTGAATTATTTTTTGGGGTATTTGATGCTTTTATTAGGGAACGGCCTCAGCTCCAGTAAAATGCCGGAATAAGCCAAAAGTACAGACTGTGGCAACACTTTGTAATAACCATCATTAGTAAATGGTACATTAATTAATTCAACTTTAGTTAATATTGATTTCACAATGAAATGCTTAAAAACAACTTGTACAGGTTTATAAACATCAGCTTGATAATGGCCATCTAAATAATGTTTGGAGATACACAGAATTGATAAGACATTTACAAAATATCATAAACATCAGATGCTGCTTTACGATAAACAACTGCTTAATTAATGCTTTGTTATGTTTCTTACCAGTGAAATAATGCTTAACTACAATTGAATTAAATATAAATTCACCATTCATTAATGATGTTAAGTGTGTTACTCATTTGGAGACAATCGTGGTTCAGTCTTATGACCCAGGACTGTGAACTTGTTACGCGTGCACAGAAAGCTAAATCAAGCCAACGCACGCCACGACCGGTGACATGATGCCATCAATATTGTTCTTGAAATGTAACCACTAGCCAAGCCTGGCATGTGCAGAAGAGAGAGTCTGTATGAGGGGGTTCGGTCACTGTTGGAAGTAAAAGGAGACGCAAACGGCTGCGGCACCCGGAGTGTACAGCAGCGAGGAGCCTGCAGCAGGACAGCTCGTCTCGGGTCAGTCTGACGATGCTGTGGCCTGCTGGAGTCTCCACCTCACATCAGTCTTTCTGTGTTGTGCACTGATTTCTGTAAAAGGAGAGCAGAAGAATTCGTCTTCTCCTCACTGAGTCTTTAGTTTCTTGCTGTGGGTTGCGGACTCTCGCCTCCGGGCCTTGTGGGCGTAACGCCTGGTGGAGACACGAGATGACAGCAGGATTGTTTTGCTGTTAATTCGCCGACTTGGAGAACAAATCCAGACAGAGGTCATTCAGCTGGATGGTGACTATGAACACTGGTGGATGTTACTGTGTTTCCTTCATATTTTCTAACGTGTATCTTGTGTCGTGCTGTGTCTCACCTTCGCTGGTAGAGGTAGAGGAAGAAGAGGAGCTCATCTCTGAAGCAGGAGAGCTGGTGAGAGGAGCAGAAGGATCCAGAAGAGGAGAGGAGGGAGGCACAGGAGCACAGGTCTGAGATCAGCGTGTTCACTCCCTGCAGGGGAGAGGAAGAAAAACTCATAATGAACTCGTCAAGGAGAGCCTCTGAAAAAGATAAAGCTGAAGCAAAACGGGTATTTGACAGCAGCACAACCACCGAACACAGTACGTCAGTGTTTGCTGTATATACACACTCACTCTGTACATCAACACTGTCCCCTGCAGGTGGCTCACAGACCTCATCTGACCCATAGAGAAGGACAGAGAAACACAAAGTCAGTGTAAGCAGAGGACAGCTCATACACCAACGCACAGTATATGAATTTTTGGCGTCAGCTGCGGGACCGACCTTGTAGTTTATAAAGAGCTGTGGGGCCATAGACAGGAAGCCAAAAGCATACACTCCTGAGAGACAGAGACACGAAGAGTCAATACAGCACGCTAATGACTAAATTTTAAAGTAAAAGGCTCTGCTTATAGGTCCAGTGTGAAGGATTCAGGAGGATCTATTGGCAGAAACGGTATACAATATTCATAATGATGTTTTCATCAGTGTATCATCACCCCAAACTGAGAATCCTTGTGCTTTGCTTCACATTAGAATGAGCATCTTATATCTTCTGAGGGAGCCAAGTCGTCTGCCATGTTTCTAAAGTAGCCCAGAACGGACAACAAACCAACAAACCAAACACTGTCTCTAGAGAGGACCTTCAGTGTTTTTGGCAGCCACCGCACAGGGGTGTGAAATGCGAGGTGACTCACTGAATACAGTCTGCAACCTCTCCGCCAGAGGTCACTAAATCCTCCACACTGGATTTAGTGGCAAGAAATGACAGAACTGACAGAAACAAAAGTATGCTGAAAAACATCACATATTGACTCGTGATTTTACAGACAAACTTGTATCACTGTTATAAATGTATGTAAGTCGACTCACCCGTCACCAGACTGTTGATCAACCAGGAATAGTAACTGTCAAAAGCATTGAACACAATTCAGTGTTAATAAAATAATCAGAAGTGTATATTTAAAGCACATTCTAGCTTTCTAATGTACGTTTAGTAGTCGCTGAGTATGTAGTGTATTAGAATAGATTTTAAAATAAAAAAAACATTGTTTTTCAGATCCGGTTTAACTCTGGTGGCCTCCAGTACTGCAGGGGCAGAGGAACCAACGTGGTAACCATGTAACCGTATACACACAGTGCTGGACATTTGGCAATTTTTCTACTATTTGTCAAAGCAGAAAATTAAATAAAGTGATCAGCTCACTTCTTTTGGCGTAAGTAGGCCAGTGAGAAAATAGCTCCACTGATACACAGAGGATAGACCAAGTAGGACAAGTATCTGGACGCCTGGAGGAGAAAAACACAGACGAAATACTGAGTCAGAATATAAAATCAGACTAAAAAAAAAACAGTAGATGTATATATAGATATATAGAGGCCTACTGATACCTGCGCATCATACTCCACAGTCTTTCTTTCTTCCTCATCCAGCTTTTTTACCTGCACAGTGACAGAGGAGGTCTTAGAGGCATCATGGCTGCATCACATGTTTCTATTCAATCTAATTAAATCATTGTACACATGTGTCAGCTGAGGGCTCAATGGCAGCATACTCACATGGAGTTTGGAGCTTTTCAGCTGGATGTTAAACACTTTAAACACCTTCCACACCTGTCGGGAGGATAGATTAGTTTTCTTTAGTTTGTTTGTTTCAAGCTTTATTTGAGGGGACTGATTACTGCTGCGTACCTCGACACACGCTCCCAGCCCAACGGGAAGCAGCACCAGCAGACTGGTCTCCTCTAGCAGATGGAGGAAAATGAGCAAAGTGCTCAGACTACGCCACAGAACTACGGACAGAGAGGGGAGAGGCAGAGGCTAATAAGAACCATTTGTGGAAAAAGCAGTAATTATAATTTACTGTCTTTCATCGCTGCTGGTGAGCCCTGTGTGGCCACGTATTCAGTACTGCAAAGTCAAGCATTATGTAATGTGATGACTTTCTCACCAGACTTCCTGGACATTCCCACCATGCTCTTCTTTTTTCTCCACGAGCTGATGTCGTTTTTAAGAGCCAAGAACTCACAGATGAGCTGAAGGAAGATAGGGAAGGAAAAACGTACTTTGAATTTTACAGTGCTTCATCTCCAACACGTCTGAGCTGCAATGTTCCTTCATAGTTTTTTTGTTTGTTTGTTTGTTTTTTTATCTCCAAGGTGTTGTATAATCATACCTGCAGAGCTGTGATGAGTGCAGTCAGCACTAACAGGTAGAGGTTGGAGTCCACCAAAGTTTCTTTAATCTCGTCCACGTTCTCCTCTGTGAAGCCTGGACAAACACACGTGTTGTTTAGGTCTCCTTGCTATGTGGTATGAAAAGTTGTTTTAGGATTTCACCAGGTCTAAAAAAACTGCAACACATTGGGGAAAAAAAATCTCTGGGACTTCAGAACTTTTAAAAACTCTTTGAGAAAAGAGCACATCAAATTGTGACTACAGACCGCCTGAATTTTAAAGCCATACCTCTCCAAATCATTACATATCCGTTATCTTATTAGCTCACCAAACTGCCGCAGGGAATAAACCACGTCCTGCAGATGCACCCAGAACCTGAACCCCCTTAGAGAGATTCCCTCGTAGGACACGGTCAGAGGGAGCTGAACTGTGCTGCTGCTGATCTCCTTTGGGCGTATGGATAGATGGACAGATTTAAGAGTCAGAGTCATCGCAGTCAAAACACAATAATAGAATGAAGTGTGTGAAACGGCTCCTACCATGAGGTCTCTGACTCTGAAGTTGAGCTCGTTAATCAGCAGCAGAGGGAGGTAGATCATCTGTCGGCCGTCCTGAGAGCTTCAAGGGGACACAGGAAGAAAGTCTCATTAAACACATTAAAAAACATCGTTTTTCTACAGCCTGGAGCTGCAAGGAGAGAATTACCGTGTCCTGTTTCTCTGCATGGCTTGTGTTCTGTCTTAAAGGGTAACTTCCCCAATTTTCCACATTCAAGTGTTCATAGGTTTCATGGTGTACAGCTGCCTGTTTAAGAAAAAGTCCCATAAGCCTTTTGTATCTCCTGCAAGTAAATCTGAGAACTTGCCTCCTGTGATGTCACTCAGTGGCAGAGTTGCATTGTGGGTAATGTAGACAGCATGTTTTGAAAAGCTGTCACTGATCTGGCATTACACTCCTCTAACACTGCTGGACTCATTGTGGACAGTTTAAAAACAAATGATCACAATCAATACAGCAGAACCAGACAAGTCAACCTCTTTTACCCACAATGCAACTAGGCTACTGAGTGACATCATGGGAGACGTAGAGTGTATCAGATTACATGCAGCTTCCTCTATTTTCTGACTATTCATTGTCGGAGAGATGTGCTGTTTGTTCTTTACAAATGATGGACATGTGATCAGTGGCTGCAAGTAGATATTGCTTAATTTTTAAAAGGGCATGAGAAAATGTTGGGAACCACTGATCTATACGACACATAGTTTGTGGTTTAAAGGACCAAAATACCAAATATGCTTGTCATTCTTTCCCTTTGCTTCTGCATGTTGCATAGGACATTTTGAATGTAAAAGGTTTTGAACGTTAAAAAAATCCGAAGTCTGCACCAACAGAAAAAAACTGCATTAAAGATTTCAGTGTAAAATGTGAGTGCATGTTGGATATTCAGCCACAGAAACACTGGCGTCAACTGATCAGAAGCAGCAACAAAGCAGCAGTCAGAAGCCCTCGCACTGATCTCCTGTCTTTGACCTCCACAGCTCCCTGTGACTTACACTCTCATGTAGCGCCGCACGTCACTAGGAAGCCCCGCCTTGTTGAAGGTGAAGTCCTCTGACATCATCGTGATGGACAGGTGAGGTCTCCAGTGGGACACAGGACTGGGCCTCTGATGGAGCCACAAAAAGGACTTATTTGCTGCAGGGCCACATGTCTAAATCTGCTCTATAGATGACACGCCGGCTGAAATATGAGAGGACTGTGACGGATACTGAGTTACATTTTACCTTCTGCGTGTCTCTCTGCACATCGGTGTGTGTGGGAGCGATGTAGGTGGTGAGCTGAGCTGCGTGGTGGACTTCTCTGCTGTCCTCCAGAGGCGAAACACCGACTTTGTGAACGTACACGACCGCGTACAGAGTGCCGTTGGCCCGAGTCTCCTGCGGCAGAGAGACATTCACCTGCCTAGGAGGAGAGAGAGAGAGGGAGAGGGGTGTAAGTTGAGGAAAAGCAGCCAGTCTCAAGGGTTGATCAGTGTTTTTGCTCTGATCAATAAAAAGTCAATGTTTGTTTACTGGTACACCTAAAAAAAATCTCTACATCTACAACATGTCAGCAGCATGTCAAACCCACCTCTCATATGTGGAGTGAGGGTCAAATGGGTCTATTTTCAGAGCAAGGTTGAGCTGGCTGTTGTCTGGCTCCAGGCAGGTGAAGACGCTCAGCTGGATAAAACCGAAAGAGGAGAAGAGAAGAGACTCAAAGCAGTCTTTCTATTTTTAGAAAAAAAAAAAAAACTGGTTACAAGCTGAGACGCAGCTGCAGAAATGGAACAGAAAAAATATGACTTTTTTGTAAAAAACATGCACATCATGCTTATTCAAATGACTGAACTGACCTCAAACTACACTTACTTGCAATTACCGATGTGTGCTGTGAGTGTTATAAGCAGGTTTTATCTTGATAATGAAATAAATAACCACAAAACTCACTCAATCTGAATACACTGCATGGTTTTACTTGATCGCCTGCTTTGCAAAAAAAACACATGAAATTTGATTGCTTTGGACTTAGACTGGCTGAGCTTTTCTGGCTGTAACATTTTGAGAAAACAGGGGCTGTTTGTCAACTAAATAATTAGACCCTATGCAATAGTGTCCCCCCCACAGAGATGCAGTATCCCTGAGCAGTCTATTATCCAGGAGGACTAAGGGATCAGAAACAAAGGCCTGTGCTAACCACCAGTCTGGGTCTCGCTGTCAGGTAGGAGGCGATGCATGTCTCTCCTCTGCCTCCATCGCAGGGTTTGGTGTTGAGGAATCCGTACAGCAGCCACACGGTGTGCAGCATATAAACCACGAACACTCCGAGCAGCAGCTTAGCGATGGAGCTCCGTTTGGCGCCGCTCTCCGCGGGTTTAGTATAACACGACGGGAACATGGCAGCCGATGTCAACAACGACAATATAACATTAATGAATAAAAAAAAAATGGACGTGGTCCGGTCAGAGGACGGAACTGTTTATAATCGGATACAGCGTCAACACGATGAAATCCCCACGCTTCCCCCGCGCCGCAGCATCCTTCCGGTTCTCTGCATGCAGCGGACAGATGCTGACGCTGACTCCACCTCAGCCTGCGACTGCGCCGACATCACCAGCCCTGAAGCTACAGCACCGAGCCCACAGGTACTCAGACACAGACACCTCTCTGAGCGGATATATTCGGGGAACAGATGGAAACCAAAAACAACGTCATTGTCTTTACATCTTCTTCCCGGTGTCTTAATCTGCCACATGTACAAATTTGGTTACATTTCACTGCAGCAATGGGAAATCTCACCTCAAAATCACCTCCCAAATGAATAAACTCTAAATTATTCTGGCCTTTGACCCCTATGTTAATATGTATATGATTGAATATGTATTTGATTTAGCCCAGAGTTTTCTTCTTCTTCTTCTTCTTCTTCTTCTTCTTCTTCTTAATATTATTATCAATATTTTGACATTTCATAGTTAAATCCTTTTCATTTTCTCCCCATGTCGCTTCCTGTGCTCCATAGTTAAGCTAACTGATTGAGAAAAGGACAGATAATTAAACATAAAAAAATAAAAACATCTGCTCCAGAACTACTACTAACACACCAAATCTGATGCACAGTCTCATGATTTAAACTTGCCATGAATACTTGTATTTAATTTATGTCATGTATAACCTTTCATCGTTGTTTTCATTTTAAATCCACGCCGAGCTTTGCAGTCCGAGTGATCTTCTCTACTCGAGACGATCTTTGGCAGCCGGCGCGTGTCACCGCGGTGCATCATGGTCCAGTGCAGCGTTCTTGCCTGCTGTCCTCCTGTTTGCTAGCACCTTCCATCATGCTAGCCTGAGCAACAACAACCTGTGTTCGGACTGAAAATACAGGCCGATATGTTGATTTAGGACGGTCTGTGGTTAGCGGCAGGTAACTGAACAGTGTCAGCTGCGTCTTCGTTTACTGTCACGAGGAATATTAAACGGATAATGACTACGAGCACAAGCTGTCCCTGATAGCAGCAGCTAAGATAACTAGCACAACATGGAGAGCTGCACAGCAGTCTTGAAAACACTGTGAAGAAAGTTAGTACCGCCAAGCTAAGGTGGCATTTTACTAACTGTATAGTAGAAGTGGATAGCCAATATTTTCTCTTGATTTAACTGTTGTGTGTGAGTGTTTCCTTTCTTGCCTGGACTGTCTCCTAGTAAACAAACTGTCAGAGAACCCGAGGATACCGAAGGACCCCTGATGAGATGACCGAAGGATCATACAATCTTTTTATGCCACTAATATATCCCCTGACTACATTTTCTATGGAGGCTAAAGGTTGCCTTCCTGCCATGGTATGCGTTATGATCTCCTTGCAGCAGTGGTGAATATCAGCCCCTCCAAACCCAGTATGTCAGTGTGTGTGAAGGCTGTGTGTTGGGGTGGTGTGGAGATGAAGCTGCACAGGTTGCTTCTGACAGGCAGGATGAACTGCACTGGGATGTATCTGCCATTCACCGGGAACTTTTATTTAAAACGCCTTTTCAGCTCTGTTTTCTCAAGAGCGGGTGGCACCCGAGCTGTCGTCCTCAGCAGTGCACGTCCAGCACTCTTCCCATCGAAGGACATTGTTTCACATGGAGATAGAAAACTTGTATTGTACAGCAGGAACTACAGTGAGGTCTGCTGTCATACGCTGCCTGTGTCTGGATGTCAACCCAGAAGATCTCAGTCTGCTGCATTGAGGAAAAAGAACCTGCTGCATGGAGGTCCAACATGGCCCGGTGAGAGTGACAGACAGAACAACCATTTATATTTTCTAGATATATTCAGCTGTTACACGATTCCCTTTGACGGTCTTTAATTTGTGATGACGAAATACCAATTTGATACATTGGCAGGGTAAGCACGGAAACATGGAAAGCCCGTTTAGCATGTGAAGCAAACCACTGAAATATCTCTGTTATGGGAGCAGTAATTACAGGTCACGTGTGCCAGTATTTTGCTCCTGTTGTAGTCAAAGAAACTAAAACGAACAGATCCTTTTTTTTCTTTATTTGCAATGGTTCCGCTTTATGTAGTTTCCTTTACACATGGTTTGACTTTTCTTTGCCTGTTTTTTGAACAGTGTCCTTCGTCCGCCGCAGAGTGACAGATGCCTCGGTTTCCAGTGTGCCTCCAGCTTTTGTAGTGGTAAGAGATGCACCAAGGTCAGCAACAGGCATTTCAGTGGTCACTGAACAGTAGTAACCACGATTAAAGCTCATTCAGTTGGTGTACTTAATGGCAAGATGCTGTTAAATAAACTGATAAAGACTGATTTTACATTTCATGTCAGCTGGATATAATCCGTGTTTCCCACACCAAATCTTGAAATCATCCACCAATCTACTGTTGTAAATGTTATGCATTACATTGAAAATGTTGTTTATTTGAAGTACTTACTTTCTTGTTCATTTATTCCACAGATGAAATTTGACCAGGAGGGAAATGTGACAACATTTGGTAAGACTTGGGGGGGAAAACATCATATTCCTTAAATTCCTTGCCTGTCTTCTTTATTTGAGGGGCAAAAATCAAGGTTGTTAATTGAAAGCAGTAAATAAGAAAATAATAAATAAGAAAATAATAAAATAGCCTCTACTTTGCTCTTCTCACTTGTGTGATCTTTACCCTCACAGAGAAGAAAAAAACAGAGCTGTGTCAGGAGCTCAGTCTTCAGGCCCGAGACCTTCGCTTTCAGCACAGTACCAGCCTCACTGCGAGAAACAACTGCATTATCATACGGATGGAGGTACGTGCTCGTACTCTCTTGTAAGCACACTGTGACAGTGATGAGACATTTTTGCTCCCAACCTAATCAACATTTTGTGACCATAACTCTAAACCAAATTAAAAAAAAAAAACTTCATAAAACAGTTTTTCCTTCATGACCACCAGTATTCTGATAATACTGAATAACTGTTGGTTTAAAACCGGCTGGTAATCCAGTGCTCATTACAACTCAAACTCAAACTTAAAATCAGAGATATTCAACCTGTTAGTAAAAAAGACATTCCATGCCCAAGTACTTATTTAATTCACTGATTTCTTACCATCATTTAAACAAATAAGGCTGAATATGGATTTAGAACAGAAAAAACATATTAATACTGAATTACTACTGAACTAAAGCTCAACAAAAGATGCTGACTTTTAGTGAACATTAGTTGAAGGCACATTCTTTAGCCTGTGCCACAGTCGACTGTCCACCAGAGGGCGTGTTGGTAATGGTGTAGTGGAAGAAGCAATAGTCTTCACTGCTCATCATTTTACAGAATCTAGTAGCTTGGTCTGGTTGAGTCAAATCTTGTTTGGTCTCCACCATCGTGACAGTGAGGTGGCCACACTCTTGATCACACCTGATGACGAGTGAGAGAAGATGATCAATTCAAGAAATATAATAATGTGCGCTTAGAAATCTTATATATGTACTTTTGCTCTGTTATTAATAGAAAAAGTACTGTAGACATTTTATGAAATCTGTGTTAACTGTCATGAGTTTGCAGATAACAAATATGACAAAACAGTAAGTATATGAGTAATGATGATAAAAATAAAGTAGCTGTAAAGTCAAAATACCATTAAGTTGGTAATTTCAAGACAGTCCAAAACTTACAAAGATGGAGGGAGCTTTAAAAAAAGTTATTTTTCTTCGTGTTTTTGCTTTGGGTGAGGGTCTGTAGTGATTTAAAGTAATTTCTTCCGAGAGCATGTCATCGGTCATCACCCGACAGCAGCTCCCGCCCACCTGAGCTCCATTCTGCAAAATTACATTAAGTGCTCTCGCTTTCTGTAAATAACATGTGTCAGAAATCCTCACCTGTCCTTCTTTGGTCCTGTCCCAAATGCCCGACACTCCACACACGCCACGTGTTGCTGACATATTCCCACACAACTGGGGCAGTCCTCACAGGTTGGGCCTGTGTACGGTGGCTCACATTTACACGTCCCGCACTGACAGGCCCCTCTGTCGTTACACAGCCTCTGGTTGCTTGCCATGCAGGAAGCAGTTTCCATGGAGCAGCTGCAGTCTTCATCGGTCCAGCCGTCATCACAAATGCAGCGTCCACACATGCACTTCCCGTGGCCGCCACATATTCTGGCCGATAAAACATTGCAGTCTTTTAAATACAAAGTCTGTCGTTAAATTGAATATAAAGCGCTCTATATATCACGTCTTCATACCTGTTGTTGTAGTACAGACAGTCAAAGTTGCTGCACTCGCAGAATTGTCCACTGTATCTATCTTTCGAGTTTTCTCGGTTCTGGCACTGACATTGGTTCATTACGCACTCCCCCCTACCACTGCACACAGGGGCATGCGGGCCTGAACGACAGCCATAATCGTTTGATGGAGAAAGTGAACCTTCGTCCAACTGGCACTGGAGTCCAAAGTAAGGCCTGGAGCACTCACACTGGCCACACACCAGAGCCCCTTGGCCACCGCAGCTGGGGCTGTTTTCCTCACGGTTTCTCGTACAGTTACACTGACCTGAGGAAACGCACTGTATTTTATTTGCCAACAAAATAGAAATAAAAAAAACCCCAAACAATGCTCCCGAAACATTTATAATATCAGCATATCCCAAGTCTTGATCAGAAAATGCTACTTTCAAAATAAGGAGTAATTGAAAATATCAAAATAGAATGTGCTGTTTACATGACCTAAACTAATGGGATATTAGTGTCACCATCGTAATTTTCTCAGCATGGTTCTGAAGCTGAACTCACACTCCAAAGTTATCTCTAACTTCACACTCATTGAAAAGCCTCTGGGTGTGATGTGGATAGACCAGGGCCCAGTCCTGTTCTGCATCCGGCCTGAGTCGCCACTCACACTGGGACACCGGGCGGCCTCGACATCCACCTAGAGAGAGGGGCTTTTTTTTATGATCAGTTGTATTACCTGATTTCCTAATCATGTCCATCTTGATTTTCCTTACCTGCACAACCAGGGGGTTTCCAGTCACAATGCCACCGAATGTGATGTTGAGTCCCGCTGGCACAGGGCTGGTGTCCATAGTCAGCTCTGTGATGGGCTGGTCTGTAGGCATGGTGATTGTGAGAGGGAAGGATTGGCTCACACCTGGTCTCAAACGAAGGGAGAGCTCCTGGGGCTGGAGGAACATAGTCTGAGCTTTTGCTTGCTCGGTGCTGCAGGAGTTTATATGCAAGAAGAAGAAGAAGATCTATGCCTTAGAGGTCACTGTGGTTTTGAGCAAATTATGACACTAATGTAGCACCAGTATCATATTAGTTTGTGGTGATTTGATGCCTGTGCAGCACTCCCCTGTGGTGTTTTAAGTTGATAAGGCAGGTAAATGTCATAGTTGATCTTCAAACCAGGGTACTAACCTGCTGTCATTCTTGGCAACCTGCACGTCACCCCGAGGGTTGTACATATCAGCTTTATGGCAGCCTGCTCTCAGCAGCCCCTTCGAGGTGTGACAGCGAATGTTAAATTGAGGGGTGGTGCACCAGGCACACTCAGGGCCAGACTGGATGCACTCGTCACAGGTGGAGGCAGATCTTCGACAAGGTTCTCTGGCCCAAATGGGGCACAACAGAACCAGCAGCAGGGTGAGACAGATGAGCTTCACAGCCATCCTGCAGTTAGAACAGAATAAAGCAATTTTTAGCCATTTTAATTAGACAAAGGATGCAGGAACACCTTTTGTAGGTCAACTTTATTAAAATCATTGTTTTTGTTAAATTCTTTTCTTCTATCAGCTGAATTGTGCAGATGAAACAAGTCAGGCAAGATTTAATTTCATCACATTTAAAGGCATTCTTAAATTTTTGAGATGGTTTTACGTTGTTTATTTTGGGTTTCATTTACAATTGATGTAAACACTTAAAATCAAACTATATACCTACCCATCTCTTTCCTGGCAAGGGGAGAAGTTCATTGAAACTATAACTATGTTTAAAATTGGAAAGGATTGAAATCTACCATAACACCAAGGGAGACAAACAAATATACAAACCTCAGCCGAAAGCTAATTAACAAGTGACAGTTGCAACAAATAGCATAACATACTACATACATCCTGTGCTTATTCCTTTAGTTTTTGTAACAGCATGCTTAATGTTTCATGGTTCTGTAATTGATATGGGGCTGCAATGACTACTTTGATTGCTGATTATTTTCAAAATTAATCTATGAGTTGTTTGGTCGATGAAATGTCAGAAAGTTGTGCAAAATGTAGATCTGTGTTTTCCAGAGCCCAAGATGGCATCCTCAAATGTCTCGTTTTGTCTGCTGTCATAGAGGAGTTGAGAAACCTGTAAATATTTACAATAACGAAGCTGGCTCAGAAAATTGCATCAATTGTTTTTCTTTCCCTCAAACTGATTATTAATTCAACAGCTGATAGATTAACCCATAACTGCTGGAGCTCAAAAACATTGCAAATCAAAACAAAGAAACATAGCAGTGTCGGTACTTCACCTGACCTGTTGAGAGATTTTCTCCTGCAGCCGAAACTGTCTGTCTTAGCTCGCTGTGACACACTGACAGGCTTCAGTCATAGAATGGCAAGGTGTGAATGCTGCCGGGCTGCCTGCCCGAGACGCATGAATCTGATCACTGATCCTGACTGGTGCGTCTGCTTTGGGTATCTAACTGTGACTCTGTGATAGCACGAGTTCACAACAAGAGTTTTCATTGGTCTGGCCTTTCACCGCAAATATTTACAGATCAGAGTCAACTATTGGGACTGCAGTCGTAAGAGTCACAGTTCTGCAAGCACAAACGTTTGAATTAAAATGTTCTGTATTTGCGTCTGATATATTTTGGTGTCGCTGTCCCCCCGGTCCCTCTGATTCTCCACAGTCTTTGAAAGCCATCGTGACCCCGGAGCACTTGTTGGTGTTGGATTTCCGTGGTCTTGGATTGGAGCGTTGGTTGGTACTGGACCTGGCCCCTCAGCTAGCATCATACACACACTCTCTGCCCTTTGAGTTCAGAGCACTGGAGGCCATACTGCAGCACAAGGTGAGCGATTACAGAGGCTCTGTGTGTCTGTGTATTTAAGCATCTAACAGATAAAATCTGTCCGTAAATTGAACATGCAGTATGTAAGACTATGTTCTGAGATAAGGTGAAGTATGCTAGTCCATATATGCGTCTGTGTCAACAGGTGAACACTCTACAAGCTCGGCTGAATGATGTAGAGCCGTCGATATTGGACACATTGGAATCGCTTGTGGATCCTAAAATCCTTTCTGCAGATAGAAGTAAACTGCATATATTACTGCAGAACAGCAAGAGGTAACGCACACAACCATATACATTGATACAGCTTGTAAATGCTCTCATAAGTGAGGGAAGGACAGTGCAATGGATTTCTGTATTATGGATATAAAGAACTGAGTCAGGGTCTCTGGAACAGGACTACTTTTAATCAATCAATCCCTTTAAAATAGTCTCTCACTTTTGATGATGAGGATTAACATGGCTTCATACATTTTCACAATCTTTATAATGTTGAGTTTGTCTCTCAGTTCTACTCTACGTCTCTTATGCCTGACAGCTTATCAGAATTGGAGACGGATGTCAAAGTTTTTAAGGATTCCTTGCTGAAGATTTTGGACGAGGATGAGATCATTGAAGAACTCTGTCTGACCAAGTGGACCGACCCAAGAGTTTTGTATGTCACATATTCACTGACATGAATGCTAAAAGCAGTTATCTTAAAAGATTCCCAGTCAGTGGCTGCAATTAAAGATGAGAAAGGATAAGATTGTATTGATATACAAGGTGTCAATCTGTTTCCCCCTTTAAATATTGTTTTTTCTCCCCTTCAGATACTTGTTTATCTTCACCATTGTCCTCATTGGATCAGGTTAGGGCTTAGATTAGGTCAGTTGGGGTCTAAAGGCTAAACAAAGTGGTCTTGTGACCAGGGGGCTGCTGGTTCAATCCCCTGCACCAACAGGATAAATCTGGGTGGGGAGAGTTTGCCCATCCTTCATTACCACCAGTGAGGTGCCCATGAACAAGGCCTTTAACATCAACTGCTTGTTAAATTTGGGGATATTTTAAGATGAATTGTTTTACTGACCAGGGTTGATACTTTATCACAACAAAGATCTCTCCCGTATTTTAACAGGTATTAAAATTGTCCTTTTTGTCCCATTTTGTAATTATTGTTCTATTCCCATAGTTATATCGAAAGAGAAAAGTTTTATGTGAAAATGGTCGTGCTGGTACTTAAAGTTTTGGTGACAACCAGGCCTTTCCCAAAACAGCGAATGAACATTTGTCTGTCTGCCTGTCTGTGATTCCAGTGAGGAGAGCAGTTTGGGTATTGACCACGCTGAGGAGATGGAACTGTTATTGGAGAATTATTATATGCAGGTAGGGCTAGCCAAGATTCTGATTTACTGTAAAATTATTCACTTACCCTTATAAATTCAAAATTATAAAAATGCTTTAAGTTAACACCTTCTAAAAAATGAATGTTAACAGTGAATTAGTATAACTTTAAATTGACATTTTCCACTGAATCTGTTGAAGGAGAATTATGGCTAAAGGACATTTTCAAACTGATCCGTACATCAAGACCTAAAAACGTTCATGTAACACCTTGTTGATCTTTGTGTGAACAATACGACCTTGTATCTTGTAATTGTGGTGTTGGTGTCCTTCGTTATTTGTTTTTTCAATATAAAGAGCAGTAAAGCTCAATGCCAAATATCATTTCATAAAATGCAGAGTGAGTGCAGTGTTTAAGGTGTTGGGCGTTCATACAATGACTGTGAACTGGTCCCTACAGGCTGAGGAGCTGGGCAACAAAGCCAGAGAGCTGAGAGGGCTGATAGACGACTCTGAGAGCGTCATCTTCATCAATCTGGACAGGTACACACACACTGATTATAAGATGTACAAATGGAGCTCTCATTTTAAAGCTGAGCATGCAGTCACATTTAATAAACCACATTGTATATTTTTTACTGCTCAGAATGACTTTTCATAAAAGTTGTGTTGTGCAATTTACAGGATTTAGTTTGAAACTGCTTCGATGTAATTGTTGTAATTTCTTCCTTGTCTTCTGAAGAAAGGATTCAGAGATGGTTAAAGCATATTTCTTCTGTTGTCTCACAACAAGAGTCAGGTGTCCATATGATCACTGAAAACACACTGCTGTTCATTTTTATACTGGTCATTAAATGATCTCTTGCTAATGTACTTTCAATGTAAGAGATGGAAGGACAAAACACAATTCTGTCTTTTGTGCAAAAATTGATTTAAAACAAATGTACTCCTCCATTAATTATAGAATGGACTGGTAACAGCAAGATGATAAATTGTTAACCCTAACCCTAACCCACTGACTTGTTTGCGCCACATGTACTGTCTGTTTTTCTTTGTTCTAGCCACCGTAATGTGATGATGCGCCTCAATCTGCAGCTGACGATGGGCTCCTTCTCTCTAACCTTATTTGGTCTGATTGGGGTAGCCTTTGGAATGAATTTGACATCGTCCTTTGAAGAGGTGAGGCAGCTTTCTTCTTAAGACTCGTATCATGTGACGAGAGTCAAATATGAGGACTTTTTGCTTGTCTTGAATTTGAATCGTTGTAAGCCTTTGCGTTTTGGTTTGTTGTCTGATAAAATGCAAAACTTTGGATTGGGACGTTTTACAGGGAAAAAACAAAACCGAGTTGACACTTTACCAATGTATTATCACATGTTTCAGTTAATTAACCTTTTGTATGTTATACCCACATACTGTGCATTTATGTGTTTGCCTATTCATGTTTGTCACCAGGACCCGCGTGTTTTCTGGCTGGTAACCGGCTTCATGTTCTTGGGCAGTGGGATGATATGGAGGCGACTGCTGTCATTTCTGGGGCGACATCTTGAGCCATCGATACCAACACTAGTAATACAAACACACAAACACCACAATTAGCCTCTCACCATTTTCTTATTAGATGCTTTATATGACAGTGTATTCCTTTTACTGTGTCACCTAGCTTAGTGAATATGAATATTTCACCTCTAAATATTGATGTATAAAAGCCATCCTTACCCCATATTGCCTTTTTAAATGACAAAACAAATGTTGTTTTGTGACTAACTGTCATTCCTCCTGTTTGTGACACAGATCCCTCCAGTCTGGAAGAGGAATCTGAAAACGTCAGACATCAAAGCAGGACTTCGATGATGTTGTACCTCTGCTCTGTAAAATGAGACAATGCAGCTTTAAAACCCTGGACCTCCTGAGATCTCCTGAGGCTGGAGATTTTTATTTTTTAACATACCTCAGTGTTTCACCCCCCCGTGCCTACAGCAGAGTTTAAGACTGGATCCAAATATCTGGACACTCTATGTGTGTCTCGATCATTGTACTTCTCATACTGTGTAGGGGTTATTCTAGATACTTTGGATCATATCTTCATGTATGTGGATAAAACCATGGGCACAGAGTATTGCTCTGTTGTCACTGGTTTTCGAGCAGTGGGTGGATGCATGGGATAGTTGGAACTGAAACGGACAACGTATGAGTTTACTGCCCACATGCAGTTGAACATCCTCTCATTTCATAGGTGAAAATAGTGATAGAAGTATTAAATTCTGTTAATTTAATTTAAATGTGAATCAAATCTAATGTCTAGAGTCTGTTGTTATGGTTGTGGAAAGCGTTATTTCCTTTATGATTGATATTTAAAGCTGCATTTCCAGCCAAAGTACCTGAAACTTCTAGTCCCAGGAACTACTTTTCATGGAGTTCCCTCTGTATGCTAAAAAAAGGGTTTTAATATCAGAAAATAATCAGGTATTTGACACAATTGTCAACATAAACGGAGCAGTGGCTGAGCTGCATCAGCCACTTTTCCTCATTCTCAAAATTATGTAACACCAGTTTGTTTGGTTTTGTGTTGATGTTGTGTCACATTGTTGCCATGACTGTCTCAAATTGACATTTGTCCAAGTAATAAAAGGTCATAACACATGATAAACTTCAGGAAGTATGACTGCACGCTGACCTTATCCCACTTCTGTTTGCATTGTTGGTCAAAGCCAAACTGTTTGAAAGTACTGCCTTAAAGGAACTGTGTATTTCCCCAAGTCCTTCATATTGTGATTGTTGTAACTCTGTTACATTTAATACTATAAAAAAATGTCAGTGTTCTTAGAATTTATCATGTTGGTTTTTTTAGCTACACTGAATCACAGTAGATCTAATCAAAACACACTCTTCAAACCTATTTCAAGGCAGCAGTTACAGTTTCTAAGGGGATTGAAAGTTACGTTGTCAAACAAATCCTAAATCCATCCACTAAACAAGTTAACAAGATAAAAACTAAATAAACTTTGTGTGATAAAATAAATAGAGTATAAACAGCAATGGATTTTCCAGGGGATTCCAGATCACCTGTGTTTGATAGCATTTGTCTCTTGTGTGATGTGGACTTTTTGAATAAGTCTTGCTGAGTCAAATTTAGCTTTCAAAATCACAAGCAATTAATAAAAATTGCCTAAGTCATTTGATTGAAACTGATGGTAGATATCGAATAAAACAGCAGAGAAAATTCACATTTTCTCTGATGGATAAGGAATATTTAACCTTCAAATATTTTTTAACAGAAAAAAACCCAAAACTTTCTTTGTTGTAAATTATTTTGGTACAAAGAAATGTCACAACCATTCTTGTGCACAAGAGGGAGTCATAACTACACTTTCAAGTTAAGATAGCGGATGCTGCTCTTCAAGTGCCAGCACACCCTGGTCCTTCCGTTATCCCACTGCTCCTTATAGGTCATTAGCAGCCAGTGCTCAAAATGTACTCACTTACTCTTTTCTTCAGTGTTTGAAGAACCTAAATGATCTTTTTCAGAGAAAAGGCCTAACTTCTCGCATTTCAGTAGAGCCTGGTTTGTTTTTCTTTCCCCACCACAGAGGTGTTCAGAATGTAGTATGTCGAGGCACAAAAATGAGAATCAGCACTGACATTTATACACATATACATACTAACAATCTACATTTGATTGGCATGCCCTAACATCCCAAGGTGTTTCAGCTACTTACCAGCAATTATTACCAGGTAAAAAACAGTTTTTAGTGGGCTGTATGTTAGCCCATGGGAGGCTTTATTAAAATAATAATGTAAACTTGAAAATTCCAAAATGAAATTTAAAAATAGCATGGTTTTCCACGTATATGTGTTTATTTAAAACACCAATGATCTCTTCTGCATTTGCATTTTCACATACTTGTTGGGCTTTACATAAGAAGAACATTTTACCAAAAAATAAACTGTTTCAAGAAGTTAGATTAAGATAGTGGACTTTTAGAAGTGGATGTAAGCAGTGTGAATACATGACTCTGAAAAACGTTTCCATCCATGAATAAATAGGCTTGATTTCCCCCCTCACACTCCTTAAAAGTCCATATTTATTTCCCTTCACACACGTCTGCCCGTGTGTCCATGGAAACGACGGGAACGCCCCCGGCCATGTGAGCCTACCGTCTTGAATGAACGTCACGCCGTGCTGACGTCACCGCCGAGCCACGCTGCACTGCCAGTCCAAACAACTTTTCCAGAGGAACTCCACATCACAACGCCACCGGGATCCGACCGTCGAGGTGCCGAGATTTAACAAAAGTAGTCCGAAAACAACAACGAAAAACGTGTCGAGGAGTACACGGAACGGCCCAACAAGCATTTTAGTGCGTAGAATTTAGTTTGTTTTCTCTCTTTACATATTTTTTTTTTTATTTACAACTGCCGTTTTTCTCCTCTGGAAGTTAAGATGAGGAATCTGCGGTTGTTGTTCCTCGTCGGGCTGGCGACTGGGTTTATCAGTGAAAAAGTAAGTAACCTTAATTGCTTTTTAATGTTAAATATTGAATTAATGTCGCTATGTAAAGCCTTAATTTTAGTTCGATTCGGTAGAATTGACTGTCTGCCCTTCTGGTATTCCTAGAAAAAAGCACTAATTCGCCGTCAAGATAGGTTTAGAAAATGCAGCCTTCCATAACGTTTGGTTTTGTTCAGTTGCCCGTTCTCTCTATTTGTGCCCCGCATAAATCAATGGAGAAAGGTTTTAAATGCCTTTGCCGTGACGTTATTCAGCATTAATTCGTTCATTTCTCTAGCATACCTTCCCTAATTGGTCCACCTGGTCGTCTTAAGCAAAGAAATGGAAATAGGCGAAGCAGTTGTGTTTTTTTTGTTTTTTTTAAAGCACAATTAAATGTTATCTTCCAGGAACCAACAGTATTTACATAAGAGATACGTTATTGTGCGGACTAGTGCTGATTTACTGATAATTCACCCATAGTCACGCCAAGTTCAGGCGTCCAGTTGGTGTCAAGTTCACACAGGGCCAAAGTCTGTTCAGCCTCTGCATCACTACTTTGACATTTAAACCCAAACCTCCGGACATGGCCTGGATTTGTCTCCCACACGGGGCTTGGGTCAAGTTTTAGAATGTCATTATTTGCTAAATGGAAATTTGTAAGAGAAAGTAATGAACATCTAACTAGATTTAAAAAAAAAAAAAAAAAAAAAAAAAAAAAAACACATTCCAAGAATGTCAAAATCTTTCTGCCTGACCTGACAAGTCACAAAGTAGACTAATTTCTCTCTGTATTTCCCCTTCCCTGCCTGTGTGTGTGTGTGTTTGTTGTAAAGCTGGAAAACACCTGGAAATGACAGGCCAAAGCTGAGCTCTGTACATTGTCACAAGCGCAAAAATATCCCAGTTGGATGATTTATTGACTGTAAAAGTCCCAAATGCTAGGCCAGGGAACGTCGACACCTCTCCAGAAATGCATGATATTTATGATTTATGGGCTGTATATTGTGAAAGGGAGAGAGCTGAAATCTGAGCCCTTACTGTTGGATACATGTAGCTGGAACTGACAAGGCAATAAACATTGGCCAAATATTGAAAGAGCCGTGGAGATGAAGAGGAAATTTTAGTGTGATTTATTCCCCTCTAAAGGCCACATGAGTTTTAATCTGAGAACATCATTTTCTATGAACAAAAAATAACTTTTTAGCTGCTAAAATTGTACTTTTGTCATCATTACTCTGTGTCCACATATCCTCTGATTCCCCTTTACTTCATACCACTAATACACAGATTCAAGTCCTAAATTGCTGGGCGTGATGGGTTACGGCGTATATTCAAACTGTCTCTTTCTCTGAGTGTGGCTGTTGAATTACTGGTTAGTCGGTCTGTGATGTTGCATCCATCTCAGAGATAAATGTTGAAGCTAGCTCTCTGCCTGTGACACTTTGTGAGCCGGTAGTGGTGTCATTTTCTGGATGGATGACTCACAGTAAGTCCCGCTGGGCTAGTCCAGACAGGCATGTAACTGCGTGGGATGTACACAGTTTTCAACAGTAGATAGGAGGAAGAGTGTGACCCCCGGGCTCATTGTCATTTAAATGATTACTGTGATAGTGCTCCTGATTTTAACACATGACCCACAGGATCAAATCACAAAAAAGGGTTAATGATAATCCATGATAGGGGGTGACACCTCCAACTGTGAAGGATTATAATACAGTGTGGTCTACCTCAAGTTTCATGTGCTTCCAGTTTAACAGTAGCTTGGTATTAGTCACAGCATATTAGTCACAACATAGTTTTCAACATGTAGGCACAACGGTACACATCCTGTCTGACAGCATCTGATTGGCTTCTGGACTGTTTCTGTGATATGCTTATGTGACTTGTTTGTATGTCTTACTCTCAATCTCAGCGTGTCTTGAGGGATTTCTGCACCACTGTCACCAGACCTGAATGAGCTGTAAAACCAGAGCTAACAAGGTTTTTTACAGTGGGAAATACCAGTTAGGTTTTCACCACATATTGCTGATAAGGGGACTCTCTTTGTTCCACCACAGAGCTTTTAATTTTACACGCCTCTTTACTGATGAAAATTGTATCTTTTGCCAAATCACTTAGACTAAGGTCTTTAATCTGATGTCAGCAGATTCAAATTACTGTGATATCTCAGTATCCTCTGTGGATGAGACAAAAGCAGATATTGTGATATTGTTGTTAGTTTTACTCTCAGAAATTTGGAAACCAATGTCTTTCTCTGTTCAGACCTACAGAGTGGGTAACAAAAATGTAAAATATATTATTTACCCTGAATAGTCTCCCGTGTCTTGTATCGTCAAATAATCTTGCTATTGTGAAGCCTTTGGAGACTCTAACTCCTGTTAAACAACTGAACAGATACATTTGACATTGAGGGGTCAGACATTTTATGAAATGTAGCCTTGGTCAAACATACGCCCCCTCAAGCACAGCGTTGTGTGGCTGCTCTCTAGATGGTGATGACAGCTCTTCTGTGTACTTTTGGCTGTTGCACAACCTCACTCTTGGACCGACTGCTCCCTCATTATCATTGACTTCCAGCTCATTGGGGAAATATTTGACCGTAATAACTTTTAATGCAGCGACACAAAAAATATGGATTTGTTGTTGATTATCAGATGTAATAATTTTCTCATACAGCTTCTTTATTGCATGTCTCTAGTTTTTTACTATTGCAACCAGACTGTTTCCAGAAAACTGTCTTCACTTGGACAATGCACCAGGAAACCAGATGGTTATATACGGTCTGTGTGTATGTGTGTGTGAGCCATGTACATATGTATGTTTTCCAGATGTGTGTAAACTCGGAGTGACTCAGTCAAGCCTTTCAGTAATGCGTAACGTCTTCCCAGCAAGGGGGACTGACAGAAAGTTAAAGCTGATTTTTATTTTGCCCGTGTGTTTCATTTTGGACGTTCCATTGCTTTAACATGTGTTTGGGGACAGCTGAATTGAAACATAGTCAATAACTCAGTCAGTAAATCAACAGAAAATGACAATTGTCTGTGTTTCTCGGATTCTGAAATTTGAAAACTTTATTCTGTTAAATTTTTACTGTAAACTCAATGTGTTTGACTTCGTAGGGATATAACAAGAAATTTCAAGCTCACCTTGAGCTTGTGATTAGTATTTTCATCATTTAATTTCATTACCTAAATGTCTAATAAAAAAGAATCAGTAGATTGATTGATAGTGAATATAACTGTTTGCTGCAGTCCTTACTCATCACAGTGGGGTTATATAATAATGAAATTGAATTCAACATAATAATCCATTGACTGTCATCTAATTATTTGAAAATGATTCATCATAATTTGGCATACATCTGCCACATTGTCATGTTTCGTGATATTAAAACATATCCTTAGTAATGAAGTCAATGATTTCAACCATATATCCAAACCCCACCTCACTGTGTGTGCAAGCTGTTTGTTTTAGTACGTGTTCATGGAGGTGGTATTGCATCTGGCAGTCCGTCAGTTCAGCAGCACCTAAGATCACCGTAGGACAAGTTGTTGTGGCCTTTAAAGGAAAAACAGTTGATTTTCCAGTATGTACATGGTATACCTTCTTCGCTGGAACACCTCTATCAGTGTAGTCATGAGCATGAGTTGCTCTATGAGTTATCAGAAACCGCAGACAATCACGTCCAATGTTGGAGCAACCTGGAGCTGTGATGACGGTAAAGACAGTTCTCAGCTTAAACTCTGTTTGCCCATCCACACAAAAGGTTCAGACAGTGTTTTAGCAAAACATATGGGGAATGCATAATGTGTATGCCTGGAGCAGCAGTTCCAGTTTTGTGCGAGCCTGTCGATTTGCTTAGTTTTGACAAGCACAGCATCTGCTTTTGTAATCCCTGGTTGAAGACAGCAAGAATGCGAGAGCCATGTCTGCTATTTTAGTCAGCCCTGGCATTCTAAGACTCTGGTGTCTTTTGAAAATGGATGTTAATGCTTTTCTCTTTGGCCTTTATCACCTCAATGTGAACACAACATCTGGTTTGTCTCATGATGGGTTTTCTCATGTTACATCTCAGTTGGATCAAATAAAAATCAGGTATCTCAGAAGTCACAAAGGAAGTTGAACTGAAAAGTCTGCCCAGAGCCTTTATCTGTTGTAGTTAATTAAATAAGTTTGTTGACTTTTCATGTTTCTGAGGGTGGGTGATGTGAGGATTTTAGATTGTGATCTTGAAGGTGCCCACGGTGTCCTTTTCAGGCAAATGATAGAGATTGTGGTAATTTTTTGTCTTCTGTACTTCTGTTTCCAAACTTCACATGACCTCATCGATAAGTAATGAAGGCTTTGTAAATGAACCATAAAGTAATGTAGCCACCTAGATTGCTTCACTGATATGACAGATTACATCATGCAGCTCTTCCTTGGGTAAAGCACTGTGAACAAAGCAACATGAGTTATAGCAAGAAACATGGCAGATAAGTAGCATGTAATTTCTGCCATGACGGTTAGCCATTCTGGTGGAACAAATAACCAGACTGGCATCAGATGCTGCTCTGATCAGAAAAAGAAAAGACAGAACCAGAGTTTCTAGTAAGTGCTGAATTTAGTTAGAGGTTGACCTGAATTTAAACATGGACACAACCTTAGTATGCTGATGCTCGCTAGCTTTTGCCGAATGAAGACTACAGTAATCTAGCTGTATGGAATGAATGAACAATGGTCCAGGTATAGGACTAAACACAAATAATCCTGCAGTCAACACACAGTTATACAACTGCCATCGCTGAAAAAAATGTATTCCCATTGAGATTAGTCTTGTTTGCTGACTTCAATATCCCGTAGTGAAGATAGGCAACCAAATTAAAAACACACCATTTCCTTGAGTAAGTTTGAGGATTTCTTTGTGTTTTAACTATTGGAAACCCCAGCAACCAAATTTTGTTTGTATGTCTACTTAGAATCAAGCAATTCTCATTAAAATGTAAAGAGTGTTCAGCTGCATTAGCATGCAGTTTTAGTATTTACTGTCAGCATAACTCGGGTTTTGTTTGTTGCTTTTTGATGACACTTTTGCCTAAATAACCAAATTTATACTACTCAAAGAGGCTAGTATTGGCACGAGAAGACTGATTTGTCAAAAACAGATTCATCCCTTTCTTCCCTCTAGTTTGAATAATCATTGCACAGAAAATTTGAGCAGTACACCTCCCCACACATCTTCTCCTGTGTCACCAGCACCTGTTTTACCAGAAACATACACTACTGTCCCTGTCTCTCTCCTTCCCTTCCTTTCTCCCTCCTTTCTCTCTCTCTCTCTCTTTCTCTCTCAGCACCTGTGTTAGTGGAAGCATAGTATACATACCAGACATACTTAAGGTCTCAATGGACCATATTCATCCGTGTGTGTGTGTGTCGCTGTCTTACTACCAACATCTGCTGAGCCTTTTCTCTTTTTTGTATTTTAGACTCATTATCAGGTTGCTTTCTTCGATTCATGTGTTTTTTAAAGTCTGCCTGAGCAGTTTTTTTTCACACTATTATAGCTTATTTTATTCTGCTTCAGACAGAGACAGTCATATTTAAACAAGCTAAGCTAGTACCTCATCTCTTTGGCCTGGTTTCTTTTCTCTGACTAAGATTCAGATGATGAGACAAGCAGGGTTTTGGTTTTCATCACACTCCCTTGTGTGGTGTTTGAGTAAGTGGGAGGTTTCCTGAGCTAAATCTTACATATGAAACAGGTTTTGACTTTTTCCGTGTGTGTCCACTTGTCTTTGAAGCTGCTCTATCTGTCCCTCCTCCTCATAAACACACTTCTGTTTTCTGGCTCTGTTTAACATCACAAATGAACACGAAACCAGCATCCATCTACTGAACACGCTACAGTATGGATACAGTACCCGCTGTGGTTTAACTCGCATACGCCAGTGAACATTCTGGCATATTTGCCCAGTGTAGGTCATTGGTTATCAGAGGTATTGTGTTTCGCCTAAACTGTAGAGAAGTTCACATGTTTTTGATTAGTGGAAGGAATTCTTCAAGTGGGAATAAAGGAGATGTATGTGTCTCCCTTTCTCTTTGTTAGTGTTTATCTCCTGCTCTAATAGTAATAGTTATACATTTGTCCTTTCTTTTTCAGCTCTTCGTCTCCTCCCAGTCACCATTCTCCCCGACAGATGACCTGTACATCGAGGGCCAAACATCAGGTGACGTCCCTATAGATGATGAAGATGGTGAAGATGGCGGCTCAGGCTCTGGATCTGGAGACTATGGTAAGGAGACCACCGTCTTGATTATGTTTGCAACTTCACAATTCTTTCTTTTAGATCTTTTAAAAATTGACACACAAATACGTTGTGATTTTTGTTAAGTAGTATTAACTGAAAATTACAATAATTCTTGCAAAACCTGACTGAAAGAATTGAGGCGCTGTGTGAAACAGTTTGTTTACAACTGATTTTCCTTTTTTTATAACTTTTATAACAGTCCTTACTGGCAGTTAGTTTTACAATTCTTTCTTCGTCTCAGGGCATGTTTCCTTCTCTGTTATCTGTGCACGGAGTTAAACATGTCAGACAAATGAGCAATACACAAACTGTAGACACACATGTCTGTATGTTCAGACCCAGAAGCACTCACTCACAGTGCACCAGATGTTTGTCCTGAGGTGATGTCGAGTTAGGCAGGTGAGGTTTTATTGCAAGCACGCAGATGTCAGATTGCTCTCTGCTTTTATTGTCAGTGATTCACTTTTATGCCCACAGTGAGTAATGTGCAGTAACATTCAGTGGAATCACAATTTAAGAGGAAATGAGGTTTGGTAAAATTGATTATGCTATAAAACTCACGGATTGCATTCCTCCTGCACATTTTATTAGGTTGATTATCAACTTTAGGAATACATTTTAAACATGTATCACTGTGATACAAAAATGTATCTCCAGATATCAACTTTTCAGCTGAGAAAAGGGGTTTCTGGTAAGTCACTGTCAGATAAACCTATGAAGTTTTTGTATTTAATACTTTATTAACCTTATAAAGTAAGATAAGATTCTCAACTCATTAATACATATTTAATACTTCAGTTTATCTAAAAAAAAAAAAATCAAAGTCAACAAAATGGATATACATGGGTTTTCTTTGGACTGCACCAACTTGGTGCCAAACTTCTGGCCTGGAATCAACCATTGTGCTCTGTGTTGATTGTTTCCTCCCTCTCAGCTTTCAATGACTTGTCAGAGCATGAGGATAGACTCATGAGGTTCCTCAACTTGTCCAGGACCACTGTCTCCAAAGAAATGGTTCCAAGTCAACCACAGCCAACAGCAGACTCTCCTCACAACCCACCAACCACAGCAGCAGACAGCCAGGATCCAACAACCACAGTGAAGGACACAGAGAACACTCAGGACAGCAGGAATGGAGAGGTAGAATACTGCTTTTACTTTGATACAAATTTTTCATCTCAAGGTTAGAACATTTTCTCAACTTTCCCAAGATAAATTTAGACTTAAAGATGGTGTAATCAGATATTCACAGAATGTCTGGGTATGATCTCCAGACTTGTATCCAATTACACTGGTGATTTTCCAACCTCAAAGCCCCCACAAGAATACAGCCATTATATACATTTTGACTTATGGTGAGGTGAGAGTTGTTATGAAGTGGGAACACTTAGAAATATCTTATTTCCACAACATACATGTAAAACTTAAAAAAACAGTTTAACTAATGTATGTATTAATATCTCCAGGTGGCAGATGTTGACCCAACAGATGACTGGTTTACCCAGAGCACCACCATCATGCCTCCCAGTGAAACCACAGCATCCAAATTCAGCATAGACATCAGCATAACCAAAGAAACAGATGAAGACAACAGTCTGGACAGTTGGGACGTCTCGACACCCAAAATCGATGGAGATGATCTCTCTGTAGAGGATAGAAATGACATTCTGGCCATCGATGGCAGAGGCAGTAAAATGTATGTACCTCCCGAAGAGGTGACCTCAGAGAACTTGTGGGAGAGAACAGAAGTGCTGGCAGGTAAGGACAGTTTTCTACCAGGCTTTACTGCACCTTTATTGTCCACCCATGTCTGGTTTGGTGAAGCAATTCACTGAATATCTGAAGACTAAACTGATGAAGGTTTTTGTGTCATAAAATTTCGCAACTAGGTTATTTTCTGTGGGTGTTTGAGATTTAATCCATTCTTCTTGCTAAAAATCAATGTATCTGACCCACTTTGTCTAGAATTTACATTTCATGACACTCAGTTCAGAGCCAAATAATGTGAAACATTTGCAGCAACTTTGGGAAACTGTCAAAAAAGATTTAATGGGATGCTTCCTTATGCCCTCTCCAGCGGTGATAGCATGTGGAGTGGTTGGATTCCTCTGTGCCGTTTTCCTCCTCCTCCTCCTTGCCTACCGCATGAAGAAGAAGGATGAAGGTAGCTATGACCTAGGAGACACCAAACTTTCTTCAACACAGTATCAGAAAGCACCTACCAAGGAGTTCTACGCCTGAACAGACCAATAAGGACTTAAGATGGCATCCATCTCCTCCCAATCAGGACTGAGAATGGATCTATAAAAAACTTAAGATGATTCCTCTTTGAGTTTGAAGTCAAGCACCTCTGTTTTCCTGCAGTGCTCCTTACAGTTTTTTTTCTTTCATCTTTCCCCTGCTGCTCTGTCAGATCTCTATATATGTTCAGTGTTTGTAAAGAGGAGGTCATAAGAGAACAAAATACATTCCTGTGATTCCATTATAGGGAAGGGGTTGGACATTAAATACACATCCTAAATTTCAAGAAAGGGATGGCTCACTACTGAAGTGGTGAAAAAGTACATAGTGCCTTTAGATCCACTTTACTTCTCTAAGCTGAACCTCACAGGGCTGGACTTTGTTCTGCTTTACAGACAAAATCGATTGTCCTGTTTAGCAGAGCCACTGCCTGAAGTGACCCAGCTCAGCCAAACAACATCAAGGAAGAAACATACAGTATGAATAGCCTTAACGCATTTTAAATGCTGCAATTGGAAACGGTACCACATTTGGGATTAGTTTTACAGAAGGCCTACAAAAATTGTAACTCTTTTGTGTTTTTGAAATTTGCTTTGTTTCATTGTTACATTTCATTTTCTGTATGCTTTCTTTGCTGAACTGAAGATTTTTAGTTTTTTGAGGAATTAATATGTTTTAGTTTTTTTCATTTGCTGTCCAGTATTGCTATGAGAGATATTGTTACTCTGCAGGTACATATTTTGTTGTTGTTTTTTTGTCATATATATTTGACACTTATCGAATTGACCAAATATAAATGTGCGTTATTTGTCTATTGGAAAATTATGTTCAGTAACTTTTTTTTAAATGTGATATATTATATTTCCATAAGCCATTTTTTTAAAGAGATTTTCATTCTTTTCATTGTATTCACACATTGGTAGCCTTGAATAGGTAAAAGTCCCGCTACCTTGTATCTGTCCAACAAATAGTCATATTTTCAGGACTATTTTATTTGGTGACTGAGTGCAGCAGTCACGTGGACAGGATTGCTAAGGTAGAGCCAAAGCTAATGACTATAATTCAGAAACTGTGGAAGTGACCAACGTTTTCTGATGACAGCCAAAGCACATTCCTTTTGGACTGTCAGCTGTATGCAGCTCCAATAGCAGGTTTCAACTTAAAGGGACAGTGACAGCATTTTACTGTTTCTTATAGTTCATAGAGTCTCGGCTTGTTCACTGAAAATAAAAAATGCGATCAGTAATATTAATAATAGATGACTGTGATGTAATGAAGATAAGGCAATGTAAGTGACTGGATTGTCCCATATCAGGAATTTATTCAATTTTTTACAAGTCCTCGTTAATTGGTTAAAGTGCTACTCTGATTGAAAGCATGTCAGGTTTGAAACATTATGGGTCTTTACCTCAACCAAACAACCAAAGAAGCTTATAAAGCTTTAAAGAGCTTATAAAGCTTCATTAAGGAGATGGTTAACAGCAAAACAGCAATGACACCAGAGTGGTATTCCTTATTGATAGCACATTATTTTTATTGTAACCAACTGACTGTTATGCGTCAAAGAACAGTACTTTTCATATCAGCCTCGTATTGAAACATCTTGAAGCAGCTCTGTTGAGGACCTTGAAATCTTTATGAAAATGTCAAACCCAGTTTTTTTAAACCAACCTTGGTTATAAAGATCACCAATTAGTGGTTGATACGTACAGAGAGGTGGTACTATGAGTAGAACCACTCTCTGCCCTCAAATTCTTATTGAAATTGGTTTCACATTGTTTTATTTGATACTTGTTGACAATGGTTTGTTTTTTAAATTACTGTGTGTCTAAGGCCACTGCCTCTACATGTTGCAAGATTTGTAGCAGCTGTTTTTGTGTCTATCAGCAGTATGACTTCCTTCATGAAGCAATGTATCGTCAGTGAAAGTTAGCATGCCCGGCTACATTTATCTTTGTCTTTTAGTCGAGGCTACATAGTAGTGTTTACTTGATATAATTTCCTTTGCCGCTATAGAAGTTTTATTTTTATCTGAATACAAACTACCTATTCACTGTGGCTGGAATAAACAGGACGATATTATCGCTAACCCACTGTGACTTACTGTTAACATGAAATTTGATCAGGCACTTGTACCTCAGTGCCTCAGAAAGCAGTTTCTACATTCATTTGCAGTGTTCTTACATGATTAGTGTTGTGCTTCAGCCTTGGAGCTGTACAGAACCACAGCTGTTATAGTTGTGGACAAAATCTCGGACTTTTCTGTGTTCAAACAAAATGTCAGACATAAATCATTACCCACAGAGGGTTAAGACAACGGGTTAGCACTTGCTGGCAATGCAACAGGTGATGACACACAATAACCTTTCTCTTCTAAGATCTCTGTAAGGTTATACAGTATGTTGATGATACTATAATTTATGTGTATTAATTTATACTTGCTTTTACTATAATCCAGGTTGATAGGTCAGTGATAAATCGGTATTATAAAGTATTTACTCATGGTCGAAGCCTCTTTGTGCCTACTGCTCAGTTTGTTGTATATTTATGTTTTTAGTGTATCTGACGAGCCTTGGTTCAATTCATTTTCAATTTGATTGTCAAGTTGTCCAGCTTTTAAATACCTTTTTCATATGAATGCATTTAATTAATGATTGAAGTAGAGGAATATGTTTTTTGTAAATATACTCAGATTTAATTTTAATTGAAGTTGAATATGAATTGACTGAAGCCTTGATTTGAATAAAAAGACACAATGGAGGGGACCAACCAAAAATCTACTTGGAGACAAAACTATGACATGAGCACACAAGGTGGCCATTAGAGAACTGTGTTGCTAAAATGGTGTATCTTATGAGGTTCACTACTGAATAAAAGTATGGCTTTAATACAGTTCTAAAACTGGCTTGTTTGTCTTTTGTTGGTCTTTGGGAGTCATCTAAAAAGCATGTGTGCTAATGTTGAATCACATTGCTCTTTTAATGTCCCTTTCCCCTTTCATTTCCTCTTTTTATCTATGTTTCTCTCTGGCAGTAATTTTATGTTTACACTCAGTATCTTTGAAAGTTTGTGTTTTGTTGTCAGTTTTATGTATTCGCTATGTAAAGAAGGCAAAACCAAGACTCAATTCTGTAGCAAGTCCTCCCATTCTACAGAAATTTGGTGTCGATAAAATACATTTGCTTACATTGAAAGATCAGGTAAAGCTCTGAGCTGTTCTGTTACGCTGTGCTTTTTGCACAGCAGCACAGAAAAACATTTCCTCCCAGTCTCAAGAAACATCCTCTTACAAATGTAGGTGCCAAAGAAAAAGAAAAACATTTTCAAACCACTGTGTGAAACCGAGCCAGCAGCATGTGAATACAGCCAAATGGTCAAATGTTTTCCCAAACCTGATGATGCAGAGATGAAAAAACACAAATGGTTGAGGAGGCAGTGGGGGGAAAAAAAAGGCTGCAAGACACTGAATGCCTCAAATCATTATGTAAAAAGCAAACAGACAAAAGTAAACAAAGTTAAACTCCAGCATATAAATTCATGATATAGCACAGAAACAACAGTAGACACTAGAATGTAAGACGAGTATGAGTAAATATTTGCCCCTTCTCACAGGGTGGGACATTTTCGATGATTGCCAATGACTGCAGAGGAGCGCAGATCATTTGTGGTAAAGAGGGATGGGGGTATAAACCACAGATTGGGACGTGGGCAGAGACATGTTTTCTACAGTGTGGATACAATACATTCCTCAAAATGGACAGCTTTCTGGCATTCAACCACAAGAAGGAGATATGGAAATGTTAGAAGAAGACGTTATATAGTCCCTCATTAAACACTATAAATTGATTGCTGCACAATAGTACAGTTTATTTGTGCAATTTAATAGTCAGTGAAAGTGTAAAAAATTAATAGAAGTTCTGTATGTAAGTATTGAACAGAGCTGCACCTTTTACTTCTCCCTTTAAATGATAAACCTGCTTCCTTTCATCTATGAATGTACATTATTTTCAGGCTGAATAATTTAGAGAAGTGTGTAGAGCATTCCTCATTTTATGTCTTCCCAGAATACTAACAAGCAAGACATTCCTTCAGAAATGCCAGTTTTGAAGCAAAGTACAAGTAAAAAACATTCGTTCATGCTGGGATTGCGTCAGGATTACATTTGGAACTCTATAATTTATTTTGTCTGCATTTTATTTGAAGGTAGGAAGTGAAACAGCTATGTCAGTGTCAGCTATGAACATGATTTTTTATCCTAAAAAACAGATCACCCTGATCCTAAATATTACATGATTATCATCAGTGTTGATTGATATGTTTTCCTTCCTAATTTACCTGGGCCTAAATCTTTGTGTGTTTTGCCAAATCCATGATCTGAACAGATTTTGGTACTTTTCTGTGGGTCGATTAGAAGAATTTTGCAGCGTAAAACTTTGTCAAGTATTTGTTTTTGCATCTTTAAATCGCTTTTAAACGTGTTTAAAACGCGTGTTTTTTGTGTGCATAGTAGCTGTGGCTAGTGGCTGTGGAGATGGCTTTTATTGTGAAAACAGTCAGACCGGAAGTGTACTTTCGTTATGCTGCACGCAGAAATCACGAGCCCGGAAATTGAGTCTAACTATGTTCTGGAACCGGTATTTACGTCGCGCATAACAGTAGTTCGAGACTTTCTACAGTCTTGTAGCGTCAACAGCATCATAGACATTAACTTAACCAGAAAGGTTTGTGTTTCTGTTATTTTATGGAAGTTTAAAATCAAATGTCATGCTCATTGAGAGTCTAAAAACTTTCAACTGCTGTAACGTTTCTTTCAACCTCTGTTCATTTGTATCACAGTCTGAGTCTCTTTAGTATATCGTCTGGTTGCTGATAAAAGATGAAGCTTATGGAATTTGACTTGATTATTACGGTGCAAACTTGTTCTTGGTGCTGCGTTTGGATAGATGGCCCGAATCGAAGTTAAGTGCTAATGTTAGCTTAATGTTACGTTACTGTGCATCTGATTGGCTGGTACTTGATGTCTTTCAGGTGCCTCGTGAAAGTGATTGGATGCCACCTCTTTCTGTGTAGATTTTCTGTTACTTATATTCTAAAATTGAAATTAAGGGCAAAATGATTCTGACAGTGATGAAACCATGAGCTTCTGCTCTCACTGCCTCTAATAGTACAACACAGTCAATGTCAAAAAGTAACTCAAGGTAATTTAACTTACTACCATATTAAATCTCACATGTTGTTGCCATGTCTGCACTTACATTGATTACTGTTTTTAATCTACTTTAGGTTAGTCCCAAAACAGTTAATACAATTATGATGATGATGACAACTTTTGGATTTATTAACTGATGCTGGGGTATCAAAATGATATCAGTATTAAGCTTTTCAGATGTGCCGGTACAATAAATATAGTGAGCTGAAATGTCCATGTAAGAGCTATAAATCCATGAGACTCTCAAATCTGTAACCACACTGATGTTTCCTCTCTCCGCAGATGACTCAGAAAGGTGGAGCTCCCTTCCTCCATTCTCTCTTCATATTCCTCTCCATGCTGTCATCACTGTGTGACTGTCACCCTCACCCTGCTCAGTCCAATAGCTCAATGGCTACAGTCAGGGCTGTGTCTAATCATACCACAAAGAAAGGTAAACCCAAACCTTGTACCATCACATATACATTAAGCAATAGACACATGCAGTATGTATGGAAATTATGGTGCATTGACTTTATTTTCAATTCAGACAAACACATAAACTGTGCTGGTGCATTGGCTTTAAGATGTTGGAAAAACTGTGACGGCCTGTCTATTATGGGACATATTAAAAAACTTACATATACCAGTCCATTTATTGCAAATTGATACTAAATACAGAATCAGTGAATATGCACATTTTAATTTTTCATGAACTTTTAGGGGGCAGGTCTTTCTACAAACCTTGAATTATGTGCAAATGAAAATGTATATAAAAGTGGCATACTTAATCTGACACTTCATTTACTCCATTTGAAATTCTGGTTGAAAAGCTTTTTTAATTGTTTTAAGATAATCTTGACAAAAAATAAGATTTGGATATAAGACCTGAGTTTCTTTTGGTGTGTTTCTCTGTGAACCCAGCCTCGGACATAGCAGCAGAGGTAGCAGGCTATGCCGATGTGGCCAAACAGATTATTGACCTGGCTGTGTTTGGAGCTGCCCAGAACCGCTCTTACAGACGGCTGGCCGACTTCACCGACACCATAGGGAACCGTGTCAGTGGCTCACAAAACCTTGAGATGGCCATCAAATACATGTACAAGGCTATAACACAGGACGGGTTGGATGTACATCTTGGTGAGCATTGCTTGTTATGTGAAGATAATTTCCAGATATGTTTCACATATTTATCAGCAACGTCTTGTCCTGAATGTAACAATAGTTTTGTTTCATGCTTTTCTTCTCCAGAGCCAGTCAAAATCCCACACTGGGTGAGAGGGAAAGAGAGTGCAGAAATGATTGTGCCCAGGCCTAAAAGTCTGGCTATACTTGGTCTGGGTAGCAGTGTAGGGACACCACCTGAAGGTAAAGACTGAATACAGTTATGCTTGTCATTCGTCATCCACCTACTTTTTACACCTCACTGTCTGACTTTGGTCTCTCCAGGCATTGAAGCAGAGGTGTTGGTGGTTAAGTCTTTTGAGGAACTGAATCGTAGAGCCAGTGAGGCTGTAGGGAGGATTGTGGTCTTTAACCAGCCATTTGTCAGCTATGGAGAAACGGTTGCTTACCGTGCTTTCGGTGCTTCTGAGGCAGCCAAAGTTGGAGCTGTGGCCACACTCATTCGTTCTATTACACCATTCTCTATTAACAGGTAGGTTACATTTAATGACTGCTGGAGGGCCTATGGGGCTGGCATTTTATCCTTTCAGGTGTAATGAGGGTTTAATCAGAGGATTCATATGACTCTGTCTTTCTCTATCCCTCTCTAGTCCTCACACGGGTTGGCAGGACTACAAAGATGGAGTGAAGCGCATCCCCACAGCCTGTATAACCATGGAGGATGCTGAGCTTATGTGGCGAATGGCACAGAGGGGGCAGAAGATAGTGGTCAGACTCACAATGGGAGCCGAGACTCTGCCAGATGCCGACTCCTTCAACACAGTGGTTGAGATAAAAGGCTGGCAACACCCTGAGCAGGTAGATCTCACACTCCATGACAGACATGTCTAACCTGTTTACCCGTGTATCTCGTTATCACCCTTTTGCTGTCATTCAGTGGCGGGGTAAATCTTTTTGTGTGGGCCTTCCAGTTTACTGAATGGGAAACACATGTCCTTTCCAGAAGAAAGGCTCTGGCATGTTCTTGTCTCTCTCTTAATTAGTCTTTCTCTCTATCTTTCTCTGTGTTTGGTGGGGCGGGCGAGGAAAGGTAGCTGGAACCTCTTTATGCTGACTCCAAATATTCCCACAGCTGTTTAGTCTGGCTTTACTTTGCTGTGTGAGTGAGTGAGTGAGAGAGAGAGAGAGAGAGAGAGAGAGTCTTTTCCTAGAATCACCAAGGGCTCAGGTTAGCTGGAAATGCTGAGGAATGTCATGTTCATTAAGTCATTATATAGTAGGTTTCTAGGGGAACACAGCCTTGTGTAAACAAACTATTTATCTGTTAAGTATTTACTTTGAATGTTTTTGAAAACAAAAAACAAAAAAAACAAACATTTTATCACTGGAATTCAAAGCTTTTAACTTGTTTTCAACATTGCAAGGAAATATCCCTGCACTGGCTTCCTACTTTCTCAAATCCCCCTCTGACCTAATAATGTTATTTATGTAAATTTCAACAAGCCAAACCATGCAGCAATTTTTCTATTGGTCAGTCTAAACAGCTCAACTGAAATTATGGGCCTGCTGAAATTAATATACCCTTTGATGGTATGAACAGAGTTGTGATTTGTGAAAACATGTTAATATAAACACACAGAAATAAGATTTCCATTTACTTTTGGGAGGATTTTCCTTTACTACAGTACTGAAACCTGCAATCATTCTTTCTTTTAGTCTTTCTAAAGCATGACTAGTATACTGTGTATGAAACCCTTGAGTCAATGGGGATAGAGTTGCTCTGCAGGAACACTGACCTGCAAAAATGATAAAGTAATCAGAGTCCAGCATGCTTTGTGCGATAGGTGTTGTGAATCTGTCATACAGCAAATAGACAGACATAGTTACCACTTTTGTTCACTGTTAAACTCCAAAACCAGAATCCTACAATAATTATCTGAACCAGTTCCCACTATGCAGGGTAGTATCCCACAATGTTGCACACAGGTCCTTAGTAAGATTATGGATAAGGAGCCAGACAAGTTTAACCAGTAGAACCTGATAAACAGTTAAGGTGCAGCTGCACAAATCTCTGGATGCATGTAGATACACTCTGTTTACCGGGGAGAGAGTCAGATGCTCCTGAAAAATTGTACTAATGCTTCTCTAATTAAATGGACAGGGCTGAAACATTACTGTGGTTTCAGGACACCAGAAGTGGCATGTTGTGTAGCACAAAGACATATGGGTACACACATGTGGGCACACAGTAAGGACAGATCTGGCCGATTTAACTTTGAATCCTTGGAGGAAACTATCGAGTGCTCTTCTGCCGTCTGCTCAGAGTTGTAGTGTCTCAGTAAAAGTGGATGAGAAGCAGGATCAACTTTTCCCATTCACATTGACAACCCCATTTGGGTCGAACTGACATGTCCTAAATAGCTGAACAGGGTATGTAAATCTTGGTTGCACTGACTTATGAAGATGAGTGGTAAATCCTTGCGGCATATGAGAAAAAAATGTGGAGAGGACTTGACCAAACTGAATTGGCATTTTCCATTTCTGTGTATTACTCACTAAAAGCGTGAAATTTCCAGAGTGTCACCAGAGGTTGCCTGGAGCACGACTTTTTTATTGTTGTTGCTGTTAAGGAGTTATGTTTATGGAATCAGCGACAGAGGCCTCTGCACACCATGTAATATCTGACAAGATGTTTTTTTTGACTGATGATGGTGTTTGCACCTGGAGTTTCCCAATATTGTGACTATGAAGTGTGTGTGTGTGTGCGCGCGCGCGTGCGTGTGTGTGTGTAAGCCTTTACTTCTTTGCAGCATCTTGCGCCTAGAAGTAGAAAGCCTGCTGAATCCACAATTGCAAAACATCACATCCTAACATTAAAGTCCAAGGTGGCCAAACACAAGATTCTAGACTTTGTATGCTAACAGAGAACACACACGTAGTCTGTATGGTATAATGTCCAGTATATTTCAGCAGTTACCAATTTGTGTAATTCAACAAAACTCTGTTCTTCTTTACAAACAGCATTCTCTTTGTTTTAATTTGTGAGAAAAAAGTGGAACTAAGCAGTCAGAAGACTTGGATTAGAGGATGATCACTGATGTAATCAGTTGTTACTATTCTGATCTGGGAACCAACATTTGCTCGCTCATTATAGAAAAGGGAAATGAAACACTTGGCATGGTTGACATCATTTCTGGCTCTGTGATTCTGTGCTCAGGGCTGGCAGTAGCAGCGGTTGTGGTTGGCTGTGTGTGTGTGCGTACGTGTGTGCATGTCCATACAAAGATGTACATTTGAGGTTTAGTGAGTCATTTCCACAGTTTAGCCTTTTAGGGCCACTCATCGTCATCAGAGAGTGATGAGTTGCTTGGATTTTTTTTTCCCACCCACTCAACTCCTACAGTTAAACGTTTAAAATCTCAGATGTCGTGATGTGTAGGCATTCTGTTTAGATTAATGCCTAAAACACCAATCATGTTTCTAGACAGTAATTAGGGTGAGAACTGATCGTAAATGTCAGTGTGTTTTGGTTGGAAAAATGTTTTTATTCCCAATTTAGCAACATGTCACTGGACCACATCTAAACACACCAGTCATACTCTCTTGATTTCTCATGATTTAAACTATGTTAACTATAAGTACTTGCTTGTAAAAAAAAAGGACTAGAGCTGCAACAATTAGTTAATTCATTAATTAGTCTATCAAAAGAAGATAAATTACAATTTTGATGTGAGGATTTCCCTCTTTTCTTTCTCATTTGCGATACTAAACTCTTTGAAAAATGGAGCAATTTGAAGACGACACTCTGGGCAATTGTAATGAGAAGTTTCCATAATTATTTTTTTTATAGTTAATAAACTAAACAATTATTCAGATCATTGTGAGCATAGTCACCAGATTAATCAATCATGAAAAGAATAGTTAGTTGCAACCCAAACAACAGCAATATTACTCAGGTAGCTGTACCCCTCAATACTAAGGAAAGGGATTAAAATGGTTCTCAGTTCTGGCATTGCAAAACCACTTCAGTGCTACATGGATATTGTGTACATCACCATCTGTATATGTATTTGTTATAAATGTATATGTATGTATTAAAACCCCAGCTGATGTATTCCTATGTCATGCAAAACACATTTAAGTGTACACACCAGTGTTCATACTATTAAAACAATTTTTAGGTATACTCAGGGCACTCTCAGCTCTAAGCAGATGAGAATGTTTATGGAAAGGTTTTATTGATGACCTTAGACACAACAGTGCTTTAAGGTAAATGTTAACATCACCATGCTGATTAAAAGAAATAAGAATGCTTAATGTGGTCACCATCTTAGTTTAGCATATTAGCATGCCAATTGGCTCTAAAGACAGATAAGGCATGAGGTTAATGAAAATGTCATTTTGGTCATTAAAAAAACATAGCATGGGGTGCCGTTTAGCTCAGTTGGTAGAGCAGGCGCACTATGTACAGAGGCTTTTTCTTCTCTCATCCTGATTCCTGTCGTATCTTCAGCTGTTCTATCAATGAAGCCATATAGTCCAAAAAAATATATTTTAAAAAATACATAGCATTTAATCTTAGAGGGGCATCGATATCTGTGCAAAATTTCATGGTAATCCATCTGGTAAATTTTGGTGTATTACACTGGATGAGAAACAACTTGTTGGTACACTAGTGGAAAAGTCAGAGGATTTGTCCTCTGGGCATCTTGAGGGTCTGCGCAAAATGTCATGGCTGTCCGTCAAATAGTTGTTGCGGTATTTCAGTTCTGACTTAAGTGGTGTGCTGTCCAACCAATTCTGCCAGATTAGATAAGATTGTTATGAAATGTGTAAACTCTGGGTCGCTGTCCAGAGGCTTGCTTAGGAGCCAGCAAATGTTTTGTAACCTGGATCATCAGGTCAAGAGCATCCCACTGACGGGAATCCTACCCCTTGATATTCCTGGAAATGGGGGTATCACTCTGAACTGTGTGTTTCTGTCTCTGTTTTCCTGTTTTCATGAGTCTGTCTGTCCTTGCTGATAAAAAAAAAAAAAAGCTTTTTTTTTTTTTTTAAAAATGAAAAATACCAAGTCAAATCTGTGTGTGCTTTAATTTAATGTAGACAGGATATGTATCAGAAATGGATACACACATAACGAAACTGTCCCACCACACACTCAAGGTCTTTTTTCCTTATTTATATGTCTGTATCTATCTAATCTCCTAGGTTGTCTTATTGAGCGGGCATCTGGACAGTTGGGATGTGGGCCAAGGCGCCATGGATGACGGAGGTGGCGCCATGATTTCCTGGGAGGCCCTGTCACTCATCAAGGACTTAGGTAATACAGAGACAATGTAGACACACACATACACAATGCATATTGTTGCACAGGTGATCTTCCCCCAGAAAGAAACAGTTTCATGTTGCTGAAAAGTGTAAACATTTGTAGTCAGCAGCAAACTTGCACAAGCTCATAGACAAACAAGGTGACGTTAATGATTTACTTTATTATTTAGCTTTATGCAACCTGTTTGTTCACCTGAGATCAACAGCTACAGTAAAAAGTACAACTCTCCAACAGTTGGTATAACAATGTACAAAAGCGAAACACACTAAACCTTCATATAGAAAGAGCTCCACTGTAAACTCCAGTGGCCTCTTAGTGAATACCTTGTAGACTGAGCTGAGTATCCAGTTCTAAACTTGGGGACAAATTACAAAACAATTCCTCAGACTGTAAACAGTAATTTCCTCCAACTGTTTGTAGAGGAACAAGAACACACATAATTAGGAAACAGACACGGATATACAGTACTGTATTCCTGTGGAAAAAAGTATGCAACTGAATTAGCTTGTAGTGGGACAGATCCAACCAGACTAGAGTATCAAGATCCAGTGATGAAAGATTCTGTGGTCGGGAATACAGTAAACTTTCATGTGTATTACAAGTTCAAAAGAAAGCCTGCATCATGTTCACCACCAGGCATCACAGTTTTGTCATTTGTTAATCTGAGCTATTTTCTTTATGTATGTATAAGCATCTCTGTTGCTGAGTGTGTTTATTCGAATCTTTATCCATGTCCAGGTTTGCGTCCAAGGAGGACCCTACGAACAGTGCTGTGGACAGCTGAAGAGCAGGGCGGAGTCGGAGCTCAGCAGTACTATAATCTACACAAGGTACTGTCTACTGTTACTGCTAATAGGAGGCACGCTGCAACATCAGTAAAGTTAAAGCAACTTAAGTGCCGGATTACATAGAAGATGTATTGAGTGTTTGTGTGTATACATGTACTCTCAGGGAACTGAGTTACAGAATTTCCCTCTTTAGGGCTCTAAAGTTAAACGATAAATTATGCTCTCATAAAAAGAGACACAGGTTTAAAAAGTACATTTTAACCCAATTTACCAGTTCACCCACCCAGTTCTCTCAAACTTAAAGTAGTTTGGCAGCTGTACTAACAATTTCCAGTAGTGGGTTGGAGTGTGAATGCTCTGGTTTGAGAATAAATCTCCTTAACTTCACCTCCTGAGGCCTACTTTGAAGATTATGGAGGGACACATTTTTTTTCCTTTTTCCACTTTTGCTTATTCAGACAACACATTCTATCTATTTTGGTCTTCCATCTCTTTTGTCTCCTTCCACGCTCTGCTATCTCTCTATCTCTCTTCATCCAAGGTGAACATGTCCAACTTTGACCTTGTCATGGAATCTGACTTGGGCACGTTTGCCCCGATGGCTCTGCAGTTTACTGGCAGTGATGCAGCTCGAAAGGTAGGACTGAAAACACAATGTCACCACACAATTCTCAGTTTTATTTTGTCTTCAAAGCATGGAGTTGAAGCCAGAGTTCTTCAAAGCATAGATTCTGGGATTAGTATTCTCTGTTCCATCCACTCCCTATTTCACATTGTACTATTTCACATTGTACTTTTGCTTCCTAAATTGGCCATTTTGAACTAGTCCTAACATTGAACTTCCCTACAAACCTCAGTGTACACTCTATTGAGTAGGAATCGCAGAAGTCATTACAGAAACCCCTACAGAAAACAACTACAATATCTTTTATGTGCATGTGGCACCATAACATGTAGCTGTCTGTATCAACAGGTGATGGAAGAAGTGGTCAAACTGTTGGCCCCCATTAATATGACCAAACTGGAGACGCACGGAGAAGGGACAGACATCTCACCGTGGATGCAATCAGGAGTACCAGGTGAGCTGAATCAGTATGAAAGAAAATGGCTAACCTGTTTTTTTACATGATTTATCTTTTCTGCCATCAATGCTGAAACTTGAAATAGGAAGTAGGTCATCCTAATTTCTGTTTCTGTGGTTCTCGTTTATTAACCACTCTTTTCTTCTGAAAGTGCTGCATACACAGAATCACATCCTCACTGATAGTACAGGAGTAAATGCACTGGTAGTGTGGGCACATATGAATCTTTTCTGAGGTTTCTTAAGAAACCGGAACTAAAACTTTAAAATCTAAATCATGGATGGAGAGTTCAAAAAGTAAAATTTGTCAGTAAAAACGCTGAGCCAGGCAGCTGCCTATAAGTGACCAAATGTCCTGAGAAGTTTCAAATGATGAGTACAGGGGCCTAATAGAATTGACAATAAAATACTAAAATTGGATAGAATAAGTCATTGTCATTGCCAATGTCATTCTATCTCTGTGGTTTCGGTGGTCCAGACATCCACTCTGCTTCTGTATATTTTTTGTGGAAGTGAAAAAGCAATGTACACAGAAAAGACATTGTTGAATAACCTGTAAATGAGGAACTGGAAAGAAAAAACTCACAAAAAAATGACTTAAACATTTTGTTTGCATAACAAAGCACTATAACAGTTCTTGCATGAAAACAATGAGTTATTTGAAGGATGTGGTGTGCTATGTCTTTAAACTGAGTCTTCTGTTTTCAAACGGTTCTAAATGGATGAAATCATGGATACTGAAGCAACAGGCTCAAGGGGCCTTTTCTTTTTCCATTCCTCTTTCTGTACACTGATGCCCTTAACTGACCAGCTAAACTGAGTGATTTCTCACACCGATGGCCTCTGAAACTGATTCTGCATGCTCCGTCAGCCAAAAAGCGGCTAACAAGGCCTGACAAACTCTGTGCTCCCATAATATATTATTTAGCTGCTACACTGGAGGTGGGCTTTAAACATTAGTATGGTGAATATTAAAAAACATAGTTTGCAACAATTCTTCCAATTATGTGCCCCAACAAAATGTACTTGTCTGTATACAAATGTTTATGCCAAAGCAATGAACGTGGTGCATTTAGGATTCCATGTCCTCCTAAACATGTGACTCGTGATAATTTGGGTTAGTCCGGATGGAATGGCATTGATTGAAGAACCATATTAAAGAGAATGAGGTAGTCTTTTTGTTACTAAAAGGTTATGAAATATTATATTGATCTAAAATATTGATAACATCTTTTTGAAGCCATGAATTATAACACAAAGTGCAACGCTGTACTTCCTTGTAAGGAAACAGAGAAATATAAATAAAAGCTAAACCTCCTATTTTTGAATAGTTCATTAACTAAGTATATTTTTTTTCAGTTTACTTTCCCACTATCAGTAGCACATGCTCAGTGATTTTTGGCTGATCACAGTGTACACACTCCAGTTGGGTGTGCACCTGTTTAATAGTAATTTATTGAGGCTTGTTTGCCCTTGACTCTAGCTACTAATCATGGTGTCCTCCCAGTTCCTGACCCTTATTCTTCAGTAACAATTTTTTTTTTAAATAGATGCCTTCCTGTTTTTTCTTGCCAGCCACACTTTGTGTTTATGACCTTTTGATCTTTTAATTACTACAAATAACAATTAACTATAGAATAAAGCAGAAATAACAGCACATAATCATTATAATACAACTTTATTACAACACATCTACTGAACCAAGAGCAGTAATGGTGATGCAGATGTTAGTGCTGTTGCCTCACAGCTAGAAGTTTCTGGATTCCATCCAGCTGGCTGGTTTGGACCTCTCTGCTTGAGTTCTCTCGTGGTCTGCGTGGGTTTCTAGTCTAGTCTAGTTTCTAGTCTACTCTGGCTTCTTTACCTTTTTCCACTAGTTGATTAGTTGAATTAACACCCAGTGTTTTGCAGTAATGGCGAGAAACTTCACCAAGCCAAAGCTGATGCCATCATTTTGATTATTTTTTGATGATGAAAATGGATATCTTTCTGTTTCCAGCTTTTAATGTTTTGGATGAGATTAACAGATCCAAACAGTTTCAGTCTAACTGTATTGTGTATTAAGTATACTAAGTGTATTACATCCCATCCAGAGAGACAACGTTGTAGACTAACTTGTAGAAGAGGAACTGAAAACTGTTGAACCTCAGCCAGTAAGACCATACACAGCTTCCCCTTTTAAAAGGGCAATTACTGTTAAGTTTGTGGTAATTTGCAACACCTCTCTTTGAAGAGGTTACAATAAGACACTGCTGATAACCCATGACAGTGACAGAGTCCTCAGAATCATGTTGAATTCTCTGGTTGATGAGCCAGCATGGACAACTTGCATTGTGAGGGGCCTTCCTCCTTGTCTGTAAGGCTGAGTTGAGGTCTCTTGGATGGTCTCTTTATGATTGTTGGTTGTAGGAACAATAATGGACTGTCCAAGGGCAAGGTGAGGGTGCACATGCCGCAGTCTCTGCTGGCCACTCTCGCCTGGGTACCTTCAAAGCATGGAAACAATATCAGTAATGCTGTCACTTTTATCTACAGTAGCAATATTATGACTTGTTTATTTACGCTCACTATTAAGTAAGTAAGAGTGAGAAGCAATCCAAATAATTCTCGTGTCAGTCATATTTGATATTTGCGACAACAAACCTTTACTTCTGAAGTAAGTTTTCATGTAGACCTGTGTGCCGACAGATAATCTCTCTGGTAGGTCAGTCTGGCAGGCAACATGTCTGACAGCAGGAAAGATTTTAGAACTGCTGCCGGCAGTGACCTAAACACCAGGGAACAGCAACAAAAACACTGATCAAGGTTACTATATTGAAGGTAAAAACAAGGCTATAATTGTGACTTCTGTGAAGTTGATACTGTCACCTTAATTTGTTTCAAGCATTGAATGCTTTTATTGGAGCTCTGCTATTGGTTGAAAGAAAGCCAACACTATTGAAATAATAACTTTATAGAAAATACCATAAGAGTGTAATTCACATGTTACAATTAAGAGTGGGAACTGAAAAAAAGGGGGGAGAATGAGATTAGAGGGAGGCACTACACTTCTGTTTGAGCTTTTGTTAAATGTTTCCTTTCTTTGTTACGTTTTCTTAAGCTTTCACAGTTGTTACTTTCATTAACTCATAATCGACTATATATTTGTATTTCTTAAATTCATACACACATGGCTTATAATGCAAAATTCAAGTTGATTTTATTCATACAGCCAAATATCACAAATCACAATTTCCCTCATACAGTAGAACAGTCAGTACAACATGCAGCATCCTCTGTCCTGAGACCCTCAAATGAGATGAGGAACCCCCAGCCCAAGAAAAAGAAAAAAAAATATTAATGAACAACATTATGATTACAATCTGAGTGTTTGAGGCTGTGAGGGATCTATTCAAAATAAATGACTGTGCCCATGTTTATGAGGGATTAAGCGACACAGACAATAGTTGTAAAAGGATGCTTTCATTGTTGGTTGTGGTCTTTTCATTGGCTCAAGACTGACGCTGAAGCAATGTGGGTAGAAGGAAATAATGCCGCTGCATCATGTTCATTGAATGTGGTAGTTCTGCCTGACATGTTTTAGACTACAGGAAATTCAACACACAAAAGGAAATCTCTGTTTAACACAAGAAACACACTGTTTTCTTTGATCCCTGGGACCATCCACGCCCACATGAATGGCTTCTGGTGTACTTTTTGCCCTGACGAGGGAAGTAATTCACTAGAGGGAATAAGTACTAGAAGAAGTGAAGGACTTTTAGTGACTTAGTGAATTGAACGGTTTGTAGTCTACATATGTAGGTACACAGAAATGTGCAGTGCAGAAGCTGCCGGTGATGTTTTCATCTTGTGCACGAGTGATAAGTGAGAAGAGGAGCAGGTCAGCAGCTAAATGATCTGATGGGCAGTGATCACTTCAGTTTTGCCTTGAGGGAGGGTCAATAGTGAAATGTTCCCCTTTATTTTATTTATATAGGAGGGCACCTCAAAACAGAGTGGCTCTTAAATCGTAGTATTATGCAAACGCTGCAGTCTTGACATCATCTCTGTTAAGAGACCTCACTCACCAGTGTCACCTCTTTAGCAGGGGTGGGGACAGCATCAGGATTTAGCAAACGCTGCTTTTTGAGTCCCACCTCCACCTCTGCATAGATGGAGAAACACTCGCGTGTAAAGTGGAGATTGCGCACGTAAACAGTATGTCGACCCGCCCCAAGGCCTGCAGCCAGCTGTGTGCAACCCCTCCGTGCTGTTGCACTCAGGATACGCGCATTTGCATCTGATTTGAGGAAAGTTAACGAGAAAAGCTAGCCGAGCTAAAAACAAACTTAACTTCAACGTCTCCTGTCGATTAACTGACGTTTATTTCAGTTTACCGCCACCTACTGGACCGGTGGAGTGGTAGATGGGCAATAACTACAAAAAACCTTTGATTTAAAAAAAAAAAAAAAAAAAAGTTCTCCACAGGCAGATGGTGTTCAGTCACGTTTATGGTTCCACCTCCATTACTGAAGTTAGGCTACTTACTTTTACAGGAGAGGCGCCGACAGTGTACACCGAAGGGATGGCGTCCTCAGACAGCCGTAGGTGGGCAGCCATCCCTGAGGTGTACATGCCCAAATTGTCAAAGACCTCCTCTGAAAAATGCCGGTCACATATCCTTGAGTTAGGACACAGGCCTCCTTCTTCAAAATGTGTAAATTCAACCCATTTTTTTCTTAAGCATGGGTCAAGTGGGAAGGGGAAGAGATTGCGGTAGTTCGCACATCCAAAAACACACCGGCGGCCCATACCGGAGACATTATAAGACAGAGACAGACTATTTTAAGTGGTTTTTCAACAGAGAGAAATCCGTAACGCCAGAGATGGAGGTTGTATGACACCTACCCCGCCCCTCTTCCCCCAAAAGCTCATCGTAGCAGCCGGACCGGGAAACATATTAGCCAATCACGTTGTTGCACGGACGGGAGCAACATTCACGACAGTTGCAACCGATTTGATGTAGGACTTATAAAAAGCAAAACACGCCAAAGTCAATCTTCATTCACCAGTTGTTGTTTTTCTGCCACATCTACCATATCCTCTGTCCTTCACACGAACATGCAAAACTAATATTAAGACAACTGCGAGTATTAGGTTGATTTTCCTCAGCGTTTCTTAGTGCCCTTTTCCGTCGCTGCCACACACTGCCAGCTGAAACTGCCCACTGTTTATATCGAGCGCTGTGATTATCCAGTGATCATAATGTACACTGTACATATACAACAGCTACTGTCACAGTCCATGCTGCTCACCCAGCACTCTGCCATCAGCACACCTCTGACACCTGTCCGCCATGACAGAAGTCACACCGACGCTCCCTCACTCTTGCTCGCCCACTCACTTATTCTGCTTGCTTACCATGAGCCATTAACACAATATGTGGAAAAAATATTTATTGAACATAGAATAAAATACGTTGCACTAATATGTGCAAACTGATTAGAGGGCACAAAAGCATGTGCCTATATTATCCCAGCAAGCTCACATATATTTTCTTTCTTTCTTTCTTTCTTTTGTCTCTCTGAAATGGCTTATTCAAATGGAAAATATTAATTATTGATTAGATCTGATGACCCAATTCAAACATTTTATAAATGGTTCTCTTAATGAAAAATAAAAATTGTTAACGTTATCTGGTTATCCTCTATGACATCCATACTCTGTTTCACAACCAGATGCACGAGGATCGTACCATTCAGTCTCAGTGTCTTATGTTTTGCAAAGTTTCACCCGTACTGGCATGGTAAATTCTCTTAAGATGTGGGACAGCACTGCTTGTACAAACAGCAGAGGAGTAATGTTGATGGCATTTTAGATAGCAAACTTAGTACTAAAATATTTGGCAAGGTATTTTGAGAGCCGAAACGTGTGGGAGTGCACATGTTAGTATTTGCCACAATTATCTTTCTTTCTTAAGCATATATGTTTTCATATCTAATTACGCTGCCTCCCTGATGAGACATAGAAGATACTACTAGTTTACTTACGCCTTGAGGATTTGGAATCAGGCCCAACAATGTGGGGACAGCAGTATCCTTGATCAATAGCTTCTTTGAGAAACCGGCATTGTATTGTGCTTGATTGAGGAAGCAGTCAGTGCTAAAGTGAGCCGAACAGACTGTCAGATTTGGGCTAAAATGCTCTGGTATTTCAGAGAAAATAAACCTCAGCCACTGGTCTCTAATATTTCTGTCCTTGGGAAGGCTATGTAATGATAGATTGGCTTCCTGACATCCAAATATTGTACAGCGTTTCCTTGACATATTTCTATCTTGTAGCTTGTTAGCTCTGTGATGGAATAACCACTTGTGTTGTGCTGTTAATAAAGTTTTTTAAAAAAGTGTTTGAGGGTGGGCCATGCTGAGGGTGGTGACTGTGTGGTTGTGACATCACAACCTGATGGAAGTCCTGACAGCTCTTTTAAAGGCACAGCTTCTGAATACATTTCTCCATTTACTGAGGGTGTCCATACGTAGAGTGTTTATATTGAAGCAAGACCTGCTGTACCTTGAAATCTCACTTTCGACATCATGGGACCTTTATCTTCCCTGTTACAACACAAACTTGTGTACACTGTTGTACCCATCCAACAGATAAATCAGCCGTATTCCAGTTTAACTGGTGGTTGAAATAACTGCTTATTCGTGTGGTGTTGGTCTAGGTGTGTCTTTTCAGACATTATGATACAAACATTTTGCTGCAACATTAGCTTTGAAATATAAATGCATCTGAAAAGTAAAAGAATTGTGGTATTAGAAATTATAGCACAGCACAAATACTGCAGCATTTTTGACCTTGCACCATTCAAGCACACCAAAATTTAAATATAGCACCAAAGGTGATTTCCAGATGCTTAAAATGAAAACTAGAAAATGGTTTAGTAGGAGACTGTATCAAAGCCTGCTCAAAACAGCAAATATTATAAAGTCGTTTACAAAATGTTCCTGCAGTCAGTCTGAGATGTATATTCAATTTTATTGATTTGATAATTTGGTTATTCTTACATACAGTCAGTCCGAGGTAACATGAGACAGTTAGCTGTGAAAAAGTGACAGTGTTACACCCATATTAACCTACAATATTCAATGCACTCATTCATCCAGATTAGATATAACTGTTCACATTCATTCTGCAATTAGTGACAGAAATAGGATGCACACAGGTATAGAAGTAAAATGCTTAGGGCATGGAACAGTTGATGGACAGTGATAGTAGAGGATGGTCTCATGAATTTTGATTGTCCTGAGAGTGATAGTAGATGAGTAACTGAGGTTTGCGCATGTGTATTTATGAAGGCCTGAAAAGGAATTTTACACTGTGATTCAGATGTTGTTTTTGTATTTGTTTTTGTATTAACTACTCTTAGACAACATGTAAAACAATCTAACTGGAGACTAACTATCTGTCTGTAAAAGGACTGAGGCCAAGAACTTAATATCTTGGGCCTTGGTTGCCCCAGAGGCAAAGGCCAGGGTCATCAGGACAGCTGCCCTAACCAGTCATCTTTAGGTGACACAGAGGTGAAGTAGATCTAAAAGAGACAGAGACACGTTGACTTTAGTCTAAAGAAGTAAAACTCCCCCACAAATATAGAACAAATGAGGTCGGGACATAGGGCATAATCAGTAAAATTAGGGTAATGGTACAGTTTATTATGCATATAAAAGGGTTCGGACAGAAAAAAGTGTGGTGGAAATTTCTGTCAATAAAAGAGTAAATTCTTTTACTTTTCAGATGCAAAGTCGTCGCCAAATTGTGGTGGAAATTTCTGTCAATAAAAGAGTAAAGTCAGATCTGTCTTTTCGGTAAGTTTAATCCAACCATCTGCAGATGCAGTCTTTGTCTGTCTCTTTGTCAGTCTCTGCAGTCTTTTCGGTAAGTTTAATCCAACCATCTGCAGATGGTTGGATTAAACTTACCGAAAAGACAGATCTGACTTTACTCTTTTATTGACAGAAATTTCCACCACAATTTGGCGACGAGGGATGGGATCACTTCTGTGAGAGAGCGCCTTAAACTCAGTGCAGACGGTTCAAAGGGTACCCGGGAGCTCGGACTCCAAAACCTCAACCTCGCCATCAAAGGAGCAGAGACGTGAGGGCCTGACGCCTGAGACAAGGTGGCTCGCTCACAGCTGTGATCTACAGAACCGTGTGGAAGCTGTCTTCTCGGTAAGCCAATATTCAACAGACCGTCGGTGTGTGTGTACGTACTTCGATTCTCGCCACTTTTGGGTGGGCGTGACAGACGTGTCAACAGGGCAGGTTTGGGTTTCGAACCGCTGTAGAATCAAGGAAGCTTCAGAAAATTTGTGTGTACGTACTTGAATCGATTCTCGCCACTTTTGGGTGGGCGTGACAGACGTGTCAACAGGGCAGGTTTGGGTTTCGAACCGCTGTAGAATCAAGGAAGCTTCGAAAGGGTTTCAGTCCCTGTGAGTTTTTCTAGAGAACTCTGGTTTGTGATAGAGAGGAACTGAGAGCCAGCGAGCACTGAGTTTTTCCTTCTTCGGAGTAGAGCAAATCACGTGGGAAATTGATGCCCGGATTTGTCCCTCTCTCTCGTTAGGGGGAAAGTAATTTCTCAAAGTGGGTCGCAGTGCCAAGGGCCTGCTCAGACACAGACAGAACTAACTTTTCATTTCTTTCCTATGCATCTTTTTCCTGTCTCCTTTTCTCCTTTCCCTCCTCTGAGTGACTGAAAAAAAAAAAAAAAGAAAAAAAAAAAAAAGGGTGCCGGACGGAAAGGGAGTGTGCATGTGTCAGTTTTCTATCCCCAGTGGGTTTTTCCCGAAGTTACAAATTCTGCGGATTGGGTTTTTATTAGAAAACAGTTGTTTAGGTCATTGCATTGCCTTTTATCCATTTCTTTTGTTGATTTTACCGCTCCATGGTCTCATATCCACTCGAGTGAAAGAAAAATAGTTTTAACAACACCTTGTGTCCTTTAGAAATTTTTAATAAACAATTCGGGGGTAACAAAAACCAAAATGGGTTCAGGAAACAGCAAAATTCAGGGGGACAACGATTATCCACTCAAGCTGACCTCCCCTCACATTCAGTATATGAATGCCAATTACGGTAAGAAGAGTGTGGATCAACTTGATGTGTGGGTCCGAGAGTGCTTGTCTCTTCCCCTGACCTTGTTGATATCTGTGTATAAAATTGTGAACACTCCTTTACTCTGGGCTCATTCACTCAGCTCATGAATTTGACTGTGTGGTGAGTCCATCTGCAGATGGTTGGATTAAACTTACCGAAAAGACAGATCTGACTTTACTCTTTTATTGACAGAAATTTCCACCACAAAAGAAAAAAAGGAAAATAGTTTTATAGATATTTATATGAATCCACTTTTTTTCAGTATTTTCCCCCTTTTCCTTTGAAGTCAATGATAGAATGGCATCTTCTCATTGAGCGGATGAAGTTGTTTATGTTGATAAGAAGGGCAATGGTGGGAGGGTTCCTCTGGAGAAATCATTCTGTAATTGTTTTGGGGTTTTTTTACCTTGCAGGCCACAGAATCTGTGTATGAGACCTTAAGGAGTTTTTCCAAGGTACAAAAAGGTGGAAATAAGATCAGATTCAGGTCATCATCTCCAAGACTAAACGGCTACTCTTTTCCATAATGGTTTACCTGAACAAGACCAGAAAATATATGCATGGTCTGCTGCGACCAATCCACACCATCCAAAGAAAAACCTTTCAAAGATTTTTGGAAAAGATGTTCCCACTTACAAAGACTTATATATTACTCCTTTAAACAATCTCAATTTCTCAGCAGATGAAGTGTATGAAATTAACCTAATTAATATCTTAGAAAAACATTACATCCAGGTAATGACATGGCTTAAAAGATAACACTCCTTTTATATTTTTTTAAGATAGAGATTTTAAAACTCCTATTAAAAATTTAAAACTCAAAAATCCTAGACATTTATAATGTATTAACTATATTTTATTTATTTTTATAGTGTGAGATACACAGCATTTGTTTTGTTTTATTTAAAACCTTATGCGTGTGTTTATTATTAATTCCTTAATTAATAATTAATTTCTTAGAGCAAAGTTAAGGAGAAAAAAAAGTGTTTAAGACTACATATGAGCTGTGTGTAAACAAATAGCTTACCTCGGTCCGTACAGGTTGTGTAAATTAAATAAATTCCCCCATGAATCAGATTTAAAAACTGTATTTTATACATATGTAAGACTGAAAAAGAAAACATTTCGTAAACGACTTACTGACGTTTGCAGTATTTTCAACAGGCATCGACGCGGTCACCTACTTTCCTTGAGTACTTGCCACACAACCACAGAGGAATTATAATTTAAATTCTAGTCTAGTTAATAACGTTTATATTTTAACAACAAAGCTGGTGTGTTGGCAACTTTAAGTAAATGATGCCAGGTAGAAAATATAATCTTTTAGCGATGTCTCAGTCAAATAATTGTGCAGGCATCGGCAGATACTGCTTCAACTCCATCTTGTGTTGTTTTGTTGTCTTTATGCGAGCAGACAGCGAATTGTAGTTTTGCTTTGAAGATATCTAATACTGACGTCTATTTTGCCGACACCCAAATGCATCTTTTGGTATACTTCAGCTTGCAGCAGCGATGCAGTCGTAATGTTTATTTCCGGTTTCGTCGACACGGGGTCCTCCAAAGACCCCGCCCACGACACATGTCTGCCTGATGCCTGAGAATCAGCTACCGCAATTAAACCAGCAGTTAATTTACAAGATCGCTGCTGGGGATGCTCTGGGACTTGCATAACACAGTCCTCTTGGCTAGCTTAACATTAGTAAAAATGAATTCATCACCTTATTTATGTTCATTGTTAAAACGTTTTTACTCACAGTTTTAATGTTTTGGGATGGGTCCCAGATGGTTGGAATGGATCCCCTCTTCAAAAGTAATTTGGACACCACTCCAGCATCATACAGCCCCTGATTCTGTATGCACTCAGGTGTAAAATGTCCTGTACACACCCGGAAAGACTGACTTTGCACAGGTTGAGTCTGCTCCCCAAAAATAAAATCCATCCACTTGTCTGCTAAATTTCTCTCTTTCGGAAGGCTGTGCAGTGATTTGTTCGAGGCACTGCAGCCTGGAATAATGCACTTTTCATGGCCAGTTTTCAGTGACATGGCTGCAAACTTCTCAAAAGCTAAGGGGGAAGTAGCAGGCACAAGGGGGGCGGGGTTTACAAATGTAAGCTAAACGACGATTGGTTATCTGGTTTCAACGTAGAAACTGGATCAAATTCCTACTGGCTTGTACAGCTGAGAGGCCTTGTTGTGGGGAAGTGAGAGGAATGGCATTTGGAGAAATAGATGTAGTAAACAGTGATCTTTTATATACTTCTTCTTCACTATGACTTCTCCTGAGATCTGTAGAAATTTATTTTCATGATATGGGACCATGGTTCTGCCAACAAAAATAACAAAATAAATCAAGTAATGATTATTTCTGAACACAGCAGCAGATTGGAGAGTTAAATTAACAAGTTTCTGAGGAGGTTGAAATAGAAAGGTCACCACAACTGAAATGATTTTAATTGAAAGCATGACCGTGATTAGGTTTTCGTTCTCCACTGTCCACCAGGTTTAGTTGTTTTCCACATACTTAGGTAACACAAGGCCAAAAACTTTGATGAATTAGGGTAAAAGAAATTTACCCATGAGCCCCTTTCACAGAAATATGTAATATTTAACAGATTAGTCCAGGAGTGATTGAAAAGTTGATTGTTCAACATGTTACATTTAGTCGAATAGTAGTGTATTTAATCTGACTTTTTCCTCCATTTCTTGTCCAGGTGCTAGCCTCCACGTGGCAGACAGTCGATACTTTTGGTTCCACCACACTGAAGGTGACACCATGATGGTTCAGGACCCTCAGGACATGAACCTCTGCTCAGCACTGTGGGCCGTGGTTGCATATGTGGTGGCAGACCTAGAGGACATGCTGCCCAGGTAGCCAGTTAGCACACAGGATGCTGAAGATGGCATGATCACTGTGAATCACAGCTGTACTGGTTAATTCAAAAACAAGTATTCCAATCCAACATTTTTATTTATTTTTTTTTTTCAGGAAAACATTAGGTTGAACAGTCTGAGGAAAGAATGTTTTGTTTACAGGTTGTCCAAATGGTACATTAAAACATTAGCTGTAAGGGAAATCATTTCTGTCTTTAAGTCTTTCATTTTTTTTTTTTGTTTTTTTTTTTGTTTACTGTGGGTCTGTGTGAGTGTCCAATATAAAAGTCATCTTCATCATCTTGGCTTGTAGTCAAACAAATCAAACAAGCAACAGTAAATAAGCTCTGAGAAAGTATTGTTAATCTGTCCAAATTCAAAACTTTTTCTGTCACTTTCCGGTGTTTTGTCTCTTAACGAGTCATATTTGTGTGTGTTTTATGATCTGTAAGATTTGACACCACAAGTCGTCATTGCAGTGTTATAAAATAGTATTAATCATTGCCTTACACTCTGTTGTACACTTTGTTCTTCTGCTTTAATACTTTTGAATTTGCTGATCACGTAGTTTCTCTGACAGAAGAAAGAGGAAGATGAGTAAAGATAACGATTAGGTCATAGAAGGGAGACAGAGAGGAAGGAGGAATGGAGAAGTAGGAGGTGGCATGATGGGTGACGAGTCCAATAAAGGAAAAAGATTATACAGAGGAGAGGAAGTATGAATTCATCATTTTGTGGGCACTGTGCAGGCCAACACAGCAGATAACACGCACACGCACACACAGCTGGGATCTCTTCCCCCTGTGAACTGGGAAGTCAGCACTCCCCACGGGTGATGTCAGGGTGAGTCAACCAGCCAGTGCAGATAAAGTCATGATGGAAAACAAAGATGTGCATGTGTAGGTGTGTGTCTGTGTTGAAACAAAGCTGTGAAACTTAAAGCCTGTTTCTACTGAACTCTTTCGCATGTGCCTGTAACACTGATTCACATGCAAACAGTGGTGTTAGGTAAGACACACACAGTCTGGATGTTAAACACTCACTGAGTCACACATACATACTGCTGACCTGAACAGTAAAAACGTGGATGCATCAACGTCAGACAGACAGGACTGTTAGAAAACACATGGTCAAAATGAGGCCAGGTTTCCTTTCATGATCTGGATCTACTGCTTGTGATTTTAACTTAAGTGAACTTTAGGCACACTGAAGCTGGCACCATGGTGACCCCCTGTATGCTATCTAGCTACTGCGATTGTTGTGCAAATAAGTGAATTGTTACATTAGATATCTTTTTAACAAATACCCTTGATTTGTACATAATAGCTGCGGTGTACCACCCAGCTCAGCTTTGTTGGAGAGCAGCCAAGTATGAATGGCAAAGTTGAGAGAAAGGGTAGGAATTGTGTTTCTCTGCATTTTACTTTACAGGTAGAATGTGTGATTGTTTATTTTCATTAGACATTACTCTAGTATTTCCTCAACAGTAATGTGGACAAAGAGGGGGCCATTACAAGAAGCCCATTACAAGGCCGTAGTGACTTCTTCTGTCTTGTTTTCTCCAACCAACTCAGTCAGTCACCTTACTATCACAGAAGATGGAGACATAACAAAAACATATTTACATTTGAGAATGTAGAAAACAGATTTTTCACTTTTAAAAACTGAAGAACAATATTTAGTTATTAAAATAAATACCTATTACTTTAATGGTGACTGACCATTACTGAGACTGGGATACATGCTGCAGAAACCTGATGGTTTTCAACAACCATATGACGTAACACAGATCAGCTGATCAAGACAATTTTATGAATAATTTATTATAAATACATGCATATATTGCAAATATATATCATATGTTAGACGAATTCAGCACACAGCAACGCTAACTGTACAGTGAGTCTTAGCTTATACTGAATTTATGAGCATAGGCTGCCACCTTGTGGAAAAGCTGCAGTGTAATGCCCATTCACTTTGTATACATCATTTTGTTTATATTTTCCTGTTTGAAATGAAAAAGGCGCTAGTTTGGCAGGTTCGGGTTGAGAGTAACAGCTCACTTTAGAACAGGGAATGCATTCTGAGTTAAACAGATTTACATTTATTTGTGTAGGCCCAAAATAAGCAAAGCATTGAAAGTGGTGTACGACTTCCTTACTTCCTATCGCTAAGCGGTAATTAGCAGGATATGAAGGACTCTTTTTTGTTGATGGCCTGGTAGTTGTAGGATATGAAGACATTAGAAAGTGCTCTGTAATGACCAATAAAGAACTACTTTCTTGTTTTCTATTATGCCTTCAAAAGGTTTTAGAATATGTAGTTCTTTAACTGATGCTTCAGTAGCACATGATCGTTGGATCTTGACAGATTATAATGTTCATACTTCAGTTGGGTGTTTACAATAACATTTTTCTGTGTCCTTGACAGTATGTTCCTAACGCTTCTTTACCTATGAAGTAACAATAGTAAGGTCATCTTAGTGTTAAGATGTTTTGGAAAACAGACGCCTGAGACTCTCTCTTTGGACTGTTACATAATGCAAATCAGTAAACACAGAAAACGACAACCAAATACAGAATCAACTAGACATAACTGTACATCATTAGTACAACTGAAGGGTTTGTTTTTATTTAATTACACTACATTTACCAAACCTGTATGAGTATATACATCTTTCCTATACCGGAATCCAGCTTTACAAAGGTACTGACAGTTTACCAGTTGACAGTGAAATCAGTTTTCGTGCAGTCAACATTGTGACACACATTACCAGTAGCTTCACACAAACGGTACATTCAAATCTATGTGGAAAAATCATTTAATTTGTAGTTACTGCTTCTTATACAATTGAATAGAAACAGACTCAATGAACAGACTTGATTCTGTAAATGCCATACAGAGCTGAAACTGAACCCTGCTGTCAAAATATTGAATCACCAGCCCATGATTTGTAGTAATGCTGTGAGACTCTATGGAGCCGCTGCATCTCTGTTTCAATGGATTATAGGAAGACCAAAAACACATCACCCCCAACCCCCTTTTCTTAGTAGCCAGACGATGTTAAGTGAACTTGTGTCAAATTGTCAATTATTAAACCATTCCATTGGAGCAGCTGAAGGCAGTTGTCCTGACACATATGATCTTTTGTGGATACTTCTTCTTTTCTTGTGATCCAGGGATATTAAAACAGTCACTGCCATGAATATCAGGTGGTAATAATCAAAGATGTCAACATTTTCCTTTGTTCCACCCTTTAATCTCTCATTCACTGACTCCTCTCCACTGAGACGATCCCTGACAGTATAAAGAAAAAAAAACAGCTGCTAACCTAAGACAGTGTCTGTCCACAGAGTCATATTGAATCATCTGATTCATTTACCACCATAGACAAACAAGGGCCTTCCCCTTCATCTGTAAGACTGAGTCGAGGTCTCTTTGATGGTCTCTTTACTATTGTTGGTTGAAGGAACAGTAATGGACTGTCCAAAGGGAAGGTGAGGGTGCACACGCCGAAATCTCTGCTGGCCGCTTTCGCCTGGACGCCTTCAATGCACAAAGAAATCAGTGATCTTGTCAGCTGTGTCTACAGTAACAATATGATCAGCATAAAAGAGAAAAAGCAAAACTGAAATAATTTTATGCACGAGTTGATGATGTGGTACTACAAACCTTTACTGCGGAAGTGACTCTGCAGAGTTTTCATGGAGAGCTGTGTGCCGACAGATATTCTCTTTGGAGGGTCAGTCTGGCAGGCGACGTCTCTGACAGTCGGAGAAATTGGACATGTGCTGGCAGCCGTGCTCTGAACAGTTACACAGGCAATAACAATGAATACATCAATTATATAATCTAGACAACAAAATTCAAGTCACGTCAACCTGGTAAGGAGATAGCAACAGATGTAAGGATTTGATTGGAAATGATTGCATTCTGTTTTTTATTTTCATTTGACAAAACATGCCAATATTTTCGGAATTGTGGTTGTAAGAAGAAATACAGCTATAATATCAACAGACTCATCCTTTAAAGGCTTACTATGCAGGATTGGCTGGTTGCTGTTTGCAACAGCTGGAAGTTGGCCCCTTCTCCTCGGCTCAGCAAGAGCAGTTGTGGTTGAGTGAACTGTCGAGAGAGTAAAGAGAGGGAGTGGCATTAGTAGGAGCAAAACATTAAATCAGAGAAAAGAAAAAAAATCTGAAAGAAAAAAGAAACACATATAATCTCAGTCAAGACATACTATGCTGGATTTGTTGGTTGCTGTCTGTAAACACCCATCAAAGTTGGCTCCTTCTGCCTGACTCAGTGAGAGTAGTGGTGGTCGAGCAAACTGTAGAATGAGTGAAAGAGAGGGAGAATATGTTTTATTTCTCAGATTCACCCCTTTGTTCCTGAGGCCTCTAATTGTTTCACAGCACTTCAGTTCTATACATGATAGCACCCGAGGTATTCCTATAAAGGCGTACAATGCAGGATTTGTTGGTTGCTGTTTGTAAACTCCCATCAAAGCTGGCCCCTTCTCCCTGCTTCAACAAGAGCAACGATGGTTGAGCGAGCTGTGGAGTGAATGAAGAGAGGGAGTGCCGTTAGTAGGAACAAAGCAGTGAATCAGAGAAAATAAAAACATTTTTAGATTAGTTTCACAACTAAAATAAACACTAGCACACAAACCACGGGGAGAGTGCTGCATTGTCGGATTTGGTGTAAATGCAGAAGAAGCGCACAGCTTCATCCTGTCTGCATCTTTGCTCTGCAAGTTTGTCTAGAGCTCAGCCCTGCTGTTGGTTAAACAGACACACAGCCCTGCGGCTCCTGATACATCCATGACACAGCCCAAGAGTGGAGAGGCAAGACAGAGATAGAGATGTAACCTGTTTTTATAGTCCTGACCTCACACTAAGGATGCATGATATGGACTTTTTGTCATCTACCGGCAGTTGAGAGCAAGTACGTAACATTTCACCGGTCCACTTGACCACAGCAAGTAATACTCAGCTTTGTAGTGGTCTGTGTGGACACTATGCACATTTAGAGGGTAACACCACCATATTTTACACACTACAACATGTAATCTGATACATTGCCTCAAGTTATGTCTCTCAGAGACTACTCTGCATCTCTGGTTATGCTGTGTCGGTTTTAATATTTGTTTTATCCCTGTAGTGTTGTTCTTCAGTCCAATGCTGCACAAATGGATTGGAATTGGGGTCGTGAGAAACATGTCATTTATAATATCACCATACTTAATCTATAAAGACATACTATGCTGGATTGGTTGGTGATTGCTGCTTGCGAGCAGCCATCAAAGTTGGTCCCTTCTGCCTGGCTCATCGAGTGTTGTGGCTGTCGATCAAGCTGCAGAGTGTGTGAAGAGAGGAGGAGGCATTAGGAACAAAGCAGTCAGAGAAATGAAAATCTTCTGGTAGTTTCACAGCAGACAAGTTCACAGAAGAGTCTGAAATAACAAAACAGAGGCATCTTATGATTGTTACACCTTAATAAAAAACAGTTTTTCTTCCATTTAAATCACAAAAGCAGATCATTCCACAATTCATGTTGCACCATTGAACAAGGCCTTAAAGGAGTACGCCACCCCTAGGTGAAATTGAGTCACTCCCCGCAGTCCCTAGAGTTGGATGAGTGAGCCAAAGCGTTTTTTAGCCGACCCAGCCATTGTCCTAATCTAGAAACGCCGCGGTTAGCTTTAGTTTAGTGTAGTCGCTGTAATCCGGAGTGTCCAGCTAGCATGTCGTTGCAAAAGTGAATCAAATAACTCAAGATTTTTTGTAATTATCTCTCGTGACCTATACATTCATATCGAGTACACATATAAATGCAAATTAACACGAAGGGATTTACTAGACCAATTTATATCTGGAACTATTTGCGGCCACAGCACAGGCAAAGCACTGCTACCACGCGCAAAGACACCACTCAGCACCTGAAAAGCCTCAACTTCCGTCGATACACCAGCGTGGCTACTAAGTTCTCTGCCTCTAGGAAACGACAATGCGAGTCGGACTAACGTGAAGTTTCCGTGATAATGTTAGCAATGTATAAACCAAGGAAGGGTAAAAATTATAACGTTACTTACAGGCATGGATGATGAACTCTGTTCTGCCTCTGTACTGAAAATGGATGGGACGGCCGTATCCTTCAGATGTAGCAGCATCTTTCTCGTAGCATACTGCATTTTCTCTTCGTAGTCCTCCGGTTTAAAATGCTCATCGCAAACACGATATTGATTGATTTTATCCACTGGTGTTGTTGCAGGAATGTCGAGGACAGCAAGCCAAAGATTTCTTCGTTCCACTGGTTTTGGAATTCTGTGAAACATTATGTTCGTGTATGTCCTCTGCTTGTTATCGCAGCCCTTCACACAGCAAATAACCATTTTTCCTCAGTAGATGTGAAACTAACTTCAAACTACTAACGTAACAACCTTACTGCAACAACTTCTTCTCTTACTGCAACTACATGCAGGTAACACTGGAAGTTGTGGTGCTGTGTGCTGTCAGTGTATTGACGGAAGTTGAGGGTTTTCAGGTCTTTGCGCGTGGTAGCAGTGCTTTGCCTGTGTTGTGGCCGCAAATAGTTCCAGATATAAATTGGTCTAGTAAATCCCTTCGTGTTAATTTGCATTTATATGTGTACTCGATATGAATGTATAGGTCACGAGAAATATTTACAAAAAATCTTGAGTTATTTGATTCACTTTTGCAACAACATGCTAGCTGGACACTCCGGATTACAGCGACTACGATAAACTAAAGCTAACCGCGGCGTTTCTAGATTAGGACAATGGCTTGGTCGGCTAAAAAACGCTTTGGCTCACTCATCCAACTCTAGGGACTGCGGGGAGTGACTCAGTTTCACCTGGGGGTGGCGTACTCCTTTAAGGGGGGCGGCTGCTCTGTACGGAGCCAACAATGCTAACGCAGCTAAAGTTAGCTAGCTAGCTCTGGCTGTACATCTTGAGACTAAACAAGCAAACAGCTCGGCACTTGAAGACTCAGAAGCAGCCACCTCGTCTGTTTTAAAACCAACAGAGCCACATTTGATGACGTTACTCACGGGTTGTGGTCCTGACTCTGCAGATTTGACGCTGCCCAGCACGGTGGGAACGGCTCCTTCTCTCAGGATCAGCCGTTTACTGTACCCAGCTTTGAACTGTGCGTGGTTTTCGAAGCAGTCCTCGGTAAAATGATGGGAGCACAGTACAAGCTTGGGGCTGTACTGCTGAGGAATAGTGTTGGACTTAAATATGAACTGCAACCACTGACTCTTAACTTCTTCATCCTTTGGGAGCCCATTCAAGGGGAATTTGGTTTTGCATCGAAATATGCAGCGTCTTCTGGACATGGTTATTGACGTTTATCAAGCCCTTCACTGGTGCGGGGGCTGAGAGTGACCGTGACCGTGGGGAGAAAAATGCACCGTCTCCCGGTTGCAGAGCTCCGCTGACCGGTCAAGTTTGTTGTCTTCCTCCTTTTTTTCTTCTTGGCTTGTAATGATGGTAGGGAACAAGCGTATAACGCGCATTACCGCCACCTAAGGGCCCCTCCATCAATGGTAAAGGTGACAAATTATGCTAATTTCTGCTTCTTGACATGGTTCCTTGGTGTATAAATGGAATGTTAGTAACATGCTTTGGTCGAAAAAAAGCCCCGAGGGACTGAGCACAGCAGGGTTTCACAGCCCTGCTCTAAAACTCTGCAGACCCGGAGGCAGCAGACTCAGGACCGCTCCGCGACAGCTGACAGCAATACTTCCTGTCCAACTATGGTATTAAAGGTTTACTCCACCCAAATGCTAAAATGACTCATTTTTAAAGGTTTATTCCACCCAAATGCCAAAGCAATTCTGAATCATGATATTATGCCAATAAAATCAACATATCCAACTATAATGTTGCAGGTTCATTCCACCCAAATGCCAAAATAATGTTGATTCCCCCCATACCTTATTTTGAATAAGAAGAGGATTATTGGGTCCAAGAAATGACTTGTGCACAGTAAAGATCCCAATTCCCGGATTGATGCATTCACTGTCGAGGAGGGAAGTAGTGGTTATGTCTTTATGTTTGCTGGTGTGCTTTCTTTCAGTGTGTCTTTTGTAAAATTAGCAACAGACCTAACCCTAACCCTAACCCTCTTTTGTACATCATGACCTGACATATGGGACATTTTTTTTGGAGCAGTGGCTTCACACCGACCCTTTTCATTTGTCCACTTGGGGTGGCTGGTGCAGTGAAGGATTGTGTAGGTGTATTGGAGGATGTTGGTGCCAGGGTGGTGGTGGAAGATGCTGAAGCCAGGGGCGCGGTCGCCCGAGCTGGACGGTTGGCACTGTTCTGCTTCTTGCACAAACAAGATGCTTAATAAAATCTGGTTTGCATATCAATGTTAAACTGCAGTATAGGCAATGATAATGCAGCTGGAGCCGACAACCCAGTCCACATCTGTGAATGGTAAACATAAGAGCATAGAATCAAGTGTTATATAATGAGTATTTTATTCCAAATTCTCAAGGTTAACAAAGTGAGGACCCAAATGCAGGACACTCGAGGCAGCAGGAGAATGTTTTACCTTCATGGCAAACAGCCCGGTTAAAATGCAGATCCAGATGTTTTTCACACTTGCTCAACTTCTTGGGTTGAACAGTGTTGGGCTGCAGAACGGACAATGGAACTTCTGACAACATGTCATACATTTGGTGAGTTGGGACAAGGTCTGACCTTCCTGGATTGTTATGCGCACCTTAAAAAGAGTGTCTAATTAGTCAACTTTATAGTTTTTACAGTTTTACAGACATAAAATGGGCCTAAATCTCATAATGGACAAAAATACGTTCTGATTCCTTACCTGGATGCAAAAAAGGTCATCTCCGCACCATGGTCTGCACACTGTTTAAAAGCAGTTCACACAATATTACTTAATGTTGTAGCCCAGAGCTGTGAGCTATTCTGGGTGAGAAACTGTGTGGGTCCATTCAAATGATCATTGTTTCTGTCAGGTTATAGTCTTACTAAAAAGAACAACCTCATCTTTACAAGCATTATTTCTTATGTACTTTTTGATTCTATTGTTAGATTGTTAGATAGATTTTACATTTAAAAAAATCATTGCAGTGTTTTAATACAGTTGATTAAGTATTAATCATTGCTCTACACTGTTGCTCCTGTTTGATCTTCTGCTGTAATACTCTGTATTTTGATTTTCATGTGGTGTCTGTGATGGAAGATAGAATAAGATGAGAGAAAATGAGGACAAATGAGACATCACCGCATGGAAAAAAAGAGAAAGAAGTAGGAGGTGGAATGATGGGTAAAGAGTTAAAAAAAAAAAAAAAGGAAATAGATCATACAGAGGCAGAGAGGAAGTGAATATTCATCTTTTTGCGGGTGTTGTGCAGACCAACACAGCAGATTCAAAACACACAAACACAGCTGGGATCTCTTTAACCCATCGACTAGTCAGCACTCCCCACGGGTGATGTCAGATTTAGTCAGCCAGCCAATGCAGATAAAGTCATGATGGGAACACAGATGTGTGTCTGTGTTTTCCAGCTCCTACTGAACACTTCCTCATATGGCAGTAACACTCATTCACACACAGACTGTTATGTTAGGAGAGACACACAGTCTGGATGTTGAACACTCACAGACATCATCTGTAGAAAAACACATGCAAGCATCAACATTAGATGTTGCATTTCTTAAATGTGATTCTGTGTTGATGCCATCATGATTTACAGAATGCATCTTCTTTGTGATCTGAGATGAATTATCTCTTCATTCGTCACGTGATTAGAATGCAATACAGCCGCTCCAAGAGGCTGTGAACAATCGGGCTGCTTGTTTAATGGGTGTTTAACAGTCAAAACTGCAGACCACGTAAGATTTGGTGGATTATCTTCTTTGTGGTGTCATTCCTTCCTTGTTCAGTATTTGAGTAATGATTATTTTCATTATCAACAAATTTTCAGATTTCTTTATGATCATAGTCACAGTTATTTAGGCAATGTTTTGGCAAAAAAAAAATGGCTGGTACAAGTCATGTTTGCTTTAAAAAGGAAAAACACTGCTTCTTATGACTTTTCTGTTGACTGACTAGTCACTTCAGCTCTCTATGTGACTGAGACAGTGATTCGGTCTACATAAACCTGATGAGCCTCCACAACCTGAGGACATTAAGCAGGTCAGTAAATCAAAAGTAATATATTTGTGTGATTCTGTGAATAATATTTTGTTACAATTCATTTTCACATGGATGCAGCACACTACGGTGAGGTGGATTATACAATCGTTGGTGACTCTCATACTGAATGAATGAACCAAGGCTGTCACCTTGTGGACAACCTCCAGCAAAGCACCTAGTAAGTTCCTGTTTGAAAGTCCATATCTTGGCACTTAATTGTCCAACTCAGGTTAATTACAGACGGTAGAACATTGAGAAATAGAATTATGAAAACTTATTTTATTACCAACATGTACTTTTTTAAACAGACAAACAACAGACAACTTAAATGTTTTAGTCACAAAAATGTACTAACATTTGAATTTTGAGTGTTTTATTGCATTTTTATCATACACTTACAAGAAAGCTGAAGCGCTGCAAGACAGTCGACTGCTGAATACCTATAATCACTCAATTTTAAAGGCAATAATGATATGAAGATAATTTTGACAATTGCAAAAGTCACTCTGAGAATACATGTAACCATAATAATTTCCAAAAGTGAGTTCAATTCTTGGACAGAGGGCGTGTTCACGTAGCCACAGGCCTTCTGGAGTTGAAGACCTTGATGCCATTTTGCATTGAGGATCGAGCATATTTGGTCAGGAGGGCTCCAGTGGTCTGTTTCTCTCCACACAGGTCCCTGATGGAGGAGTACAAATAATCTTTCAGATATCTTAAGAAATTACTTAAGTGATTTGATTCTGAACTATTGTCAGCAGGTCAAATTCATGTACCTTTGGATTTTATGATAACTTCCTAAACTGATGACACCTACTGTATGTATGGCGTGATGTCATCTTCTGTCCATTTCTCTCTGAGCGTGAAGAGGTGGTTGAAGCGCTCGAGTGTGTCCTCTGGGAGGTCCTCCACGCGCAGCAGGCAGATGGTCTCTGGACGGGAGGTGCGGTCCAACAGGGCGACACTCTGGAAGATTTACAACGCTGTCAGCCCTACAGTCAGTTTCTCAAGAGAAGTCAGTGGGAGCCAGTGGATAGAAACAGCTGCAGCGAGTGGGTGTTTTAACACAAGAGGCTGTTTTGACCCCATGTCTCAGAATTACTCATGAAAAGCAAACTGGCTATAAAGAGAAAATCATTGTTTAGATAAGAAGAAAAGATGAGAGGTTGATTTTAGTGGTGTCATAGTCAGACTTTGTTTGTCTAAGAGAAAAAAAATGTGATCAAATTTCGCAGTTAAACTTCTATATGTCAAAGAAAAAAACCTGTACCCAATCACACTACTTTTACTGTAACTGCAATGAAAAGAAGAAAGAAAAGTCCCCAGTTCTCCTCAGAGTGCAGTATATGAGTGTTACAGGCTAACCTTTAGCTGCTCCAGTCTTGTGCTCATGCCGTCTGGGACGCTCTGCTGCCAGACTTCCTGAAACTCCCTCAGGTTGAACTTGACAGCGTTCTGCAGCAGCAGCAGCGCCATTCCTTGACACACTTTATCCTCATGTAGCGCATAAAAAACTTCATCTATCGAGAGGGAGGAAGATTCAGAGATGTGAGCACCGTAGTTTCAGGCTGTGTAGGAGTGAAGCCTTGAAAGTTTGTTTTACTTTACCGTTTTCAGTATAGCGTCTCCCATAGCAGTTCAAACAGTGCTCGATCATCTCTCTGTGAAAGACAGAGGGGAAATTATAAGAATCTGAATGAGTGTCTATTATCAAACCTTTCCATGCTCATACTAGATGCTCATCAGTTTTGTTATTTGGGTAGTTTTTTGTTTCCAAAGCCTCAGCATGACGGAAAATATACTCTCAATCGTCATTATTTTTCTTTACTTGTTGCGTGAACATGAGACTTGACATCAACTCACTTGGGCTCTAGTGGACCTAACTCTTCCAGACTCGTTTTAAGGGGAACCTTGTCGAAGGACCATGACTCAGAATCCACCAGCTGAGTCACATGACCGAGCAGCTTCATCTCGTAGTCAAAGTCCAGCGCGCGCCAGTATCCTGGAGGACAGAAAAGATACTCTCGCTTAACATCTGGTAGGGATTTGTTTTGTTTTGAATATAACATTCAGTTTTAGCTCCGTGAGGCTAAGAGACATACGTTTTATTTAGAAAAGCATCTTCCCTGAACTGAACCTCCTGAGAGCACTACACTGATGTCGGTTATTCGAATGATTTTGAACCTACTTACTCACCTACTCAACTTTACTAATAACAATAATGTTAATTTAGTTATTATTCAAATGTGTCACTGTTTACCATCTATCTGACAGGCATGGATGGCCTCTAAGTGGGCCTTCAGCTCCTCTTCACTGGCCTGAATCCTCTCCAACAGATCCTGCATTGTGTACTGGTAACAGAAGAGCACAGGAAACCACTGACTAACAGATACAAAGACATTCAAAACAGAGGAGGAATTTACAGTGACACATTCAAAACATTCTATTCTACAAAATATTTTACTTCCGATAAAGACACCAGGTACAGATACTGACATAAAAGCCCCATATTTCTCTTAGCCATTACATGATACAATACCAAAAATAATTTGTAATTATCAAATGCTCTTATGAGCAAAATTCTTAAAAGCTGCAGTAAATTAAGAGATTTAAATTACAGTCATTATTATTATTTTTTTTTTTTACAGCATTATAGATATTTCCATTAACTGAGGCTTCTGCTATTGTTCTTCTTTCTGCATAATATGTTTTTACCCTGTGTTCTGTATTCTCCTCCTGTCCTCCTAAAGAAGGTCCTTCATAAGGATTTTCCATTAAGAGCTTCTTCAGTTTCTTAAGTTTCGGACGCTGCTTCCTCAGTTCCCAGTAGCTGTTACAAAATCCCCAGATCTACAAAAGAATAATCAAAATAACTTCATTTATATAGCACAGGATTATAAAGCATGTTATATGCATAATAAAGGGCAAAACAATGACAAACAAATGTCAGAAGGCAAAGCAAATATTTAAGGGGCAATTATGTATAGAAATAAAAAGACAACAGTATGAATAAAAACAGTTGGACTAAAGTAAGTAGCACCATAACAAAACAGAGATAAACACATCAAAGATGTGGGTCACACAAAAGAAATTAACTGTTAATTATGCATAATGCACCCAGTAGGCTGTGTCTGTTTATGTGGGTGTTACAGTATACCAGGCAGGTATCTGTGTGTCTATTGTTTCCATACCTGAGTGTGCACCACATGAGAGCTTTCCTGGCTGTTAGTTAGCTGGTCTGGTGTTCTGCATCCCGGCAGAAACAGCAGCATGTTGGATGTGTCGGCTATCTTTAGGTCATAGGTTTTGTCACCACTGCAGAGGACTGCACGCTCATCTTTATCCCCTCGAATCACCAGACTGGAAACAGAGAGAACAGCTGTCAGTTACCCACACCCACAGCATCAACAAATAAAAGACAGCAGTTTCTATGGTCATTATATTTTACACCACTGTCAATAAAGTAACTTTCAGCAATCAGCAGTTTAATCATATGATTAATACCTTACCTTTGGCCAGCTTCTATGTGTTTGAGCAGTGTGTCGTCCAGCTCCATCAGGCAGTAGTCTGCAGATGAAACATTTTCCCCGAAGGATAGGCAGTGAATCGTTTTCTGCAGATCCTCCTCTTTCAGCTTGGCGATCTCCAGAGTGGCCTGAACCTCCTCTAAAGTTCTCATGTTGGCTCAGGACGGCAGGATAAGCGGATAGTGTGTCGATTAAAGATTGATTCGCCAAACAAACAGCAACAAACTACACGTTTTCCAAGGAATGAATAAGTAAACACTAATGTAACTTTAGGCACGGTGCATGTCAAATTTCCCCGCTCTATTTCTGTCAGTGGAAGGAAGTGCGGCAACTACGTAAGGTACGACGCCAAAATAGGACCATGTAGAAACACTCGACTGATACATAAATAAATAAATGCTGCGATTATAAGTCTCGATTTATTGAAAGGTTATCATTGAGACGTACTGACACTTAACGTTAGCGTGAACATAAATAAAATAAATGTACGTTTTGCTGTATTACTTGGATAAAGATAAACATAGGAACAATTAAGTCTCAAATCTTGTTTCAACCGAGTAAAATTACCAGACGGACCGTCACTCACGTTGAGGGTCAAATATTTTGAGGATGTGCTAACACAGTAGTGTCGTAGAAATGTCAAGTTTCTCCAGATCTGCCCAGGTAATTACACACATTATACATTACATTGTCTTATTATTTTTTTTTTTTAAATCTCATACTGTGACCGTTTAGTGTGTGCCGGTTACTGTGCCGTTAAGACAGGACATCACTGACAAATGGGCTGCTAGCTAACGAGCGGTGCTAACGCGCTAGCCATGGTGTGTCTGGATATTATTGTATCGTTTAAACTCATTACAACAAGTGGACTGCTCTCAGCAGTTAGGGAGATTCCCAAGAGTCCAATATTATTTCTTGGCAGCCCAAGTTAACGTTCAAACAACGTCTTGAGACCACCATGTCAAATTATACTCGCTTGAAGCGCTGCTTTAGATAATCCGTGGCTAGCAGTTACTTGTTTACATCAGAATTGTAGACTACATTCATTTTAATCCTGTGGGTATGTGAGCGATGCCCTAAAGATCAAAGGTTGGACATGGTGCAGTTGATTAAATCTTTCATCTTTAGGGTTAACGAATTTAGATTTTGTGTGTGTGTGTGTGTGTGCGCGCGTGTTTTTCTTTAGCCCTGAAAGTATTCTCCCACCTTTTAATTTGAGACATCCACATGATAGTTTTTAAGATGCTTAATGTGAATAATGAGAACAGTTTTGTTTGCTGATGTTTCCTCTGTTATTGTGTTGAAGCAGTAAAGTCACAGGATCATTTTTGTTATTTGTTCCACATTCATCCCATATCTTAATTTTGGCGCAAGTGGTAAAAATGGTTTGCAGCATTGGTTAAATATTAGTAAATAAAGGGCCACATCTACACATGTTGTTTTGTTCTGATATCTAGATTATAATGGTCAGTTTCCAATTTTGTCTAACTGTGGTGGTAATGTGTTTACTGTAGGTGTCCACCACTCCCGAATAAATGTAGTGGCAACTCTCTCTCTCTCTCTCTCTCTCTCTCTCTCTCTCTCTCTCTCTCTCTCTCTCTGTTTCTTATCTCACAATCTTACAGTTTATGATAACCCTTAAACTTAGCCCTTTCTTTAAATGTGGTTAATGTAGAGCAGATAACTTGAATTGACCAGTAGTGATATATGATGGTGATGATGGTGTTGTGTGCACTCAGATAATTCATTGGGGTTTATTTGGTTTAGGTTTAGTTTTAATTGCGTAGTCATTGTGTCAGTTATGGAGTCATCAATTTCTTACATTGAACATTGAAATGCATCATACATTTCTGTATTCTGAAATGCTGTGTCTGTATAATAAATGGCTTCAATCTAGAAACAATGCCTTTTTACAGCAGACATTTTGACTAGTCGTTAAAGAGGAAGCACAGGTGTTCTGAATAATATAAATAATAAATGTTCTGAAAAAACATTAACAAAGTCTCTTTTGTATTAACAAGTCATGACAGTGTGACAGCTAACTAGCATAGACAATACAAGGACCCTGAATCTGAATGTAAATGGAATCCAGACATAATTAATTTCAATACCTGCACCTGTGCCTTTCCTGGTGAGATGTCAAAACATCTTCAGTGAAAAATGCCTTGTGTGTCTGTTGTTTGTCACGCTATCAAACCTGTGATAATCCCATGCCACACAGTTTATTTAACCCATTCTTCCTATCCTTCCTCTTTTAGCAATGGGCGACCTTTGCTCGCTCCTGGTTCGTGATCGATGCCAGGATGCAGCCTCCTGGGAAGATCGCGACCATGTGTTCCGTTAGGTTACAGGGGAAACACAAGCCTATCTATCATGCACTGAGTGAGTCCAGTCTGTCACAAACATGCACATGTAAAGTCATGAGTAACTTTCTAAATTAAAACAACATTTAAATTGCATATAAATTAGTGCTTGACCATCTTCTATTATGAAACCACAACCCACCTGATGTTTAATGTTGTTGTGACATGGAATGACCACATGATGGCAGTAGAGGATAAACTCTAAATACTTCATCGTCTTTGTTGGTCTAGTAAACTAGCTAGTTTTTTGGTATTATTACCATCTGTGTCTGATGTATGTATGACCTGTATGTCTCTCTGTTAAAATAGATTAAAGTGTCCTTTGTCCTAATCTGTGCATCTCTGCAGGTGACTGTGGGGACCATGTGGTAGTTATAAACACCAAACAAATAGCCTTCTCTGGAAACAAATGGGAGCAGAAGGTCTACTCATCACACTCGGGGTAAGTGCATACAGATGACACACTTGCTTTTTTTTCCAGTGTTTCCAAAACGCCTTTGCTCTTTGCTGCCTGTCAACAGCTCCGAAAATGTTTCAGGAACAGCGTGTCTCAATGTCACATTCATATTTGAGGCAAAGCAATGGCCCTGTTGACTAGACTACTAAAGTTGTGTTGCTTTTTTTTGTACTCACATATTTGTGAAATGAAAGTGTTTGTATTGGAAGTGGTCGGTATAGATAATACATTTTTTAGCACGTACACTAGATATTGTGGTTGGTATTTCTCTAAGGTTGTCTCAGTATAAGGCACTTTAAACTATAACTGGGTAATCACGTTCCTGTGTTTAACCCTATGAAATGTCAGTCCCCTCTTGCGAGTAAGTGCTGCTGATTCTCTACTCTCTCCTCCCACCAAATAGTTGTCAGACGGAGATTGAGAGAATATATACATATGGTAAGGGATAGACTGATCATCGGCCTGAACGATTATGGGGGGTTGATGTGCAGCATTTTTGGATGGATCAGCTATTTTTCTGTCAAATAAGGGGTTTATTTATAAATGTGCTAGTTTGGTTTTGATGCAGCATCCTCTCACACAGCATGTCGCCCACAACAGCATCTGACTGGTAACATAGATATGAAGCACTTTAAAATACTCCAAGAAATGATATCACATTAAGCAAAAAATAGTCATGTAGGCACTGGCGGACTTTTTCTGTGTCAGAGTTCAGAGAGTTAAGAGAAAAAGTATTTAATGAGAAGTGACAATAAAAAAGCAGAACACACTTTGATGTAATTATTTAGTAGAAGATATTGCTCTTTGACATGTCTGGTGTTTGCAATTCATTTTAATTAATGGATATTAACGTACTCCAAGAGAAGTTTCAGAGATCAGTGGTCTCATATCGTCTGAGAGATTTCGGTAGAAGGCCAAAATACTCCATTTAGTATGTTGGACTGAGCTTGTCTTTTTCCCCCAAAGGTATCCAGGTGGATTCAAACAAGTCACAGCTGCCCAGCTGCACCACAAAGACCCAAAGGCTGTAAGTGTCATCAATCAGTATATATATTGGATATATATATATATATATTCATCCTTATTAAAAGCAAATTCTACAATCTCCAATATATTCCACTGCCACAAACCTCATGGAGTGTTATTGTGCTGGATGTATGATTTAACCCACATTCTTGCAGATTATTCTAATTTCTATGTCTGCCACAGAGAAGGTGTTTCATGGCTTGACATTTATCCCTTCTTTCACATGTGCTGCTTGTGCATATTAATGTGAAGTGCAGAGAGCAGGGATTAAGCAGCAGTGGATTTGTGCTGGTGATGTTTGGTGCATCCTGAAACTCAGTGCGAGTTTGTCAGTTCAAGGATAATTCCCGGGGTTTTGGTCGTGTTGCATATTCATGGTTTCAGGGTAAAGGAATCTTCACTTTGTTACACACACACACAGTGATAATTACATTCAGAACTTGATGTGACCTACATACTAAACTTGACAAACCACAGGACTTCTATGGTAAAATACATGATTGGGAGAGAAACTCATGAGGCCTAAGCATAAGTCTAGAGATAGTGTGTATTTTTCTTGTTGTCAAATATATGATAAGACTGAAAACAGTAACGAGTTTTTCCTGCGTTGCCAAAGCCTGATTCATCTTATTCTTCTGTGCCATTGTCTTTCATTGTTGTCTTAGAACTATTAAATTAACTTGTTAACATGTTTCTCCAGTATGATGAACATGGACACTGTAGATACTCAACAAAACAACACATGTATAGTCATCCGTGCCTAAAAAAGTCGATAACCAATGCATTTACTCTTCTTGGCTGCAGATGTTTAAGAAGGTTATGCAGCTTTTAAATGAAATGAAATTTGGGCTATTGGATGAATTAATTTTCTGATGAAGATAAAATGTGTGACAGAACAGCATTATAACAGTACTGCGGTGCTGCAGAGATGCTCTAGCCAATAAATCTTGTTCTCCAAATGTAAGAAAAAACATGTTTGTTTTGCGCAAACCCCCGACAAATGAAACATCATCATTGTAGTAGTTTTGCAGTGAAATAACAATTGTGATGCAAAAATGATCATTCCCACTCATCACAATATCTGTCAAAATAAAAAAAGTATGATTTTTTTAACCATATTCTGCAGGCCTAAATGACACAAGGCAGCTTTATCTCTTAAACTGAAGGAATGTAGTTTAGTTTTGGTGCCAGTTACGTTTATTTATTTATAATTGTATTGACGTCTCATAGTGGGCTCAAAATGCTAATATCCATGGACATGTAGCACTGTGTTAGGTCTGTTCTTACCACAGATATTTATTTCATTATTTGTTTTTTGTTGTCTGTTTTCAGTTTTGCCAATGAAGCCCCTTGAATTTCACTGAATTGAAAACAAATTGAACACAAAATGCATTAAAATGGGTTTGAATAACATTTTTTTAAAACAATTTGGAATCTCAGGGCTTCAAGAGACTTGGATTAGGCCAGAATGGGGACATTTTAGTTGTCCTTTTTATGTTTTGATTACTATATTTCCATTCTTGGGTTAACTTAGCCTCTAAGTCTTTACATGAATTGTGCTGAGATCTTTTTAACCACTTCCATATTTGTTTGTTGTTACATCCGGTCATTGTCTAGTACCTCATTGTCCCCATCTTGATCCATGTTGCACAACTTGCATAAATCCTATTCAGACTATTTTGAGGAACACAGGGAGTGTAATCTAAAAACGAAGCTATTCAGCTGGGGATTGATTCTGTGTTACACAACAGCAAAACTGCTGTTCAGAGTCCTTTAACATGAGAGCTATACAGCAGCGATTGTACTTTGTCCATGGCTCATTGTAGGTTAATAAAAATACCGTCAAACTGCTCTTCTCGTGTAGGTGGACAACCTGTGTTGGTTTCCAATATGTAGTTTACAAAACCAGGAGAGAGATTTACTCAGCTGTTGGCTCTGTGCTGCTGCAGGCTGCGGTCCAGCTGGTGACCACAGACGTGTGTCCTGATGGTGGTTTAGTTAAAATGAGGTTTGGAGGGTTGGCGAGCAAAGAGGGAGAAATAGAATTGGACAGATGAATGATTTGTCAGCGCTGCCTCTGTCCAACATCTCTCTCCAATATTTCTCTCCAGTGTCTCAGTCCAGTAACTCTCTCCAAGTCGAATTTGTGCAACTGGCCTCACGTTGAGATAGTCATAGTTTGAAAAATATGGGAAAAAGTACGTGAGGTTTTTAAAACAAGAAACAATATGTCAACGTTCCATGTGCTCCTCTTCACCAGATCGTGAAGTTGGCGGTTTACGGCATGCTGCCAAAGAATCTGCACCGACGCACCATGATGCAGCGACTACACATCTTTGCTGATGACGTAAGTCACGTTTTCTCCTCATGTCTCCGAGCTGATGAGTCTCCTGACAGACACCTTAACACCTTAATCACCCAGGCTTATTGAGGATAATCAGAAGCAAATGATGCCCTATGAGAAGGGTGCAATGATATCAATTTGCAGATACTGACACAAAAGAATGAGGCAGTTTTAACCATCATTTATTCAGGTTACCTTTAAATCTAATAGCAATTAATTACTTTGATTTATTAATTATTATTTATTATTAATTTATCAGTGGTGTTTACCATGATTGTTAACTTTCTCCACCTGCGTTTTCTCAGCTGGTTTGTGTGTTTTAGAGTGGCAACAATTAGTCGATGATCACCAAGTCGATTGAAAGAAAATCAGTAACAAACTATTTGGTAATTGCTTTGGTCACTTTATCAGCAAAAGTTTAAAACTTGTTCCGGTCTTTGGCTTTTGGACTGGTGGTAGGACAAAAATAAGCAATTTGAAGATGTCAGTTTGGGTTTTGAGAAAATAGGATGAGCATCTCTCACAATTTTGTGAGAATTTATGGACTAACTTTTAGTTGAGAATGACAACAATCATTTGGTGTTGGTTTGTTTCCCCACTGGTGGTGAGGATGCTTCAGCCCCTCTTCAGTTATGGTCAATTTTATAAATCAACAATGGGTCAAGTGACTGTTAGTATGTAAGGGCAATTAAGTGTCTTTCAGCTTTTATCTTTAATGTTTTTATTCACTCTCACCAAACAGCAGATACACAAATAGTGACCAGCTGGTAACCGTAGTGGAGCATAAGAGCAGCACATATCCAGATATTTCTCTCAGGAGTTGGAGGAGACCAGCTTGTCCCCTCTTACTTATTGATTCAAAAGAGAAAACTTGCGCTGCCTCATTACTGCACTGAATTATGCTCTCTGGAGTTCACAGACAACACTTCTGGCATTTGGCAGCATTAAATTATGATACTGTTAGATGATATTGGCGAGAACTACCAGCGACACACATCACAGCTTCTGAAATGCTTTGGAAAAAAAAAGACGAAAATAGAGTACTTGACTGTTAATTGACCTGGGCGGTCTGCCAAAATATTAACTGGATGTAATTTTTATCCATGCAACAGAACATTATCATTAATTTCCCCAAATGGCAAAGGAAGAAAATCTGATCTTTGAGTTTTGACCTGTAATGTAACATATGAGGTGTTTAAATTTAAAGCAAGGACAGTCAGATACTTGTCTTTTGTTCTGGTCCTGACTTACATCCACCAGCAGAGTTAATGCTGTGTAGTTTTTTCGAAAGTTTGGTGTTTTCTGATCACTATTTTAGTCTGAACTGTATGCCCGTTCCTTTAAATGATCAGCAGGCCCACACCCACCTGTAATGCATATTAATGAGAATCACTGCCCACACTGGAGATTGAAGTCTTTGAGTATCTGAGCTGCTTTAAGGGGTTTAAATGGTACTTTCTTCTTTATTCTCACCTTCTTTTTCATGTCACCTCCTCTCAGTTCCTTGTCCTCTCTCATTTCCTTCTTTTCTCTTTGAATTCCTACTCCTGCCGACATTTTTCAATTTCACTGTGTCCTCTGCCCACCCCTCGCCAGGAGCTGCCAGAAGACATCCGAGCCAACCTGACTGAGGAGCTGCCTCAGCCCAGAAAAATCCCCAGGAAGCTCAGCGAGTACACACAGGAGGAGATCGACGCCTTCCCCAGGCTGTGGACACCGTATGTACAAACAGTCTGTTGTCAAATACACACCGGCGGCAGCATAAATGCAGATAACGTCTTCACACAGTGCTGCACATGCATGTGTCATTGAATATAAACACAAACACAGATGGAAGGAGATGAATGCAGCATCTTTTGTATTAAACTATTTTTACACCAACATTAGCAATTATATGCTATAATATTAAAAGTAATTGCCAGTGGTCTAGTTTGCCTTTGTGTAGTTGTGTGTCACATTCAAAGTCATTGATCCCTGAAAAACAGGGAACAGTAGAAAGCAACGGATCGTAGACTAATTCTCAGACTGCATCTGGAAAAGGTTAACCTGGTTTAAAAAAGTCTGCATCAACAACAATCCAAATTAGACAGAATTAGTTTTTGAAGCGGTTGATGGAAGAAGTGAAGGCATGGGACTTTGCGCTTCTTTGTCATCTGTGTTGAGAGTTGCACATGCGCATCATCGCTCAGGCAGCTGACAAGGAGATCATCGACAATGTAGCGGTGGTTACTTTTCAAAAGAAAACTCCAGTCTCTCTGTCAATATTGAATGGTGGGTTTCTGCAGTACATGAATGATGCCAGAGGTGACTATATCGTGCAGTGTGATAATGTAAAAATGCTGACATCCCTGACTGCTGCTGTTAAGCAGTATTCTCTGAGGTTTTTTCAGCATTTGTAGTTCAGATGCTACGAGGTGAAATGCAACATAATAAATCTCCTGCAGAGAAAATACACATAAACACATACTTGCTATTAAGCACTATTGGTATTCAGTTGAGTACAGTAAGCATTTTAACTGATATGGTAAAGCTAACCCCAGACTTCAACCTTCAAATGGCTTTTTTAATAGTCAAACAGTTAAAGGTACCTCACTTGAGAATCATTTCTTCATCTTTTTTGTCCTTTGAGGATCTTTACACCATAACAACATGCACACGCGGTCATATTTTCTGTGCCTTGTGCTGATGAACAACAGCCAGAAGGGGGAGATGTTGATCTGAGAACTTGCGCTACATCTCATGTACCAACCACCTGAAATGACTACATCAAGCTGTCAAAAATGTATGTGTGGTTTTTTGTATTTCACATTCAAAGAAGCCCAATTTTAAAAATGTATGACAAAAGGGTCCTCTTAAACTTTCGTCCAGATATGGAGGGCTCTTTCTGGATTTTCATGGTTCGCAACCTGGGGCCAGATGGTTGTGGAGAAAAAAAATAAAATAACATTTATATTGTATATTGAAAATGATATCACATACACATTTTACACACCACCCTGCCTGTACCAGTGCTATAAATTTCCTTACGATAAATTTTATTGAGCACGCTTGTGAGAGTCAAAGTCCCTGTGGCCGAACCCATAAATGTGCTGTTACTGTAGAGAGCATTGCCCCTCTTCTCCCCCCATTTGTATCTTTGACTCTTGTAGAATAGAAACTATAAAAATCAATAATATATATGCACAAAATAAAATCCAAGGCAGATGGCGAAGGTAGCAACAAACTGGCGACCTTGACTTTTAGAGGAGAAGCACAGTGGGTGGCCGTGAACCAGCGCAGTGCAATCTTTATGTTAATGAGGACGGGGGGGGATTGAATAGTCACATATTGCCTCCCCGCCCTGCCCAGACGTTGTCAGCGGTGAACAGTGCAGTCCAGTGTTATTTTCGTGGTCTCACTAAGCAACGTATGCATGAACAGATCCAATTCACAGAGCTTTGCCAGCCCCGGTCTTTGTAGCCAGTTTGACTCCAACACTTCTCACTCATGCAGGAACAAATAAGACGCAGCGTTTTTCCAGTGTAACTACAAACATATGTGGCTGTAACAGAGAACAACGAGCGGCCACTTGACTCTAAGAAATACACTCTGTGGTTAAAAACTCACATGATACTGCTCCTGTGTGAATTCTGATACAGCTTTCAGCCCTAGAGATGAAATATATGACCTTTATTTCCAGAAGTTGACATTTTTATTTACTGTATATAAAAGTTTTGTGTGGTTATTGCTGTGTTTAGCTCCGATGCTTACATGCTAGAGCGCCTTGAGAGTTTCCTTGAAAGCCGTTGTAAATTAAGGCCATTGAGTGTTACGCCATCAACGCTGACACTGAAGTGCACTGCAGTATAAACCGGCTTTAAACTCTGTACGTGTGTGTCAGCAGCAAAGACTTCAAGCCATTGAATACAAATGTTAAAATGTCACAAACACATGTGTGGAAAGGCAGCTGTTCTGCACCACTTCCGGCCTGTTTGGGACGCTCTAGGTTTCTCTGTGGTGGGTGTGTGTGTGTGTGTGTGTGTGTGTGTGCGTGCGTGCGCATGTGAGATCTGTTATTCAGTATAATCATATTCATGGCTTTTTGAGTGTAGTATTTTCCGTTTGGAGATTAGACTGACATTGTGACCCCGGGGTTTGCCGTCATGATAATGTCATCCTGCTGCGTCTCTCTGGCCTCACCTGTGGTAAACATCCTCCTGACAGGTTAACTGAGAGCATTTTCATCTCCACCTGCTCAGCACCAGCCCAACCGTCTATCAATCCATCTATCCGTCTATCATCTGTCCATCTATCCATCTGTCCTATTGGTGTTTATCCAGGTCAGGGTTGCTCCTCCTTGTCCACAGCCGCAGGGGTGAAACACCCACTTCTTCGTCTTTATTGGTGAGCTCATAGGTTAAGATGAAGTGGTGAATAGAAAACTTGTTTCTGTTTCACAATAACTACCTTGTGAACAAGACTACTGTGAAACATAATCATACAACTTTTATGAGTTTCTTTACATTGTCAATAATATGTTATAATGCAGTTTTCAGTTGCTTGAGGTGCATTTGAACACAATTCTTGGTTATAGTTACTACTATTCAGGTGGAATGGTTTATTGATATGATATTACTGTGTTGGTGTTGATGCTACAGCATCATAATTAATGTTGCTACATCACTGCAACTGACTGTAAAGGGAGTCCAAATAAATCTGTTGTGCCTGAAAGGGTTAAACACAGGACTCTGACACAGGAGTCATACCTACTTATTTTTTTCTACACCAAGTTCACTTATTATTTTCCCTTTTTTTCAGTTTTCTTTTGCAGTTTGGTCAAGTTTAGGTCACACAAAAAAAAAGCTTAGGTGTAGGAAAAAATGGAAAACAGACTTTCACAAAGTTAAATGTGCTAGAAAGGATAACTTCTCCCATGTGTGTATTTGGTTTGGAAAATGTCTGGCTGAGGACTAAAGAAAATCACAGCTTGAGTTTACCCCAATCTAGCAGTAAGTCCGAGATGTCATGGGTGGATAGATACATAAAATAAAACACAGCAGAAACGTCAGATAAGTTGGATCACTGCGTTTAACTGTACGTCTCTACATGATGCAGTTACAACTGAAGATGATGACGGCAATAAACAAGTTTGCCTTTTTTATCAGTTGTCCACCTGGATGTGACTATTGATATCGGTGCATCACAGTGTAAGTCGATTAGTTATTTCATTCCAATATTTATATCGAGAGGTATCCAGCCATGAAAATAGTTTTGGTTTCATTTGTCCAGATCTCAACCTCTGAAATGTTTGCCTCCACAACAGTACAATGGAGGAAAACTACATTCAAAATCATCAACAGTGGCACAACTTTAAATAAACGTAGTCTAAGTTATTATCTCACACTGTGACAGTGCTGCGTCATAGTGTGGTGGCGGCAGAACTCAGGAACTCTCAAACCTCGGCAACTAAAACCAAATCTACATAGCTAGTTACCACACGGGTAATTGAGATAATGTATGTTGGAAATTTGGGTGGACTGACCCTTTAAACCTACAAGTAGTACTTCAATACAATCCTGAGAGCATTTCAATGACTCTGATGTGGTCAACCCTCCATCTGGTGCTTGAAACACATTTGAACAAAACATAACCCACATTTGGTTTGAATTTAGTGGAAACACAGCGGGCTCTGAACGGAACGCCATTTTCATTCAGTTACTGTCCTCTGCGTGTGCGTTTACCACACACACGTACAACATGTCTGTATTACGATCGGCTTTGCTGTCAGAGTGCGCTGTGATAAATGAGCCACTTCTCCTTGTTTACTGGTCCAATCTCCTCAGCCAATCAGCGAGTGTGCTCAGGCCTGTCGCTGTGTGGTCGCCAAGGTCAACCTAATCCTGGTTTATTTAAGCGGCGGGGCCTTAGCCTAGTTAATATTCACTCATGCTCTGTCTTACTCATTTAACTCATCAAATATGTGTGTGTGTGTGTGTGTGTGTGTGTGTGTGTGTGTGTGTGTGTGTGTGTGTGTGTGTGTGTGTGTGTCGGGGGAGATGGGGTTGAGGTCACTGAGGGCGATTCAATCGTTGCCCTTTATTAAACACATAGTTAATATTCTCTCAGAAAACCTTGGAGCCGAGGCAAAAGATTATTATTGGATATGTGGCACTCCCTCCTCCTTTCTCTCTCTCACACACAGACACACACACACACACACACACACACACACACACACACTCACACAGGACTCAGACAGAAAATCAACAACACAAACATGCTGCTGTAGTTGATAGCGGAGCTATTACAATTGATGATAACATTTTCTGCACTTTGTATCAAAACCAAGGCGGCGCAGTCCGATAATATCTGTCTGCTGCTCAAAATGAAAGAGAGAAAAAAAAACCACAAAAACGTGGATTTGGTGCAACAACGATAAAATCTTTCTGGTTTCTCATCTGTCGTCTTTCATCTGTCCTCTCTATGTTGTTTTTGGTTCTTTTCCAGACTTTTATGCCTCCTCATACTAATGTTTTGTCTTCTGTTTTCCCCACAGACCCGAGGACTACAAAATGAAATGAAACGGAGGCTGCCTGATGCGACCAGAGCCGAGAGCCTATCACATTAATGCTACACTGAAAGCAACAGGTTCCTCGTTTATAATGTACAATGGCATTTTTATAGGATTTGCTCCGAGATGTTGTCCGTTTTTGAATGCTGAATTTCTTTATTCAGATGAAACATCACAAAAAAAAGTAAGATTGTGTGCAAATCCAAGCCACAGCACTGACACCAACTCTGTGCTGCTCTGTACACATTATTGACAGCAGACCAGAATTATCCAACAGCTTGAGATGTTATCATGTGGCTCTGCTCTGATCAGACAAAATCAGGTTCTGTGGGAATCAGATTCTGGGGGGTTTCTGTTTGATTATACAACCATGAAATGATCAGATCTGGCCCATTAAAATGAGACATCTGCTCCAGCCGATCGTGCCCTTTGAAGGTTCGAGGCTCCATAGTGAAACAAATTCATGAGTTACTGTGACAACATTCAGGCCAGCCATGTGGTTTCAGTAGAAAAATGTTAACTTTGGTCAGGAAATCCTGAGCCTCTTGTCTTGTCAGTGTGTTGCAAAGTTCCACAGTGTTGTTAAAGTGTAAATCAATTCTGTTCCATTGTAAAATAGGCTAATAAACAATTTAATAAACCTGTCTTCGTCAAGTGGTGTTTTACATAAATGTTGTAAGATCCAGTTAAAGTTTGACCGTTTCATGTCGTTTTAGTTTAACAAATGACCTAAAACACACTTTTATAGTCTCATTACAGATTTATTGGTTATAAAAGCAAACAAAATATAAAATAAATAAGTTCATATTGAACTAAGGGGCGTAGTGGTGAGACACATTCCTTATTATGACTGTTCAAGTGTAACTCTCAAATACTCCAGGGCCAGCTCACAGCTTAACTCGTAGTTACTTTAGTGCTTGTTTTTTCAGACTGCAGTGCAGGAGGGGTTCAGTTTTCTCGTGTGGTTCAGTCCTTATTGGTTTCACCGAGAGGCACCTGACTGTTTGGAATATTAACTGGATCCAGGTCTCATTCCAGGAAGGTCAGAGGTCAACCAGCAAGCAAAGCACAGTGAGCAGCCCCGACTTTGCATAAGAACAATAAGACAAACTGGGGCAGCAATGTAAGACACAAAAAACAGATTTGTCTTCTTAACTCACCAGAGGCCTGCACTACAAAGCAAGTTCAACATACCAGGAAATCTTCTGGCAACTGTAGTCATGCTAATTGATGCTATGAAGGTGGATAAGTCATCCCAGGTTTTTTCAGCATCTAGCCATGAGCACATTCATAAGTGAGGAGGTGTTTGCAGCATCTGACCGACCACAAACACGGACAAGTCTACTGGCAGCAGAGCGGAATATTAAAGAAGAGCAAACTATTAGACAAATAGAGGAAGAAGTTTAACAACATAATCCAGGCTCAAAGCAACACAGCTGCAGCTGCCGAATACAGCTGGAGAAGCACAGCTGACAAAATGTTGTCTGCTGTGTGAACATGTAAATTAACAGATTCATAATGTTATAATAATTTCTGTATTTCTTTGAATGAATTGTGTGCTTAGTTGTATATTTATGGCGCAGATGACACGCTTGGCTATATTTTTTCAGCTGAGAGCCCCACAGTGTTAGACTTAGACTGATGATAACTTAAGTTTCCAGAGAACTGATTGGTCAGAAGGCGGTGCTTTTATACGCCTTTTCTGCTCCGGAGCAGGTTAGTTGTCTAGCACCAGTGACTCAGACTCAGTTAACAATTAATTTTTCCTCACTTTTTCCTTTGTGTCGTGTTTGTGGAGTGAAACGTGAAGTAAAAACTGTGGTTGACATAATCATTTCCATTCAGCTGATCTATACTTGATAGAAATCTTTCCATTCAGTAGGAGCAGACGTCTCCTGTCGTTTTTTTTTTTTAAGTGCCCTAATTTGTGAAATCAGCTGCTGTAGCAGCATCCATTTGCTGTGGGCGTCCATTTGTTCCCGATGAACGCACTGGGACCCATTTAGATTGGAAGTCAGAAATACTGAACTGAATGCAACATAAATGACCTTGCTGACCCAAAATCCTGCTTCATAGTTCAGGCCTCTGGTCCATCTTTAAAGCGACAGAATGAAAAATCATGGGACAAAAATGTGATGGCAGCCAGATTTTCTCTGAATAAAAAAACAATACATTTAAAAAGTAAAACATTTTGATTGTGTTGCACAGTGTTAAGGTAAATTTCAGCTTAACAGAAATTTGATCCATCTGCTCAAATAGTAGCTGGAAAAAGAAGCAAACACAACACTGCACGGAGAAAATCTCCTCAGAAACATTTCAATATTCCTTTACTCTCTGAAAGGCGGGGGAATCGTGATTCATCATTATAAAAAGCAGCCTGTACAAATGTTGCCGGCTCATCGTCCTCGATTTGAACTGTAAGGTAATCTTGTTAGTTACACACAACTAAAACAAGATGCACGTGTCCAGTTACACACTCAATGTTTGGCTCAAAGGAGACATGCAGCGTCACACGAAAACAAGGGTTCAGTCCTGAAATCAGCTGTGAGATGAGAGAAACAGGTCTTACCTTTACATTACCACTGGACGATGCTAACATAGATCAGGCACTATTCGGACCCCCCTTTTACAGAGATATCGTACAAGAGTCCACAGGGCTATTTACATTGTTTCACCTGGTGGGGTAAACCACCTGATACACAGGGAGGGGGGCTCTCACCACAGTTTCAGATGGGGACGATGTGTGTGTGTGTGTGTGTGTGTGTGCGCGCGTGTGTGTGTGTGTGTGCTTGTGTGTGTGCATGTCAGTGTCTGATTTGTTTCCATGTGTGTGTATCAGTGTGTGTGCGTGTGTGTGTGTTTTGACGTGCAGGGCTCAAGCACTTTAGGTGAGTCCATCCTTCCTCTAAAGTCCTCCCTCCTCACTCTCCTCCATGACGACGACGATGTCACGCGGAAACCTCCTGGCGACGCCTGGCGACCTCAGCTCCATGTCCTCAGAGTGGGTGGGGCCCGAGCGGTAACCGTGGTAGCTGTGGGCCAGCTGGGAGGGCTGTTGGGGATAGTACTGAGGGGGGTAGCCACGGTAGTAGGGGTCCTGCTCTTCCTCTCCCTCCTCCTCCTCCTCGTCTTCACCTCCTTGGTCGTTGTTGTAAGCCACTGCAGCAGGGTTGTAGGGCTGGTTGTAGGGCTGGTAGCCGCCATGAGGCAGGGGTTGGACTGGGGTGTTGGGAATATTCAGGGTCAGTTTGAGTGAATGTTTCTGGATCACCGCAGCGAACATAAAACCACCACCAGCGAGAAGCGAAGTTACACAGCTACCTAAAATGCCACCTACTGAAAGCAATAAGGAGGCAGCGCAGAATTAAAGGGTCGTGAAAAACGTAAAACAGGAGTTGCACAAGCAGATGTGGACCTCCGGTGGGTTAATAAAATTGAAGAAAAATCTGGTTTCTACAGCCGTGTAGAGTGCTGCAGGTATGATATATTTTTGTAGGCTAACCTGGAAGTTAGCATCACCCCGGTTCCCTAGACAACAAAAAGATCTTTCAAGTAGATTTTGGATTATTGCTGAAATAAAGGTCTGTGGCTAAAACGAGTTCATGATACTTACAAGATTTGTTCAGCAAGATAATCTTGCCACTTTTATGATGATTGGATCATCAATGCAATTGCCAGTAAAGTAAAATGCTCACGTTCTAATGAGACACATTGCTGTCGCATGACTTCAACGTCACTACCACTAATTTCCTACTTACACACTTTACTACAAGTTGAAAAGTTAGGGTTAGAAGAGTTTGCAACTAAAGTCCAGCTCTAAAGATGGACCAGTGAGTAGATGACTCTCCGTGTTGGGTGTCTCCGTCATCTTTTTAGCCACTTATCAGTAATCGGCTTTTAACGACACCTTACTTTGTTGTGCATTTACTGACGTATTCTGAGATGCAAAACAAATTCTCTAACGCGTGTACTGACCACAGACCTAGTTCAGGCATCTAACTGAAAACCCGTAAAAATCCAGTGACTTTAAGATGAGGGAACCAGAAGTGTAAAAATGCTAACTTATTTCCTGGTTTTAGGACTCATTCCTGCAGCAATCCATTTCCCAGATCTGAAATAAAAAGATCATCTGACTCACATTAGGGTTAAAAGATGAGATTTTCTGCCCAGTGTACGGTGTATGAAATGTACAGATATTTGTTTTTTCAGCGATGGAAGCAGCCAAATGCACCAAAGCATCCCATCACCATTTAGCTGATTCATCAAGCTTTGGAAAAATGAGATTAGCATTGAAGAGATTTAAGCTGGAAGCGGAGGAGGATGATGCAGGAAAGCATTGTGTATTCGAGTATTTGTTGACAGATGGCACTGGGATCAGTAGCGGTGATCATCGCGGCAGTGTTGCAGGGTTTTGTTTGGTCTCATGGGAAGGTAAGCTAATCTATTTTTGCCTTTCAGACTGTGAAATGATGACACAGCCAGATTCTACGATTCAATTCTATCAAGAAAGTTCACTGAAATTAGTCCAGTTTCAACTCGTAAGGAATCAACAGAGCATCATGTGCATGAAGACCGAAAATCTGGTGTGTTTTTAAAACTATACACCAGACCAAACTGAGGGCACAACGTTACCTTAAATCACTTCTATTATGGAGTCAAGTTGTTTTTAACTTAAAATGTGTAGATAAAGATTTTCGGCTGCTAGATTTTTTTTTTTCCCCCAATCAGATCATGAACGAGTGAAGTGCTGGTTGCAAGAGTAATTTGTTAGAAGACGGCCTCTGGAGAAACAAAATTTAAAATCAACTGCTGCAGGGATTAGAGGTTAAACACTAGGGGCAGGAGTAATTATTCATCCGAGAAATATGGAGGCCTTTAAGGAATAATTTATCAGTTTCCTCAGTTTCTAGTCTTATGTACAGGACACAGAGGGAGGGGTGGAGCGAGTTGAGTCGAGGAGGAAGAGCAGGAGAGGAGGAGGACGGCTGGAGAATGCTCCTCAGTATTCATTCCCATAGTCCTGTTGAACTTCAGTCAAAAACAGGCAGAGACAGAGGGAGGGGAAACACAGGAAGAGAGAAGATGTTACCTCGTATCAGGAGGGAAAACCCAACCACACTAAAGAGTTAAACCTCCAAACACCACTGACAGAACTTTGCCACTGCTGTCAGGTTGTGGTTCAGATATATAAAAAAATAGTGTTAGGATCTGCTTCTCTCGTTTAGAGCAAGAAAATACACACAGACAGACACCGTGGTCAATTCTTACAATAAATTCACCTCAAATTAAGATCAGATTAAGATTGGATGAAGACATCCAAATAAAATGTCTGAGAGAGGGAAATGTGTCAGATCTCTGTTTCTCTTTCTGTACATGAGAAAGAACAAATAAAGATTCATAACACAGGAAACAGTAACACAAGAAGAGGACACCAAGAGAAACATGCCATGTGAGTTACACTTAATTAAATAACGTGAGGTCGGCCATTTTTCAACCACCATAACTGCAGCGTTTTACCACATATTGCTCAACAAATACTCATTTCAAGGGGATTCAGGCTGAAGTATAAATTTAAGAGCTATTTTTTCCAAAATAAGAGCTTTAATATGAAGGTTTTAAACAGCAACTGTTTTCCCAGTAAACCAGAGTAGGATAACATTTGTGATTTATGATCATAAATGGGAGGTGGCAGCCTCTTTTTAATAAAAAGAAAAAAACAAATAAAATAAGGTAACTGCACCTTAAGAAGGATAATTAATTGAAATACAAACAGTAATGTACTTGTTTTATCACCTTCTTTTTTAAGTTGTGAAAACCTCTACATATTTGAATTTAGTTGTTTAGTCAGGGCCAGGGTCTTTAAAGTAATTTGAAACTGATCATCTAATATTTTAGTTGTTTTTTTTTCACATATACCTGAAAACATTCAATTGTTGCGCAGCTAATGACAGTAAGGCCGACTAGACTGAGCCAACAAAGTGAGCTGCGACAGGCTGACATCATTGTTCACACAGCTTTAAACAGCACACAGAAACATTATTTTTAAAAAGGCAACACTGGGTCTGGGTAAGTAGGAAAAATATCTGTCAACTGAACTATCCCTGTAAAAGTCAAAATGACAAATATAAGGTCAAACTCTAGCTGCTCTGAAGGGAACAATACCACTCCACATACTGTATTTTATAATACAGTTCGCCTTTAAAGTGGTCAGAGAGGCAGCATTTAATCCACGCATGGTTGAGAATAACAGCAGAGATTCTTCTAAGATCATAAAATAAAAAAGAAATATTCTGACTGGAGCCCTTTTATATAAAATAAATCTGGGGTGATGGATGAAGTAATGTCTCATCCATCAGCTACTTTTAGAGGATGATATTTCATTAAGACAACGCGTCTGATGCTGTTAGATGTGAGACGGCCAAGCTGAGACAAAGGTCCTCATCGGTGTGGATATTCAAAGACATCCAGTATTTGAGTGTGTGTGTGTGTGTGTGTGTGTGTAACAGCACATTTTATTAGATCTCAATACAGACAAATAGCTCGGGTCAGTGACACAGTTTACTTCTTAATCCATCAGTGTGGACATGAATGTAAAAACTTCACAGTGGAACAACCATAAAAGCCAGATTACTCTCCAATTCTCCGAGAGCTTTATGAGAACAATAACTATCTGAGAGTCGACTGTCACTGTGAAAACAATATCTCGCTGTTTTATATGCATAAAAGATGGTTTATAAGGTGGAAAGAGTTGGCAGACCGTTTAAGATGTCTGTGTCAATACATTTGCAAAAGTGAAAAATAAAACAAACATCCGAATTAATGATTTGGTAGTGACGCTGACGGCTGCTCTTATGAAAGGTAAAATGACAGAAGGAAGTAAATGTTAAATTTCAGACAAATCAGGACAAGTAAGGTCTGAATAAACAGCAGAGCATGTTTTTTGTAAAGTCTGGATATCTTTGACTACGTTTGGCAAAATGTTCCAGTCAAAATGTTATTTTTGTCTCAAATGCCAGAACCCGTCCTGCATTTGTGCATTTGTGCTCATTTGTCTACAGTAGTGGCCCTTCAGCTCTTTTGATCACGCACCATTTTGGAAACTGAAAAAATATAAATAATGACAGAATTATACAGAAACCCAAAACTTTTTTTTTTTTTTTAAACCAGTTTTTAGAAATAAAAGATGCTCTCTCTGCTATTCTGACATTTAACTCAAGAGCAGGAGTGTTTCTTCATATTTTGAATTTGACATTTGATGCGGTTGTTTGATGAGCATCACATTTCTTTCATTTACTTTCCAAACCCATCTTGTCCTTGACATGCTTGGTTTGTGAATAAATAATGGCAGTCTGCTTGTGTCCTTCGACTTTTGTTTCACTCCATGTTTTTACCTCTGTTCCCTCAAACTGGCTCCTGTATGCTGACAATTGATCTTGGTTCAGTTTTCATTTAAAGAAATCTAAATAACCAATAGCACTAAAACAGTATGATAACATTTATTAGATGTTTATAACAAACTATACTGTAGTCTCCTGCTCAGCTGATTGTGGACGGCTATAGTCAGGTGCGGAGCCTGATCCTCCGAGTCTAATGCTAGGAGTTGCATCAGACTCTGCTCTGGCGCCGGAGCCGTTTACAGATAGAAAAGCTCGGAGACTGTTTTCCAAATGAATCAACCACTTTTTAAATCTTCATGCCTGTTTATCAACCTGACTGAAGCAACGATCCATGACGGTAAGGTGCGTATGTTCTGTATGCTGCCTGCCCACTGGAGCTGGAGAGGGAAATGTACTGTGGCTTCATGACCCTAACGTTACAGTAAGGATGGGGGAAAAGAAGATAACCAGACTGACTGAGTGTCTGAACTGGTGTGTGTCGTTTCTCACTAACATTAGCTTACGGTACTAATGTACAGTAAAGTTATCTGGCTGTTTGGAGCGTATATACACGGTGAGAGTTGTAACAACCAGCACTGCTGATGAAAATCTATCTGACAGGACTCGGGCAAAATGTTTACAGACGAGGTACCTTTTTAAAGGAAACGCATGTTGCCTTGAGTAAACTTGTGGATTTCTCTGGTTTGAACTTTGTTGGAAACACTATACACTATGGTGTGTTATAAACCATTTATCAAATTAAAGTACACTGCTTGTAAATGCTAAAAATGGGAGGTTAAAGTAAAATGTTACCAACGCTTAAATAGCAGCTGGATGATGATTACCTCCGACGTTGTACCCCATACAGGAGTTCTGGTCACAGTATCCTGGTGGGCCAGGTGGTCCGGAGTTACCTGGATTACCTGATCTCCCCTGTGTTCCCGGGTTACCAGGCCGACCAGGGGGGCCCTGGCTGCCTGTCCGTCCCTCACCCGGCAGGCCTGAGGATGGAGGAAGAGTCTGTGTTAAAGCTTGGAGAGTACACAAAATCAGCCATCAATAAACATTCGATTAAAGGAGGCCGGCAGTGTGACACCTGGTGAGAAGGGATAAGAGAAGAAAGAGAGGGAAGGAAAATAAACTGAAAATGTGAAATCTGTGACTGCACTATCACCTGTTCAATCTCTAAATCCCCCTCTGCTGCTGCGACAACATGACAGAAATAACATGATTGTGGTGTCTGGATGAGGGACAAGATAGTGAATGTCCTGAGGACAGGAGCAGAAATAACATGGTTCTTAGCTGAAATTAAGCCAAAGGCCTCTGTTTTGTGTTTACATAAGAGAGACAGCTCCATCAGGACTCACTCCAGCAGTCAGCAGAAATATGAAATCAATATTTTCAGGGGAGAGCCATGTGCCAAGTGCTAAAATTATCATGCCACAAATATTCCAGAGAAGCACAGCGGATGAAGACACAAACCTCTCCTCTATACCTCTCTCTCAGAACAGATTTCCCTTCTCATACATTGACATTTTCAGATTTTTTTTCTGATCACAGAGAAGTTTCCAGGGAGTTTTGTCAGCTTGTTCTGTGAGTATTGATCGCACAACAGCAAACAGAAAATCCCGGCACTGACAGGTTTTCACAATACACACCTCGAACTCCACACAGAGCGCGGGGAAATCAATACAGAGAATTATATTCATGGTCCAAAAAACGTCTGCTTGCTTTTCTCTTCGGAGGGTAAAACAGCTCAAAAACACATCAAGTCTCTGTGCTTCTCTATTGTTAGGATATTTAAAACACAAAGGAGAAGATTCCACATAGCAAGCTGCAGGCTGGCCAGGAAAAACAAATGTTCAGATACAGGATGTTACTAAATCATCATATTTTAAAGGAGCTACAGCATCTTAAAATGTTATTTTAACATTGAGACTAGAGAGTGTGGATTCAGGTGGTCCAGCTAATCAAGCACGCTCAGGACTGCTCTGTGTCTAACCTGGAGGTCCGGGTGGTCCTCGAGGTCCTTGACTCCCAACACCTGGACTCCCCCTCTCTCCCTTCTCTCCTGGCAGACCTGGAAACACACGTAGAAGAAGGAGGAAGTTGGTGATAATGACCCAAGATATGTAACAGTGCACCAACAATGGCACATTTAAAGAAGATTGTAGTAACACTTCATGTAAAAAAGAACTCCATAATGTAACTTTAACGATTTACTAAAGGTTTGAAATATTGGTTATCCAAGTGGTGGAAAATAACACTAGTCATTAGCAGGGGAGACCGGGGATGGTTGTAACAGCATCACTTTCTCCAATAAGGAATAACATAAGAGTGATGTCATCAGTGTCACATATAACCACTCCCTCCCTGATCTTGCATGTGAATTTGCATGGCTGTGAGCAGAAGTGTGCCGATTTTACAGCCAAAACATACATTTTCAGGTAACAAATTATTTTTTAGTCTACAGTCTATATTTTGATTATTACTGATACTTGTGACATTTGAATTAGGTAACTTGTATTACTTTAACGAGTAGTCATTTCATCAATGCTAATTTCAAACAACCCTGCTGATACAGCTAGCTAAACGATGGCTGACAGGGATGGGAAATGAAAAAAAGAAAATGTTACAACCATCCCCGAATCACAATTCACACATTTTCTTTATCTTACTCCTTTCAATTTCCGTATGCCAAGATGGTGGGCGAGGAAAACGAACAGGGGTGTGTCTTCACATGTACTTAAAGTTGCATCAGATGAAGTGAGGCAGGGTTAAACAGTGAGATCAGTCGTCAAAGACTACTCCATCTGCTACATGACACAGAGCAGGTACTGCAAGGGATCAAAACCTCAGAGAACATATCACATAGCCCCAAAAGTCTTTGATACACAAGCAAATTCCAAACCCAAAGAAAAGTGTAAATTGCGAGTTCTAGGCCCACGAAAAAATTACACCCCTGGAAAACCTACATACATCTGTCACCACTGTGACTCTGATCCCTGTGATTAGATGGATAACACACACAGATACACACACTCAGGTTCATGTTTTATCATTTACTACAGACTCAGTGTGCATGTTTGTTTGTTTTTTCTAATTGTCAAACATCTTCCTGTGATTTCACATGGATTATGAGCTACTTCTGACCTCCTGCTGAAGATTTCCATTTTAATGTGTATAACATTCATACGTATTATCATAAAACTTTCTTTAAGAAAGCTGTTCTAACTGTTCTTCATTTAGTCATCAGTGATGAGTTATTTTTTTTTCTTAGTGAAAGACAGGAAGATGCTTTAGTGTTGGCACATGAACAATAAACACCTATAGATGCAATTTTTGTGGCATGGTCTCAGTTTTTAGTTATTAAATTTTACTGTTACAATTGACCCCAGGTTGTGTTACAACATACCCTGGTGGTGGGGTTTGTTGTAACAATGGCACGCCTTGCATTTGACATCAAATAATGAATTCTGTGATATAGTTGGAGAAGTTGAGAACATTGCTATATATATGTGGTCATTGTGTGTTGGAGCTCCTTCCGTTAATGCTGAAATGTATAACAAAATATTTTGGGGGAAAAAATTTGCAAAGATTAGAGAAAGTCCAAAAAATAAATACAGATTTATGAAGCTGAACTTTATTTTTTCCTTCTTTCCCACGATTATTTATCACCTCTGGACCTTTGGGGGGTGACCAGAGCCCTAGATTGGGAATATAATTGGTGCTCACACATTGCTGTATCAGTATTAACAACTTAATAATGTTTTTTTTCACAGAATGAGTACATCTACTTTTGATATTTAAAGTTATTTTGCTGTTATACTTCAGAGTTTGATTGCAGGATGTTGATTTGTAGTATCATCTGTAAAAACTCTCCCACACATCAGTATTACTTTGCAATTTTTTGGGAGAGAACGTGCTGGATAAATTGCGCCCTCGATGATCATTCTCCTGAATTGTATGATCGACCCAGAGTTGTCCAGTGCTGCAGCTGTTTGAATGACATAATGGAATATTTTTCGTACGCTCTAATATTAGAGAACCACATAAAACCGCTGATCTGCAGACTTTCTGTCCCGCTGCTTTTACGACTGTCTTAATCAGTTGCATCGGTAAAGAGGAAGTACAGCACGATGACAGCGAGGAGAAAACATTTTACGTTACCTCAAATAAAAAAATTATTTGCGACGCTGGCGGCCTCGCTGTGTGATATTCTCTCATTACAGTGGCTGCTAGCTGACCTATTGACTTTCTATGCTCTATGCCATATTATATTTGGAATATAAATGGTCTCATCTATAGAGCTGGAGCACAGCCTTGTTCCACACCCTGGTATCAGCCCTACATGGATCATCTGACTTAATAATAACATGTCTAACTTTCGTAAGTAAGCCATACATCTTTAATAATGTTTGGCCTACTTTTGTATCAGTGTGGTAAAACCAGTGGCTGCAGATCATACATGTTGTTGGGAGGAATCAAAGGTTTAAACCACAGAAGAGGAGGTAACATGCTGGACATTTCCTGACGGCTCTCAGCTTTCCTCAGTGTGTGTGCGTGTGTGCAGTGCTCATTCGGCATGTGGGTCTTTAGTGTGGGTTGCGTGTTTTAGTGATGAAGACAAAGACTCATAAAGGCTGTTTCTCCTCTAAGGGCTTGTGGCAGGGGAATGACCTCATGGATACTGGAGTTACTGTCTTCTGGCCTGGACTGAAGCTCGTGGGAGCTCTGACCTGCACTGTGAGTCAGACAGAAGGAGCAAACAAGCAGGCTGAAGCTCCAACTCCACACTTTCTGGTGTAATTTTTCTGCGCTTTTCACAGTAAAAGCCCCTGGCTATTGTTTACAATGACGTTGCATCACTTTACATACAGTAATGAGTTTGATTATTTTACAGACACGCTGCTTTCCAGCAGCTGGGCACTCCTGTTATACATAAACATTTATTCCAACACCAGAGATTTATACAGTCATAACCTGAAGGTTGGGGCGCCCTGTTATCTTGCTGGTTTAAGGCACTGAACTACATAAACTACAATGTCACCCAGCTACTGATCTTTGTTGCATGACATTCGCTCCCTATATAACCAGTGTTTTACTGAACCGCACAGAAAACTTTTCTGATCTGCATCTGCATCATTTTGTTGAATTTTCCTGTTTTGACACTCACCTCCTCGCTGTATCAAGGGCAGTCTAATACATCTCAGATGTTTGTTCACTCTCTCTTTCTGATGCTAATATAAACAATAGCACACACTCAGAGCGTCTAGACAAAGTCCAAACAGTAAAGAACTGATGACTGATTGAATCAGTCTGTATATCACTGAGAGGATAAGAGATATATGTATAGAAATTACAAACAATAATTTTCCTTTTTCTGTTCAGACATTCTGGCTTCATTCCAGGCTGTAAATAACTCTGTCTGTACTTCTGAACATGTCCTCAAACATCTCCCTCTCACCTCTCTCTCCTGGTCGCCCGCTTTGGCCAGTTGTTCCTGGGAAGCCTGGCCTGCCTGATGGGCCTTGCTCTCCTGGAGGTCCTGGGAGTCCTCTCCTACCTGGCTCTCCGGGAGGTCCGGGTACTGTTCGGACTGATGCCGATGACTGCACTGGGATCTGGTTCAGGATGGAGTTATAGCGAGACAAGTGGCCTGCAAGAGGTGGAGGAGGAGCGTGGTTTGAGATGGTTCAGGTCAGAATTCTTTTTGAGTGATTTTTAAAAATTGGATTTGGATTTTTCATTGGGATTTTAAAATCCTTCTTTTTTTTCCACAACAAATAGAAGAGAAGACAATCGAAAAAAACAGAGATGTGTAGACAGGAGAAGAATTAACAAGCTGGTGTTAATGTCTAAACGTCACTGATTACTCACTCTGGATGAGCTGTTCACACACTTGCCGAGCGATGGCGCGCACAGCAGCTTGGGATTGCACATCACCCTGAAGAAAAAAAAAAACAAAAAAAAAAACACAGAGCTCTTAACAGCCTGATATTACATGACCACACAGTAGACGCCACTAGACCCGCCACTTTTCTACTAGAGCGACCACAGCTGCATAAAAGCCCAGACCAGTGGTTGATTAATTGGTGGGCGGGTGTTTTGTGGGTGTTTAAATGAGTGTGCTCCACCTTTGTTCTACTCACTGAAGCCTCCTTATATTTATATTGGCCACTGCAGATAGCACACTTATGACAGCAAAGTAGAGAGGATTCGTATTATATAGAAACAGAAATCAGATTGTTCTTTAGAACATTTGGGCATAATCTTGGTGATTTTTACGCTGCTTCCACTGAACTGATATTCCACAGAAGATCAACACATTTTAGAATCAACCCTTTGTTTTTAATTGCAGTTGATAGGTAGGATCGGTAGTGCGAAATGTATTAAAATGAACTGTTGAACTGGCGTCTTTATTAGAAGCGTAAAAATTGCTCTATGGGCATCTGTCTTGGTTTTGGACCGAGGAGATCTACAAAGGAAGCACTACATATGAGCGCATGATGCTACTGTATGTGAGAAATAAGAGGATTAAGAATCACTAGATATGTCATTAGATATTCATTTTCAATTTCTAGTGACCTGAAACTAGAGTTGAAACTGTTCATAACTTGAAAAGTTGTGGACATGATACTGACTGAATAAAGTTGTAACTGCTGACATCTCATCCTTACTAAAGGGAAACTTTACTGTCCTCTGTGGGTCTGGAGGAGCTTTCTAAAGTGAGCGTCATAGTGATGTTATCAAGGTTATCTCAGGTCAGGCTTGTGACTGAAAACTGTTTAACAGAAAGCTGGCATTACAAACTTGAGGTGTGGGGTTTCAGAGAAATGGAGGAAGGATGTCTAATGACTGTTGATATAGAGCTGCATTACTGGATGTGAGGGATCCAGTTCCAGGGAGGAAAGGTCAGAATGCTGCTTATATTTTAGATTCTGTAATTTGTCTCAATTTAATTGAAGACTAAATCACCATGCACCTCCTAAATAAAGATCCTTTAAAACATTGATTTTGAGTTGTTTAAAGAGAAACTCTCACCAAAATGCAACCTAGGCTTTTTTTGTGAATGTGTATGAGTCAAACCTTTGTGTAAAAGCATAATTACCATGAAACAGGCACAACAAGATTTACTGTATTTTCGTTTTTTGGGTCAAGCTCATTTCAGTGGGAGTGCTACGGGCAAATTAGCGACAGCATCAAAATCGTTATATTTAAAACACTAAGAAAACTCGACACAACATGAAACTTTGCTCATAATATCTCCAGGGTCTCTACACATGAATGCGAGCATTGAGAACATTGTTTGTGTACACAGAGTTTACAAAAAAGAAAGTTTTTGAACAACTCACCTTAGCAGTAGTTTGTTAAACTAGCCGCTGTCGTGCAACTTTGAGGTGAGTTAAGGTGGACCGCTACTGTCCTCCAGCAACAACTATCCACGCAATATCTTACGTGACTTTTCTGGCTTTTGATTTTAGTATTGTTTCTTATATGAGGCTCTGATGAAAATACTGTAAATCTTAAAAGTACCACTTTCGTTGTAATTATGCTTTCACACGAAGGTTTAACTCATATACATTCACATAAAAAGCCTAGGTTGCATTTTGGCGAGAGTTTCACTTTAATTAAGAACCAGGCTTTTACTGGTTGCTTGTTATGGAGTCACACTTCTAATATATGAGATACAGTATGCATGGTAATATTGTAAACTCATATATGAATCTTAAATAAAAACAAGTCTCACTGCTAAACTGATGTTTACAAAGAATTTAACAGCTGGCAGTTTCCTTTTTTGTACTAATCACCATCACCATCATCATACAATAATTCGATTTGACATCTATCACTGTGTATATCACAAAAATATACATTAGGGAGTACGGCTTTATCGTAAATGTTTCCCCTGTTCAATCATCACCATAAAGCACACTGTGAAATGAGGTGAAGAAATGAACATTAACCAGATCATAACCCACAAAACGTACAACACTGTTATGTGTTTATAAACAGACTTTCATGTCGACTCGTCCAACAGAAATTAACTTCAGCAACGTGCGGATGTTCCTCACAGTTGATAAATAGAGCAGGAACAGGAATTACAGGTTTGATTAAAGCTGGCGAGTCGCATGTCTTTCAAGCCCTGTGCAGTGATGGCCTGGCTACTGTGTCAGCAAAAGAACAGACCCCGCTCTGCTGCGAATATGAACCATACACACTGATTTGATTTGGCTGTAAATGAGGTCGGGCGTGCGAAAGAGAGAAATAAAGTGATTGCTTGTGCAAGGGACTGATGTGAAACATTAAATGTGTACTGGAGAATAATTCTGTTTCTTCAAAACAAGGTTCTGACGCATTAGTGAGTAATAGTATGGGTTTTATTTCAGCAAAATAACAATATTTCCGCGGCAAAATGGCACAGTAAAACCTCATAATCTCTAAACAGTGGTTGAAGTGAGTGTGTGGAATGACTTACTCTTTCTCCCTTATCGCCTTTGGCACCGGCAGGACCCTGGAACATAAAAAGCACAGGAGGAGAATAAACATTCGACTGGGATGTGTGCTCAGAAATAGCCATGCTCATCTCTCCTTTAATATCACTGCTCTCCCTCTCTCTCTCTCTTCCTTTATGCTTCTTCTACACATACGCACACACATGCACATGCACGTGTGTGCACACTTTTGCTCCTATGATCTAACAGCTGATATAACTAAGTTTTGACAGTGTGTGTGCAGGTTCTTTGTGTCCTACAGGCAACACATGCAAAAGTTCCAAAGCCTGGTTGCCCACAAACAGGGAGCAGTTTCTGTGCCTTGGATGAGATTTGCTTTCTGCCCCTGCCAACGCTTTAATGCACACAGATGAATTATCCGATCACAACACACACATGCTCACAAAAACTTGCCAAGCACATAAAGCCTGTGAATGCATATCACAGTATAACGCATTGTAATCCAGAGGCAAATAAAAGACAAATATTTCCTGGCTGCAGAGCCGTGTGCTGATATGATAAATATCAGTTTGATGCTGTTACAGCTTTTGAATAAAAGCTTGTTTGTCTTGGGGGGAGCATGTCCTTGACCAGCGACTGACTGGCTGGATGTGTGTTTACGTGAGAGTTGGTTGGTGATAGAGAATGTGTATGTGTGTGCAGGCCTGGCATATCACATTCATATTATATTGCAGATGACAGAAAGCTTGTGCCAACATTTGACATAGCTGTTGAACTGGAGTGCAGATCTCCACAATAAATGTCCTCTTCTGGACCTCCTCTGTGAGTCTGTCTGGATCTCCTGAGTCATCCTGGGCACATAAATGTCTCCCATCTTATCAGGGTGACATGGGAAGACCAAATCAAACTGTGTGGGAGCCAAAACAAGTATCTAAGCTTTAAAGAGACAGGATAATGTATCATAAAAGTCTGACTTTCTTTTATTATTTTATCAAAACTACCTTCCCACAATGGCCTGTATGCGCAGAGTGTGTCCAAAGGATAGGGTCAATGTTTTTTCACTCAAAATGTTTTACAGTTCAATCACAGAGGGAAGTACGTTCAGTTCCTCTTCGATGTGGACTGATAAAACAGTCACAAGAAGACTGTTGCTTTTCCTCTTTGGTAACTGGCAAACACAAGGCGTGTTGTTCCCAAGTCAGGCAAGATAAATTAAAAAACCCTCAGGTGGTTGAGTCACTGGAAACAAGATTCAGAAACAGTATTTTGTTTAGGTCAGACACCCACACTCAGACTCATTGACAGACACACAGAGGTATGTGAAACGGTTGATGGAGCAGGTAAACAAGCAACATCTGTCACTTTGCGCCTACTTGAAACTGACAACTTGGACCGGTTGACCAGAGATGCAGACGTGTACTTTGCAAGCACTTGACAATAAGCTACAAATATCTTTCGTTCTGTTCCTCATTATTCAGTTTTATGAATATTGATCTTGATGGATAATGCATAACACTTCCAGATGAATCACATCATTCTTAAAAAACTGAACAGTTTTGTGTTTCACATTAAACGCGAGGACATGAGCTCAAGATATTGTAGCTACTCTGCATCTTTACACCAATAAATCTCGTGTCCTTTAACACAGCTCTCAGTGCAGATGTGCGGTAGATTTTGTGTCCACCTCAACAAACCTGGTGAGACAGACTTCCACGTCTTGAGGTCATTTGTTACGTGGTGGAGCAAAATGCTTAAGTTCCCTGCAGATTTAAATGACTGCTATTTCAGATAAAAATAAAAAAAACAAACACTTGTTTAAGAAGAAAAATATTCTCCTGCAGCAGGAGCCTGGCTAAGGGTTGCAGGGGGCAGAACAGAGACTGCATCAGCAATTTGTTGTTGAGCTAAAGTTTGAAACTAAAAGTTTAAGATGTTTAGAAAAACAACAAAACAGATAACGGCTCAGGAAAGTTAAATCAGATTTTCTGTTTTGTGTCCGTGCATGTGTTACATACATATGGGGTGGTTCTTCACTGTGAGCAAGAGGAGACAGATGTGATATCTCATTGTTTTTCTGTATATTTGTGTGTGTGTGTGTGTGTGTCTGTGTGTGTGAGAGAGAGTGAGAGAGAGAGAGGGGGAGAGAGGGAGAGAGTGTCAGTAAGTGATTTATAGCTCTTCCTCCCTGAGCCAAACTTTGCTGCTGGCCTGCAGAGCTGACCCTAGACTAGATTAGCTGTCAGCGACATCACAGTATCATCTGTTCCTGTTAGCATTACACAAAGTTTGGAACCCAACATATTCTCCTCCGCATCCTTTTTCCGTGTTTGTGTTGTGTCACTTACACATCTTTCTTCTTCTTCTGCAGTGCCTGACAGTCTGTCTAACTCTCAAATTTATTATCACACTGTTATTCTTTAAAATTTCACCTCATGAGATAAGTGTGGGAGGATTTGTCGTCGGAATATTCTAAAAACATCGCTCCTATTAGCAAAACCAACTTAGCACTGATACATCTGTTATTATGACGAGTGTGTCCAATACTAACAGGCTGTTTCCAGTTAGCCGGAGAGGGATCACAGAGTGGATCTGGACAAAAAGCCCGTCAGCGTTGGAACCCAAACTACCTTTTTATTTATATGTGAACAAATCTAACTAATGCATGCGGCTCTGATAGTGTTGCTCTCCTGTTTATTTAGAGAGGCATGATGTGAGAATAACATCTGAAGGGGAGGATTCAGAGATAAAGTGGGAGGAGGAAGCAGTGGGGAGTTTGTGTCATCCTTGTTTCATTGTTATTTTGGTTAAATCATGTCAGACATCCCTTATTTATTTGAAGTCTACTGAGGTCAAATGATCAAAATAACAGCGTTACCATGTCACAAGCATGACAATTTTCCCAGCGTGCACAGTTAATACTGCGTTGCATGTATATCAATAAAGTGTTATCGTATACAAGTTTGGTATCATCTTCTTCACAACAAACGAGGAAAACTGACACCAATTCCAGTCCGAGTTTGTCCTCAACGTGGAAAACTCTTTTTTTGTCTTGTTTTCTTTTTAAGTCCTTCCTCTGAACATTCAGTTTTAGCATAATGACTTTTGCCATAAACACTATATCTTAAAATGCTGGTATACTGCAAAATGCACGGAGATTTCTCTGGGGGGTGTAGGCTTAATCAGTAATGGGTACAAACATGAAACATTTTCACTCACGGGAAGTCCTTGTTCTCCTTGGGACCCTGCTGACCCGCCAGGTCCTGGAGCTCCTGGTGCTCCTGGGGTTCCCTGAATGGATGACAGAGATGGAGAAGACAGATGACAGGGAGCAGAAGGTTCAGTTAGTTTTCATGTCAGGGACAAAATTGTGCTGGGAATAAGAAGAAACAAGACTTACAACTGGTCCAGGAGGTCCTTGTTGCCCCAGTGGTCCAACATTACCTGGCAGACCCTGAAAGAAGCATATGGACACTCACTGCATTAAAAGTTAGGTGCACTTTCATAAATTTAGATTTAAATTTGTTCTACTCAAGCCCGCACTAAATGGCCTGAGGAATTTCCTGTGTCTGCAGACTAAACCGACAATAGCACTGTTATTTTCAAATACAATTAACATACTGATGGAAACCAAACTTAGTGGCTGTAGCATCTGTTACGCCTACTGGTAGCTGTTCAGCCTATGTCTATAGTCTGCCAGGAACTGTCTCCAATCAAGCCTCTATGTTTGGTTTTACTTTTAGACAGAGTAAACAGAACACAGGTGCAATCTTGCTGACTTCTGGCTTTTTCACAATCTGCATTTTTAGTCGCCTCGAGGTGTTTAAAACCGTCTCATTTAATGTCATCTCCATCATGCTGTGGTTTGAAGAGAACACATTCAAACTTACTGAATAAGGTTTTTTGTTAATGTATGACATATAATAACATGACATTTAATAGCATGATGATGGCTTTGTTGTAGCTCAGTATTTATGGGTCATTCAAATTGAACTAATTTGGTGCCATTAATACATATTTTGGAAGCTGAATTTCTGGAAAACAGCTTAACCTGAGGTTCAGCTGATCCTTTCATTTTAGCTTGGATGTCTGAAGTTACTTTGTGGTCACACGGAGCCTGATGCCCTTTCAACATGGGCACTCTGTTTATACTGCTCTAGCTTTGACACGTGTAAGGTACAAGTGATGAATTAAAAGCAAAAAAAAAAGAAAATTATAAAACCACACAGCTGATAACACAGTGTGCTAGTTATTGAATTCAATTAGGGCTCATTGAATCATAGATACCAGCCACCAGAATACACCTGATTTTTTGATCCATGAATTATTCACTGAGAAATTAAAAAAAAAAAAAAAGAGGTTTACTCTGGGCCGAGACTGTCCTCCATTCATCTATGTGGAAATCAGAACAGTAGTTTTTGTGTAACCCTGCTGACAAACCAACCAACCAACAACACGATTGCTTGCAGTAGCATTAGGGGCCATGCCAGGTCTGACCACAGAGCTGCTACATGAGGTGACATTTCAGGCTTGAAATACTACGGCACAGAAATGAATGCAGAATTTGCACTCCTCTCAACAGTTCCATCTTTTATTCTCCACCCTGTTTATAAAGCTTCTGTGACATAACAGGTCAATGGGCATCAGTGTGATTAATCAGCATACATTTTTGTGACGTTTTTTTTATTTTTTAATTTTTTATAACTATTCAATTATAATTAAAGCATTCATTTAACATCAAAAATGTGTAAGTTGATAAACTTGGTTTGTTCGGTGAATCGTTAGAATTTATTCAGGATGCGTTATGCCTCAATTTTCCAGTTTTTCCAATCCCATTTAGCAACACAAAGAGGGACAGCACATGTTGGAGAAGGAAGTTCCCCCACTGAGTTACATCCTAAATGCTCCCTAAAAACAACTAAAGCATCAAGCTCAGTTAAATCCTCGCAGGGATCTTTACTTTCCAAATAACTGTACCAAAACCAAGTGTTCTTCCTCTGTTGAGGAGAGCCAGTGTGTGACACCAGAGGGCTCTCTGCGAGAGTCACTCTGGTGTCACACAGTAAACGCGTGCCTGGGTGAACCCACTAATGAGACTCTGGAGGAGGCTTTAGTTCCTCCCAGCATTCAAGTCTCACGGTATCACACACTCTCCACTTTGAAATCCTTTCAAACTGAGCAGTAACACATCTGGAATAAGAAGAATCACCATCTAAAAGTTACAGAATATCGCACTGTGAAGCAAACAAGCATTGGATGTGACTTTGGGACGAGAGTCAGCCTGGTGTCACACTATTAACACTCTCAGTACTGGCTGTATTATAATCCAGACGTAATCAAACTTTTCTGTTTGAGAAATTCATCCTCCTGCCTTCTCTCATAGGAGTCAGGCTCATGAAAATGTATCACTGCTGCAACAGGTTTACAGACTGACCTATAGTCAAAGAAACTTTGGTGAGGCTAATCGAATTCAGAATTCTGTATGCATGCTGAAATACCAACCAAACAAAGTGCGGTTGCTTTCTGCGTAACCTCTATTAACAAGATTCAACTTTTTATTTATTTTAACTTTCTGTGCGAGGCTGTGAGGTGAGCTCGGGCATGTGGGTAAAATTTTGATGAGAGCTGCACCTCCTCTGTGTTGGATAATTCACAAGTCATCGGTGTATCTTAAATAATAAAGATGTGAGCCAGATTGATGGATATGACAGAATGTTTTTATGAGCCTGTATCGTGGGGGGAAGACGATAGATCTCCTTAGATTGGTCCTGAGTTAAAATAAAAAGATGAATAATGCAAGCATCAATGGCAAAATAAATATTCGTTGTTCTTCGTGTTCCATTTCACTGCAGTGTAGGACAAATAGTATTTGTGAGGCACCCAGGAGACAGTTGCTATTGTGTCATCTGATCTAACTTGCTTCTGCAGTAAAGTTTTGGCCAGACTTGTGTTTCTTTTTTGCACAAAGCCAGACTTTTTTTGGGGGGGCTCTTTTACACCTCAGAAAAAGTTTGGTACAGTGTGTATGCCCAGAGGACTCGTGTGATGTTGAAAAGTTTTACTGCGACTCAAAAAGGACGATGTACTTTCCCTGTTCTGCTTTGTGAACATCAAATGATTCAGACTAGTTGCAGGAACTGATATTCATTTTCAAAAGCCGCTTCTTGCTCATAATTACTGTTCAATTTGACATAATCTGCTTTTTATATCGCTGTCAAAGGAATAGTGATAGCAGAAATTGCTGTTGCATTGATAACCTCTTGTGAATTGATTCTTATCAGTGTTCGCTGCGTACCCCTCCCTACTGCTTTCAATGCATCTGCTTTAAAAAAAAAAAAGAAAAAAAAAAGAGTTCAGCCTGAGCACACTGCAGGAAACATCAAGAGAGTGATGCTGCAGAATAAAAGCACTAACTCACGATGTTTCCTTTCGTGCGTGGAAACTAAATTATAATTAGCTCTTTGTAATTCTTCAAACACAACCATTGTGGAGCTCTCTTTCGAACGGTCTCGACAACACGCACAAATATAAACTACACAACAGATCTGTAGGATTTTGATGAAATAGGGATGTGGGAGGCCAGCCATAATCAGTGCTGCAGAGGAGGATTTCTTTCCCAGTTTATAGCAGCTCAAAGTGCTCCTTGATTGGTAATTCCAGATGATTACACTCAGCAATTACATTAATAAACATGCACGGTATTCTGTGAGAGTGGGTGTGTTACAATTCTAAAGTCTGACGGGGACTGGATTTACTGAACTACTGAACAGGGCTTTGTAAATTGTGTTATAAAAATAAACCTTTAGTGAACAACAGGTGGGCACTTTCTGCTTTAAAGCTGGATTGAATGGGTTGGCACTGACAGATGGTGTTTACCAAAGAATAACAAAGGAATCTTGGAACGACAAAACCCCATTCATACCTACCAGGAGCTCAAGCGCGTAGATGATGGTTCAATAATGAAAGGCTCGCCACTTAAAAGAAATGCTGCAAAAATCCATTTATACTCTACAAAAATAAAAGTCTCTGATGAGGAAATGTTACTGTGACTGAATACCTGTGTTTCATTTAACCCTGGACCCTTTAGTATTTCAGCATTGTTTTGTTTCATACCACCAAAGATTTGAACAAATGTTGCTAATATACAGGTCAAACTTTCATCCAGCTCTTAATTTTGAGAGTTTTTCTGGTCAATCTGATATAGTGTTCTTCAAGCTCTTTAGTAGCTGTTAGAGGGACTATACCTTAATTACTGCGTTGGTTTCAGCATTGTGGTTGCTGCCACTTGATGCATTCAGTATGTTCTTGTATGTCAGGCCTATTCAGCTGCACTTTTAAAGATTGGAAAAAAAAAAAAGTGAAGTTTGAGGGTTCAAGGCTTTTACATTCCCTGTTTTTGACCTGTAAAGCTCGGAATTTAAATGTCTTAAACCAATGCACCTTTTATTTTTTTCTCCACTATTTTTATAGATTTTCACAATTGAAAAAGTAACATTAAAAGTGAACATTATCAATCTTATAAGTAGGTTGTCAGTTGGATTGTAAAGAACTTGAACTGCTGATGCAGCCTTGGATGTATTTTTGTTCTTGGCAAGAGACATAACAACTGAATGCACTCATAATGAGGTTGATCAATGACCATATTTGGCCCCTGTGCCTCCAGTGCAAAAGGTCTGCAGCCAGTATGCTGATTGACAATAAAAGATAGTGAGTGGTGGCTAGATTAGCAATATCCTTGGACCACCTGGAGATTGTCACTAATGCGTTTGTTTTTTTAAAGAAGATAATAGTCAGAAATCACACTGCTGCTTCAAAACAACAAATACAAGAACATGGAGGAATACAAAGAAGAGTTAAGCGCAGACATAATTTCACACTAACTGCTGTTAGATGGATAATATATGCTTGACCTGACTAAAATCATTCTGATTAGAGGTTCCCACTTGTTGACATGGACACTAAATTATGTGATTGTGGCAGCAACAGAGAAACCAATTATGAAACAGTATGCTGAACTAGATAATCAGTAATCAGTTACTTATTCGCCCTGTCTTTGTCGCTCCCAGACACTTATTCACATCAAACATGCGCAGCAAAAATACATTTATTCCAACTGGAAAGAAACAATTGAATGACTTATCAAAGGTTTACACTGCAGTCCAATCCAATTGAAAACTCCTTCTGAATTGGTCAGATCAGGACATTCTCTTCCAATTGAGGTGGTTACATGAGCCATTTTTACTCTGATTGGTGTATTATTTTGATCATTATTGAAATAGTAGGGTCCATATAAATGCTGCTAGTTGTTGTTGTTATTAGCACCTTTAACTACTCCAAACCAGAATGTGAGTAAGTGCTTTCCTTCTTAAAAGTTCATGAACTCCAATCCAATCTGGGACTGTGAGAAGAAACTACAGCCAATGAAAAAGTGTCCTGAAGGAAACCAAATGACAAGCCTGCAAACTACACATGGCTTCTTCTGTAAACTATCACTGAGGGGCTGAGCGTCTGGATGCCTGTCAGCCAACAAAGAGACAGCAGATGGATTATGTGTAGAGTGTTTCACCTCACCAGGAGCTCTGCCAGGACCAAACTCTTCTGTTATCGTATTACATATTTGGACAAAACCTCCTCTTTCTGTTTGCTGACACATTAAGCTCTGGCTGCGTTACTGTTTTGGTATTTACAACCCAGTTGGGTATTGTAAGGCCTGATTTCTCTGTCAGCATCAACTACAGCCAGCTGCTATCACAGAGCCTTTATGAATGGGATCTCATCTATTGTGAGTGTTGTGTTTAAAAGCTGTGTAGGCTATACTGTGATACATTCATGGAGAAGACATGAACGGTTTTATGCATAAACATAAAACCAAACAAGCAAACACAGCTGGAGAAGTACTGCTAATATTTTCACATGGGAACTGAAGAACTACTGTGTGTTTCTTTTGTCTTGCTATTTTTTTTAGATATAGTACGCATCACAAAAAGCATTATACTACACGGTATATCCCCCAAAACTACTAAAGTAAGCTGTGTACCAGTAACCAGTGAAGTGTATTATCTTACCCTTGCTCCTGGGGGGCCGTCTCTACCAGGGGAACCCGGGCTTCCAGGAACACCCTAAACAAAACATAAAAGCAGGTTTGAGCCACCATCACAACACTGGCCATGGTTCACATACGGTACTGCACAACACTGTTAATTTAGGGAAGATGTAAAATGAAGAAAGGTAACATTAGCACTGCCAAAGTAAGTTTTATGTGATAGGAGAGGAAAATAATTTCTAAAATAGTTTCTGTTTTCTGTTCCGTTCTATTTTTAATCTCAATAATACCATAATTTAGGAAATAAAAAAAAAATATATATAAAAGTATTTAATGATTAAACCAATTAACTCATTAGGAAGCTGTTTACTGGGGTAATTAAAAAAATAAAATAACAGTTAGAAATAGGATCATTTTCTCATAATGCTACACATTAAATCAGACTTCTTTTTGTAACCAACAGAGTCTCGCCCTGCTAGCCGTTGCAGGTTTAGGGTTTCGCTTTTCAGACCTGAAAGCTCCTCCGTCCATATTTTATACAGTCAATGATTCAACCAAAGGTCAAAACAGATTAGGGTTTTCTGTCTTGTTTAATGATGCTTTCACAACAGTGAACATTAATTTGATTGGTGGAAAGAACCAAACCTCCAACCCTTAGGGTACAGAAGATTCTCTACACCAGCAGGCCACCCTGCCGTGCTCCGTCTCCTGCCCCATTTCCCCTTCATCCACCTCTTTGCAGGTCAACGCACACAGCAGATTCCAAAATACAGTCATGGATTAAGTGTTGAGGTGATTTATCTCTACACTTCAGCATTAGTGGAGAGCTCATAAAACAGGACAGTTAACACTGTTAAGGGTTCAACAAATTACAGGACAGGGGTCGCAGAGGACGGGCCTGGTATGATTAATGATGTGCTGTTGTTTAGATGTTGGCTGATGTGCAATCTCCCAAGATATCAGCAATAACAGCTCTCCTGCCGCTTTCACACATGCGCCTACAAACTCTAAAAACACACACACAAGGAGCAGGGACTAAGCCAGTGCAGCTGCAGTTAAAGGATATTTCAATTCAATTGTTCTTGTTTAAAAAAAAACCCAGTATTTTAAGAGAACACATTACATGCTAAAATGACTGGATATAAAGGATCAGAAGATTTTTTTAATATATATATATATATATAAAACCTTTTGAGCAGTATGCAAACAATTAGGCAGTGATGATGGAGGGACAGCCTGGCCACAGTCGTCCCCTCCAGCATCACTGCTTCAAGTCTCTCTATATAAATGTTTAACACACTATAATGCCATTCTAAGTTCGAAGTTAAGTACATTTCATATTTAATAAGGAAGTTTTTTTTTTATTGTTTTTATTAGTTTAATTGGTGTTTATCTTTTATTGCCATTTCATTTCTGTTTTAACATTTATTGCTTTTAATACATTGTATTGCTTCTTAACTTGAACTTTATATCTATTCACCTTAACCTTAACAATATATATATATTCAGTATGTTTTCTACAGTGGAGCCTCCTAGCAAAAGAACTTCACACAAATACACACACACTCCTGTACAGCCTCTCAAGCGGGACTTGAGAATAATGAGCAGAAAGGCCAAAGAATTCAAGTGCACAAGTGACTCTGATTAAACTCGTTAGCCTTGGGATTGCTTTACTGAAGAACACAAACACACACAAACACACACACACACACACACCCACACACCCACCCACACACACACACACACACACACACACACACACACACATACACACACACACACACAGCTGTGAGTTTTATTGAGTCCAACAGATTAAGTGAGAGTAAGACAGGAGGCTAAGAAGGGCAACTACATACATCTGCAGAAGATCTTAGGAGTGAGGCAAAGTCTGAGTTATTACCACACACACACACACACACGCACACGCACACACACGCACACGCACACACACACACACACGCACACACACACACACAGAAACTGTATTCCTCTTGCAGACAAAACAAAAAATATTACTTGATAACACACACTGACAAACAAAATGAAACTTGAGTGAGATTAGAAAGAGGCACAAACACACATGAACACAAACACACACTGTGTTTGCTATTCATTGCATTCATTGCAGCCACGTTTTTCACTGTCAAATTGAAACAGAGGTGGAGGGGACGCTGATGACAAGGTTACACTGTATTTACTGCAGCGAGGGAGAAAGAGGGAGAAAAAGAGAGAGAGAGAGAGAGAGAGAGAGAGAGAGAGAGAGAGAGAGAGAGGGGAAAAAGATGAAGAAACAGGAAAAGGGAAGGAGAGAGCGAGAGATGTAATTGATGTTTTAGAGAAGTGATATTCTCTGTGGTCCCTCGTATATTACAACAGGGCCCTGGAAGCTACAATATTCCCCCACTGAGCCACACACACACACACACACACACACACACACACACACACACACACACACACACACACACACTCACAAACACACACCCATTCATATTCCTCCCGTTGACAAAACACATTATTACCCGGTAACATAGTGCGGCACTGGGCAGCACTGCCAGCTTTTATTAATAGGACTATGCAGGCAGAGAGGGGGCGAGATAGTGCTGCATCAGGAAGTGTTGCAGCTCTCGGAGAGCTGGTTTCAAAGACTAGCTGTTCTTTCCTCCCAAGAAGAGGTTATTGCTTTTTCCTATTCTTCTGAGAAAAACTGTGCAGAAAATTAAGCAGGTGTGCTAGAAATTTGCTAGGAATTCAAAAACATTTCCAATCAGCAGCTGAATTCTTGTCTCATCAATTCACAACTCTCTCAACAAAAGAAACTGATTCAAGCAATTTTCTGTGCCAGACAACTGAGGATAAACTGGATAAAAATCCTAGAAGAACAAAGTAGTCGTAAGGCACATGATTATCAGTAACAAGCTTTCAATAAAATGTCTTTACAGCTGCCAATAAACTGTTTATTTATCTGCAACAGCACAACAATGAACACCTGTCCATTATACTACTGTAAATATGATCATTGTCAAATGTAGTCACATCACTAGGACACTGTTAACATCAAAGATTTTGAGAATACTAAGTAACTAATCAGCTTAACTACCCAGTCATTAAATCTAGCCTCAATTATTAACAAAACTAAGTTTGAAGTGAGAATTCGATGTCTTATTTGATTATAAATCAGCTCTAGGTGCTATTCAACTGATGTGAAAGTATCAAAACACAAAAAAAAACACAAAACACAGACTGCGATGTTGACCAGCAGTCAGGACAGCCGTAGGGTTATAATGTCATAATGATAAAATCACTGCCCCCTCGCAGAGACATGGTAGCAAAAACACCTGCAGAGATCAAGTGGAAACATGGTGGGCAGTGCCTGCTCGGGCCTGTGACTTGTGAGAAAAAAAAGTATAGATGAATAATGTGTTTTTTTAAGATGAAAAAATGTATTTTCTACCAAGATAAAAGTATGAACCTGAAAATGAGTATACTATGGGACCGTTATCAAAGGTAAAATGCAGCACCATCCTGAGGTATTTAAGTTCAGATTCATTAAAGGAGACGATTAGAAGGCGACCGTCCGATCACAGTACAGTGTGCTGTGACGGCAGATCGATGCATCAGTTCGAAATGATCTGTGATCGGCAGATGGGATCAGTGACTGTAACAAGTTGTGCTCTGGCGTGGAAAAGAAAATAATAGCATTCTTTAAGGCTGTCTGCGGGAGCTGTCTCTCAAAATCAAAAATGTTGCACTGTCAGCTCCATATGGAGAGCCTGACTGAAGCAGAATCTAGTTGTAATGAATTCAAAATGAGTTTATCCACTTGTCCAGTGAAATTTGTTATCCCTATATATATCACTGTTGCAGTAGCTCATCCCAGGATGCGAGAAGAAAACACATTTAATATGTTGTCTTCATAGGGCTTTTAAAGACAGAAGAGGAAATGAAAAGTTCACAGAAAAAAATTGTAGGTGCCATCTCCTGACATGTACATTGCCATAATACATACTTAAAGGACTATAGTTTTTTCATTTCTTAAAATCCATCAGGACTTTCACAAATCTATTATGGGCCAAACCTGAGCTGGAAGTCAGATTGGTTAGCATCTCTGTGACACCCTCTAGTGAATCTGGACTCAGAGCCAGAACAGAATCAAACATCTTATTTAATTTGCTCAGGTCCTACGAAACATGGCGATGACCAACACTAGATGATGCACCTGAGACATACTGTGAGTTTACAAAAGGGTTCCTGCTCACATCAAACCTCCGTGGCGTTTTGAAAGGAAAGAAAATCTATCTGGAAGCTTGATGAAAGCAAAAGTATTTGTCGGACAGATGTGCACTACCTCTGCAACGATGCCGCATCAGGATCTAGTTTCACTTCGTGTGTGACTGAGACGGAGCTGAATGAGCTTTTAGGGGTGTTGGCTCCCATGTTTTCCACTTTCAAAGAACACAAATTAATCTCTTAAAGTAAATTCATCAAAATAAAAGTCTTGTGACATATTCAACAAATTACCAGAAAGTAGTAAGGAAACATGCACAATATCTGTTTCTGCACTCTTGATTTAAGTTCTAAAGGACATTTTGATGATCAAACCCGGTGATAACGGGGTAATGGGCCAGGACAGTGAAAACTGATTGAGATGAATTGATATTATCTGGCAGGGTGCACTCTGCAACATAGTAAGCCAAGGCATATTTCATGTGCTCGTGCTGTTAGAAGTTAGACTGCCTTATGAGATATAGTGCAGCTCTGTCCCCTATTAGTCTGTGCGGTAATTCACTATTATAATGGGCATTAACAATTCATAGTTAAGTGTATTTTGTTGGGTATTAAACAGTCCCTTGTGAACTGCGGTAGTTTTTTTTTCACACTTAATCATGTTACCTTAATGACACCTTTAAAATCTAACTCAGTAGTCTAGTGGGAATAAACACAGATTAAAGGCCCACAACTCAACTAAAACACTTTAGAAACTCACGACAAACCCTCACAGGTGTTTTCACTTCAGTAGCCTGATAGGATCTCTTCTAAGGACTGTGTGTGAATTTGTGGCTGTGTGTTTATAGACTGAGATTGATTGACACTCTGGATGCGCCTGTGATGGTGGGACGATTTAAAAACAAAAAAAGTTAGGATGTGTTTGATGACATTACATAATTCCCAGCACAGCGCTACTCAACGTCAACCTGAGCAGACGAGTGATTAAGCAGAATAGCTAACAGATGTGAGGGTCTGAAAGACTGAGGCAGGCCAAAGCTACTGTTTGTAACAGCGACGAGCATGTTTTGCCAGCAGCGAAATGTGTCAAGAAAGGTGTTTTTATATTTCATATTTAAAATCCTGACAGGATTAGTTTAAAACAAACAAGAATGAACAGATATGTGCAGTATCAAAGTGTCTTTGGACACTAGCGATTTCTCCTGAGTTAGTAAAAACACTGGCTGCCAGTAGAACTCCATTAAATTAGTTCAGTGTTACCTCTGGTTGGTTCACTGCCCAGTAATGGAGATGTTGGTAATGATTTTTCACATCTCGATGATTCAATTAGACAGCTCTGTGTCTGTGTTCACATGCATGCGTGTGTGTGTGTGTGTGTGTGTGTGTGTGTGTGTGTGTGTGTGTGTGTGTGACACGCATGAAGACACGCATGCACATGCACGCAAAGACAGAAGCCCATCACTGTGGGGAGGGCCACTTCATACACACACGCACACGCACACGCACGCACACACACACACACACACACACACACACACACACACACACACACACACACACACACAGCGCTATATGCTGCTATAGCTCATCTCCTCCCTCTCCTGATCTCTCCCTACGTCATTAACACAGATACGATGCGGTACAATATTTTATCTGTATGTAAATGTTTTCATTATGGTAAGATTTGTCTACTGTGTATCTATCTAAATATAATCTGTTTTTCTTTGGACGCAATGAAAGCGTTTGCAGCAGAGCCAAAATGCAGTATAAACAGATTTGGTTTCAAATAGACAATGAATTTTCTGGCATTTGTTGTCCATGTGAAATAAAAAAGTAAGCTAGCCTATAAACATGTTGAATATCTGTAGAAAAAAAAACCTCACGCAGGCTAACTGGATTAGCAGTGTCACAAAACCAGCTGTGGACACTTATAGTGTTATTTGGTTTGGCAAAGTAACCTACAAAGTACATGTCTAAATGTATTAAGTGAGCTGTGTCTTAATTCATGGTACATATTTTAAATAGTTATGGTAAAAGTGAAGAAAAACTCAGAGCAAACCATGAAGAGATCTAATCCCATGTGAACTGTGGACAGTGAAACTTATTCTCATGAAGAAACTAGTCAAAATGGAACAAAAAAGATAAATGTAAATATTTTGTTTGTATGAACTGATACTCCATTTCCCTCTTGTCTTTCCGTGAAGAGTAATCAAGTCAAAGGATGTTTTTAGCATTTTCAGTGTAGGCCTTTTTTATACATCATGCTTTTCTTTTCATTGAATAATCAGCCTTAAAATGTATTAAGGCATTACAAGCTTCCTGTCGAATTTCAGAACCTTCTTTCTTAACCTAATACTTCTGTAGATACCGTCCTCTGCCTTTAGGACAGTAGGAATAAATAAATAAATGTGTCATTCTATGGCACCCCACCCCCAACCCCACATATTTATTATTTATAAACAAGCCAACCAACACATTTCCATGTCAGAAGCTCAGCTAGGTTGGAGCAGTTTGATGGCCTGAATAATAAGCCTTTTTTTCCACAGTGTACACCTCAAAAATTAGTCCACTTGACGAAAAAAGCATTTTCAGCAGCAGCTCTTTTGTAAAATCAATTACATAAATAACCTCTATTAAAAAGAAATCAATTTATAAGGAATTATGTGTATTTTGAAATGAAGAGAAGAGGGTCAAATAATAATGAAAATGGCTTGAAGTTAGAGAAATATGCCTTCACAGGGCACCAGGTCTAATTTTTGAGAGCCGACAGGGCCTGTGGCACCTCAGTGATAATGCATGTAGCGCTCATTTGTATTCTCCAAACATACACACAGAGGAGAACAATTTATAAACAGTCACAAACACAAACACTCGCACTCACAGCTGGGTTTGCTTAGCTTATTTGGCCAAGACGAAAACAGAAGGGAGAAGTCACTGCATGTGAAGCAGATTGCAAAAATAGTTGCCCCTCTGCGTTCTCCATTGCGATGCTGTCGCCCGACACACACTTCACCTCAGAGTCTAACTACTATGTCATTTCTTTTGATAAATGTCGTCTCACCATTTGTCCGGCTGGTCCGATCGCTCCTCTCTCTCCCTTTTCTCCAGCAGCACCCTGTGAAACAAACAATGTCATTATATCTCAGCTGACCAGTGGTTCCACCGATAGTGACCAAAGAACTGGGAAAACCAGCATTAGTTATCTTAATAGGATGCTAGGCCTCCAAAGAACCGCTTCAGTGTGCTGTGGACAAGATCCTCTCAGTGTCTGGGACTCTACTTGAGTTTACTCTATTTGAGACATATGTCAACATTAGTCAGTTTATAGCAGCAGGTGGTTGACAGTCTGTTTCTAATTGCTCACATTTTGTGACCTTACTGGCGACAGGTGGGAGTGAAATGGCTAACAGCACAAGTTTTATGACAATGTTTCCATTGTAATTTTATGTAGCGGTGACACTTGGGAATAACAGAAGTTTTCTTTTTTATAACAGTTTAATCTCTAAAAAAAATGTTTTCCTCTGGGCGTTTTACCACAAACATATTCCACCTCAAGATTAAAGCCACATCTGTTGAATTTGAGAGGAAGAGTCAAACAGCAGTTACAAGCTAAATTATGCGTACAGTATGTTAATGATGAGATTATCATGTAATTATGGAAATGTCCAAGATGTGACACAAAAACACACATAAGCAAAGTCTTACCGGGGGCCCTTGAATAGAGAGCCCACTGGGTCCTTGAGGACCAGGCGGTCCTGAGGGTCCAGGGGAGCCAATCTCTCCCACTGGCCCCTGAGGTCCCTGTGAAAACAACACAATAGATTTCAGTGTTTCAAGGTACACTGTGAGCAACATGGGCAAGATATCAAATTCCATACCAACTGAGCAAACTCCAAATGAAGATCATGTGTTGTGCTCAAAACCTCCAAAGCCACTACTTTCAAGCTGGACAAAAAAAAAAACAAAAAAAAAAAACACCGCCATCTAACTTCTGACAAGTGTTTATTTGGTGCAGCTTCTACGGCAGCCATGGAAACATGATGCCCAGATTGACATGACGCTTGTCTGGCACGTTAAGGGCGTTGGCACTTGAAGAGATTTTCATCTGTCCCTGTTCAAGCAGCACTCTAACATTGTTCACTCTCAACAAAGAGATACTGAGGTAAAATATCTAAAAAAAAGTACCATAACATTGCCACTAGCCTCCAAGCTGGTTTCTTGTTCCCTGTTTTCTGGCAAATTTGGGATGTTGAACATGACAGAGAAGAAGTCAAAAGAATATCATTTAAGTGGGTTAACCTGCATTTAAAATACACCATATACAGATTACCCCATGTCAAAATGGCATTAGTATCATGTTTTCAAGAAATGTATTTAAACCACTGTGCAAATCCTCAACCCCTCTACTCCTCTGTAACGGCAAAGTGGTACTAACATTTCACTTTAAATGACAGATAAGTTCCAGAAAAAACTCGCTAACAAAAACATGAAGATTGTTAAATTTAATTATATGGAAATGTTATACCTGAGTGAGTGAGTTAACTGCCCATTTCCTACAAAACAGCATCTACTCAACACATACGATGTCCATCAAGTTAAAGCTACAAACTCTGGTCAACATCATCACTGCCTGCCTCGGGGGTCCATTTCTACCACGATGCGCTCTACTACAGGAAACAGAATTAGACACCTGTAATTTCATATCTAATCAGGCTGTGCCGGCTTATTTGATCCATGTGTACAAGCTGCAGACAGGTTTCCTGCAGAGGGAGTCAGAAAAGAGGAATTCCTGCAGACCGCCGCTGTTTGGCAGCATTTGTAGCCTGTTGGCTCAGCAGCAGTGGCAGCCAAAATAATCTTCACTCGGGTTGTATTTATTGTTTCACTGTTCGGTTACTGGCTTCATGTCTTTCTTATCCATGCAAACAATCAAAAGAAACACTGGATTAGATGAACTTGTATGGAGAGAGAAAAAAAAATAATCAAAGGACTGAAATGTGTTATGTCTCACCAAACAATAAATATCACTGAAATATAGCGGCAAACTACACGAAGGAATGACTCAATTGACAGATGACTGAAATCTAAATGACTTGAAGGTTTATTTTAATAACTGCATTGTTTATTTTCCTATTAATCAAAGCTTACACTGTAACAAGTCACACATCTAAGCTGATTATTGAGACTGAAAACCAATGAATTGAGGAAGGGGCTGGTGTCACACAGCAGAATAATCCAACTATTCAGATAAACTTGGCTGCAGCTTCAGAGGTAGAAAAAGCTGCTTAAGTGTGATCTGGCAGGCGTGCTGTAATACATAACTGTGTACTGTTCAGTATGTGTGTGCAAGCAGGACAGAAAACCACATCTTACTCCAAGACTAACACAATTACACCCATCAAATATAATACACATGGGCAGTTCTGAAAAAGCTTTGCATGGAGTTTGATCGTGTCTTTGTTTCATTATTGGGAATTTAAAAGGAGGTTTTAGTTCTGGGTGGGCCGCTTCATTCACTGCGTTCGATACACTGTCACTCAAGTAAAGTAAAGTAAAAGTAAAAAAATGGGGCATATGGTTGAGATAATCAACCTCATTATTTTGACTGACAGCCCTGTGCGTCTGAGCAGAAGTGGCAGGACCCCCTGATGCTTCTCTCAGAGAATAAAAACTTGAAAACCCGTTTACCTCCATCTAAGATTCAATAACAATCATGAGAACTGTGTAGCGGTACTGAGGAACTTCCAACAGTGTCAGGCCTTACAATGAACACCACAGCTGGATTGTTTGTCATAGTTTGGAATAGCCAATCGCAAAACTATAGCAGATGCAGACTCAACAGCCAATCATTCATTATTAGTCCGAGACAGAATTTGTTGGATTCACGTCTATTAAAGACGGAATGGTAACAGTACTGGAGTACTGACGCCAAGTCTGACTGACGCTTTCCAAAATGACCACTTCACTCAGCCCAAGGGTGCCTCACATACGGTCTGAAGGACTGAGTGGGCCGCTGTTGAAAAGTCTCTTTGTTTGTGAGTTACTTCACACGCCTAACTTCTTCCTTTTCATCCTCTAATCTGGAACGGAGGTGTCCCTGGAGGTAGAGGTGTGGACCGGCATGTTCAGTTTGTTAGTAAAATGTATTACAAACAAATGTCTAGTCTGCTCTTGTGGGCTCTCGACGGAGGAATAGGCGAGGCCTCATGCACAGTGTAATCTGATTGAACTTTGAAACGTGACATGATCCATGTGCAGCCAGTTCGAGACAGGGCTGGGCCTCAGCTTCCATCAAAGAAATATTGATTTTCTGAGGTTCAAGGTCAATTTGTTTATCCATAAAATTGCAGACATGATGCTAGCTCCCCCAGTTTGTGCAAACAACCATGCCCATGTTATTGCCTGTCCTTGTTGTACATCACTCCAGTCTGACCAACTCATTACCGGTAACTACTGTGATGTTTCTTCTCCCGCAGTTGGAAACAAGTAACTCAACCACACAAATAGATGCTTTTTGAGACTTTACACTTGATGAGGTACACATGATCTCTGAAATTAAGTGCATTTTACAAACCGTCACTCCTGGCTCTCCTCTGTCTCCTCTGGCTCCCCTTATTCCTGGGCCACCCTGAAACACACATTATAAAAACAGCTCGTAACAAGTGACTGCAAATTGTGCACCTACAAAGAGGATAATGGCTGAAACACACGGCTCTGCAAAAATATTCATCCATCAAAAGGAAATCTGAGTTCATTTTTAAAAAACTAATAAAACTGGAAGTCTTTGATATGAATGGATTATGAATTTAATGGACAGAGGCCAACGCTGATCTGTGCTGCAAACTGTTCCTCTGAGATCGACACTTTATTACGCCGCATCTGCAAGTAACAGGAGTCTAGAGCTGTAAACCTCGCCCTGACCCCTCTAGCCCAGAGGTTTATCCGAGACTGAACTACACACATCTGCTAATCATTGGCCCATTTGGGATACATCCTCTTCCTGTGTTTGCTTAAATAGGTCTCTCATGGGAACGAGGGGGCGACTAGGTAGTTCCTATTCAGCCAGAGGGGACAGGAGGGATGGTTGCAAGAAAATGAGAGGAGACACACAGATGTGGGAACCGCAAGAAGTCAGTCCTAATGGAATCATCATATGTGTCTCTATACCAGATTCTCTTCCATATTATGTAATACCATTAAATTAAAGTCATTACATTTTTCTCTCAATTAAAGCAATCAAAAATGTATTTAATACAAGCATGAGGTTTGTCTGTTTGCTTTATCAGGACTCATTAGCTCCCACCTTTTTATAAGATCAATATAAACAGCTTGCCATATTCATTAGGCCCGAGTCCATATTTTATTTTTTTCAGTACCCAGTGTCTTTTTAAATTGTCCCAAATGAGGAGAAAAAGCACTCCAACTTTTTAGTGCTGTGAGTGCTTCTTGTTGGTAATCTCGAAAATGTTTAGAGGGGCATCGGGGTGCCTGCCTCTTCAGGGAACCAATCATATATTAGATGGGGCCAGGGTCATCCCGAGCCTTATCAAGGAAACGGAGGAGAGGCTCTTTCTGGCTGCATCTGCCTGTGCTGAGATTTATGATATGTCAGACAGAAACTATCCTAACAGAGACAGAGGACAGATCATCCAGAGAATGAATGTTGCTGGTGAGTGCTGTGCTTTTATCACCCTTTGCGATGTAAGCCGTGTTTACCACCAGCGAATGAAGCGCAGCTATGGGCAATTTGGCTGATGTAGGGTCAGTTGAAGGAGGAGTGCACCAGGATAATCATGTGCTTAACTTGGGGAATTTCTTAGGTGTGTTTTGTTCAGGGGGATCTTCCTCGGGTAAATTCTTGGCAACTCTTGTACAGTAGTATCGATGTTTCTCCTAATCCTCCTAAACCAACATGCACTGCACAGGCGCTTCATCACAGTGCTCCTCAGTGCTCTGCTAGCACTCTGTCAGAAAAAAAGAAAAAAAAAATGCTATATGGACACGAGCCCTTAATCAGTTTAACAGGATGTTTGAGACCTGTTTCCACTTCTGTTAAAGGAGAGATTTTTCAAGTCTATCTTAATATGAAACTCATGTGCCCACGTGTACTGTATGTTCTGCTCTGCACTGGCCATTAGACCCTCTACACAATATGATGCTTCAGTAATTTGAATCAGGCAAGTCAAGTGTGTATCCTCCAATGTTCTCATCTTTCCTGGACAGTGTTTTCTGGAGTAAAACTTTGTGGTGGATGAACAAAGGTTTGCTGGCTATGATAAAACTTCAGACAGCAGCCGGGACAAAGATACCCACGCAACTCTGATATAACTTTCAGCTAGACTGAAAGGCGTTTTTGCACAGAGAGCATCCATCAACAGTGGAGTGATGATGGGAAACGCAGCTTAAAGGCCAAAGTGAAGAGGAGGAAGAACTACAGCAAACAAACAACTCCCAAATGGTATGTGAGAATTTAAATTACTAGACTAACAAAACACAGAGCCTATCCTTTAAATTCTCTGCATAGCGGGAGACTGGCAAAATTTGACTTCAGCCAAGGAATTGAAGCAGGATACTTTTAATTCGAAGGCAGTGATTGTAAAGTCATGTCACAAAAAAGCTCATGTGCAACTGAAAATGATTGATCATGTTCATCAGCTTAGCAATTTGTCTCAGCAAGTTATTTCAAATGGATTTTTGCAAACAATGTGAGCCCATGACTTGTTTGAGGTTGGGCAAAAACCTGCAGAGAAACTGAAATTAGGTTCCAGCAGCAACAATACAAATAATTGCATTTGGATTATTCGCGGGCCTTTAATGGTGACGGGAAAAAAAGGACACCACTGCCATTATCAAGTGAGCAATTTGACGCTGAAGGCAAATTTACATTTTTTAAACAACACTTGGATCTCAAACAGCATGGGCACAATTCAATTTTCACAAATGGAGATGGCAGGCAGCGCATGTTTTCCTTAATGTCAGATTGATTGCTGACTGATGTTCGGTATTGAGCCGAGCCTGTGCCAAATCAGGCAGCACAGATTGCAATTCAGCTGGGGCAATCAATATTATTTCAAACATGACTCAAAGATTTACAAAACTGAAGAGGCCTGCTGCTGCGCGAGACAGGAAAAGACGCGCGACAGTGAAAACAAACACAGAAATTACTCTGAGGAGGAAAAGCACAACAATGTTTTGGATGATGACATAGCAAAAGTCAGACGTAATTCAGATTGACAAAATACTGTCTTGTCTGTGTAGGTATGAATTTTATGACAAGATTACATATATCCTGTTTGATACCAGGACGTAACTTTTTCAAAACTATTTTTACTGGCTGTTTTCTCTCTATTTAATCACTGCTGCAGGTGTCCCCATAGACATGTATTAATTTAGTATCCTTCACACTCTTGAGCAGCAGCGCAGCACACTCTGTACACATCCACTGTTTGCAGTGAAACTCTCTGTTTTGACAGTCTGTTAGGATTCTGAAAGTTTTCCTGTCTGTTGGAAGGTTGTCCTCCACAGGGGATACAATACATTTATTGTGTTAACAACCATTATGATGTGCTAACAAGGAGAACGGCACTGCCTTTTCTTCCTTCCTAAAAACCCCACTGACAGTAGCGCGCAGTTTTAGCACAAAAGTGGCTGTGATTTCACCATTAAACCATTTATCCACGCCTGTATGCTGCTGTTAAAATGTGATTTAGGAAGCCCATTTAAAGCCAGAGAGAGAAACAGACAGAGACAGAGAGACAGATGCAGGCACAGGGAGGCATTAAGAGATAATAATAAAAAAAAGAAAGAAGAAGAGCCTCAGGCACGTGGAGTAGAGGTAAAGGAGAAAACAGAGAAAGGGAAGTAATAGAAACGATGAAAGGTAGAAAGCTATACAGTGCCACTGTTGATCTGAGAAGTAAATGCAAAATTCGTCTTCAGTTTGAGCTCACTGAGAAGGTGAAAGAGTCATTGTACATTTGCATGGTTTAGCTAAGAACCTCTAGTATATGTTTCTTCTAAATACTGAGATGATGAAACATTTAAAGGGCACTGAGACAAAAAAACAAAGAGACAGAGAAAACTAGAAAGGAGAGCCATGGCCTGCGGACATAACCCCACAGATGAGTAAGTGGATCTGCTTCATTGGACAGGGATGAAAACCAGGGGGGATTGTAATCGGCTGTGATAAATGGAATCGCCATATAATTACTTTTTCAAACTATACTGCTGTTGATCCACACCTCTCTCATGCCCTCTGTACCCACGAGTACAGATAAAGAGAGAAAAGAAAATTAGAGAACATGAAGGAGATACAGAGACTGGGGGGGGGCAGGAACAGAAAACGAAAGGGAAATGCAGAGCGGGTGATAGAGAAAGAAAGAAATAAAGAGAAAAAGAGGAGAGAATATAGACAAAAGTCTCCGGCCATAAATTAGCTCATTTATTTGCTCTCATCTCTCAGCCGCTATCAGGTTTTACCTGCTTCTACTGTGTGGGAGAATACAGCTTCTCCATAAGCTTCTCTCTTTCAACTCGCTGCCACAACAATGAGAACTCCCATTTTTTTTATTCTACATTTCACAGTTCTGATTAAAAAAAAACATTACGTTTAGGAAAAACAGGACATAATGTAATTGAGAGACTGACAGTGTATTGATAGTAAATAATTGGTGTACGGACTGACGAATGCACTTCGGCATCTTTCAACTGAAAAAGTTGTTTTGGGATTGTATCGATGTGTGTGAGTAAATGTGTCCCTTGAAGAGAGAATGAAACACTTTACACTGATATCTTTCCCCTATGTTCAATTCCACAAAAGAAAATTAACTTTTTTTTACCGTAGCTAAAAAAAAATAAAGGTAGTCAGAGTGGTTGTTTGACTTTGAAACAGCGCAGCAGCATTTTATTTAGGGTCCAAACACTTTCTTCTAGAATCAATACAAATGTTTTAATGAGGGTATAGACCACACTTTTTACCTTGGAGGGCCAAATCTTAATGGTTGGCCACGAGACAAAAGAAAACACCTACTGCTTTGTATTGTATTATTAAGATCTAAATTGTCTTAGGATCCCAATCTCACGTAATTGGCTGACTTCCTGTGCAAACGGTCCCTCTGTCCACTCTGGTCAGATTATGAAAAATATCTTTTTGAGTATTTAAAAGAAAAGGCCCCCACAAACCGTGAACAGCAATTTATATCATATTCTTAAATAATCTTTCAGTAGAAACATCTGGCTGACCAAACCAGACTGTAACCCATTTTAGGCAAATAGGCTAAGGTAAATATCAGCATATACAAGAAACAGGAGAGAGAAATGACAGAGTCAGTGAGTTCTTACAGGGGGTCCAGAAGGTCCTGGAGGTCCTTTGCTGTCCTGGGAGCAGGTACAGGCGTGAGGCATGGAAGGGCACTGCTCCTCAACTCTCTGAAATCCAACAGAGAAATGCATAGAGTGTACAGTGCACCTGGTCTGTTTTCACTCAAGACATGAGCAGCATCGATAAAAACCTCACCTATGTAAACCTAGAGCTTGCCAGCATGAAGGATAACGACAGTAAAAGAAGCTCATCACTGGCCAACTTGTCTCCCTGGATCACGTCTTTGACTCCCATCTGTCTGAGTTTAAATTTGTGGTGCAAAACAATCAGCGTTTGCCTGGTCCCCTTGACTACTGATGAACTCTTTTATCAACACAGGGATGTTCCTAATATACTGTTCCCCTCAGTTTTCTGACCTTTTTGCCAGCAAAAACTAAACATAAGCATTCCAAAGAAACATTAAACAACCACTCCAATAAAACAGATAAGCTCAGAGAATCTGTTTGTTGTGAGGGTATGTTTAATTCCTGGGGTGTTAATTAACAATTGGTGTTTGTGTATAGGCTCAGGCTTATACTGACAAAATGATGCTTGCTGGAGGTGCGTACAATTTCCCACCTAACCACAGGCACTATTAACAGTGGCATTTCTATGCCAGTGCTTACAGCCAGTAATTTGGATTTAATTCTGATTTTATCATAACTCAATTTGATCGCTACCACAATTATCACTCTTTTTATCTAAGGCTATAATAATCAGAGCCTTAGACTACTTCACACTCAGAAAGGAGAGGACGAAAATGATGTATTACAGTTTGTAATGTGTGTGTGTGTCCGAGTGTGTTTGCACGTGTTAGTTTCTTACCAATGCTGGCAGCTCGCAGCATTTATCTCTGCTGGCCCAGGATGTGCTGCAGATGATGTCAAACATCTGGAGCTGGAACTGTAAACATACACATGCATGAGTACATAAAACAAACACAAACCCAGTAATACTGCAGCATTAACACAGTATTCTCCGTAAACTCATTTTTAAAATGGAGACGTAAAACAAGGGTGACATTACAAATGGAACACACCAACCATGGTATTTTGTAATTATGTTGTTCAGTGGTGTTCCAGTGTTGATAAGAAACAAGAACAGGAGACAATTTGGTTGCTTATGGGTTCTAATGACCAGCTAGAAAAGTGCTGCAAGATGGATACATGAAGTCTGGCTGATGTGTGAGGCTCTACCAGCCCTAAACTATAGACTGGGCATTAAATTAGATCATAGGCTTGTCGTACTCTTTTCCAGTATTTATCATAGCGAGTGAAGAAACAGCCAGCTGAGATATAGTGTTTATTTTATTTGAAGTAGTAAGAATAGTTTCTTGTATCAACATTTTTAAGGTTACCCTGACCTTCAACAAAGCTTAAAACATGTACAGTTTACATCCCAGACATGGCTTTAAACTATGGAAAACTCCCTTTTTGGCAGAATGATTGTGAAGATAAACACTCACAGACATAAACACACGAGTGCAGACACTGATGCAAGTCTGTAGTCGAGCGTTTTTTCTCGGCTTGAGTTTTTATGGGTTGGGTTTTTTTGGTATAGTGATTTCCCATTTTATTTTGTAGATCATAATTACAATTCCCACTTCCTGTCTTTGTCTCCTTGGCAACATTTCTCCACTTCACCTGTATGTCATTAGTTAGTTAGTCCTTCTGTTTACAGTCCATGTGTTTTCCCTCACTCGTTGTCTAACTGCATGTTTGGTGTCAGTATGTTTGCTTGTCACGTTTTCTGCTCGTCTCTTTCTATGCTGCCTGCGTCCCCTGTGTTTCAACTCTGTTCCCTGGGCCTGCCCTCTTCTCATGTTTGTACCTCATTTGCTGCCTGTGTCCTCATTTTATCCTGGGTTGAACTGGATAAATTGTTTTGTTCTTGGATTATTCCCGTTTTGTCACCAGCTTTTATTGCCTAGCTTGTGTTTTGTGGATGTCAGCTCCATTTAATAAAGCTTCCTACTGTTTTTCTGACGAACTGCAGTGGCCTCTTGCGTTTGGGTCCATTTGGTCTAGAGCACAGCACATTTATATAACTATTCTTATTTAATTATTGTATTTATAAAGGGTAAATTCTGATTGGCTAAGGAATGCTCCTTCGCTGGTGCAGGTATAGAAAACAGGAGCCCTTTGAGATCCAAAGGAAGCCAGAAAAAGAGAGAGGATAGACTTGTACTTAGCTTTGTGTTCAATAAGTCACAACTGGAACATACAAGGGCATACTGCTTTGCAAAAATTGAAATGCCTTTAATAAATGGGCTTAGCGCCAACATGATTCAACTTTATTTACACCAAAGCAAAGCCCAGACTAACCACTCTCTTTATTTTGTTTCATAATTATTATATTTATTACTTTATTAATAAAGATTTGTTCCGTATAAAACTGTGCTACTGGTTTGTTGAGGTTTCATCATTACTTAATGTTAACATCGTGCCCTGTGTGTTATTTCAGTGCGGGCCCCTATGGGCTGTTCTGGGGTTTAAAAAGAGCCACTGTACTCATCTCCTTCCAACGTCATATCTAAAACACCATAAATTGTCCAGTTTAATAGGAAAATGTATGGAAATTATCATAAAGTGAAAGCCTGCCCTGCAGCCTGTGTAAAATAGTCTTATTCCAGTAATTATAGTCCTTCTATTACAGCACCACAGGGGGGTCTTAGACTTAAAAGAGAGGGGCAGTCTCAGTCAAACTGCAACTAATGCTGAGACCCAAAAGATACAGACTCACTGTGATCTTTTTGGGGAGTTTAACCCAAATTCATAGGAATTCTTGGCTGGCTGATTGAATTCTTCAGAAAAATGTCACGACTGTCATTACATGATTTAATTTATTCATGCTGCTATGCTGTCACTTTTGTACTCCTCTAAATAAACTCATCACCTGAGCTGTCATTATTAATGGGTGTAACACTCTCAACTCAAGAGTCTCTGGATAATAAATGTCACTTGCTGTGGAGCCTGAAACAAAGAAGGTCTTTAACTTGAGTGTTCAGTTCTGGCTAACTTAATGTAGAAAAAGAAAATGATTTGCCTCCTTGATATTCAAAGCCAAAATGAAACTTTCATTGTGGGCCCATTTTCTAAAAGATTACTTTCTGCAAAGACTTTTCCAAACATGACCAACACGACATATTTTTGAATCAACAGCCATCCTCTTTACTGGCCAATAAAGAAAAATCTGCGGTAAGTCGAGAAATGTCATTTTTTAATTCATTTTCCTTCAGTCCTTTTAATGCAGCATTTTCCAGGAGATAATTTTCTTTCCCAGAGCCCGAGAAATCACACCTTCCCCCCGCCTGTGTGTGCCAAAAGTTTTTTTTAGTGCTTACTTAATGGATAGTGCACAGCTAACAAAGTATATATAAAAAGCACTTTGTACATTTCCAGGAGTGACTCATTTAAATGCTTCTGGATATTAATGGCTTCCTTTTTATAGGCCATAATGGTTCACACGCTCACCTTGCTGATCGATCATTGCAACCAATGCACAAGGGACAATTCTAACAGCCTGATGATTATCACTTGATTAAAGCAGAATATGCTTTATTCTCTCTTTAACACATCTGTCTTTCATAGCCAGATCTGCTGTAAATGAATGTTTAAAACAAGTGCTAATTTGAATCAATATGTGAAACACTTTGTTGAAGTGTTCTGCTACCCTGATGACCTTTACTTCCTGTGTGGGGAACGCCCATCACATTATATGTATAGATATGTACAGATATGTAATCATAGTATATTCAGAGTGCACTTATCAGTGATGCAGACAGGAATTCATACTGACGGGAGCAGAGTTGTCCCGTCTGCCTCTGGAGCGAACCATCCTCCCGAGGATCTCCACTCCATCGGTGGTAATGTTCCCTGCAGCATTGATGGATTTCTCCCCAACCACAGAGCAATCTAACACCACCTTCACAGTCGTCTTGCTGATGGTGACATGGAGCTGTAAGGGAGACAGGGGATAAGTAACATGAGAAAGACTTAGATGTGGCTGTAGTGGGGAAAATACATCAAACACCTGTGGAGCAGATAAGATGTGAGAATGTCTTCTGACCCAGACATCCTGAGATTATGATAAAAACAGCGGCAGTTTAAAGAGACACAGATGACCTATCCACATTGTTCTAGATAGTGTTTAGTTTCAATCATCAATCCTCCTTTAGTCCAGACATGTCACAAACAACTAAAAAAATAAAGTCAATAAAACAGCATTAACATTATTTTAATTGCAGCCTTTTCTCAGTTTTTGTGATTAACCACAATAAGAAAATGCTCAACTACCTCTGGTGCACCAACAACAATAGGCCACTTTTCAAAGTAACAACAATCTCTTTTGCTTATGTGGGCCTCTAAATGCAGGCCTAAAGCATCTAAGCACAGAAATTGGCCCATCCAGTCAGCCTGTGTGCTCCAACTACCTCCTTAGAGGAAACCAGTGCCAGTCCCTTGAACTGTGAAATTCAACTGCTCCTATTGTTAATGAGCAAAGGGGGGCTGCATCCTGCTGAAGGATTGTAATAAACTAGACTATTAACACCTCCATGATTCACCATTATGAGAGGTTTTCTATCACCGTTTCTTCTTTCCACAGGCTCAATAAAAATACGCCGTAAGTCACACCAGCACACGCACACACAGTTACAACGTGCAGCTCATGTAGAATTAGACAAAGTTCATATTCGAGTGTCAGAACTCATTCCTTGGCTGACGTCTGGACGGCTGCTTTATAATGACTTTCTGTTCTCATCCTCCATTCTGCACACTTCACTGGGCATGATGTGTGCATGTGTGTGTGTGTGTGTGTGTGTGTGTGTGTGTGTGTGTGTGTGTGTGTGTGTGTGTGTTGTACCATTGTGATATTAAAAAAATGAGGAAAACCTCTGAGGTACAGACATTTTCCTGGTATTTTGTGGCATTTAGTGTTTTCAGTTAAGGTTAACATTTGTGTTTAGGGAATTAATATAAGGCATTGAAACATCTGAGGTATGTAGATGTATGTACATGTTTGTGTGTGTGTGTGTGTGTGTGTGTGTGTGTGTGTGTGTGTGTGTGTGTGTGTGTGTGTGTGTGTCACTCTCCTTGAGGCTAGCTGTTTCCTCTGTTTACTCCCGCAGTCACTCAGACTTATTTTCAGTGTGGAGGAATTTACTCTTGAAAATTGACTATTAGAACCATTCTTCTGTTGTTATTCTTGAGCAATATGCAATATGAAACTTCTAGCTAATGGTAGCAGGCATAAGAAAATATGTTTTTTATTGTTCAGCTTAAACTATATGCCTAATACTTTAATGGCTACAATTTGAAAATATGAAATAACAACTTTCAGTACATGCAAGTACTTCACAGCCCTTAAATTGTTCTTCACAGTACATTTTCCATAGTAGTCCATTGACGCTGAGTTTCCTGAGTTTCCTTGCATCAGTAGAATCAGAAAATCAAGTGTAGTGACTTGAAACTTGCTAAATCTCACTGTGGCCTCCAGGGTATTTCATTACTGTCATGGCTGTAATAAATGCATTGTAATACAGTAACAGTTGTAAGATGAATTTGAAAAATCTGCACTAAGTTACATTAAACAGTAATGATGATGAATTAATCAGCTACTTAACTGTAAGGTCTATAACAGAGTGGAATGGAGGACCAGTATTCTTGAGCTTTACATACTAAAAGTTCTCAACCTACTATCTTAACATGTATCTTTCATACATTTGTTTTGTGTGAAAGCGCACCAGCATCAAAACAATACCAAAACACATCATTCACTCAGTACAGTTTTAAACACAATATCAATGTTTCATTTGTTGAATACCACAGTTATTGTCAATACATCAACTTCCCTAATCACAACACACACCCTCTCACAAACAGGGAGTGTGATGTCATCTCTATTCAGGATGGCAGTGCTGCGTTTACATCTTTATATAGTAAATAGGTGTTTGCTGCTATATTACTGTTTAAAATATAATGTGTTTAACCTTTAAATGTAATTGAAATGTCATAAACTTGTTTGTTGAGTTTTTTTGTTCATCTGAGACTCAGGAGGTAAACCTGACTTGGGATCAGTTTTAAAAGGTTGACATTCACAACAAAGAAAAACAAAAGCCTCTCCCACAAGAAATGAGGATCAAAACAGAAAAACATCAGCAGCATCATGTTTTTCACTCGATGACGCTGCTGGAATCTACAGGATCCTTCCACAGCTAAAGCTATTGCCAGCACAAGATGAATTAAACCTCTCAGAGATACACTGTCTTGTATTTTCTAATGCAGTTGCTGTCCCACACATCAACAGTATCTTTAATATAAAGCACCTAATTTGTTTTCGCCTCCCTCTCAGCAGATGGTTTTATTTCTGTCCTTATCAGAAGTCTTTTTCCTTATCATTTTCAGACATAAGACAAATTTACGTTTTATTTTCTAAACCACTGACAGTGGTTTAGAAAATAAACACTTTCTTGTTCATGTGACTTCGTAGTAATCTCAAAACTGAATAACAACTCCACTTTGACAGCAAAAAATGAAAACACTGAGCTCTCAACTTATCATTATCTTCAATGAGTATAACTGTCAAAACAAGGGAAAATCAACAGCAAATGAAAAGTGTTCTGGCTGGCTTGGACTTTCTGTAACAGCTGTATGCTCTGGGCGTATCAACCGTTTAAAGCAGAGTAAATTAATGTCATAAGATAATGAAAACTATAGTTAGTTTCATATTCTAAGGATCATGAATGAATCATGTAGAAGGAAGCAGGTGAAACTGGGGAGAAACACTAAGGAATGAAAGAAGTGAGCGTGAAAGATGAGAGGCAGCATCAGCATATTGACTTCATCTCACCTCTCACCTCTCAAAATAAAATATTTCTCAGATTTCTCCGGAAAACTGGCCCTTGAACAAACACACACAAGTACGTCCACACACACACACACACACACACACACACACACACACACACACACACACACACACACACACACACACACACACACACACACACACACACACACACACACACACACACAGAAATTGTTATGGCAGTTTTAAAACATACTCTGTGAGATAATGTGTGTTGGGTCAGATGAGTCTCTCAGTATGTCTGCTGACTCGGCAGTCTCTGACCTGCACTTAAAAATGTGCATGCTCGCTCATCCATGCCTGAATGAGCTGTGTGTGCAGGTGTGTGTGCCTGCATACAGTGTGCTTTTATATAAGAATGGCTGTTTGCAAAGTTTGTGAGATTGTATGATGGAACATTTACATCTATGCATCTATCTATACCCATTCACTTTTTCTATACCCTAGTCAGCACATTGTGTTTTGTCAATCCCTGCCCCCTTAAGCCATCAGTATTTGAAGAATTAACTCTCAAAGGCTGCTTTCACAATCGATAAAACTGTACAACTAATCCACAAACTGCCCTTTTAACTTTCAAGTCAAACAAAGTTGGCCTCTTCTGTTCATGACTTCCTCTTAAGTCGAGAGATGACCTCTCCTTAAGCACAGATGTAATTTTACGCAAGGGGGGAAAAGAAAAAGAAATGTAAACAAAAGTGTCATCACAGCTGGAGACATTCGACAGTGTTTAATAATCAATGTGGCAACTGTCACATGTTGATCTTTTCTTTTGTAATAAAACGTTCACAGCAGAAACAACGTCAGCTCTCCTCTATCTGTAGCCCTGATATTTATATCTTGATTGGTGAAGCCTTTCTAGCCTTTTTTTATGTTGACAATAAAAAACAAGTTATTCCCTTCAGTCTAATTTTCACTTATTAGTATTCAAATGTATGTACAAGACAAAATCAACTATTTAAACAGTAGCAACTAAATTATTCCAGGTGTTGCTTCAGGTAACATTCTGCTTACCTTACTTGCTAAGTAGAGTAAGTAAACAAAACACCAATTTGATAATACCTTTAAATCACACATGCTAGTGTTTATGCTACTTCTGGATATAGGAAATAATACAACTGATTTAATTTGAAATAATTCAATAATTTCTAAACTGACACTTCATTTCCATGTCACCTACAAGAACAATGTTTATTGTACAATATTTCCCTCCCAGTGTTCCAGTATATCCCTTCACTTTTTTGTTGCTGTCTCATCCGTCCCATCTCATCCGTCTCCTAAAGCTCCAATCCAGTCGAATTAGGCAAGCTTTCTGCACTTTGTTACCCTGTCATAACAACACGGTCCTGTAGACTAGCAGTTTAATACAAACTTGTCAGATACAACATTTGAAAAGCTTTAAACATTTGCACATGTTTGCAGCATTGACATTTTTCCTTTTATCTGGATTATTCATCAGGTTGTTAATCATCGGGAAAACAGATCCAACCCCCATATCATGTTATCAGTGACAGACAACCCCGATATCAAACAGGTCTGGACGCTGTGTGAAATGTAACTCAAAATGGAATCTGATCATTTTCAAACCAAATGTGTTAACTGATAACAGCTTTACAAATTGCTCTTGAGCTCATGTAGTAATATCCTTCATACAATACTGTGTTTCACAAAGTGGTGAACCTCGCTCAATTAGCTTGAAATGAGTTGCTAGCATCAAATTCAGAGGCATATTTTTTATGAAAATCATTGAGTTAATGAGGCCAAACATTAAATACATTGTCTGCGCACAGTTTTCAATTGAGCATATATTAAGAAGCATAAGTAAATTACCACATTCTCTTTTTTTACGCAGCATCTCAACTTTATCTGACTCAAGGTTGTACTGTTGTGCCATCTCTTCTTAACCTTTCACAAACAGCTTCAGTTGTCCCAAATGTGTCCTTCCAACAGACACAACACAATTATTATTTCAATTTGCTGCTTTTGTTTGCCCATTATCTTTTGTTCTTCTTGCCAATAAGCTACCAACATTTATGGAAACAGCTTTATAATAATCATTTATGGGTGCACAGTGGATTCTTTGAATTCCAAACGGTGAATTATTGAGCATTACTGTATGCTAGAAAGCTCAACAAGCATTTCCTGAGTGTACATTTTTACAGTGCACAAGGACAGCTTTAAGTGCTCTCTAACATTTTTAATGCGAGGCATTTTATCATTTTGGGAGATTCAGAAAAAAATGTTCACACGCTTCTGGAGAATAAAATCGCTCTGTGCAATATGTGAGTTATACTGAAAATAACTCTCACTTCTCCTTTCTCTCTGCATTTGTCCCTCTATTTTTTCCTGTATTTCTCTTTGAGTCTTAGCTCACTGACATATCTATTTCTTCTTCTCCTCTTCTCCCTTTGTCACCTGTTTCTGTTTTCAGTCTGTGTGTGTGTTTGTGTGTGTGTGTGTGTGTGTGTGTGTTTGTGTGTGTGTGTGTGTGTGTGTGTGTGTGTGTGTGTGTTTGTGTGTGTGTGTGTGTGTGTGTGAGTGCGTGCATGTGTGCGTGCTTCACTGAACAGTGACAGATCCTGCCGGGTATGCCTGCTTTCACACAAGGTGTCTTCATATGGTAATCCCTTTGTAACGGACACACAAACATGCACACACACACGGACACTCCTCTTATTCACTTGTCATCCCGCCTAAACAGAGATGAACACTTCCCCTTGCCAGGCAGTCTCCTGCATCTGTTCCCTCTCTCAACATTGTCATGTTCTCCAACAGAAAGACAGAAAACAATGGGGGAAGACAAAAGGAAAAAGAGAATGATGGACAGCTTACTCCCTGACATTTTGAGAACTGAGATAAAGAAAGAAAGAGAGTTGGTGGGCTGATGTTGGTTTGTTTTTCGCAGAAATCCACAGAGAGCCCCAGGAAAGTAAGTACACATACACAGCTTTACTGGAAAAACGCCATTGTCAAGAAAGACTTAACCGCTCTTTAAAAATGTAACAAAACAGTACATAAAGTCCATTTGAAATGTCCATTTCCATGAACAGTAAGCTTGATACAAAGAACGTGTCCGCAAAGACAAATAATACATTACTTCTCTTCGAGCTTTTTTTTTTTTTTTGTTGGCTTCTGCTGCTATCAATGTCAAACTGTTTTGCAATGTGAATTTCTCCTTTTCCCTGGGCCCGCTGAGGCCAAAACAGTGCTGCTATTTACTCAGTAGGGGCATGTGCGTCACTATGTATTCCATAATCGTCTCAAGTGGGCAGAAGAATACAATTCATTGAGGGAATGCCATCAAAATTTGGCACCAGCATTCAGTGTGGTTAATTTGACACAACACGATTTACATAAACCGCGCTGGCTAGCCAGGGATTGAGGGAAATATGAAATATCTTTGTCAGAGAATCAGTTGGGAGAGCAAACTAATTTAGTCTCTGGTGGTGAAGTCTGAGATCACCCTGGAAAACTTATAGCAACAAAGTCAAGGTAACTTTTATAATTTTGTGTATACTGTGTGTCACATGCTCTACTCTAATCTACACATCAAATGCACTTTACTTGCAGGTAGTATATTCAATTTTGGCAAAATGGCTATGAGATAGAGTTGCCATCAGTCAATTAATTGATTAGTTAATCAAAAGGAAATCAATTGGCATTCATTCATATTCATAATTCATTCATTTGTAGTCAATTTTCAAATCAAAAATGTAATCAGCTAACATTTGCTCCACTTTCTTAAATGTTAGGATTTGCTGCTTTTCTTGTTCATTTAAGATAAATAGTGAATCTTTGCTTTTAGACTGTTGGTTGGACAAAAGAAGCAATGTGTAGACGTCACTTTGGGCTCAGGAAACTGTGATGAGAAATTTTCACATTTTTTTTCACATTTAATAGACTAAACTATTGATCAATTTATCATGAAAAAATAAACAAACTAAGCAATCATACTTAAAATAAACATAAATTGCCATCCTACTGTGTGATTATTGATTAATCTACTGACTTTTTTATTAACTATTTCTGTAAATACCAAAAATAATGTCCTCTAATTTCTTCACGGGAGACAGCACAGAGGTCTTAAAAGGTAATGAAATCTGCAGCTGCCCTCCCACTTTGTCTACTCCACTAGTTTAAAAAGTACAACAAAATGGGAGTAGAAAAAGCAATGGAGAGTGAGAGGCAGAGACAGAAGAGGGAGGAGGGCTATCATCACCTGCACACACACCACAGCAGTGTTGACAGGTCAAGAGAATAAAAAAGAGAATCCAGTCCTAGAGCCACTGGAAAACCACCCAACAGGCTCCACAACTTTAAAAATAAAACAAAAAACAAAAAACAAAATACAGTCCGTCTTCCTTATTTTTCTCAGCTTTTTCTCAGAGGCTTGTCATAAAGCTTCCTGCTCCCTCTGTCCACCTCTGCTCCACATCGTTTCAGAGCAGCAGATCCGAATATCTATCTGAAAAACTATCAACTAAAAGCTGTAAAGTTGGTTTGTCAGCGTGAACCTAATGGGTAATGCAAACTGGTGTTAAAGTGGCTCTAGTTTTAATGGACTGTAACAACCTAGAAGCGCAGACTGGACATGTACATACATGCACTGCTATTTTATTTCTCTTAAATGGCTTACAAAAAGCTCACAATCTCTTATACCTTCTTATAATAATACTAAACAGAGCTGAGCATCAAAGCCTGATAATGGTAAATGGATTTGCATGTCTATAGTGCTTTTCCAGCCAACTGACCGTTCAAACAGTTTATAACACTTGTCACATTCACCAATTCACACACACATATAAACACTGATGGCGGAGGCTGCCATGCAAATTGCCAACGGCTCATCAGGAGCAATTTGGGTGTTCAGTATTTAGCTCAAGGATACTTCGACATGCAGCCGGGGGAGCCAAGGAGTCGAACCAGTGACCTTCCGATTACTGGACAACCCGCGCTACCTCCCACGCTTATATCCAAGACTAACCTTGTGGAAGCTGCCATGGAAGATTTTTTTAATTTCATTTCCTTCAAAGGTGGTGGTCTGGAAGTCTCCTTTGTAGTCATTGTTGAAGAAAGTGAGGGTCTTTCCAGAATCTGTGGGAGAGACACATTGTGTGGTGAGGGAGGACAGAAACGTGCCTTGTTCACACTATTGTCTCTGTCTTCTGCTATTTGACTCCCAGAGAGATCTGGATTTAGCAAGTATTTCAGGGCCTATCTCCCGTCTTTACTCTAAGACTGACAAACCGTTAGTGATTGTGTCTCTGTAAGGTCATATATGAAAAGAATTAAAATTTGTAAATGGACAAAAAATTGATTGAGAAAGCCGACGTTGCTGTTGTTTATCCCACATATCGTTTTATGGTTAATTTTTGAGTGTGTGTGCTTTTTACTATATCTCTAACAAAAAAAGGCACATATAATAGTGGTACAACAAGCTTATGCAAGTGGAAGTAGTAAGCAAGAATGCAGCGATTGCTCTTAATAGTACTGTCTCATAATCAAAACGTTCCCTCGCTTTTGTTTTAAAATTCAGGACCAGTACTTCTCCTCAAGTTAAGGATTCTTCTGGCGTGGCTCTTCTGAAACTTCCTCCAGCTACTCCCGGGGATCCCAAGATCATTCAGGCCAGCTGGTAATAGAAATCTCAGCAGCAGGTCAGGGGTCTGCCCTGGGCCTCCTCCAAGGCAGTGGTGTCTGAAACACCTCTGAAGGTTGACGCCTGGGGTGAGTTCACCTAGTGTGCAGCTTTTCTGTGACATCGCTTATCACAGTTTGACACACTGGCACTGCATCATGGTCAATTCTATCATTATCATCCCATCTGCTATTGCTTTATAAAACTGGCTTTATATGAAATTGTGATCTGTAGGTACAAACTCTAAAGCATTTGAAAATCAGAACCCTTAAGTCTGAAATCATGTTGCCTGCTGTGTCCCATCCCCCCGTTCCACAACCGCTCAGGTTTCTCTGCTCAAGGTGGGAAATTGTATTGGATCAAAATTGTAGGTGTACCCCGTCTATAATTACTCATTTATTTTCTTGTAAAATCTGCTGCATCATGCGCACTCTTAGATTATTTTACGACTACTGCTGTGGGAGCTGCTGCACACATCTGCTGTTTGTACTTGTCAAATGGATGTGCTACGATGTAGGCGAGACAAAGAACATTAAAAGAACAGAAAACATGAGCGATTCAAACTTACTGTCCAGGATCAGTCCCACCAATGGCTCGTTATCCTTGTCGAGGATTTCCCACAATGCAAAGGGCTCCTGGGGGGTGTCCGGAAGTAGGCGGAGCATCATAGAAATGGTGTAGTCTGAGGGTAAACCTTCAGGATGAAGGTACCTGGTACACACATGAAAGAGCAGCGCAAGAGCGCACACACAGAGAGGGTGAAGCAGATAGTGAGCTTAGCTGTGCCCTAAAGGCATGAATCCACCAGGTATCTTCTTCAACGTGCCATTGTCTGTCTTGAGCTTTTGTGAAATGCTTTTAGAGTGCTTTTGGCTGCCTGAGACTGCCTTTGAGTTCCAGCTTCTTTTTGATCACAGAGCCAAGCCTTTTGTTGTATAGATGCCTTCAAGCACTTCAGGATCAAATTATCTCAGCTCAAACTTTTCAGAAATCTTGTCAATGTCACTTTTCACCAACTGAACAATCATAGAGTAGGAAGCCCATGTTAAAGCTGGTTGACGGTAAAAAAATGAGAAAAAAGCAACAATTTGACAACATCGCAGAAAGAAAAGCACAGCGGGGACACATTTGAAGCCACTGAATCCTCAAGTTTAGCGTTTGTATGCGTAGGTTTTATACCTGAAAATTTCCCTGTGGTGTAGTGCTAGTAAAGTTTAATGCTTCAAACCTCCACCTGCAAGAATTTCAGAGAACTTGTTTGACAAGTCTGTTAATTTCTAAGGATCACAGCCTAAATCTGCAGTTTGAAACCCATTTGAGATACACGATAATGAAACCTGACGACATGACCTTACCATCTTTAATCTTGTCATACTTTTAGGTCTAATCAAACTGAGCGCTACATTAGGTCCTACAAGTTTTGATACATCGATAGTTTTTCGATATGATATGATCTCTGCTATTTTCACATTCACACGTTGTACAGGTTGAGGTTACTTTGGATAAACATTCTGTAATTTAACTTCAGGCCCTGAAAGAGAATGATCTGAAATTGTCAATTTGCTTTTAGTGTTAATTGGCAGAAGGAATTACAGGGATTAGACGTAACTGCATGTTTAATATATTACTACAATAATCTGCTTGTGCTCAGCGCTTTCAGCAAATTTCTCATTATTGCAGAAAATCCATCATTTGTCAAAACTGCATTCACATAAATATGTGCTGTCTGTTTTTGCTTTAATTACATTTTTAGAGTAACATGCTCAAATTCTACAATCTTCAAGCTCACTATTTGTCGTTGTTATCACTGGAGGCAAGTTGTGGCATAGCACGTTTAACACGGGCTTGGAGATATGAGTGGGACCTGCACTCTCGTATCCTAAAATGTAGTCCAAACAAAGGTTAGCTTTCATGCGTGTTCTCCAGCAGTTTGCTAATGGCCAGAAAGTCTGCTCATTTTCATTGGCAGGACTGTTAAATAGTTGTAAGAGTCCGTGTGAAATGTTGGCTGATGATTAAAAGTCTTCTGTTGTTTATGTCCCGCTGACTACTAACAGTCACCGCTCCGCATGTCCAAGAGAGGAATGGCGATTCACTTAGCAAGCAAACATAGATGAATTAACCATTCAGCAGCATGGATTTTACTCTACAAAGACAAAATGACTGACTTCTGACAACTGGAACACACCGCAACTTAGACACACTAAACATGAAGATGCTTTTAATCATTTTTGTGATCTATTTATTAATGTGTCTGTTTGCCATCATTATTCTTTTGTTAGACTTATTGATCTTATTTATACCCTGTGTACCTGTCATTTTCTTTCTTGTGAATCTTGAAAAAGATTTTGACCTCAACCAAACTTTAACATTGACACTAGCCAGTTTTTCATCCAAATGTACTGCAAATTTTGACTGACGACTGCTTGTTTCTGTTAAGGCGTTCATTAAGAGTTGGCTTAGCAAGATAAGCAATAGCTGTCCAGCTGGCAAGTCGGACCTCAAATTGTGAAAAACAACATAGAAAAGTAACAATGGAAATGTGACATTACTGTCTGTTACATGTATTAATTCATGTTAAGAATCTCTCCTCATATGTGTGGAGTTACGGGGAAACACCAGCCGCTATTTTTCGTCTCGTCAGCTGAGCAGAGGCTTCAGTCAGAGGAGTATGTATAAGCTGATCTGTCACATGAGTTAAATGGTAGCTTCATCAGAACTTATCCAGTACAGGTGTTTCCATCCCCATTAAGCACATGAACTTGGTTCCAAAAAGAGGCAAAAACCACCTCAGACAAGCTTAAAAAATGTTTTTGCTGCTCCATCAACCTTTTCTAATGGAATGGGAACTTCAAAATGCGCATAAAAGCCCATCGATGGAAATACAGCAATTAAAAAAACTGTCACCTCTGTTACATATTTTCTATGCTAATATAAACAGTGCAGGTTGGTCTCTATTCATGCATATTCTGTCAGGCAAAGATTACAATTAGCATTGGTTAAGAGCCTGCATTCATGAGTTGCTTTGTGTGTGTTCACTAATAAAGAAGACAACATAAGTGACTATGTAGGGAAAGAGGTTAAATCAGGCTAATCCAACTCATTATCAGATGACAGCTACGATACTTCTATGGGGGGCTTTCTTTTGTAACAATAAATCATTCTTATCATGTACCGCAAGGTGTGTTTTCAGATTTCTCCTCTTTAGTGTGGACATGACTGTACTCACTTGGTGGGCTGCGACACCAGGGCATCGCGGTGTAATCTGTAACAGGGGAAGCTGTTGAATGAACCGGGCTCCAGAGAAACTCCAGGTATGGTGCTGTACTCCTTCTCCACAAGGCCGAATTTCTCCATCATACGGAAACCTGAAAGAGACAAAGGAATCATTGTCCTCATCACAATCACAGTCAGCGTCATCAGCTTTCCATGCAGGTTTGATACAGAGATTGGGCAAATGTTGTGTCATTTGCATTTCTGTCATTTGAAGCTCTTACCTGCCATTGTGTTACCACTCATTAAAACAGACGGACAAGCTGAAAGAAAGAAAAGAATCCGTAATTCACCTCTTACTATTTTAGATTCAAGACCATCTTTTCTTCATTCATTCTCTATGTCTCTAAGCCACCAAGAGTCCTTAGTCAATTTTCTTTCTGCCTCTTTCACTCCGTCTGGAGCCCCGTCTGACTTTTCTGAACTCTTTTCTCCCTCCTGCTCTCCTACCCTTCTCTCTCTTTTAAACACAAGGTGGTGTTACTCACTGGCAGTGGCAGCCTCGCAGACAAAAGTAATGAGCTGCTCTTCTATTTTCTTCACAGCATCCAAATCATCCACAAAGAAGACGTGTCTGTCGCTGGGCTTACTGGCGATATTCACCAGCTCCCCGTAGTCTGCGTCAGCAAAGCCAATGGCAAAGATGATGTAGCCTTAAAATGGAATTGAACAAGAGAATTACTCACGAGTTATGAAGTCGATGGAAAGGATTAAATAATATGACACATTGTTGGAGGTGTCGATGCGTTTCAAGCTAATGGTTAAAGAGTCCAATATCCTATATGATAAAATGAGACATACAGTACATAAAGCGAGAATGGGGATCTGTCCTCCATCTTGCCTGAACTGTACCCACACAGCTTACCTCATCAGTGTCAATGAAAGATTTCAAGGGTCAATACTTTGTGATTTTCAAAACTTTAACAAACTACTAAAGACTTTATAAAAACGAACCTTCCATCTGCATCTCCTTGGACACTTTGTTGACGTCATCTTGTGAGCGTCCATCAGTGAGAACAACCAGGACCTTTGGAATGCCCCGTCTAGCTCCGGCCTCTTGGGTGAAAATAGACTCCTTCACATGTTTGATAGCCCGACCTGACGGGAGACAAAAAGAAACCACTTTACTAAACAACTGTATCAGTATTCCTATATATTTAAGCCAATATATATACATTTCTAGTTCACATGTATACATTTGGTTTTTTTAAACATAGCACAGAGTTTTAGATTTGTTTTCTACTTTTCTCTGTTGCACAAATGAAACATTTAAGCAAAGAACTGAAGCTACAGTTCCAATCATATTCACGTAGGTGTGCAGCATGGACATTGATCACTGACAGTTCTGCAACTCTGCTGAACATGTTCAAGCCAAAACACTTTGCTGATGCAGCTCCTTATGTGATATTTCTTATAGGTGAATTAACTAAGACTGGATGTTCATGTTTGTTTGTTAAAGCTTTTTCAGCAGAGTCCTTGTTCCAGCACTTGTTCTTCGAGCTCACCTAAAAAACAGCAGAGCCTTTTCTGACAACTTGTTTTTACCCTATAAATTTGTTATAATTTGCTATAAATGGTCAATTCGCTGAACTGTAAGGACTCTGAGAAAAAAAAAATCATACTGCATTGAAATAAATGTTAACCACTGGCTGGAATCAAGCAAAAATACACGTGTGCACACACAGACACAAAGGCAAAGACGCTGGTACAGTCTTTGTTAGGAATCTAAAAGAACCCTCCTCCACAGCTTTAGCATTGATATGAATGCTTGTGCCCTCTGCTCCTATTTGAATGTACTTGCTAATTAACAAAACAGGCGTTCTTTATTCTTTCACCATCATTGATAAATAACATTTTTGAGCCTATAATTATTACATGAAAATAAGTGACCTAGAAGCTCCTGAAACCAGATTTGGGAGGAGTTTCTATTAGCATGTGAAACAGAAAACAGACAATATCTGGTGCATTTTAATGAGACCTAAGTAGTAAAAGATGAGACAAACTAAGATGGAAATGTGACAGTCATGTCTCACAAAAGGTTAAAATTAGATGAACTTTTGACAGTGTGCTGGTCACCTGTGAATGCACTTAATCAGTCAATCAAATCTGTCCGGACAGCTTTGAAAGGTATCAAGAACCGCCCACAAATCAACCAAAGTAGGTTTAATGCGTACCTGCAGGTGAATTGTAGAAAGCCTGTTGTATCATTTTGCTTCAAGCCCCTCAAAAAACGCCTGAGGCTTAATTTAGAAATGTTTTAATTCAAGGCAATTCTGCTCAGTTACACCGTATTTGTACTATATTCATTGTTCTATTAACTCTAGAAAGCACTCTCTACTGCTGACAAGTGAAGTTATATACAGAGCTGAAAAGAATTGTTAGTTATGGTCACTAAAATTATGGGAGAAACTGATATGCAGTGTTGACTCTGCTAGCTTCAACTGATCTGACCAGTTAAGACTTTACACATACAGTATACATTCAGCAACATGATGTCAAACCAATGAGCACAGTGTCCACACACAGGAGGGTCATTTTTATTTAATGCCAATTTTTACATATTGTACATCATGATTTGCATTAATACTTCATGTAGCTCATCTACTCATCGCTACCTGACCTTTTCATCATTAAATGGACAATCGCTGCCATTAATCCTCTTAACTGCCTCTGTCCTTTAAGACTTTCTCCTTCACTCCTCGAGTGTTTCCAAGAGCGTTTCTGGGGTAGTAATAGAGGTTCAGATTATCAGGATACTTTGCAATAAACACAACACCATGAAGCAGTAAGTGGACCTTTATGTTGACCAAACACTTACTGTACATATAAGAGTGTGTACTTTAAATAGCTCTGTAGATGTATGTTGTCTGTCTCCCATTCTCTGACCAAACCAAGATCCTCAGACCACATCCCTGCCTCCTCCTCCTCCTCTTCCTCTTGTATTTTTTTTTTCCTGAGCTGTCAGTGATGACAAATGATAGAGTGTTTGGCCTGTTGTGTTGTGTTGTCAGATTTCTGCCAGTGATACATCTGTTTCGACACTGTCCTCTGATCATGCTGGGTGAGAGTGGAATTACAGCGGCTAGCCAGGCATGAAGTGAGACACAGGCCAGAGCGGAGAGGGGGAAGGAGATAGAGGAGGGGCTGGGCAGGTGGATGGTTGACAAAGACAGGGGAGGGCAGGTAAGAGGGCACAGACAAAAAAGAGGGGGGAAAAGAGGAAAATGGGGCCAAGGAAGAGGAGAGAGGTTGGATAAGGAAAAGAAAAGTGTAAAGAGAAAAAAGATAAATAAGACAGTCAGAAAGCAACATTGGGTTAAAAAAAAACACATCAATCAGCGAGTGTAAGTTATCCTTGTCAGTTTGGATTTATCCTCCTGTCTGGCAACAGTTTATTACTTTCTAACTGTCACCTCAGAAGGCAAATAAAAAGAGAGAGCAAAAATAGTAAAAAAAAACAAAACAAAACAAAAAAAACAAAAAAATAGAAAGAAAGAAAAAATAAAGAAAATCATCTTCTCTTTTAGCAACAAGAAAATTGAATAAGTACGAGTCTTTGGCTTCAGGTCAAATCTGTACCACTCGATATCTAAATAAAGCCCATAACGTTTGAAAAGATAAAGGAAGATTTTTTTGAATTGCATAGTCATATGCATTATTTAAAATATACAATGGATGCTGAATGACTATAAAAGCTGGTGAAACTTGAGTTCATGGGCCGTGCAGCCCTGCATTTATACCTTCATTCCTGGACTGAAAGAATCATACACCTTGAAATTTGAGGTTCTCACACAACTGCATTAATACGGCTGAAGAAATCCGACTGGCTGCTCAATTTAAATAAAGTCATAAAAAAAGGCCAATCGCATCTTGACTAATCTAATGTATGAATATATTACTGCATAGGATTAAATATAACACAACTTTATATACTAGAAGTCAGTCATCCAAACACATACATACACACACACACGCACACACACACACACACACACACACACACACACACACACACACACACACACACACACACACACACACACACACACACTTCACAATATGAACATACCATAAAGGCAGAGTGTGGGATTAGCAGATTTACTCATGTAGAGCATGAAAATCAATCTTAGAAGACACACACACACACTCACTCATATATACAGTATATACTCCACAGTATATGTAGAGGGATAAAGACCATTTCAGCTGCAGCTACATTAAATCAATCATTCACTAAGCCAGTCAGAGGCTCACTAATACCTTAATGAATAAATGCATTGTGTCAATTCAAATCCCAGAATATCAGCTTCAACACTCTGAGTCCTCTACAGGCTCTTCCCTCACACTCGTCTCTGAGAGTACTGAAAACAGTCTTAAAGAAGGCTGCATCATTTACATATTGTTTATAAACTGGGTATAGAGAACAGGCTTATGACTAGATGCTCAGAAGAAGCTCCAGAAGCAGTGGGGGGTCAGTGGGCAGCTCCGAGATCGGACACGGTGAGCAAATGTGATGCAGGTTGCTTTTACACTGAAAAAAATTACCCTTCAAAAATAAGTACAAAAGTATGATGCTTCTTTACTGTAATAAGCAGAAACCTCTTTGATGCTGCTTTTACTTATTTATTTATTTTTTTAATTTAACTGTATGTGTTTTATTCATCAGCGTTTATCCAGTTGTCTTTGTTCTACACTCTGTTTTCAGTTACATGTCTGTAAATTAAGTTTTGTTCTTACCTGGTAATAAGAAAAAAATACAAATCAGAGAAATCTGCCAATGGAACAAGTACGATTGTTTAAACGCAGATACGAGTCTAATGTGATTTTTGACTGGAAATTAGACAAATATACGTAATCTACTGTCTCCCAAATCTTCTCTGGAACTGATACGAGCTTTGTCACATCACTGTAGATCTATGGCCAGTTCTACGTAGCTTTTAAACTGTATTTTCAATGTGGTGACTTGACCAGAGGGTAACAGAACAGTGGACGTAAAGTAAGCTACAGTAAAAACATAAAAAATGCATTAAAGCTGTGGGGTTTCTTGTTGGCCAGTGGTTGTATCCACACAGATGCATTTGCCAGAGGCTCTGGGTTAAAGAGGCAGAGGGCTACAGTCCTTTCTTTGAGGGCTTTGGGGGATTTAGACACAGTGAGGGGCCCTGATGGGGTCTCTGAGCAGAAGTTTGGGTTTGGAGAGTGAAAACGACTTAATGGTTGTAACGCAAGCTTCAGCAGTGAAAGCCACAGAAATGACTGATCTGTCTCTAAATGGACCGCAGGGGCAATATGTAAGTAAGGAGGTTTAGGCACAGTCTCCAGTTCACAGCTCGGTAGCGGTGTATAGCTAAGTAAAAGATTCACAAAGAGCTTGTTTAAAACAGCCGAGGAAATAACAGAGACGTAGAGATGGGGGAAAGGTAGACAAACTGCGAGCCTGTGAGCATTATTAGTCTAACCTTGTGAGAGCTCACTGCCTCCTCCTTCTCTTTGAAAATGAGATTTCATGGTTTATTTTCTGTTCTGCTTCACACAAACACACACACGCACACGCACGCACGCACACACACACACACGCACACACTGCCCTGTCAGCTAAATTGCAACCCGTTTCCACCTGTTACACTGTAAGACAGTGCAGAAGATGTAGGCGTAGAAAGAGAGAAGGACAAAAGACAGCATTTCAGATACATGAAAAAATGGGGGAAAAATGGCAGTTGAGAGGACAAGAGGGGAACAACGAAAAGGAAGAAGAGATTAATCTTTAAAAGAAAGCAAAGAGGCTGCAAAGTAAGGAGAACACAGTAAGGGGGTAGACAAGACAGTGACAGGGAGGAGAGCAGAGAAAGAGGAGTTAAGACAGGGGAGGAAGGGATAACAGTGGAGATGATAGTGCGATCAGGCCTGAGGCTGATAGGGAAGCTCAAGGACACAATTACTCTGAATAGACAGTGAGCCATGGCCCAGACTTTGGGAGAGTTAGAATCCTCTGAACAGCATTACCTGTAAAACCACGTTAACGCACTGATGCTGCTGACATTGCCATCACCTTGTGTTCCACATGAATGTTACAACAGATTCACAACCCCAAGCTGCTTGTAATGCACCAATTAAAGTCATTCCTCTTTGCAGTATGTGACAGTTTCAACAAGTATCTGGTACAGTGCTTCACATTTTAAATGTTTACTTGTAAAGAAAGTTAATTATTTGGCTAAAATAAATGGCATTTGACTAAACAATTGCACCAAACATGCCATCACCGTAATTTCCTCAGCAAACAGTGTTTGCCAAGTTTTTAAGGAATTACACATTTTAGAGTATGAGTTGAAAAGCTCAAGATCAAATGGGCTAGTGGGACTTTATCAGGATTTGCTGGTGAGTTTACTGCTGCTGCCTCTTGAAAGTTAAGGATGAACTTTCAATCTCAAACCAACATGGATGAGAAGCCCTTAGCGAGCCCTGAACACAAATATAACACAATACGACAACATATGGGCCGCTGCTGTCGAAAGCTCCAGCACTGAAAGTAGTTTAACAGGACACTTTTTTTTTAAAAACAGGTTCAGGTAATTTAAGACAAACTTTTCTGACCTGTCTTGGTGTTTCCTCCTTTGTATCTGATGTTCTGAATAGCTTCCAGCAGCGCTTCCTTGTTGCCATGGGAACTCAGCTGGAACTCAGTCCGAGCATCGTCGCTGAACTGAGCGATGGCCACCTAGAGAGGCAGAGACAGTCAGACAGTCAGACAGACAGACAAGATAAGTTCAAATCTGACGACGAATCAAATTATTCAAAGTTGACTGCCTATCTTCTCGACCCCTGGTGAGTGAAACTTGCCTGAAGGGAAAAATTCCCAGAAACATGTCACCATCTGCATACACTTATGTGAGTCACAATGCCACTTATTTTCATACACACACACACACACAAAAATGCATGGTAATATTTTTTACAGAATGAGGCACATTTTTCTGAGCCATCACACCACAATTAAAGTCATCAACCAGTCATGCTGTGGAGAACAGATGTAGTCACACATTGACATATGACTATAGTGGACCTGTTGATTGTGTTTTTCATTACCCTGAATTCAATCAAAAAAGACACACAAATTATAAATACATGTTTATGGCCAAACACCCATGTTATCAGGATAGTGAGTAGCTCATGTAGTTGCTTTTGGATGTAGAAGACTTAGAGTTAGGCAACAGTATCAGAGGTTCGGCAATAACCTAACTGGCTATCTTAAAATCATACTAAGGAACTATTTTGTAGCATATTACCTGGGCACTGCACAGACTACCCAAGTGAAATGACAAACTGGATCATAAAAATTGGACACATTTTTGAGCCCTCCAGCATCATATTACTGGTATTAATGTTTGACATCACAAACTCACCCTTTTGGCAGGTAGTTTCTGGCAGCAAAATATTTACAGGTGACTTTATCACATTTTCACCTAAAAGAAGCCATATTTCTGTGCCTTGGGCCCAAAGCCCTAATACCTCATTATCACCTACAACATTTATTCTGACCTGCAAGGGCCATGTCAAATAGATGCTGCCTTTGTTCACTTAAGAATATAATGTACAAGGCTGTACGTGACACATAAAAAGCCAAATTGTCCATTTTCATGGCTTAACTCTACAGTTTAACGTGTGAAAGTAGTAACAATACGCAGTTTCACCTTGTTTGCCTGGTCAACTGCTGGTGGTCTTAATATTTCTTCACACTGGGCACGTGAGGGCCATGTTAAAGATGTCACAGAGAAATATTACAGTCCTATTTATGCAAGTCTGTAGGGTGAAATTCACTGAATATACATACATATACATCTCCTAAGTCAGAGCTATAATCAATCTAATTGGCCTACTCTAAGAGGCCCAAACAACTATCATTACCTCCGGGCTGCTAATGGTGCTGTTGTTGGCTCAGGGCAGCCTACACTTACCAGCCAACTCTCTCTTTACTGTACAGCCAACTCTCTCACATTACAGCCAGTGTTCTGCTCTCGGTAGCCTACTGCCAAAAGGGTGATGGGGCACAGTGAAGGTAGCAAACTACTTAACAGCAGACAGTAGACAAATGAAAGAAAAAGGTTTAGCAAGAACCTCTACAGTGTGACAAATGAACCTGCTGAGCTCTGCTGACACAGTGGGGGGGCACACAGGCAAGAAGCACAAAGGAATTAGTTCACATTGACAGTCGAGAACTACTACCTGAAGTTAGAGCCCGACATGGTACCAATGACACGGACACATGTGAGATACATTGGAAAAGGTAGTATTTATGGTAGTTCTGATTCAAAGTATAGCGCACTATGAATCAAGTTGATAGCGTATTAGTTGATGCTTCAAACATCTGATCTTCATTCCAGCTTTTAATGCATCTGGACTTAGAGCACCATTTCTGCCAGAAAAGTAATGTTCTCTGGCACAAAACACAGTGGCAGCAAATGAGCAGAGTTAATCGAACGCTGTAAAGCAATGAAGAAAAAAAAAAAAAAAAAAAAACATTTCCAGAAAGTAAAGATTGACTCACTAGGGGTTTAAAGTTCCTCCTCGCTTTTCTAAACTTTTCTACACGCAGGGCTGTGGTCATACTGATGTGTCAGGGGACAGCCAAAGGAAAATGTTTGAAATTGTGCACCAAAATCAATTAACGCCAACAGCAGCGTTTTTCAAACAGCGAATGAGCCAAGCCAACCTGGGTCAAAGAGGGTGATGAGTAAACTTGGACTGTTGAGGTACATTTTTTTTCCTCATGTCCATGACTTCTATTTCTGTCTGAAACGTAACAATGAATATCTAGCAGGTTACAGAAGGCACGCTGCCGATCCTGAGAGGTTCAGGCCATGGTGTTAAATTACTCTCCATCTTTTCACTCTGGATGTACAGCACCCTGCCTCCATTATTCCATTATCTACTCTGTCTTTTGCAGAGCAGTGGAAGATGAAATGGGTTACAGTGTATAAAAGATGGAGGGCAAAGGATGAGGTAGTTGGCTGGAGCAGAAGCGTTAGGGGGCAATAGGTGGATGGATATATGGGAATTTCACTTTATGTTTGCTACTGTGCTGTGCTAGCAAGACACGATAACTAAAAAGATTACAATCCCCTGCCTGCAGAATCTGCGGGGGGAGGTAATATTTCTTTTTGAACAAATATATATTTTTCACAACGGTCTCTCCACTATGAATGGATTCTTTACCCACGGATCACACTATGATATGTCATTTCTTTCTTTTTGTCGTTTTTATGGTTTCCAGCGTGGGTACTTTTGGCTTCATCCCCAGCATCTGCTTTACATTCCATTCCCTACGAGCTAACATCTTTCAGAGGCAAAAAGCTTTAACAATGAGGATAAATTACAAAGCACACAAAAATTATAAGCCTTGGGCACATTTGTATTTCTGCTGGTTAACTCAGGATACTGTACAAACTGGCAATGCAGTAATTTTCACTAGTCACAGACATTTAGAGGAGACACAGTCTTAAATGTGAATAACAGCAACATTATTGAGACATAGATGGTGGCATACTCTATTCCAGTCTGGTCTCGATGTAGTATAAATAAACATGCCACTTTCTTAAGTCATTTCAGGCGTTATCACATTGACTTTTTTTGTGTCCATGTGTCATTTGATTTTAGAGAGAAAAAAAAATGCAATGTCGTTTAAGGAGGAGGAGGCTGTCGTGAGTAAATGAACTTAATTTTTAACTTTTCCTGAACTTAACCAAGTAGTTTTATTGACTAAACTAAAACAAACACCAACCATTTCACAATTTTAACCACATGTTTATTATTGTTACCATGACTACCAAGGTAACAAACCATGAGGACGACTGATGAAGGTCAACAGATTTCTTCTCTTTTTTCTGCACATCCAAAACTTTAAAATCAGCAGCATTAAATGAGCATTAAATGACACGAGAAAAGCCCAGAACATGTGGATGCATGCATGCACGTGGCATGCCATTTATGCACCTTACCATAAGATCACATTGTTAAATCTAAAAACTTTCCCAATTCAGTGAAACATTCTGGAAAATGTATGGTATGTACTGTACCACCATTAAAGCAAAACTTGTTCATTACTGTTTCACTCCTGAGATTCGCTCTGACCTCCAGTGGGTGTACGCTCTGACCCATGACTCACCTGGGTGCCGTCTGGTCCGATCAGATCCAGCGATCCCACGGTGCTGTAGAGAAAACGTGTGATCTTCATGAAGTTGTCATCTCCGATGGACCAAGAGCCGTCTACCAGGAACGTCAGGTCAGCCTTAGCCTCCTTACACACTAGACAAACGGACAGAGACGAAGGAGATGTATAGTATAGATTTAGACAGCACATAATTTTATCTCCGCATTTAAAGAAGTCATTTCATACAGGATGAAGGTTAGCGGAGGACAAAGCATAATATGAATTTTAACCGGCTGTTTAATATATTCAGTCTTAGAGTAAATATGCATAGTATGAAGCACTGTAAATACACATCTGCTGCAAAAGGGTAAATATGCAAAGGCTGGGTCCTCAGATTAATTTTCACACTGACTTCTAAAATTAAAGGTAGTGCACACTCTCCGACTCAGGAAAGAAAAACAACAAGAAAAGTGCTATTTCCATCGGGTCTGTGCACTTTTTCTCCTTCTGCGAGCTGCTCATTCATATTCCTAGTCCGACAGTGGCTTTCTTTTCCCTATTCTATTATTCCTCTCAGGTTTCTCAATGATTCCCAGTAGCCTTATCTTTGCCTCCATAAAGTTGTTTTGTGGTTTTAACAAGTTTTCAAACTCTAGTTATTCACTAAATTCCAGAAACACCTTTCACGACCATGTCAGCCTCCATAAATGTTGAGGAAAAAAACTTCACTGTAACTGTGCTGTTTATGGGGAAAAGGGGGTGTAATTTTAAATCAGAGGAGAGGAGAGGAGACATATGCTTTTGTCCTATATTTTAAGTGGAGCTCTCGTGCTTGTTAGCAATGTTAAAGGTGATTCTGTTAAAAGCTGTGATTTTACTGAGACTTTCTCATTTTCTCTGTCTGTGTTATTGTCTTAAACACTCTCACCGCTCATCATCATTTTCTTTCTATTTCTGTTTTTTTTTTATGGCACGTGTTTTGTCACTGCTTTTTGTCTGTTCTGACCACTGTGCCTGTTGTCCTGTTTGTCGCTCATCTGTTTCTCCTTTCTGTCTTCGGTCGTGTCTCTGCCCGCCTGACCATCACTTTGTTTCATTCACTCACTATCGTTGCTCTCCCTACACTTACAGATGCGCACGCACCTTTGCTTTCTCTTTTGTCTGTCTTTATGGTTTTGTCCTGAGTAAAGGTTGCCTGTCATTACAGATGGAGGCATGGGTCTGACAAAGGTCAGAAACTGAGACAGAAATGCTAACAGACGGGCTCAGCGGGTGTGTCCATGCTCTTTTACCTGAGCCCACCAGACAGGAACAGACGAGGAGGATCGTCTGAGTGGGAGGTGGAGGGTCGGACTGTGAACTTGTACCCTTTTTGATTCTAATCCAATTTGGAAAAAAATGTGGGGGAAAGTGAGAATATTTTGTCTTATTTCATGAGTCACTTCCTTTTGCAGCTTAAATTGAAGGTTTAAAATAAAGGGTAATCATTGGACATTAAGTTGCTTTGGTCAAAGTTTGGCCTTACTATTTTAGTTGGTAGGTCATTTCAACAGCATTTATAAGAACATTACATTTACAGGTCATTTAGCTCAATGGGGAAAATTAGAAACAGTTTGTTACTGTCAGGATTTAAGCTTCCTTGATGTTTGGGAAGACTGCATGCTTACACTGTAGTTACAGTGTATTAGAGTCACCTGTCAAACTTAGGTGTATGTGTGTATGTTGGAGCCATTGTGCCCAGTTTGTGACTGGTAGCTGGACTGAGCCTGAGGTAATAAGCTGCTAAACCAGGATCTTCATTTTAGCATAGGCTGCAGCCCACCCTCGCCCCGGTAAAGGCCATTCAATTAAGTCATTGTGGAAAATGTCTCAGAGACTTCCTGTGTGAGACATTTAAGTGTTAACCTTTTTCACTTTTCTACTTTGCTTTCTTTGAATTTACTCTCCCTAATTTTGTTAAAATGATCCCCCCACCAAATCCTCAAATTTCCTTCCAGGTCACAGTTGATGTTTTGAAACTAAACACAAGTCTCAGTTGTGTAACGAGTACAACGTGACATCACAAAGTTACCCAATTAAACATTCATCTTTCAAAATCTGGTGTGGTGGTAATAATTTGAGAGTAGGGAGGGCTGTGACTCAGGGGTAGAACTAGCGTCTTGCTGTCAGAAGGTCGCTTGATTGATTCCCCTGGCCTGCATGTCAAAGTGTCCTTGGGCAAGATACTGAACCCCAAACTGCTCCTGATGTGCCGGTCGGCATCTTGCATGGCAGCCACCGCCATCAGTGTATGAATCTATGTATGAATTACTGTAAGTTGCTTTGGACAAAAGCTTCTGCTAATGTAAATGTGTGTGTATATGTGTGGGTGTGTGTGGGTGTCAGGCTTCTTGCTCACCCTCTTTAGCAGGCGGGATGGTGGGAGGGGGCTCTGTGGTCGGGGGTTCAGTCGGGGCTTGAGTTGGTGCTGGCACTGGACACACACACAGACACAAGCAAACAAGACAAGGTCATCGATCGTGATGGCAGTGACAAGTGGCACCATCATCGGGTTTATCTGCCGACCACACACACGCTCGCACACACACAGTCAATAAGCTGACACAATGAGAGACAGCAGTCGCCTGTTTCTATTAAGCTGAAAGTTTCCTAATCCTCTTCTTCCTCCCAAGTTCTGGAGCTTTACTGAGAAAATATGTCTTTTGCGGTCTGTATTTACAACCTGTGTAAATGAGGAATCCAGCTGCTGTGTTTCGTTTGGTCTATATTTCAGTCATACTGTTGGGGCAATCAGAGTTTATCTCTCAACTTTCTTTATATCGCTCTCTCTTTCTTTCCTTCTATAAGTTAGGGACAGAACAGTACATTTTTTCATTAGTAGTCTGTCCAGAGGTTATTTTCTTAGAGTCAAAACAGCCCCAGGTAAAGGTATGCCTCTCTGCGAAGCCAATTACTTAGCAGAAGAAGTGGGTTCTGTCACAACAGAGTACAGCAAGTAAATCATCTTGGAAACATCAATGACTTCCCACAGAACGGGCACATACTTCATGAAAGTAGATTAAATGATCTCGACAAACGCCTCCTCAGCCTCCACATTAACTTGATGGTTAAAGAAGTGATTATGGATAAACAATATGTTTAACTGAATTATTAACTTTGCTGTTTGAGCATCTTTGTTGGTCTGTGATTGTGGCAAATACCAGTGAACAAAAGAAACTGTGGAGCTCAGGAGTGATCCATGTCAGAGGACCACCTCATTATAGTAGTTGATGCCACTGTCTTCTCAGACAAAGAGAGGACAGAAAGTGAGAGCCAAAAAAAAAAAAGAAACTGTAGAACAGAAAGTTGCGGGGCTGAAACAGCTTGGCTACAGAGGAGGCAGATGGAAAAATAGAGGACAAGACGAGAAATGGGTCAAACAAACATGAGGACAAAAGGGTTAGTCAACCTCTTTATTATATTGATGAGAAATGAAAATAAATCTGAAGAAACTCAAATAAATTTGGGAGGAATATGAAACATTTGCAACATACTTGTCATGTCAGTGACGGAGACAGAAGGTCCTTCCATTTCCTGCAACTGCGTGTGAACACTGATCTGGTATTGGCTGCTGGGAGTGAGATCATAGAAGCACTGTCGGGAAGCACCGCCACCCAGGCTCACTTCCTGCTTCTGACTGTCTGCAAGTGAACAGCAAAACAAAAAAATGACTTGCAATGACTGAAGTTCAGGTCAACAATAATAAAATCCTAACGAGTTTCAATTCCTCTAAAGCTCCTGTTTCAAATTAACTGTATTTATGGAGCACGTTTGGTTAATTTCAACCATGTTCTGCAACGGATTAAAGCCTGGGAGCTGCTAAGTCCAATCGCTCTCTTTCAGAGTTGGATCCTAAGCAGCTTTATTGAAGCAATCAGGTAGCTAAGTGCCTTGCTCAAGGGCCCAATAGAAGTTAATTGCCAAGTCTGCACAGACATGGTCATGACATTTTGAGTGCGTGATCTTTCCTACCATGCTAATATCAACACATGATTTTAGAGTCACAGAGGCAAATATCATCATTCTAAAGTCAGTTTGTTGAAGACCACCTGAGGTAACTATATCTGCAGTTATATAAAATCACTGTTGGAAAAATGTAATTATATCCACAGAAAAAATGAAAAGAATAACATTATTGATTCTCTTGTGAATTTCCTTCAGAAAGCAGACAGCAAAGCAAGAAAAAAGATTGAGAATTTATGCCGTCACCCAAAAAAGGACAGACTGGAAACTGGAAGTGCGCACATACACGCGCACTAATAGCCACCATTTGTCAGTTTCATTAGTCTAATTCTATTTCCTAACGTGTCTCTCGTCTTGCAGAGTGACAAATTAGCTCCTCCTCCGTTCAGGAAAACAGCCATAGATAATAAAGTTTAGGGAAACAGCTGTCATAGAGAGGCTGCACTTTCCCATCTGAGAAGGTGTTGAAGCAGCTGGTTAACTCTGCTAGAATTAAGTCAAATCTCTGAACACCAGCTAGAATATCTAGTCGCTGATCAGGCAGGAGGGACGGACGAATAAATAGAAAAGTATGGGAGGAAAGGAAGATGGAAGAGACGCATCTTCCCCCATGTTTTCTCTGTCTTGAGTTCTGACATTAAAAGCAATAAATGGTGTACACTCATCACTTCAAGCAGAAGTGAATTTTTCCATGTCTCTAATCTCTACGTTTACCAGCCAACACTCCCATTTATTTTAATCAACACTAATTTCCAAACATCTACAGGAACTCTGTCATGAAAATCCATTAACAGCTGCATTCAATTCAGGTGTTGCACTGTCACTGCACTAATACTGTGCATGCTGCCTCTCTGACACGGCAAAGTGGAACAGGGTTGTTTATTTCATTACTCACAACTGTTTTTCCTGATATGACTAGCCAACCTGCCTGAGACTTCAACATCCTGCTTATCCTTCTGTAAGCTTACAAAGACGGATGCAAAAAAGATTGAAATTATGAATGAAAAGCATTTATCGGAAGAAATTCCATTATTTAAAATTAATATATTTTATATGTTTTTATAGGCCTATGTCACTAGTATGGTGATTAGCTTCATTAGCGTAAACATCTCCAGCAGTGGGAAATAATTAGACTTTCTAAAAGGAAAAAACACAAGAAACATCTGCCTCTAAATTTGACTTATAAACATTATATTTTATTCACTGGGAGTTAGATTCTGTAATTATCTCATGGCTAGCTGCTGTAACTTCTCGGACTAAGCTAAGGTTGATACTTATTAGCTGAAGCTTAGCTTAATACAGTGCTACAGATCAACGGAACACTTCATCTCTGAAAAAGTTTGTTATTGTGTTGTTTCTCTGCTCTGAGTACAAATAGGAAAGAGTACAAATGGACTTGGCTTGAAGCTATATTGTGTTAAAGTTGTTTAGCGTTTGTTTGATCTGTACACTGTCACTTTTAAATTTATTAACAAAGAAAGAAAGACTACAAATATCATTTTTAGCATATAAACATAAGTGGCATCGATCTTTTCAACTAACCCTCGGCATGACAACAAATGAATAGATTTTCCAAAATGTCAAAATGTTTCTAACTAGTCTCTTTTTAGAAGTAACACATTTAAAATAATTCAGGATAGAACAGGAAAACTACAGCCAAAACACTTCCACACTGTCCTGTTTTGTTCCAGAGCTGTCCGTGACATGATGTGCTATGGCATTAGCACAGTGGTCTCACTCAAATGAATGAGGTGGTCACTTTTTTTTTTTTTTTTTTTTTGCCACAGAGCTATCATTCTGTAAAAAATCATATCTACTGATGCAGGAAGTAGTTCAATTTAATATCAACTGAGACAAAAGACTTACATCCCATTCTGTAACCATGCATCTTTTTCTCGTTGTCATTTCAGAAGGAACCCTATTAACGCAGCATCTGGTTCTGCTTCCAATGAGGCCTTTTAACATAAGCTGTCATTACAATAAAGAAATGATATATTTCTATAGGCGCCTGCACAGTGTGAGCAAACGCAGTGAAAGACAGCTATGACAAGTGATATCTCTACTTCTCTGAAAAATATCAAGAATATGTCAGAATGTGTTTAATACTGTAGTCTTTTTATATGATCCTGTGCTGAACAACCAACAGCCCTCTGAGGACAAATAAAAATAAACTTGAACTTTAAGTTGTTCGCTGAGAGTGGACTGGCTTCAAAATACTCCCCTGAAGGACAACTTGAATAGTGGTTTTATTAAGGTTACTGTATTTTAGACATTGTTTTTTTTTTTGTTTTTTTTTTGTTTGTTTTTTTAATAAAACAGATTTTGGTAGAGAGATATATTTGCTAGTTTCTGTCTTAGTTTTGAATAGCTCCTTTCTCTGTCCCCTCCTTTTCTTCTTGTCTTTTTATAACTGAGTGAGCTTTGCGTTAAACGGCTTCCCTAAGGTCATACTCTGTGTTATATTTCTGACGCGATGACATGAGACATTCTCAGAGTGGCCTCCTCCCGTGTCGTTTAATGGGGAGAGCCTATCATGTCTCCTTTCCATTCTGCAAACTTATGAAGATTTATGAATTTCATCTACAATTTCAACCCCTGTCATGTGAAAATGACAGAAATATTTAACACTTATTTCCTCAGAGGCTCATATCAATAGGTGAGTATGTGTAACCATAATACACATCCAGAGAGACTCCTGAGCTGACCAAACAGAATAAACAGAGGGGACATTTTCACAGGGACAGACTATAAATCTATTAGGAAACATTTCCTGAACACGGAGTTCAATCCAGCCACCTTACAAAATATCATCAGCTATTATTATACAGTAAGAACTTTTGATTTACTGACTGGACAGCTGGCATGTGACTTGTTTCTCACAGCGTGGAAGGCTCAGATATGTAGGGATGACGGCAGGTGAGCAGCTTACAGTTTACTGTGTGTATGTGCGTGTGCGTTGTATGCGCTCTAAGACTACTGCCTGTCTGAACTGAAACTGAATTGAAATTATACGCTTGGAGATGATTTTTAAACGGCAGTTAAAATGCGTGATTCAGACCACATTTCAACAAGTTAAAATACATTTGAAATTCAGAGCAGGTAATTCAGTCTGCTTAGAATGAGTCGCTGCTGTCAAAGGAAGAGAAAAAAAATAATCCGAAACGTAAGGATAAACAAATACTGCTGCAAAGCCGTACAATCTCATTAGCAATAGCAGTTTGTACTTACTGAGTGTCGACTGTATGGAAACCTTGTACAATGTGGCCTGAAGAACAGGCTGCCATTGGACACACATGCTGTTGGGGCGAACTTGGTAGGTTGACAAGCCAGAGACGCCGAGGAACACTAGAGATCAGGGAGACGGAAACATGGAGAGGCAGAGAAAGATACACTCAGCATTGTTTTTCACAGATTCTGTTTCATGAGATTTCAAGACTCAGTGAAAACTCAATGCGCACAACACACTCTCATAGACCTTGTCATAGATTTCTGTACAGTGTGCATAAGACATATCTCAAAGAACTGCCTTTAATGACTGAATCTATCAAGTGACAGATTAACAGTTTCTTACAAACTGTAGAATGTTTTCATCGACCTATAAACTGAACCAAAACTTAACTTAACTCTAACCATTATTTGTTCTAACTGTCTCCGTCACTTGCGTAGCAAGAACTTTCCTCCACCCACCAGACGACCCAGGGCACCGACTAGGACAGGCTCAAACACCCGCCCACATAGTGCTCTAGCTGGATTTATGTCCAGCTATAGACCACTTAAAGTCTGCACCAAACTATATTAATTAAGGATGCTTTGCACCTATTTCATGGTGCTGCCAAGTCTGTCAGTGGCATTGGGACTCATTTTGCAGAGTTATATCATAAAGTAAACTATTTTGGTTATAGTGACTATGCCATCATATGGTAAATACTTAATAACTAAAACTCTGACAATAGTGTGAAAAGTTTTGTAGAACTCTCAGAGTGAGGACTCTGCATTTAGTTTGGGTTAAGGCCAAAGTGGCACTTGAATATTTCTTCTTTTGTCTTCTAATAGCTGAAAAATGAACTGTGTGACATCCATACTAACTGTGTAAATGGTAGAAACAACATTCTGCTGGGTAGATGTTAGAACAAATCATAAAGCAGCAAAATTAGTAAGGCTTGATGTTTAATGGTCTTTTGGAGTAACAATGAGGCATGATGCAGCAAAATGCAAAACACCAAGCGCAATTTAAATATCTGTAGCTTGATCGGTAGTGAGATCTCTGTGTAACATAAGCAAGCACACCTCCCGGGAGCCACTCTCTGGCTCCCTCTCTCTTTCTCACCCTCGTTCTTCCCCCCCTTGTTAACAGAATTTGCTGATGTATAAAATAAACTTGGCTCTTGCGCCAGTAAATGGATATTCTGTGCTGGGGCCATATGGCAGGTGCCTTATTTTAAATACTAGTGAATAATGCATATGACAACACATCATTCGAATCAATAATATGCAAAGATAAAAACTAAATTCTACCTCTTACAAAGATATGCAAATTGCACATGTCAAAGCATGAATATGGACATAAAGCACTTAATGCACAAAAATGCACTTGTGCTCATGTGTAGAAGGAGACGAACTCGGCTGGCAGTTTTTCCCATACGAATGACCATGCTCATGACCAACATGATGTTTTTGGCCTCAACTGCCAAGAGTGCAAAGGTTGGCCATCAAAACTTCTGAAATGTTTCATTAGCTGCCCCAAAGACACTGTTGACTGCAACTCGTCAGCAACGCTGGGCACACACTTTTGTTTTGGGATGACCTTGTCAGTGTTGCTGTTGGCAGAGATGTATGAGAGACGCCTGTCTGCAGTAATAATCAGCACACGTCTATGAGCAGACTAAAACGGGCTTCTACTTCCAGGCTTAAGAGGAAGTTTACAAAGCTTTTTTTAAACATGGAAGAAATACAAGAAAACTAGGAAAAAGAAAGCAAATGAGGGGGATAAAAAGGGCAAACAAAAGACAGAAGTGAGGATGTGGTCATCATTTTAATCAGTGAAAGGTCAAAAGGAAATGGTGAACCGTATGGAAATACTGCAGTCGTCTGAGGGTGTGTGTCAGACAGGGTGTGCGTGAGAGCTGAAGTTACCAGCCAAATGGTTGCATCCATCTGCCTTCTCCACCTCCACACACTGACATTGTTTCCACTACGGTATTTGTTTTTTTTTCTACTTCTGCCTGTTTCTTGTCATGTAATCCTTTCACAGTCAAACTTCACATACTCTCTGTGAAAAAACAACATATCATTTCCATTTTACGACGGTGTGCTAATCCTACCAAATTTCTCGAGACCAGCTTGACTGAGAAGCCTTCAGTGGTCCCGAGAATAACTCATTTCTACTGTGCAGCTGAAGGACCAGCACCTCAATACAAACTACATAAAACTTCATTTGAGGGGAACAAGTTTCATTTCATTCAATGGTCCCCCAGATACAAATTACAATTTTTGTGTGCAGCATGCTAGCATGTGTAATTTATTGATGCAAACATGCCAGTTGGCTCCCATGGTACGGCTACAATATATGCAGTGAATCCGGGGAAATATGTTACTGCATCCCCCCTTATTAGAATGACAAATGACTGAACGTGTCCCCTTTAATAAATCACTTCCTCCACTGTAGGATACAAATACGGAAAATGAATTTAACGAAAGGCCCTGCGTAATATGGGAAAATGTGATGCATCTGAAAATGGATCATGCTGTGAAAAACTGATAGAAAGTATTCTGCTAAATATTTAGCGAGTAGTCCCCATCGCCAACATACATACATAAAACGTGACACATAATATGCACAAATGAGACTAGATAAGTGTCAAAAATCTAAAACATGTAGATAAAGTTATTAATACAGTATATATCATGTATAATTTGTACTGTGTGCAGAAATAAGGCAAAGACCAAAGAGTCTTCAGTAGAGATACCATCCTGAAGAGCCACCCCAGAGACAGAGTGTAAAGTTTAAATATGGCAGGCTGATAAATCTACATGTCATGCCTTTCATTATGAGAGCTTTATAGAGACAGGAAGGCGTGAGGGAGTTGTCACTCATCCAACAGGGGGAGGATTAAAGCGAAAATGAAGGATGGCACACCACTGCAGCACAGACTGATAATAATCTGTGTATCAAAAGCAATCCCCTTTAATTGTTGATTATGTATAAATCCATTAATCACGTCACATATAATCTTTGCGTTTCATTTTTTCAACATTTTTCTCGGAAAGAAAAAAAAAGTGCAAATCTCTTTTTGCTCTGTGCATTAGAAATTCATGAGCTATTAAAATTAGAATATGTTTGTTTTCTTCCAATTCGATGCTCCCTTCTGGCCAATCAGACAGTAAGCCCATAAGACAACAGTCTGTTTTAAAGTCAGGGATGATGCAGCGGTTTTCACAGGAGGGCAGAAAGATACAACATAAATGTTTGGTGACTGATGGTGTCGGAGCAATATTCTGAGAAACGGGTTTAAAGGAAACACATGCAAACAGCCACAAAGCATACACTTTACTTTTTCTCTCTCCCTCTATCAACAGTTCATCTCTGTTTTAGACCAAAGCAATGTAAAAACCTGCATTAGTTCTTACTGCACCTACTGATACCAAATCTGTATGCAAAAAGGCTTGTTCTTACTGGCTTACTTTCCTTCTGTCCATCTGTCTGTTTGCTAAAGTCTCAGTGGAAGAGTGGATGGTATCAGCAGGTAGTTAACATGCATGTTTTCCATTCCTCTTTAACTGGTTTGCTTATCTGCAGCTGCTGCTTCTGCCTCCTCCTTCTAATTGTCGCAGTTTGTGGCAAGAGTAGACTCAAAAAACTTCATCAAGTGGAAACGGATAATGCGCCTCACATTTTCAAGTGGTATTATTGATGCTGCCGCTTACGTTATTCATGCTTTGGATCATTTACAACTATTAAATTCCCAGCGAAGTCTACCTGTTCAGTGCACTAATATCTATAACTTCTGGATAAAGTTTATTGCTATTGTTGTCTTTCCAAACACAAATCACATCCACCATTTAACACTGTCTTTTAGAAAGAAGTATGACTGATCTTTGCAGGTGCAGAATAAGAAGGCTTACATGTTTTGGCGTTCACTAGCAGTGGTTCACTTTGTCCTGTAGGGTAGGAGGCTGTCACTTGCACACTGTACTCCGTCCCACTTTGTAGATTCAGGAGGAGCATGGAGTTCACATCTTCACCAGCTGTTGTGTCCAGGGCTGGACCTGGAACTGAGAAAGAAACACACATGAGCGCAGACAGGCAGGACACACACAAGAAGGTGAGGAGAGTTATGTGGTACCGGTGACATTTTGTGACCACAATCAAGCCCCCGTTTACCCCTTTAAAAGTGTGTATGTTTGTGCAGGAGACCAGAGAGAGAAAGATGTTTAAACTTGTCTGTGTATTCAGCTCTCAGTATTTGTAGCTTCTAACTGAATCGCTGAGGTTTGAAGATTAGTTGCTCTCCTGCGGCCCTGTTTGTACCTTCAAATATCTGCTTTATTTCACTGTTTCATCATGTTTGTTTTCAGCTGTTTCAGCAGTCATATTAAGTTACTTGTGGTGAAAACCAAAAACTTCCTGGTTCTGCAACTGCATAATAACAGTTTTTAATATACACGGAGTAACGGGGGACTTTGTAAAGAATTTATAGGAAATTTAATGTGTTTATTGCCAAATCCTACATTAATACAGCGGGATGCAAGAGTATTTACTGTTTTAACCACTGCTCGAGACAAATGTGTCCTCTATTAAAGACACAACTTCAGGCAGGTGTCCCTGTTGTAATGGGGGTGAAAATCCCTTATAATACACCAAATAACTAGCTTTACACTGCAATAAAAGAACTATGTTCATCTCTATATTGCTGTTTTCTACACTGATCATCAACAGGTGAGGATGTTGAGGTCTGAGACATGCTTTTTCAGCCTTAGCATTTTGACAAAGCCCCCAGGATGAGCGCCCAACATTGAGGCCAATTTTTGTAGTGGCCGATCTACGTAATTACCTCGTCACGTGATGCATTGCGGCCCAAAAAGACTTTTTGCCCATAAGCTTAAATTGTGAAGAAGCATATGTAAAACGGTGGATACATATTTTTGCATGTCACACTCCCTGGGGAATTACACGTTCCACTGTCATTTTACACCCAGGAAGTCAAGCTTTTATGGCTTCAAAATGCCACTGAGCAGCAGGTCTCCACCTCCATCACTGTCGGATGTAATAAAACGTTCTTGATTTTAACACATTGCATGTAGCCGTAAAGTACAAATTTTAGAGCCTTTTTAAATTATTCTTGTTGTAAAACCAGTCACCTGGCGACATTAAAAAGTCAGCCAGAAGACTCAGAGGTAATGTTATGACTGGCTTAATTAGCTCATTTCAGCCATCAAAACCAACAGTTTCCATGAATAAAATGAGTCACTGCTTTTGTCCACCTCTGTCTAAAATCAAGAAACTAATGTGTTTAAAAATGCCTAAAAAGTCTGAGTCGTGAATCTGTCACAGTCATCGTTCTTAACTGCAATACACGCACTCATGTAGGCCACGAAATTACAACTAAGATATAATAACAAACTTTGTCAGTGCAGCTTTTCTAAACAAGTACTACTAAGTGATTTACAACAATCCTGCACGCATTAAATGAATTCCAGACACAAACAAAGCTTGTGCAGGAGTAAGAAATAGAAAACAGATAAATAAAGGAGGAGCTGCAATTATCTTTACAACACACCACCCACTGGAACACTCTTTGAAAGGAGACAGACTGGGTGTGTGTGTCTTTATGTCTGTGTCTGGAGGTTACAGATGCATTTTTTTTGTATTTTCTACATAAGTGGTCTTAAGGTTACATTTAACTATACTGTAGCTGTAAATGTCTGTGCGAGTGACGGCATTTGCACACACAGACACTTTACTACCGTCCATGACTCTCACAGTGAAAACAGCGGCGTGATGAAATTTATTTCCTAAACTTAGATTAATGCAGCCTGTCTGCATGAAGCTGGATCTGCAGAGACACAGTAATTGTGTTAAGATGACTAAAAACAGACACGGTAACTATAAAAACTAAAGCCTTGTCTTGGAAGGATGAAACAATTAGCAGCAGAGAAGCAGCAGAACAGTGAAAATGGGTGTTTGATGATGCTCCAAGACAATAAACAAACACGAAAGGTTGCTGTCTTATTTCAGCTCAGATCGCTGACATTTCCCTCCGAGCCTCGAGCTTCTTGTTAAAAAGGAAAACTAAGAAGTCACTATCGGGAGAGCAAAAACAACCTGTGAGCAGTTGGTTTTTTAGCGGCGGCACATTGTCTTTGTTCGTGGGTCCTCCCATAACAAGCAGATTAGTATGTTTGGAGGAGCCTGTGTCTAAGTCTGGCAATATTTCAGCGTATGTGTGTGCGTGCACTAAAGTATCCTTGAAGGTACATTTGAGCACTGTTGTGTAAAATAATTAAGCAAATGTGTGCTCATGTTCACATAAACCATCACAAGGAAGATGAGTAAAATCTGAGTGTGTGTGTGTGTGTGTGTGTGTGTGTGTGTGTGTGTGTGTGTGTGTGTGTGTGTGTGTGTGTGTGTGTGTGTGTGTGTGTGTGTGTGTGTGTGTGTGTGTGTGTACCATAGATGGGCTGGTAGACAATCCTGTAACCCACTGTAGGAGACTGAGGTGGATCCCAAGTGACCCTGAAGCGGTTGTACCACTCCTCTGACACGCGCAGGTTTCCAGGAGACAAGAGGGGCACTGCAAAGACACAGACATGTTGAGAATACACAACCTGCTTGGAAACTAACTTAACTTGTGGCTCAAGTCATGCATGGCCTGGGGCATCGGAGAGGTGCCCTATCACTGTAACATATCCTCCAATAACAGCATGTCAGTGGGCCATGTGTGTGCATGTGTGTAATCTGGGCTGGAATTTTCCCCAGTAGGAAGTCACACCCCCGGGGCCTTAATTCAGAAAAATATGTGTGGTAGTTAATAGCAAAGGACAAATTTCATTTAAATTCCATTTAAAGATTTGCACTTCGTCATAAAACTTACCAAGTACAAACAGACACATCCAACAGCCATGCAAATGATGTTGTCTCGCTTAACGCTCATAAAAAGCCCATAACTGAAACCAATTAGTGCCAGTCCCATATATTAGCTAGCTCACAGAACTGATTAACTCTCCTTTCATTTAAATGTGGCTGTAAATTAAGCAAGACTTGTTGTGACTGTCACCTTGACATATGACATATATATATATATATATATATATATATATATATATATATATAGAGAGAGAGAGAGAGAGAGAGAGAGAGAGAGAGAGAGAGATAGAAATAGTCATGTTTGTGTTTTGACATATATTGAGCGAGATGATGAGCAGGGACTTTGCCTGTCTATAAAGATCTTGAAGGGCCCATGTGTATGTTTTTTTTCATCAAACCAAAGTTATATTCAGTGTTACCCAGTCCATCCTTGAAGTCTGACAGACATGTCGAGTCCATCTGCTTTTCTCATAAAACATTTTCGTTGACAATTCACAAGTGCTTCCTTAAATAAATCCTTCATTGCATAAATCCATGTTTACTTGCTTGCAGTCTTATAATTTGGTTGTCTTTGTTGGTGCACTGCAGCATGTATTTGCATGCCACCACCTCCTGCTGATCAGTGTGGCACCGCTGGCAAGACTGTTTCATGACAACAAGAACCAATCATAGAACATTTGACGCCCTTCCAGCTTTTGGTACTTCAAAGTTTTTTATTCGATAGTTCAGGCATATTTCAGTTAATACCATAAAGTTTTAAGCTTTGATACCCAGCATTAAAATGACTTACGACTTTTGTGTGTTGTTGTTTATAATTTAAAAACAACTAGGCATGGAACTCTCTATAAACTTTGTTGATATACGGTTTGTTTACATCATCTTCCATAAACAGTGAAATATGAATTATAGTAACACTAACAGTGCCAGGATTGAATCTGAGTTATGACGTGGCTGACAATTCCTAGAGACCCTGGAAAAAAACAGAAAATCATGTCCCTCTGTACATCAAGTGGGCCTGGACTATAATTTATCACTATGCTGCTTTCCAAGCTGAGAAGAGGTTTTTATTTTCAATACGAAGAGTTATTGCACCCTCATCTAAAAAGACGTCATGTTTAATTCTCCGTACAACGAGTACACAATCACTGCTGCTCATAAGAGCTAATCAAGAGAATGGTTGAGAAAATCAATTAGCGCAAAATAATCTAATCGTCTCATTAATGGAAGGAGCGGCTGTAATTATGAACGGCCTTCTTTAAGTCAATTAAGAACGCATCACTATTTGTCATCGCTTTAATTTACATATTCCTTCAGGAACGTAAATGAACATGAAGTTAATGCAATGCAAATGAACATTCTGCGCACTGCAATTAAATTCAATTTCATTAGCTTTCAGTAGTGTCGGATATGTGCTCCTAAACTGGGAACTGCTTCTGTGTATAATGAAATGTGAGAAACCAAGAGGTGACCCCGATGGTTAATAATTCAGTGTGTGTGTTTGTGTGTGTGTGTGTGTGTGTGTGTGTGTGAGTGTTGTGGTTGGCTTACATGTCGTTCCCAGGGCAGAGGCACTGATGCCGTCTTGGCCGTCAGCGTACACTGGAGTGACTGTCACTTTGTACTGGGTGTCTGATAGTAAAGGCTGAAGCACTGCTCTCCTCTGACCACCAGGAAGTAGCACCTACACACACACACACACACACACACACACACACACACACACACACACACACACACACACACACACACACACACACACACACAATCATAGACATTCAGGGCACATTTGAAGGAGTAAGAGAACAGAGACTTTTTACGCAATGATGACATCTGCTCACTTGGGACTTAGGAAACAGAAAAAGGGCATCCATACAGATCAGACACACACACACACATAAACATGCAAAGGGGAACATGCACCATATACCAGACTACAAACAGAATATGTGGCTCTTCACAAAGGAGTTTAAAGCCAGGCTCGATTTGGTGAAACAGAAAGTTCTTGCAAAAAGCTACATACACCTTAGGGAGTTGAACCACAACTGTTCAAGAATTCTGCTCACTTCAGTTAAGTCAATAAAGTCGGTTGAGGCCAGCGGAGGGGCATACAAGATCCGTGAAAACCCTATTACTGCTACATTTTCACTTATCAGTGCTGAAGTTTGTTCTCTCCCTGCAACTTTGTTTAAGTTCCTAACATATTCATTTATATAAAGAAAGATGTTATTCAAAATCACGTTTGGCACATGGTTTGACAATACTGATGTTGCCGTTTTATAATCCGGACTGAACCCAGAAGAGCTTTACAGTTAACTTCACATGAAGTTTGCTCGGTTTCCATGGAAATGTAGATGTCTAACTGGCCATACTGGCTTATACATTCAGCCAACTACGGATGTGAGTTTCAGTTAATTTTGCTTTGGATAACCCAACACCCATTAACTCGTAGCTAACTGGTTCATTTTTAAGAGAAAAAAAAAAGTGAAATAAGGTAAAATACAAGATGCATTTTACTTTTAGTCCAATGTTTATTCAAAGAGGTCCAGCGCACCGTGTCAACTGCAAGGTTATCTTACAGGACAAGCTCTGAGTCAGGAGCAAGCTAGTCTTGCATTACTGGATTTATTACCCGATTTTGTTTTGTTGCAGTGCCACCACTGGAAACAGGAGCACAAATGACTACATCTCCCAGTTAGCGCTGATGAAGTTACAGTTAGTTGTGAAGTTAGCTTCTGTTTGTGGGAGCTGTGCAGCAGTTGCTTTTCCGAGCTAACGCTGGCTTGTCTGCAGCTTCCCCCCCAGGCTGGTGCATCACGCTCTCTCCTTCTAGCAGCAGCAACGTGATCTTTGGCTGCGAGCCATCCTCAGATATGGCAGGTTGTTTGCTCTTAATGTTCTTAATAACATTTGGCTTTGTTGCCTTGCTGGAGAAAATGTTCCCACACTGAGCTTCATTTAGCACTCTTAACTTTTTCTCTCCTCTTCACTCCTCTAGCAAAGCTGATAGCAGACAGTGTCTTATGCAAATGGTCAAAAATATTCTTAGTGGTTGACTGATGACATCCCTACTCATAACAATGGAAAGCCTGAGAGTATACAGTTTTATGTCACCTTGGTAAAGATTGTGTGATGAGGCTGAAAGCTCCATAATAAGCAAATAAGTGGACTTAGGATTTGGAGTTTTGCTAGTTTTGTCAACTAACTTAAGATAATTGTAATAAATGTATCATTTAGCAAAAAAAAGTGAAAGGTGCATTCAGGTAAGGCAAGGACAGGCAATGAGATCGGAAGAGCTGTCCACTCTGACTGCGGTGCTGAAACACCTGCGAGCATCAGAGCAGGAAGGAACACATGCACATACAACATTTATAACAATATATAAATAAGTACAAACACACAACCTTCTGAAACACAGACCCTGTCTCAGCTGTTTCTTTTGCCCTCTATCTGTCTCTCACACATGTCTACATCAAAGCCCCAAACTTTCAGAAAGAGGTGTGACCTGAAACAACTCTTATCTATCAGCCGGCGGACAGGTTTAAGCCGTTCCCCCATTTTGTTTAGCTGTTGTTTCTGTTTTCCGCCCCTCTTTGTTTCTTTTGCTCTTTTCTCTGTTGCCCTCCATCTCTGCTCCCAGTGAGGTAAATGGCTGCTGAAAAGATAATGGAATGTCTTCTGGCTTGGCCTGGCCTCTCCATCTTCTACGGCTCTGACAACACATTGGGAAATTAAAACAGGAGGGGAGGGCGAGCAAGAGGGGGAGACGAGGAAAGTAAGAGGAGGTGGCGAGAGGGATGACAGGAGGGAGGGGGAAAAACTGAGAAAAACAGGGAGATAGGGGGACCAATGGAGGGGAAGGGAGAGGCGATGGCGATGTGGTTGTGTGTATGTGTGTGTGTGTGCATCAGCGATCAGGGTCAGTACATGACACTGAGCTCAAGGGCTCTTACCACAGATAGAGGAATCAGGCGGGAGAGGCAGAGTGGACCGGGACAAAAAGTGTAATCAGTTTTTTGATTGGAGCAGATGACCCGACACTGACCGCTGCAGAGCCATACAGTTGGCTAGGGGTGTGTGAAATAACAAGGACCTTCCTCCAAACACAACTCCAGTTTTGTCTATTCAATATAATCTGTGTTAACAACTCAAGTGTTTGAGAGCTTCAGTGCCTGGAGTGGCCGTGTCCTCTGAGAAGGGAGACGTGAGGAACTAATCTAAAAAAAAGCTATACTTAATTATTCGTGAATGATGTTGCCTTCGCGGTAACAGCTCACAACTCGATCGACTCACAGATTCCTCTTCGTGGTCACCACTGAAGCCGCTGTAGGTGACCCTGTAGCTCTCCACGTGGGGGTCGTCTAGCTCCCACGATGCCTCAAAGCTCTGGGTGGTCTCGTCACTCAGCCGAAGGTTCCTCACAGCTTGGCGTGCCACTGTCACACCACATCACAGAGGACAGTTATTGTACCAAGTTGCTGCAGGATTTCTGTATCACAAACTGTCACGAAATCTTGACTTGAGCCACGTTTTCGCCGCGCTTTTAATGTGGTTGGGTAAATGATGGATTAGAAAAGTGTCAGTCAAAATGCCAGTATGCTGAAAGAAAATCATAACGGCTACTGTCAGAGTGCCAACATGCTCAGACAGCTCTGATGTGCTGGATGATAAAGTCGGCCCATATGGAACATTTTTTAAGCTGCGACCTGCAGCTCTGGTCGCTCTCACTGTTAGCTGTCAGTCCACAAAAAATGGCTTCACTTTTGGCCACAGTTTCCCCCCCGTTGGCAGCTGAACTTGGGGTGTAGCAGTGGGAGTGGCCTACAACAAAAATATCTACAGCTTCAAAATGGATTCACATAACATGACCAAACCGTGTAAGGCATACATGCACACACAAACCATTCTGTCACATCAAATGGACAAAGCAGATTTTTTTTTTTTTGCCCCACCCATAGATTTCAGCCTCGCCCCTCTCATAACTCAAGTCATTGGCGATATCAGCGTGTGCCATGTGCACGTAAAAGCAATGTACCTGCCTGTACCTGCTTGCAGCTATAATCTCCGGAAACACTACTTGGGGGTTGAAACAAGATAGTGTTTTTTGTTTGTCCGTTGTTTCATCAGTCTTGATAACAGATTTAAAACAAGCAGACACGTTTTAAAGTCTATGCAGTCCTGACTGGATGAAAATCAGTGTGAGGGCCTACGTACATAATGTGGCCTAAAACTACAAGCCTTGATTTTTAAAAGCCGAGGCAACTAGCTCCCTTTCATTTGCCCACTCTTGTGAAACCGCAAGTTGTGTTTTTCACACTAGCACTTAAAAGTTTCAAACAAAGATAATGTGCTACTTAAAAGTTTCTAGGATAGCTGGCGGGGACTTGAGTGAGCAAGACGTGTTGCTTTTTAAGTTTTCAGAGCCATGAGAGGAGAAACAGCTCTGACTCGATTAGTGATGGTAGCCGGGACCTCATAAAAAACACAATCCAGATGGCCTCCGAGTTGCCTTTGAGAAAATGAAGTTTGAACTACGGTCTCTGGGTGAAGCCAGCTCGGTAAACACACTTATAAAAACACAGGAGATCTTCCCAATGTTTTTCATAAGATGGACCCTGCTTGAAAATGTTATCTGTGTTGCAGTTTTGCATGCATCAGCCTTAGTCAGAACAGACAGTGTGAAGCTTTCGAGGCCCTCAGTAATTCTGGTTTTGCTTCCTGAAAATAAACGAGCAACAAAGACCAAAACTGTGCAACAGGGTCTTGCTAGAATTGTGGTTACACTCTGGCAACATCAACATGCACTGGCAACTAATAGAGCTTTTCAAATTTTGATGGCAGTAGACTTTTCAGACAGATGCTTTGGCTTAAATCGTGATCAGAATTGGCCAGTCTCTCTGCCAGGATAATTTTTTAGATCGAGTGCCGCTCGAACTTAGCCTGGGAAAAAAAAGTATTTACAGGTTTTAACCTCACTAACATTAAGAACAGCTTCATTTCATGGCAATCCATCGTGACCAATCCCATCACATATTTTCAGGGTTGGTGTGTAACTAACGACATACTGTTTCACATTCATCTTCCATAAAGATGAAAGTAAGCTATTACACTGTTCACATTTGCATTATTGAGAGGGCGATGCCACACAAAAGTAATTTAGACACCTCTTACCTTTGGTTGTGGTAGCAATCGTTGTTGTCTCCGTCACTGGGGAAATACAGAGAGCATAAATCAGATAATTAGATAGAAACTCTCACCATCAACTCTCTGTATCAATAACTAAGGTAATTAGACAGAAATACATAAGAAGTCATTGATGGGAAAATAGATTTTCTTCTTCTGAGAAAAGCTGTGACAAACAAATCAATGCAAATAGTCTCACGCAGCGCTCCGCTTTGAACTCAGAGATGCTAATTTTATGATCCAAAAAAAGGCATGTGTGATTTGACTAGTCTGTTATTCTCAGCATACAGTGGCACTTCAATGAGGAGGGTTAGTTAGGTCGCAGGTTGAATTCAACATCAGCACAGCAAGGGGATAATCATTCATGAAAATACACTCATCTCTTTATCTAATTTCTAGAAAGGTTTTTGGATTTAGAATTTCGTCATGTCTTGTTTTGACTACGCCAGTAACACAACAGCCATCAAACAGCGGATTGTCACTTACATGTAGTCTCTATGACAGAGACGGTGTCGCTCTCCGATTCATCTTTGAATACGGCCGTCAACATAACTTCGTACTCAGTAGAAGGACTCAGACCCATCAGGATGTATCTGTTATCACTTCCACTCAGGACCACCTACAGAAGAGAAATACACAGTCTCATTTGTCTTCTAAGATTATCTTCTTCCTGCAAAAATTTAGCTTCTGGCAGATGTTGGCTAATATATTCAAAGCTGTCAAACATGTGCTTCTGCTGTTTATAAATTGTTTTAAAGGTTTTCTAAAAGTGTTTTTTTTTTGGACGAAACCTAAACAATTTTATGCAGGACAGACGTCAGTTAATCTTCATTATGTCACAATTTCCTCCAGTTTTACCCTGAGCGACAAGGATGATATTGCAAATGAAGACCTCTATATCACAAACTCAACTAGCTCACTAACATGCTTCCCAAGTACATGTTGTGTTAAGTTACGTTAAGTCACCTTCTCCTGTTTTGTATTCGTTCGTTGTCACTAAATTCACTGGAGGAAAATAAACAAGAAGACTCTCTTAAGTTATGCTGAAGATGTGATAAAATTCTGGGCATTCACCAACAGTCTGACAAGATTATTTAATACTTCAAGTGCAACACCAGATTTCCGAAACCAAGATCATCACAAAGTTTTTGTACAAAAAGCTGGCACGGCATGAAAAATCCCTTCAGCGCTCACACTTTCAGTCATGAAAACAGCAGGAAGAGGTGGTGCATATCTGTTTGGTTATAATATACTGGGTTTAATAAATTATTCATTTTAAATTTAATATAATCATCAAGTAAGCAGCATTTAAATATACTTTGCTAGGCTAACCAAAATTCAATGCGAATGAGGCGGGCCTAAGAACCTAAAATGATCATCACGCTATTACTAACTCAGAAATGTGTGGTTTTCCCTAAATACAGCAAAACAGCAAAGCCAGTTGGATCAACTACCGCTACGGGACTCCAAAACGACCAGCATAATTTGTACGATACAGACCCCAAGGTAAACACAAAGAGGTCATCAAAAGTACAGCTTGCTTCCACAGAAAGCAACACTGCAATTGGAATTTACTGCAGATGACTCAATAACCACATTATGTGCAGGAATTTGTTTCTTTGCCGAGCCCTTTGAGGCGCAGTTACATGCAAATTTCACCAATGGGGCCGACCATTTGAGCCTTCGCTGAAGCAAGTGCATCTTTAGTGCTTCATTCGCTCTCATTTCTTTGCACATATCCATGCATTTTATCAGGTATATTTCCATATTTTAAAGCATTGCCCAGTGTGGCTTCTGCCAGATTAAATAGTGGAGTCAAACAGATATTTTTAGGGAGTAACAAAGAGCCGGAAAAGACCCAAAACCAGTTTTCAAAAGGGTGTCAGGGTGGCAGTAAAACAAACGAATCCAAACACAACAGCATGACGCACCAAAGGGATCAACAGTGATATAATTTACTCTTCTTGTGGTTCTCTAGATTGTCATAAAGTTTTAATCTGGGTAATCTCTCACTCTGTTTGTGTATCCGTGTCTGTGTGGCGGTGTGATTGTATTATGTTTAATCTCCACTCAGATATAACAATACAGAGAAGTCGGCGGAGGATGTAAATGTGTGTTTGTCTATGGACACGTCTAGCATATGTGGGTGAGACAAAGAGAAAAGCTGCTTGCATCCCTTTCTCTATGCTGGCGGAATTACCAGCCCACCTCTCCAACTCCCCAGAGTGTTATTTTCAGCTCTGATGGCTCTTAGCAAAACACACAATGATATGCACACACGCTCACACAACATGCTCACACACAAACACACTCTTACAGACCTGAGGGCTCTATCGCTGCCGCCCAGCTGTCTCTAAACCCCAGATCATGGTAATAAAACATCGAAGCCATTAATTTCTAGATTTATTCAGCCTTTATTTATACTCAGCCATGCCAGGGGCTTTACCAGCTACAGCCGTAGTTAAGCTTATATGAAGTCTATAGAGCACAGACTCTCTATCTGGCCACATGGAGTGCAGCCACTGCTTCCTCTGGAGATAATAAGTGGACCCCAGGCAAAATCTAAAAGTCAAGGGTCCATGCAGGTAATTCATCTTTTGATGCTGATCAATCATTTGTGTAAACACGGTCACGTTTCTTCTTTTTACACCTACAGAAAACTGTCTTGACCGACCGTATTTTATTGAAACTGACCTCCTTCGTGTCGCCACCTGAGAATGGTGCCCATGAGAGTCTGTAGAGGACGATGTCACTGGCTGAGTGATCCCAGTTGACCTGGAAGCTGTCGGCGGTGATGTCGTGTGCGCGCAGATTCAAAGGACCGGGAACTGGAGCTGAGTGATAGAGAGAGCATTTACATTTTTGCTTTCTTTCAGTTTCACTTTTACCTTCATATGCAGACTGCACATTTTTTTAAATAATGTGATTTTCCTGTGGTATTTACACAGTGTCTTACACTGGATTTTCCTCCCACTAAGAAGAACAGGCTCTGCATTTGATGTGACAGGGAGCGTATTGACCAAAGCAAGCTTGGCAGGTACTCCAGCTGGACTACATGATGCAACTTCCATCAAAATGTTGCATGAAATAGTAAAAAAACACTAGTGGTGAAAACTTTTTTTTAATTTTCATTGCACAACAATGCAAAAAGGTAGTGTGGTATTATAGTTATACCACAAACTAGGATTAGCTTTGAACATGGTACAATCACTGACCTGGACTTGAACTGCAGCTGCCCTGACTGCAAGAGGCGTTCATTTATTTTTAACTTTAAATTGTTTGTTGAGCAGTTATCTTAACTTACAACAACACTCTTGTGCCACAGCATGTTGGTGTGAATTCCCACCATTTCCCACTCCTCCACTCAAAAACCTTTAAAGTGCTAACACATTTGTGTAACTTCATGAAGACCCTTTCTAAAACCTGCTCCACTGAACAAAGTTTGCCAGGAGATAAATAAAAATCAACACAGCCCTTCAGAGTGAGTAGTTTAATAGCTGCTTGCCAGAAATACATTTCTTTCAGCTTACTCAGCACTGCAGCCCAACTGCTTGTTGCTTAAAGGGGTATTCCTGCAAATCAATATCTGTTAGCGTGACAGAATAGTAAGGGACAGTGAAATGACCTTTTAATGTGACTGGGCTATTATGCCGAGGTGTAAATGAGATGGGCAGACCGCCAAGATGGCAGCAAGGACTAGTAAGGGTAATAAAATTCAGCACTGTTTGGAGAGAAATGGTTTACCTTCTAATGGTATTGATACAACCATTTTTCAGGAAATTGAGATGAAATTGTCCTCAGCAGAGATGGAATAACACCACTGCAGAAGACAAATTGGACTATAATAAAAAAACAAATGAACAAATGTACTTGATAACATCTACATTTGCCCAGGGTTTGAATTGAGTTTTGCAATAAGTCTCAGAAATTAACTGACAAAATAAGTACTGTATGCTTTCCAGGAGTGGAACGATCAGTCCAGTGTTTCCCATTAATTAATGAGAATCTGGCGGCCCGCCATAGCCTAAGTTGATGCACCACAGTCTCATATTGATCCAAAAACTTGTCATAAAAGCACTGAAGACCTCCAACGGTTTGTGCCGTTGCCCAAAGAATCAATATAATATTATGATAAAACTTGTAATTTAACCTTTTAATCCTTGCAGTCAAAAGGCAAATGTTTCTTACTGGTAGTGAATCCATCTGTGAGTGGCTCTGATTGGCCCACGTCATACAGGGCAAAGATGGCCACCGAGTACTCATTCAGAGACGTCAAATCACTGAGGTCATAGGAGGTCACATCGCCCACCTCCACCTGCACGACACACACAGACACATGACATTCAAACAATAAGAGAAGTTGACCAACTGATTCAAAAAGAATAAACTTAAGGAGTAACATGTACCTATGTGCTATATACATACATTTTTGATGCACACTCAAATTTTGTTTTATGATAGATGTACTTATGTATTCAAATAAAACTTTAAAAAAGATCCATATGTAGAGTTAATCTTTACAAATAACACATTTTAGTCATTTCGTGGCCTTTTCAGCTGATTGACTGAAGTGTGTATATATATATATATATATATGTACATATGTATGTGTGTGTATATATGTTTAAACGCATATACATACAGTATACACACATACATATACATATATACATAAATGGCAAATATACATATACAAATATATACATATATATATACATATATACACACTTCAGTCAGTCAGCTGAGAAGGCCAAGACATGACTAAAATGTGTTATTTGTAAAGATTAACCCTACATATGGATCTTTTTTAATTTTCATTTTGATACTAGATCGACTACATCGATCACAAAACAAAATTTGAGTCTTTTGTACCTTCAATTTGAAATAGTAAAACTCAAGTGCCTGTGGAATTGTAGTATCTGTTCATTTACCAAGATGATTTATATCAACGCTCAATACTCATTCTTGTCTGACCTTTTCATACCGAGACATCCCTTCAGTTAATCTCCAGTGTGTCCCATCCTGCCATCCCCTTTTTTTACACTTCTTATCATCTCTTCTCATCCAGACACAGATGCTCACAGATTAAAAAATACTGTCACATATAATTTCGTTTAGGAATTTTGTTTTGAAACCCTGTAGTTGCACATGTCATACACACCTCCTCCGTGACTAATCCATCTGTCTTCACCCACATGATGCGGTAGCCTATAACTCCTCTAGGCGCGGGGGCCCAGCTGATGTGGGCGGAGTTGTGAGTGATGTCAGAGAACTGCAGGTTGCTGGGAGGGCTCAGTGGCACTGAGGGGAAAGAGAGTGAGAGAGAGAGTGCTTTGAAAGACCCAGTTTGATTGTTTGTTGTCTAAATGTAGGCTGTGGTTGGGACTGAGGCTCAGAATGAGGGCGCTCAAAAGGACAGAAGGAAAAAAAGAATTGTACGTGTGTGCAGAACTCACATGTCGTTTCCTGGTTTGTAACAGGGTCACCTGCTTCCTCTCCATACATGGCATAAACAGTGACGGTATATTCAGTGTGAGGGCTCAACCCATCCAACTCGAACTCTGTCACTGCATCTGATAACCTGACCTGGAGACAAACACACAAATCCACACATTGCAGCAATTAAAACAAATCTTTGATTCTCTGCCTCTGCCAGCTGTTTAAATCTATGAATCCAACACTCATTTATCCACTTAGTGTATCTTTTTTGTCCCTCTTTTCTTTATCATCCTTTCAATACCTCCTTCTCATCCGATTCCCCGCCACCTGAAAGTGGTGCATACAGCAGCATGTAGCCAGCGACTCCCTCCACACTGTCCCATCTTGCTTTCATGGTGCTGTGAGTTACATCTAACAGCTGGAGGCCCGTCACTGTGGGGAGGGCCACTTCATACACACAGACACACACACACATACACACATACACACACACACACGACCACACACAGACAAGCATACAGCATGGTTTAATCAAGAAGGAATCATAATAACAAACCAAGTATAGTGAGTTTTATACATTGTTATAATATCACAACACACAGTGTTGGCAGGATCTGAGTGGAAGTCTAAAAACCTTATTCTTGTATTATGAGTGCATCATTGTCAATATGTCTGGCTTCCATGGCTGTCAAACTTCACAGCCATAGTTATTAACTGGTGATCTCAGATGTTGACTGAAGCATTGGAGCGAGGTTTTGTAAGCGCATTTCTGCGTGTGTGTTTGTGTGTAAGAATAAACTTACGGGTTGTTTCTGATCCTCTCAGAGCTTCACTTGCCTGGTTTGCATACACAGCAAACACAGCCAGCTGGTACTCTGTGAGAGAGCTGAGATGCTGTAACACCACTGAAGTCTCACTGCCGTCCACTACAGCCTGGGGTGCAGGAGAAGAAGTGGGGAGGGAGTGAGAGGGGAGGCGAGGTGAAAAATTGACAGAAAGGACAGAGAGGGTGCCGAAATAGATAGGGGGAAGAGGGAGGGAAGGGTCGGGGGACAAAGAATGGCAATGAAAATGGAAAGTGGAGTAATAAATGTGGGAAGATGAAAATGACAAATGGAAGAGAAGAATGAGGCAGGAAGGCAGGGCAGGAAAGAGAGATCGAAAGAGAATGGCAGAGGAGGGAAAAAACACAATCGATTTATTGAATGGGATAAAGCACAAATGCCCAAAGTAAAAAAAAAATTTTTCGTTCTGATCTCAATGGATGACAGTTGTGATACAGATTAGGTCCGGGACGAGCCAGCTGGAAAGGTCTCCTCACATGCGGCTCCAGACCATCTGGTCCCTGTAAACTCAGCTAACCAAAAGATTTAATAGTTTCTGTGGTCAAATGTTCTGGAAAAATCAAGCAGGTGCCTGGATCAGCCAGAGTATCATTTCTAGTGAGCCCTCATTACCTGTATGGATGTTCATGGGAGCTATGAAAGGAGGGATGAGAAGGAGAAGTATGGATGAATGATACCAGCAGTGTCTCGGGGAAAATCTGAGCTCAATCCATACACCTGCCCCGAAGACCTCAGACGCAGTGAGTCCCATCAGAGTAGTAAATATGATGGAACAGAACAGAGCGTACCCCGGCCTTAACCTACCTTTGAGCTCTTATAGCACAGAGTCGCTGCTTGAAATTATATGGATATTTCCTAATTGTATCAGGGGTGGAAGTACATTTACTCCTGTTACCGTAATCAAAAAAATATTTTTTTGTGTGTACTGTAACAGGAGTACGCATTTTTACTTAAACTGGTAAGAGAAAACACATTTGGCTTTAACTTATCATTCTGGGGTAAATACTGATTGCACATTGTAATGGCTGTGGGAAAATCATACCATCTGCTTATAGAATGGATCTCTACAAGCCTCACTGTCATTGTGCTATTCAGTCTGCCACCAGGCTTGATATTTCCCAGAAAAATTAGGGCAGCATAACAGCACAAATGACGTGCATCTGCCATTGTGCAACCAAAACAGGCAGAGGCATTGTTTTATTCGGTCACCATCTCAAGCTAACTGTGCAACAACTGTGCAACTGCTGTGGAAACTCACTAAAGAAAAAGAACCCCCGCTGATGGAGGAGGCCTAGAAGACAAAGACAAAGAGTGATAGAACCCGAGGTGAAATACGACTGCATGAACGGACATCCACCAGTGTTTTGTCAAAGTACTTGAGATGGTTCAAAACCGACCTTCTTTCTACTAGATCAGTAAGTAATAAAAACCTACCTACTTAATAATACAACTATATGTTTGCCCGTGCTTTTTTTTCCTAGCAGTGAGATTGGTTTCTAGGTTAAACTGGGATTGCTATGTTTGTTTATTATTCTGTAAAGTTCTCGGGGTGCTAGAGGTAGCCAAGCTGCTAATGCCGTGGGGCTAATACTGCAGAGTTTAAGAGTTGATTATTTTTGCTTTAAGTAGTTTTTACAACAAGTACTGCAGTATAAAATTTAGGCTGACATCATTATGGGTTAATGGAAGCAACGAACAAACAAAACAACGCGCATACGTAGTGAGACAAAACTCAAACACACCTAAAATGGTGCAATGCTGGGTTTGGCTAAATGTGAAACACTGAAATTCATGTATGTCTACCTTGAGTGAAGTTCGGCACTTCAACTTGTACTTTTACTTGAGAACAATACTGTAGTAATTCCATCTCTGTGATAAAGCGATACTTTATCACAGAGGTCTGGTCTGAGATTTTCTTAATTAAACTTTTTGAGAGCACCTTTTCATTACTGTGAAAACCATGATGCGCTCAGCAAAAAGCTAAACATACATACCTCCTGTGGTTCTCCTCCCGCCGAAGGGTAATAAATGACTCTGTATTTCTCTACGTTTCCGGGGGCGTTGCTCCATGACACCCGAAAGCTGTGGGCTGTCACCTCTGATGTCACCAGGTCAAACGGTGCCCCCACGGTCTCTGGTGTATGTTCTGAAAGAAGTAAAGGCACAAGAAACGGGAAGTGTAATAGATTGCATCAGATAACAATAATTTACACCCAGTGAGGGACTTTTGACTAGAAAAACTCATGCTCAGAAATCATAGTGGAAGGAGATAGTGTTGAAATACAGTAAAAACACATTATACTGGATTTATGATGGCACAGACATCCGCTTTCTTGTTTTGTTTTTCCATCATGCATCTTCATATCCACAAAGGCAAAAACTTATGAGAGGAAAGACTGAAAAATAATAGCAGACTGAAGAAAGAAGACAATGAGCCCTGAAAATGCGGGATATCATTTCTATTAGGCTGCTTTAAGACACTGCCCTCACCAAGAATACACTGTGCATTAAATCCTGGACACTCAAGCTGTAAATAAGCTCTAAATATACAGGGACTGATTCACACCAAACAAAAGCTACTTAGAATCAGAATCAGAATCAGAATACTTTATTGATCCCCGGGGGGGGGGATTGTTTTTGTTACAGGCGCTCCGTGCAAAGTAGAAATAGAAACAGCGTGAATGGAAACAAGAGATAAAAACAAAAATATTAATAAAATATCAAAGTAGACAATAATAAAATAAAATGAAATAAAATAACACAATAAAGTAGACAATAAAATAAAACATTAAATAATAAAGTAGACAGTCTGGAAATATATACAATAAAATATACAGTGAGATATTATCAACTTAGTCACTATGGCCTCCGTTACATTATGAACAGCCTTAGTAATGATTGTTGATTTACTCACTATAGCTGCTGTTTCTGTGTTATTTTTCTAGTTTACATGTAAGCACATTAAAAGGCTTGTCTAGGATGTTTTGCATTCATGACCGCTTGACTGTCTCTCTTTCACGTCTCATTGTCTGCTTACTCAGCTTGATCTCCTTGTCTTGCTGCTCCACTTGCTCACACACTGTTTTGGTCAATCCCTCCACTATTGAGCTCATGATGTTGAAGTCAGCCACGTTGTAGACATGAGTGTTGGCCGGCTCTGAGGCGATGGAGAGCAACTCGTTCTCATCTGCATTCTTCACACCTGGTAAGGTCAAATATGTAATTATTGGAATAAAATCTAGAGCCAAAGCATCTCCATATCAATTCATCAGAGTACAGTAGGAAGAGTTTTTTTTTTAAGCTAATTGTGATAGACATGGGACTCCTCCTAAGAGTTTGGCTGTGTGTGTCCATTCTCACCGATAGCAAACAGCTCAACACCAGCATTTCGCAGGCTCTCTGCAGGTGGAATGACATCATCCTGGGATTTTCCATCCGTAATGAGGATCCCAATCTTGGGTATACCAACCCTCGAGCCTGATTCAGGCCTGAAACAGTTCTCCAAGATATAAGTCAATGCAAGGCCTGGAGAGACAAGGAGAGAGAAACAAAATGAGGGAAGAGGTAGGAAGGCATAACCAGCGGGGGAGGGTAGATAAAAGGATAACGAAAAGGAGACAAGTATTTAAAAACATTTAATTACAGGCTAACTAAAAACAATTAGGAAGCATGAGTAGGATAAAGCACCTGTGAGAGTGTTTCCTCCTTTGTAGGGTAAGTTCTTGACAGCATCAATGACAGTATCTTTAGTGGAGAAAGTATTTAGATGCCACTCTATCCTTGGATCACCACTGTATTGAGCCAGACCTGGAAACACGTTAACACAAACACAAGTTGTCATTTGTCTACATCATTCGCTCCAACTTCTGCTCATACCGTAGCTAATGAGTAAAATATTGGGCAGAATGTTTCACTGGTCCAATGTTGGACCAATTATTGAAGACGGGGAAATCAGGGACCCACCTATTCTCGTCTTATCGATGCCGACATCAAAGGCATTGACAAGGTTTTCCAAGAACATGCGGACCAGCCGGAAGTTGAGGCGACCAATACTCCAGGACCCATCCACCAGGATCACAATGTCTGCAATGGCCTCAGTGCGGCACACAAACTGATCCACTAAAAGAAGGAGAGAGGGGATCCCAGATTTACTTCAGCCACGCACAGGCCAACAGATAAAAAGCCAGATAAATTGGTAATTGGAAAGATACCTCCCATTGAAAACCAAATGGTTTTACTTTTGATACGCAGGTTTGTTGGTCAAAACTCAGACAATAATGTTACACAATAATGTTACATCTCCAGTGTGCAAGTTTCATGCTGTCTTTATTGTACAAAATAAAAAAAAAAAAAAAATAAAAAAAAAAAAAAGCCAGAAACAGAACTCAGAACATCAAACAGACACATACCATTTTCTGGTCATACTTTTTTGTGTCATACACTGACACAAACACACAATCTAAACCTTAGTCAGTCACACAAACACAAGTGCTGGATCTCCTCTTGTTAGCTGGTTCTAAAGACATATATAATGTGAAAATAGCATCTTGAGAGCATTCTTTGAACTCAGAGGGTTTTTTTTTTTTTACCGGTCTCTCTCCAAACCTCCTCCTCTTGGACAACTATGTAGAATTAGAATTATTAGGATACTGACTCACTCTTCACTTAAATTTTAAAAGAGAAATCTCATGCATGAAACCTCCCACCTGACAGTAACAGTAAGCACGCGCGCGCACACACACACACACGTTTGTTAGTTCATTTATCATTATTTTGTTACTGCTTATCTTATCATCCTGCCTTGTATCATGCCCATATACATGAATACAACCACTTAACATTGCATCATAAATCTAATTTCTGTCTACAAAAGCAACAGTGAATGGTCCAAAAGATGCTGATGAGGTTGCTGATGAAAGGAAATGTGAGCTATTAATTTGCATTTCTTCACAAAAGTACATTCAAAAGATTCATATAAAGATTTGCAGAGTGGAGTGATACCTTATGAGTAAATCTAGATAATTCATCAGCTGCTGGCCAATCCAATCAGTCAAAGCAATGGGGACCATTTATTTTACATCTCAACTATGACAGTAGAGTTAAAGGTTCTCACAATGCTCTAACAAGTGGCTCAGGTGCATACTGGGTAACTGCAATGCTCTGGGTTGGTCCCAAGACCTTTTGTTAAAAGCTTGTCTCCTTTGTGTTCTCCTCTCTGTACACTGCCAACTATCAAAGGTAAAATAAAGCTAAATAAAATGAGCGGCTATTTGCTGGCAAGAGGAACATTTACTGTATTTAAGTAGATAATTTACTTATATATTTAATATATAAGCAACCCTGCACTGCTGGTGCTATTTGTTCTTCCATCTCTGGCCAACACTATCTCAAGATTGAAATTCATAAAAGACACTGCCTAACGATAAAACATGCAGGTATTCTTTTCAAGAAGTGATTTTCCAGACAGAGCCTTCTGTCAGCTGTCTGTGTCTGTCTGACTGTTTGAACCATCCATCTGCTACAGACGGCAGACGGAGGAGAAAAGAGAAGACAACAAGGTCGTAAGAGATAGCTGATGACAATCTTTGGTTTCCAAATGCATAATAAAAATTACATGCTATTATCCAACCCTCATTAGATAGTGTTTTGAAAAAGCCCAGAAATGTATTAATATATCCTCAGGTTCAGGTATAATGGGAAAAGGCTGTAACTATTTTGCTGAAATGTATGATGTTTTTTTAGGGTGGAAGAGAAGAGAAGAGAAGAGAAGAGAAGAGAAGAGAAGAGAAGAGAAGAGAAGAGAAGAGAAGAGAAGAGAAGAGAAGACAATCTGAGCAAAATGTCAAAAGGCTGACAGACCAAAGAGTGAAACGATGGTTCTTTGTAGCATTTCCTTTCTTATGAAACAAATAAGCATGGCCTTTACAGAAAATCTAAGGTTAAAGAATAAAAAGAAAGGACCGTAAACGAAGCACCCAAAAGGATCCTTTAAAAGCGATAGAAGACTCACACAAAGACACAGTTTAACTGAGAAGGCTTTCTATAATAAAAAGTGAGAGACATTCAAAGAGGGTGTTAGTATCTATAGTAACTGCTGTTGACACTGTGGGTAAATAGAGAGATGAGAGTGTTTATGTTTAAGAAAGAAAGAGTCAAAGAGGGAGAGTGAGGTACTGTGCCATGGCATAAGTCATCAAGACAGACGAAAGGACATAGTAAACAGAGGATTAGAGGGTCGTAATTACAGCTGATTACAGCTCGCTGACCATTCCCTAGCTTATTGTTGGCAGGGTGGTAAGAATGTCCTCCAGCCAGGCATGACACTGGTGTTTTACATCTGAACCATCAATCATGGTTGCCCCTGTCCTTAACATTATCCACACTGACGTCTGTAAACAGTTTAGTCTGATTTCAAGGGTCATTTTTCCTAGAAGGAATCATTTGCTGGCATTTATTATAATATAGTTTGCGAAACAACTTGCCAAAAGAAGAAAATCCATCTCAGTTAACGTGAGGCCTTGAGTCAAAATTGAGTTTTAATGTTATTTCACTGTGCCAAGGTTGACGTGCTTCATATCAGTGTGTGTTACATTATGCTCAATTTTCTGTCAGCCACCTGTGAGGACAGAGGAACTGAAATGTCTGTAAAATATTTCCCATTATTCAATGTGTTTTTATATTTTTTCTTTGTTAATTGGGTAGTAGTTCATTTCAAGCAACTGTGGATTTAATTTAAGGTTTGTGTTGTATGAAAAATACTAACAAGTTTAATAACATTCAGTCTGCGTGCTTTGTTAACATTACTGGGTAATTTTCCCAACTTGTAAAAGAGATTTAACATTATGACACATTTATGTTGAGGTATTGTTGAGATTAAATGTCACTAAAATTTACACATTGTAAGTAAGTAGTTTGATAACCACATCTACTTCACTGACAGAACTAACGTAAACTTAATAATATGTGACCCATTCACACTGGAGAGTGAAGTAATTAATGTGGGATATGACGGGCAAAGCAACCAAAATGCTGTTTAGAATGATGTGAAATGGAAAATTTTTAACTACATTTTCATGCACATTGTAGCTCACATTACAAGACACAGTGCCAGTAACATTAAGCTGACTGTGTTACGAAGGCACATACGTTTAAAGGTGTTACGTGAAATATGGCCACTTGCTGCAGCTATTTTGGCTGTAGCAATTAGCTCAGAGCTCAGCTCATCTGTGCTCAACACAGAGCACCAACTACTTGACTGGATGGACCAGGGCTATATGGTTAGCATGCTTATTAATTTTAGTAGACATCTCTGCAACAAACTATATAGAAATCTCTGACATAATGTTGTTTCTTCCCATTTTGTTGATAATTTTAGTTCAAATTTTGAATGTTTTAAATGAATATTCTGGCTGTATCTTAGACTAATATATTCTAGTATATTATTTGGATTTACATGTTGCTGAGCCTTTATTACCAAAGACTTTTCATAAGTTTAAACCTGATTTAACTAATCACCCCTTTGGAACTAACTAGAAGTTAATATGAATTTAAGAAGGACTACTACTTGAAGGATTTACAAATATCTGGTGCAACCGATTCAGGATCTTGCGTGCACATTTTTCTGTGGGTACCAACTGCAAGAATATAGAACTTATCATACAGAACATGTCAAATGTCAAGGTTTTATATCATTTCCTGAAAAATGTCCACCTGGCTGGAGATTTCATCTGAATATAATTTTGGAATCAATAAAAAATCTTTAAATGACATTTTTACAGTGTTTTGGTAAATAATCCACAATTACTTCAGAATTAGGGTAATTACGTCACCGATGTGTGTAAAATAAACACAGACCCAAAGAATACAGAATATAACATGAAGCTTTTTAAGGAGACAGAGAGATAGGAAATCAAATGGCATGCATACAGTAAATGGTCCAACACAAAATAGGCACACAATACTGTGTTCCTCTAAAAAATGTCTGAGAGAATGCTTCTAGTATTTTACTACTGTAGTAGCTATTGAATCCCTCTCTGCCTCATTGCCAGACAACAGCAGGCTTGTCAAAGGTCCCACTCCTCCTTCCAAGCCCCATCTGCCTATCTTCTCCTCCCCTTCTCTACCTCTTTCCCCCCTTTTCTCTTCCCATCTAACGCCTTCGCTGCCGGTCAAAGTTCAGTTACTGGGGAAGAGTGAGGGTACTGTGTCTGTGCTTGTACGAGGGAGAAAAAAGGCGTGAAATGGAGAAGGGAAGCAAGGGAAGCAGGAAAAAAGAAAAATGGTGAGAAGGCAAAACGCTGTGTTTGGGTTTGATGAAATACCGCACATATATTGACAGATTCTGTGGTGCCAAGAGTTTCTTTTGTCCAAGTCTACGGTTACTCCCGTTCTTCTCTCCCTCCCTCCACTCCTCTATTGCAATCTGTCCATCTCTGTGGCTACCTAATAAGAGACAGGCTTTGTTTGGCACCAAAGTCTTTCTTAAACTCCCTCCCGCTAAAACAAACCGCCACGGCGGAGCACAAGACATGTCAATCTCTACTATGAGTGTGTGTTCTTGTGTTTCTATTCATATGGGGACAAAACAGTCAAGTTGGAAAATCTTTTCAAGTGCTGCCACATTCAAGGTCCTCAACTTGTGAGTGGGCCCTTTAATAGTGGAGACGTCACTGTTAAGGTCAGATTGGATGCTAGGATAAGGTTCGATTTGCCAAGTTTTAACTTATTTGAGCACTGTGTATTAGTCATGGGATGACATATCTGTACCTAAATAATCTGCCAAATCTCTGTATCTGTATTACATTTAGCAACCTTTTTAGTTTCATCGACTGACAGTTCTTAACGTCATGGCTGGCATAAATACTGCAACTGCAGTAGAGTTTGGCTAGTTTTCTTCGTATTACATCTCAGCCAGCTACTGGAGCTGAAATCCATATTTCAGTCCACAAAAATGACTTCTTAGTATGCACGACAGCAACCAAGTATTTGAGCTTTACTTGCCTACCATGTTAAAGTGGATTTCTCTTTAAACTTAACAAAGTGCTTATGCAAGAAATTCATTGGAAACGTATGCTGGCTTCATTTAAATACTGCTAAAAAATCAAACAAGAAAACAGCAAGCACCCACACAAGCAAGAGGGTGGCTGTCTATAGTCGCACAGCAATTATATTCATTATCTAAAAGAAAAATGCTAAATATATATATATATATATATATATATATATATATATATATATATATATATATATATATATATATATTATATATATATATATATATATATATATATATATATATATATATATATATATATATATTTTATTCAGCTGTAACCAGAAATACTTGGTTTTAGTTGCACACATTATACATTTAGGTTAAAAATAGGGCTTTTCTCACAGTTGACATTTTACTTGTCAAAACAGGAAAAGCACGGGTGTTACTAAAGATAACGATGGCTCAGTTCTGTTCGAGTGTCCCTGTAGGCCTCGACAGTTTGAAAGTGAGCCAACATGTACAGTACTTAGACTCTGAAACAGAAGCAGCTACACCTCAAACATTTTATTTCATCAAGCTGAATGCGCAGACTTGTGTCCATGTCTCTATATTCACTGATTGTGAACCATGAGGTTGGCTGAACTGCATCTGAACCTTATTTGCATAGAGGGACATGATTAGAAAAGGCGCAGCTATCACCGAACCCTATTTACATGCGAGCACAAAATTGGACAAACACCAGCCGTAATTGGCATGCAAGCATGTATTAGACGGATCGTCCACCTGGTGTCCATGAGAGAGCGAGCAACCGCATTTTACAAGTCAGCCCGCTGCAGTCTTCAGTGCTGTGGGAAAAATTATGTGGCTCCTTGACAATTGAATTAACTTGTGTGGGAGAGGAGAAATGGGTATTAAAAATGTGAGCGCAACAATGGTAGCCAGTGTTGGCGGGCCTCAACTTCTCGCAGAGCAATGACAGACACGCATGACGAAATCTGGGATCAGATCTGCAAACTAGAAGAGAGAAACGATACGGACAAGTTGTATAACTAGAAGTTTGTAGTAGTTACAAGTGTAGCAGTACACAAATACACAATTAAAGCACGTATAGGATTAAAGACATATACGTATGGGCTACATGCTCTCCACAAAGCAGAGCAGATTAATTAAAGCAAAGCAGATTGCTTTTTAATCTCCTACTCCCAGGAGGTAACACACACTCTCAAACTATGGATATAGTTGGGAAAGTAACGTATACACAATACACAAGCAAGTAAATACAGACTCACACATCATCAAACACACGCGCTTATCTAGGTGAGAAAACTTTTCCACCCTCTGTTTCTTCCTTCTCTTTGTTGCTCTCTCTCTCTCTGTTCTCATTAACAGTAGCTCTTCCCAGCTGGCCTTGATTTATCGCTGACCTCTATTTAGCCAGGGATCAGTGGAGTGTGCTGTCATTTCAATCTCTCTCTAGTTAAGTTTTATTTCCCCTGCCACTGTGATTGTGTTTCAGTGTCTGGAATTAACATTGAGAACAGTGACAGATCACGCAGATAGATGGAGAGCAGCAGTGACAGTCTCTACATTGGTGATAACATTTCCCTTTTCTCTGAACCTGCTTTGAGAAGAGCACTTCACCTCCAAGATAAGGCTAATTGATTACAGAAATAATTGGAAGTTTTTTCGAAATAGTTGAACAGAAGTTGATATGTTTGATTTTTATGTATTAATCCACTTGGTATTTGAGTATACTTCAGCGAGAGGACGACTTGGGAATAATATTATATAGCAGGTGAACTGCCCAGTTAAGGTCACCCCAGAGAGATGATTTCTCAATATATCATTTCAGGATGAATAGTAATAAGACCCATTTCTCCCGCCTGCTGTTTATGTGGAACCTAATGTTTCAATATAAGCAGTTTCCTGTATGTTGTACAGAAAAATGTCCACTTTAAATCAATACAGTCTGGTCCTTTGCACCTCATCTGCTCATGTGTAGGTGTGCTTGCTAAGTGCTCTACCAAACAGAGATGAAAATGTGGACAGCATTTAAAGAGGTAGCCACAATGACGCTATGATGATGTGAAAAACTGACCTTGCTGGCCAGATTACCATATCATAACGTCGTGTACACCTGTTTAAACTCTTGAAACAAAGACGAGAGGGAATCTATTGTAATTTCATATGAAAAAATTATTATTCTCACTTACTCAAATATGATATATTTCCAATAGGTTGTTGTAAAAAAGTGACAACTAATAAGAAAATCACAGATGGTTGAAACAGTCTGTCTATACCAGGTTGTTGTGCAGTTTATTTATATACAAACCCTAAAAAGCATGTGTTAAACCAGTTTTTCTATGGAATTATCCCAGTCACAGGAATTTTGTATCAAGGTACATCAAATTAAAGAAACAACATGCCATGGAAATGTTAAACGTCCATCTGTACAGCTAGGTATGGTCCGTTGTTGTTAATTGGTTAAAAGTTGGTAACACTTTTGACCGTTCTATGTCTGCTCACAACTTTGCTGGAGCAGTCTGAGGTAAAAACTGAGGCATGCTAAAATAAGCTCAGCATGAGAACATTTCTTCCAGAAAGGCAACAAAGTCAAATGTAAGGTAAAATGTGTGATTCTACTTTTCAGTTTAGCGGTAGTACTAGCATTATGCTGTACCATGTTAAGAACAAGCGCCCTGCTGCCAGGTTTGAAGATGGCTTGCAGCCATAAATTAAGTCGCTGCTAGAAATGGGGGACATTGTGATGCACTCTGGGGAGACATGCTGCCAATCAGCGCCGTAGAGGATGAGGGATTCCAAGAGCTAGTTCAGAACTTTGAGTCTATGTAGGGCTTTCGCAGACATACCGAAGCATAATTTTTCTACAAATATGAACAACAGCTACCAGTGACGGCATTAAGTATCTCAAAAAAAATCTTGCAGCGTACATGCAGTAAAGCTCTGCTCAACTTTTCGCACTTTAAACCAAATCCACGCCAATCTTTTACAGATCCGAACACCACAGGGCAAAGAGGCAGCAGTGAGAACTGACCCAGGCCAGCTGATGGTGTCGCCTGCACTGGTGTCTGGTCGTAGAACAGAATGCAATCAGCGTTTCATAGCGAAGTCAGCTGGTCACAATGACAGTTTTGGATAGAGGAAAAAGAAGATCACCATGGCTACAAATTATATCCAGCTCCAAAAAAACCTGAGAAGCAGGCAGTTAGAATAGAAATACGGAAAGTCATTGCAATACAGATGATATACTGTCTTATTTAGTTGCATTTGTGCAAACTGGAAGGTTTTTAAAAAGTTACAAAGAGTTCAAACTTCCCTTTCGCATATCTTTGGTCTAAACAGGACCTTTCCCAATATGTTGGTTTTGAGTTAGATCTAGGGTTAGGGCTCCTTTAAGAAAGAGCATTACGTTAAGCATTAAGTTTGAGATGATTATTTAAGAGGATTATAATGAACTTGTTAGTCATCATTGCTGATGGCAGTAATGCGATATGATCCAAAACTCCATATTAGCTAATTAATGGACCTTGAGATAATGAGAGGCGAGATGGTTTCATCAAATTGATGAAAAAGTGCTCATAAAAAAATGGAGATTTAGACGTCTACCATTCCGCTACAACTGGGAAATTCCCAGCTGCTGATGAAGTTCCTGTACAGTGATTTAAAAAAATTGCTTCGGCATCAACCTGGAGAGCAGCTTTAACCTGCCTACTGCAGCTTGTTTCTTGCAAAACACTGGTTGTTTATTGGCCTGCTTATTCAATCAAGAGACAGGCAGCATATTGATACACCTGTCGTTTGCTCAGTGGCCCTCAGAGCAACTCAGATAAACTCAGCCAGACAAAAACATTCATATTCATCTGTGAGACCTGTGGGCTTACACAAGTGTGTGTGTGTGTGAGGGAGAGAGCGTGTGTGTGTGTGACTGGCGTGATCCGGTTGGTTTTAAGGTGTAATCCGACAGATGTTTTGAGACGGTTTGTGTCATTCCACCAGAGACTTTTCCCTGCTTGGCCTCCTGATCTTTAATCCACTGTCTTGTTCTGTTTCACTTCAGTGAATACACAGACACGCTGACAAAACAGACACTATATGTATGCTGAAAGCAACACACAGCCTAAACCGATGTGTCTCTCTGAGTCCGATGCTCCATATTTGCCTTGCCTTGCTCTTTTCTTTGTTTGTCTTCCTATAATCTCTGTCTGGTACACACTCACACACTAACTTGTGTAACTGTGTGGGTCTGTCTGTTACGAAAGTTGAGTCTCTCTTATCACGTCTGGTTATTTTTTAGCTCCATGCACACATTGTAGGAGCCTCAGAGATGGGTGTGGCTCTCAAACTATGCTTTCTTGTGTCATTATTCAACACAATTCTGGCTTACTTATTAATTCTGCAGGATTTTGCAGTTTGCTTGCCAGCCCACCGGTCTTTTATCTCTCGACTGCTCTGTGTCTGTCTTTTTGTTTGTCTCAGTCAAGCAGTTTGTTTGACAAATGTAGACATGCATCAACTCAGGGGAACATACAGTAACTGTAAGATATCCTGCAGCTTAACTTGTTATTATGAGCCACTGAAAAATCATGCATATCTATGCAAAACAGGGCTATGATTATTCCCCAAATGACACAATATCAGATTTTAAACCACAATCTTCGGAGCGATGAATGAGCCTCTCTTTAAATAGGGGGATGTGGGTAATTTATCCAACCTAGAGGAGCATTTGGTGCCATTTCAGAGAACAATTTAAGGTCTATTGTGCTTTGTCAACCACAAAGGGCAAACCACCGGGAATAAAGAAAGGGGAGGACTGGCCAAAAAGCAAGAAAAGGATTGACAGGATAGGAAAGAGAGTGTGGGGGACAAAAGAAATAAAGAAAGTTTAGGCAGTAAAACAAAGAGGAGAGATAGAGGGTCAAGGCCATGAAGAAGGGCTCTATCTATCTATCTATCTATCTATCTATCTATCTATCTATCTATCTATCTATCTATCTATCTATCTATCTATCTATCTATCTATCTATCTATCTATCTATCTATCTATCTATCTATCTATCTATCTAAAGGAGACAAATAAGTTAAGGTATTCTGAATTAACGACATGTCAATTGTCTCTGTCACTCCATTACAATTTGGTTCATATCTGGTTAAACTAGACCTGCAGTGGACTTGTTTCCGAATAACAACAGTGCTGTTGTTCAACCTACAGACACAGAATAGTACAGTGTGATCTAACTTCTACTTGGAGAAGAGAGGAAGGAGAGACGACCTATAGCAGAGAAAAATCAGGGAGGAAGTGGACTCTAATTATTCTAATTGACCTCTTAAGGAGTCCTTGCCACTAATGGCCCAAATGCCATTAGCACACCCACACACACATGCACTTGTGAACCACTGTCATACAATTAGCTCAACTCAGCCATGAACCTCCCCTCACCTAATCAAGGACAAGGACAGCAGTCTGGCTAGCACCAAGACCACACACACACACACACACACACACACATATACACACATACACGCACAGACATAATAACACACACGTCCAAGTGAGCAATGGCTGATCAACTCCCAAGTCTCTGAGCGCACATCCCAACGTGTGTGGAGATGATATTTCTTTGGTTCCTCTCAATGGGAATAATTCAGTACCTGGCCAAAGTCCAAAACAAAATGTAAAACACAACTCGTGATGATGGAAAAAGTGTTAAGTGAGACGAGACAAATGGAGACGAAATGTGCATTTCTGGAGGACATTTACCCAACTTCACTCTTTGCTGCCTCACTTTTCATTTCGGTTTTATTTTAATACTTCCTCTTTAAATACTTCTCTCCTCACTTTGCCCTTCACACTGCAGACCAGCTTATACCGACACTGTGAAACTCGTCATTTGTGAATCAGAGCTACATCATCAATTTCAAATTTCTTGGAGCCTTTCATGCTTTTTTAGCCATGACATACATATCTGTAATGGAAAGGGCCGATGTAATGTATTCAAAGGAACTGATATCATCACACAACAGTTAGCGTGTAGCCTTGATGGACTTGAAAGGCTGCATGTATTCACTGTATTCGTCTCCTTTAATGTGTCAGTTTGGCATCCTCACTCAGCTTCTTTAGCTACTTGTCAGCTTAACAATATGGCTGGATTGATTAGTTGATCAAACGGTAATTAGTCACCAATTATGTTAATAATCGATGAATCCTTTGAGTCACATTTCAAGCAAAAATATCAAACAATAAAATTTGCTGCTTCCAGCCTCTTAAAAGTAAGGATTTGCTGCTTTAATTCATAATTTATGATAGAAAATATCCAGTATTTGCTTGCTAGACTGCTGGGTGGACAGAGGAAGCAATTTAAGGATGTCACTAAAAGCTCTGAGAAACTGCGATGAAATGAAAGTTTTTCAACACGTTATACAGTAGACTTAATATTTTATCCATAAATTGCACCTCTATATGACATGGTGTCCTGTCATAAACCTTTGCCATCTGCTGTTGCCACTGAGCATCGCACTGACTGAATGGGGGGGCTTGGAATTAAATCACATATCTTTAAATACCAAATGCACAATGACAGAGGAAGTATAAAACTGGTGATTTTGGAAACTAATAGGGCAATAAAGGGCAGGCACATAGATATATACACATAGCTCACAAGCACAAAGAAACAGAAAGATTTAGATCAAATGAATGCTAAAGCTGGGAATTAACAAGATGAAAAATACACAGAGAGGTGAATACACACATACACACACCTAGCTAGAGAGTGCCAGAGCTGAAATAAATGATAATGTTAGGAATTAAGGTTGGCTATAAATGGAGACACCTCGTTCTCCAGGTGTGCATTTGTTGCCTTCTGCACATGTGATGGATACTGGAGAGGACTCTGCCTCTCTCTCACTACCCGAGTGGTGAATGTCAACAGAATCTCATTGGCCTCCAGTTCAACTTTAACTACGTCTGTCCCCTTTGGGTTCAACCAGTGTGTGTGTGTGTGTGTGTGTGTGTGTGTGTGTGTGTGTGTGTGTGTGTGTGTGTGTGTGTGTGTGTGTGTGTGTGCGTGTGTGTGTGTGTGAGTGCCGGATTAAAGCTTCAGTCAGGGAGCGAGGAAGGCAACAGTGCGCTCACATACTGGTGGGTGATATGCATTGGAAAAGGCACTGTAGCATGGAGAGAACGAGAAGCTTTTGCCCTTTATTGCTCAATGATTTCCACTTGTTTGGGTTTGCTGTTGGCCCAGTGCTCTGATTGCTTTATGTACAAAAGCTAAAAACATAGGAAGTCAGTCATCTAATGAGTGGATTCATATCGATATCAAAGTCTTTATCTAGTAATCGAGGGGTTCTGCATGGCATCCATACCTTTTCATCAATAAGAGCAATTTCAATTTAATGTAAGCAAGTCAAATTGGTGTAATAAATATCACAACAGAGTGAAATTGTTAAAAACAAGTTGCAATATTAGTACCTGGTCATTTTTCCACAAATCAACATCAACCTAGTTTCTCCAAATTTCGGTGGTAACTTTTCATTACAGGTCACTGTCAATGGTGGAAAAAGAGAGCTGTCATTACAAAATCTCTACAGTCCATGCAGCTTCAAAGGGACAGTTCACCTCAAAATGAAAAATGCATATTTCCCTCCTTCCTGTGGTGCTTCACCTCCTTAGTTAGGCGCTACCTAACTAAGCTATCCAAGCTCGCTAACAATACAGCTGAGAGGAGAACACCATGAATGACCTCGTCTATAAGCTGCAAACTCCCTTCTGCAGGGTGAGACAGCAGGCAGGAGTTGTTCTGTAGAAACTAAGTAAAATAAAACTGCTCACATCAAGGTCTGTTGATTATCTTGAGAAACCAGGTCATGACCTCTGCAAAGAGGCACTGCTGTTGATTTTTCACTATTTAAAAAATCAGTTCCATTATATTCCACTCCATTATATTTGAGAGAAGGCAGACATACTCATGGTAGATATGTCCAAAACTTGACAACTCACCTTACAGTAATCTAGATGGATAAATAGAACTGCAGGTCAGAGGGGAAATATGTATTTTTGATTTTGGGGTGAACTGTGCCTTTAAAGTTTAATTAGTGAAACCAGTGCTGACTTACAGTGTCTGATAGATCTTTATGGTCTGCTGGGCGACAACCATCTGTTTCCTACTGGAGGCTACTGACCCACATTTGTAATAGATACAGCTACAGACACAGTAGTTCATCACACACACACAACACACACAACACACACAACACACGCGCACACACACACACACACACGCACACACACACACACACACACACACACACACACACACACACACACACACACAGATGTCCTCTGATCTAATATCACGCAGCTGTCGAAATAATGGCTATTATTTTTGAGGAAACATTGTTCAGGGCCAATTTCCAATGAAAATATATTACCGTCTTGCACAAGGGACCACACTAATGGATCTGTTCTTGCTTTGATAAGCAAAACGCAAATATTTATTGTATTTGGCTGCAGAATCCCTTACTGACTTTAATTCGGATGAAACATGGATGAAACCAGCAGCAGTGGATATCTGTTAATACTGTGGATAATGGAACAAAAATCAATGGGTTTTTATTTTGTAAAGGGCAAAAGATGATTTGCCAAATTTTACTTTTATTGAACAGTTTATAATGAAGAACGGCAGACAGAGAGTGGGATTATATGCAAATACAATAAGTCCTCTAACCTAAAGGACAAATTGTGCTGCGTTTCATTGCCTCTGATATGCTCTGTAAAAAAAAATTCTCAAGAGTTTTCAGTCACTGCTTTAGTTAGTGTTTTTTAGGTTTAGTAGGAACGATCAGCGTCAAGGTTAAAAGGAAGCATAAGATGCAAAATAATTGTTTTCTGGCCACATTAATCAAATTATTACACACAAATTGTTCAAATGAACAAACATTTTGTATGTTTTCGTTCTATATTCAGTTAACAGTGCTGAATTCAGTATATGATACTGGATATAGCTAAAATGGCTGGCAGTAGTTAAAGTCAAATAATCTCTATGATTGAGAAACAAGAAGAGACTAGATAAATCTGCAGCCATGCTTGTAACTCTGTGTTTTCAGCTACATGCTAATGCCAACAAGCCATCAGACTCACAATGACAATGCTAAGATGGATGGACCGACCAACGGACACTGTCATATCTACAGCCATAAACAATATTAGACTGTATGATAATAATGCATGCAAAAAACAATTATGACAAACATATGTAGATATCAAGATGACTAATGTGAGCAACGTTGCCTCAAGGAGAGAAACTTTTCAAAGTTTCTGTCGATGATTAACCAAAATGAAACCACTGAACCATCAAACAAAAATGGCAACCTCCTAAACTGACGTCATTTAATAGCATTACACAGTATTCGTTCGCTCTCCGTTCTTTGGTCCAACCTGGAACGAGTAGAAGTTGATGTTTTGACACTTTAGACTGTGAAAATGAAGTATGAATGTCAAGCACTGAAACCGCCATTTTTTTAATGCAGCCGGTTGATGAAGGAGCCCAGAGAGAGAGAGTCTTTTGCTGGCAGAGATCAAGCTGACAGAAACAAGTGGAAAATAATGAACGTATGACAAACTTTGCTGGCACGGCAGCAGGCAAGCAGCTAAAAATGTGTGGGTTTTTTTCATTCATCATTATCCTTTTTTTTTGTAAAATAGTGGTAATGAGGCCCTGTCTTTGCTGTGCAAGTCTTTGTTCTTCCAGTTTAGAATAGATCTGCCCTAATTTTATCAAAAGCAGATTTACGAAGATGTCCAGACATTAATTCATCTGTCTCAAATAAATGTGACCGTACAGTCTTGTTTTTGTTTTATCAGGGGTAAAGTTCTAGTAGTTCTACATTCAATATTTTTACAGACAAAACTTTCAACATAAAACAGACACACTAGTCTCATCAGCAAGAACAGCTCCCAATGAAACAACCAGTTTTTTTCGGTCTCCAACTTGCTAAGATATAATAAACCCATGAAAGTTTCGCGCACATATACAATTTCACAAGGGACATTGGTATTTTCTCACCGCCTCCTTCTCCGTTGCTTTACGATTCACTTAGTTCGCCTCTCTCTCCCACCTCACTTCCTGTCTCCCGTTTGATAGAAATAAATTTCTTCCTTTGGAACAGTGCAAAGACCAAAAAAAGTCAGTTCAATTTGTATAAGAAAAAGTAGGTGGTAAAGTAATTACTGGAGGTTGCTTAGTGGAGGATAAAGATAAGACAATTATGTTTCCCAGTAATTATGTTTCTCAGGTGGTTCTCATTAACAAAGAGTGCATGACGTTTGAGTTCACAGATTTGAAAAAAAAAATAAAAATGAGGCGCTAAGGCTTAATCTAACGCAGAAATTTACAAGACGTATCTGATTTTTTTTGTCCTTACCAACCTGAGACTTATTCCTACTCTGCACGGTAGTCTTGGGTATTTAAATCATTGGAGCCTGCCTAGGTTTTATCCTGGTTTTCTCTGCAGACAATGACACAGCAAAAAAAAAAAAAAAAAAAAGTCAGACACTTTCAGTCAGACAGTAATATTCAAGAAGACAAGGAATTCTCCTCACATCTTCCAGCAGTGAACAGCTGAATCCGGTGCTCAGATCAGAGATCACATCAGATTTAGAGCCTGCAAAAAGGTACATCAGCTCTCTGTCCAAACTGAGATTTGTCTCAGAAGTCCCTGACTGATGGCTGGAAGTATTGACTTTTAGGGTGCCGACCTACAAATGACTGACATCAATATGGAAAACTTTTATCACCGTAAAATACCCCGTTTAAAACCTTTGCCGTTTGCTCAGAGCCAGACTCAGTCAATGACACCCCAAGAGCAGACAGAAAATTAGTTTCATTTAAAGCCCCTAGAAGGGACGGTCTGCATTTAGTTCAGAGCAGCCTGCGCTTACGCTTGGCAAGATACGGTTTAGTAATTTGTAGAGTATCTTTAGAACAAAAGTGGGTGGCTAAGGTAGTTATTTTACTTGGAGCGGAGGACATTTCATGACACTTCCTTGAGCTAATGGCTCTCTCCTCTACTTTTCAACACATCTGAACACCTTCAAATCAGCTTACTTAGACAAACACGCCTGTACAGATACACACACACACACACACACACACACAAACACACATGCATACACACACACACTAGCCAGGATGCTTTTGATATAAGCAGCCAAGGATAACAAGCTTAAGTTTTCTGCATATTTTGCATTCCTGTCTTCAACAGAGTTGACTGCATTTTGTGTAGAAGGAAAATTCACATTCTTACAGTTTCATTTCTGGTCTTTATTTAGAATCCATCCCAACTAATCTGTTGTTAAAATAAAGCCGTTTGAGAGAACTGCAAAAAAAAAAAAAACGATGCAACTTCTTTACAAATACTTTATGACTGCGTTGTGATCAGTACATATAAAAGGTGGCATGCACACTGTTGGCTAGAGTTCAAAAAGATAACTGACTTGCCTGATGTCTGCAACACTCACACACACACACACACACACACACACACACACACACACACACACACACACACACACATTTGAGAGGAGATGAGAGTGTAAACCAGCTGTTAATGAAAGGTTTTGTAAACAACCCACCCTGACATAAAAGCAAGATGATTACTATTCTAAAGTAGTGGTGATGGACTGGGATAGCATTGATAATACAAACACACACACAGAGGGAGACTTCACATACAGCAACTCTTTGGAGCACAGTGGGATATTGGTATCATCACCACAGAACATAAATACACACACACACACAGGCCACAATAGAGGCGAGGGAGGGAGAGGCAGTCACACGGTACAGTACAACATAAAAGAGCATCGCTACCGTACACAAAGCTGCGCACACAGGCACTAACACACACACACACACACACACACACACACACACACACAGTCAATTCACAAATTTGACTGAAGCGCAGCAGGATATTATCATAATCCCCAACAGGTACGTGGCAGAACACCAATCAAGGTCACCTCTGCTGCAGTGAATGGCGAGTGCTTCTGATAACAGCAGACTGAAGGAGATCCAGCTTTTAATCTACCAACCGACAGAAAGACGAGGTGGAGGAGAGAAACCAAGAAGAAGAACATCAGAGATCTAGAACTATGTGTGTGCGCAGGAGAGTCACTGAATAGATTTTATTTTGTTATTAACTATTTTTTTTGTTTTTTTTTAAGTTTCAGTCTGCGTTCAGTTGTAGTTTTAAGTTTCTATTTTGTGAATTAGTGCACTGGAAGCAGGTTCACTACGTGCGCTCACATAAAAGATCTTCGGTAATTTTATAACCAGATGTATTGGACCCGTGAATTTTACTAAAATAATAAAAGCCCAAATTCTGCACCATATTATTCTCTCTGGTTTAGGATTCAAATTTGCCTATCCCAAAAACGAAAAATGAATAAAGGTCTCACACAATTTCTAAGGAGAGTTCACTGCACCACTTGATTTTAAGACACAAAATCAATTGATGGTGAATGAAAACAAATACGCTGACACTCTGATTACTGCTGAAAACAACAAGTATTAATTCATTTATTCATTTTTTTATGATTTCATGATTTTTTTTTATGAAGTTTTTATTTGGTTTTCAGTTTAATACTTTCTTTTAAAATGCAGAAGGGCTGAATTAGGAAAAGCTGATGAGTTGTGATATGAAGACTTTAAACATATCTTCTGCAAGAACAGAACACAGGTATGACAATCACATATTATTGTTAATCGAGTACTTTTGCATATCTTGATCTGCCGGTTAATGGATAGTGATAAGGGCATTTTTAGTGTTACCAGAGATTGCAGTCAACATGAAATTTGATCTGATTTACTATCAATGTGTTTCACCACCGAAGAACCAATTTATTATGTATTCACAGATGCAAAGTGTCCATAAAAAAGCTTTATAACATAGTTAATTGCTCTCTCTCTCTCTCTCTCCTTGGCACTGTGGGTGTGTGTGTGTGTGTGTGTGTCCCTCTTGCTCCATCAGCAAATATGAAGCGCACATATAGCATTCCAGAGTAAAATTATACTGCGCAAAAAAAAAAAAAAAAAATGGGTTATGGTCCATAAAAATGATGACACACAGTGTACACTTAATTGGAGACTGGACTAATTTAAACCATATTCAATAATCGCAACTCCCTGAATATCTCTCTTTTAGTGCCCTATGATAAATGAGAGCCCTGCACACAAAAACACAAATGAGCCAGCCTAAAGAGAGTTAAATAACAAGCAGCCTACCACCAAGTAATGAGATTCTGTCTTTGTGTAGACTTTAGGCTTGAAAGTAATGGTGAAAATCTCATAGAAAGGGACTTTTAAATCTTGTAAAAACAATCACATTCACACATCAGCAGCAGTTAGAGAGTCTCAAATTCAGCCACAAGCATCACTTCTGTCAGAGTCTGCAAACGACCGTATTCATCTCTCTCTAAAATACACATAAACACGCACAGAGAATCATGTTATAAACAATCAATTATTCTGTAGTCCAAGATTCCCTGCTGAACTCATGGTTATAGTAAAAAAAAAAAACAGAGGATAGTTTCTATGTAAGTATATGCTAAAGATGAAAATTAATGCCTTTTCTTCTCTCACATTTCAGTAGAGGTTGAAATATTGGGCTTTTAAATCCGAGGCTGCCAACAGAAAGAACGTCTTGGTTACAATAACAAACAGACAGAAAGCCAGACGCTCACGTTGAGGAGGAGAGCTCAAATTAACAGACACAAGTGAACATTGCGGGTCGCTCATCACCTAATATCAGGAGTCACAGCCATCTAGTATCACTCAGCATGGCGTATGCTAAAGAGTTTCCACAAAGCACCGCTGTGAATAATTCACCATCGAAGCATAGATGGTTTTGGCCCGCTCACTTGGTGGGTAAACAGACCACCAGGCGGTTGTCTATCCGTCTGTCTGCCTTCGCTGTCAACCAGTTGCACACAAAGTCACAGTCACAGTCGGATCCAGCTGGACACGGACTCCATATCTATGGAGCCACACCAACAGCAAACACCGCTATGGCAACTGACTGAGGGAGTCTGTAGGCAGAGACCTACGCGGCACAATTCTTTTCATTAATACGTTCAGGCGAGCACAGCATTTGTATGTGGCCTCCTCTCCTGGAAACAGCATTTGTCTGCGTTTGTCCTACCTCCAGAGATCTCGTTGGCATCCTCAGGAGGTACAACTGAATCGGTCAGTCGATGGGGCTCAGTCTTGTCTCCTCCATCACTCTCACCTCTTTCAGCTGCAGCACAGGAAAATAAGCACACGTTAGCAGAATATATCATATAAGAACTGTTATTTTTGGGGAGTCCTCTCTCTTTCTCCATCTACACAAGGTGATAAGGAAATCCCAGACTTTGATACTTTTAAGGTTTACAATAGGAAAATGGTTAAAATAAAGCAGAGGCAACTATGGTAAAGAGAGCAAAGAATACATTAGAGTCTAGCATGTCACAAAAGAGGGGAGGACATGGGAGAATAAATGAGGAAAGGAAAGGAAAGAAAAGGTAGAGGAGGGAAAATTAGGTAAGGAAAGAAGAGGAAAAAGACGAAAAAGAAGAAGAAATGGCAACGGAGGAAACAGGACAGACAAGTGCTCTATAGTATATCAAAACAAAGGTAAGAGGAGAGGACAGGAAATGAGAGGGAAACGAGAGCAGAGGAGACGAGAAGAAGGTAAAAAGATTTAAAGGTACAGTTGTGAGGAGTCAAGTAAATCAGAGGAGCAGAGTAGAGTTGTGAAGACCGTAACAGGGTGCAGGTAAATAGAGTGGAAGATCGTAGCACACTGGAACAGAAACAGAGTGTGTGGGAGTTACACATAACACGACAGCAACAGAATGGTACAGAGGCAACAAAAAAACCCAGTCAGCTGCATGAACGCACCTTTATGTCTGCCTTGAAGAGGTCTGCTCTGTTCACTGCCACTGACAGCAATCACACTGACAGTGTAGTCCTTAGAGGGGTTGTAGTCTGTTATCAACACCTTAGTATCAGATTTAGATACTATGATTTCCCTCTGCTGACCACCTGATAGAAAGAAGGGAGAACAAAAAGCAAAGGGTCAAAGGTTAAACCCAAAGATGTCATGATTCAGTGCTTATTTTATCTCTCATTGCCACACTCAGTTCCTTGGAAGCAAAAAATATTAATATTCTCAAGGCCAAAGCAATATTCTGTATTCTGAAGGCAGGCAAACATTTTGTTCAAGGTCGATAGATAGAGGAGTTGGTCGTGGAGCATGTATCCTCACAAAAAAATAAATAAAATAATGAAATCAAGAAAAGGGAGAAAAACATTTTGCGGGTCTGAGGTTGATTCCATTTTTCATGTTGTTGTTATGCTTTACAGTAGGGCTAGTGGGTGAGAGCTTAGAGAGTGAGAAAATATCTGAGTTAGTTTGAAGTTTCAAACCGAGGAAAACTTATCCCCCGAAATAAATTGTCGATCCTCACTACGAAACAAGCGTGTGTGCGGTGGTGTCCTCTCCTTAGCAGTTAATCTCCATCAGGCCAACAGGTCACATTATCACCCCCTTTTAAATTTGACCCCACAATCAATTCAGCCATCAATAAGGTGCGAGTGTGCGTCTGTGTTTGTGTGCTTCCTCAGCTCTTCTGTCCCCTGTGCCTGCAGAGTGATGACTAATGATGCCTTTAGGAGTAGGAAGATAAATCCCACTGAAGAGGACAGCAGGTCAGGTGAGGTAACTGCATGAATCAGTGTCCACTGCACAAACCGGAAACTTAGTCAGTGGCGGGGAACTAATATACTGTCAATCAAACCAATATCTGGGCTCAGAGTGAAGGCTAGGTATTCACTGGGACACCACATGACAACTGTTGCACCGAGGATACGTGTCTCAGGTTTTCCACGACCAAACCCCCATTTTAAACTTTCTTTTTACAGCCCTTTCCTTATCTACCGAGATATCTCCTTCTACACTGAAACTGATTTACGAGGTGACAGCTGCAAGTGTTTAAATAGTTCACCTACAATCACCGGTTTAGTCTTTTTAATGGAAAGAAGTGGGCCTCATTATTTCTACACTTGGCGCTTGAAGATCAAATTTCCATTGCAGGCTAAAGGTGTTGACAATCGTTTTCTTGAGACTTAAAGAAAGAGTCTGACATTTTGGAAATTCTGCAGTTTCACCCTTTCCCTAAAGGTGCCACTCTCATTTCTGTACCATAGATATGAAGCTACAGCCAGCAGACAATGCACTTAGCTTGGCCTAAGGACTGGGAACAAGAGAGATCAGACACACAAGAACATGCACCTCAAAAAAAGCTGAGTTTTGTCTTCTTTATGTAATTCACAAATATTGTGAAGATTGTTTCTGAAGGACTGAATGTTAGAGAGCAACTTTGTCAGGACAGGAAGTTGTTCTAGCAAAAAAAAGTCCCCTAAAAATCACAAGCCATCCATTTTTACATTTGTGTTTAAGTACAGAATAAACAAATAAGACACACCGTGCTAATTAGAGAGCATCAGATTTAAACTTTGAACCAACTTTGAGCCAACTGTTTCCCCTGGCTTTCAACATACAAGCTAAGCTTACTGACTCAGGTCTTGGCTCCACAGATATCAGCATCATCTATCTTTTCATCCAACTCTTGACAAGAACACAAGTAAGAGCATTTTCCAAAACGCTCAACCATTAGTTGAAAGTCCAAAACTGATCAGACTGGTTTTTATGACATCTAATACAGTTTGCAGTTGAGGGAGGAATCAGTTGCGGAAAATGAGATTTTAGAAAATCAAATGCTTGACTTGCTTTTGAAATCAGAAAGTACACAAAGCCATGTTGTTTATCTTCATGTTGGCCCAAAGAGCTTTGTAAGGTAAGTGCAAAAAAAAATATTGTATAAAACTCATCCAAGAACAAATAAGTGTACCAGTCTGAACAATTACGTAATATAATAGAAAGTCATTTACTGCCTAATATTGACCTTTTTATCTTGCTGAAAATGCTTCATATATCATGGTTTCAGTGAACATTAAAGCTTGTTGGATTGATTTTACAGTTGAACGAGTTGTTTTCTCAACTGCTATGTTTGTTACGTGAAGTCTCAGTAATGTAGCCGTTTTTGTTTCTCTCTGCTGGCAAAAGGAAGTCACTATTTTTCCGCTTTTCAACATTCAGATTGAGTTAAACTTAAGCAACTCGAGCTTCTGCCGATGTTGCCGAAGCCTGTCCTGAGCGCCGATGATCACACGTACCCCGCTGCCATGGCAACGCCTCGTTCTGATTGGCTGCCTACTTTTACTGTAGGAGTTAATGGGCACATTAAAACTAGTTCGTACTGTTAAGTAAAAATATCGACCTCAACAATAGGACATACAACTAAATTGAATGGCAGGGACCGAACAAAACCACATCATCGTGGCTCTGAGTCCCGTGTGTCACCGCCACAGTAAATATAGACAGTTATTCTCGTGAACTGCTGCCGTCAATACTACAACCCATTTTAAACCTCACCTAATTCGTGCATCACTTCTTGTGCCTCCCAATGCTTGAAAAGCAAACACAATTTCCACTTTGCCAAATGATTCCTCTAATTGGCTTCAGCAGCGGTGAGACAATAAGTTGCAGTCGCATACAGTAAAAAACTTTTTTTTTCTTTCTGCAGGGTTTGGCTTCATCTCCGCTGAGATTTGAGAGAGAGAGAGTAAATATAGACATCTGGCACCGATAAATAACACAGAGATATGCAAGTACACACAGACACAACCCACACTATTTGAAATTCAGAATTGTTGGCAGGCTATTGAACAGCCTTCCAATAGCCTAAGTGCTTATTTTAGCTGAATTCATGCGCTGCCATAGAATCAGGAATAAAGCCACTGGACAGGGACGCGCAGGCTAAAGTTAACCTCTTTCTGATGCAGCGAGACATGGATTACATCATCCATAAGAACACAAGGCTGATAATGGGGGAAAATTTGACAGGGGGCAATGTTTGAAAGAATATAAGCGCGCAGAAAAGAACCCATCGAGTCGTTTCAGTTGGCAAAAATTAGTCATCTGCTTTGACCTAAAACTTGAATCCTTATCCAGTTGCACTTTAGCTGCTCTTTTTTAGAAAAGCTCTTAGGGAGGAAAAAGGATATTATGCTGAGCAAAAAGGTTAGCTGCCACTCTGACAGCTCCTTTTGTGATCTAAAATGGTGTTTTATTCCTGAACAAAAGGACTTCAGTCAGTGTAAACAAGCTTCACTATGGGTGCTGCTCACTTCATCTGACTCAGATGGCCCAAAGAAGGGTACAGAGGACACTGGACATCAGGACAAAGGACAGGTATTTGAGTCCTCCTGCCTTCTTATTGTTAAAGATAACCAGTGTACAGATCAGTAAGGACACTGAGAGAGTCCATTTTTTTTACTGCATCTGCTGAATGCCAGTGAGCTACTGCTGCACTCTCGCCTGGGAGGAAGTGACCATAAATTTCAGTTTTTCTTCTCTTTTCAGCTGTCAGAGGCGGCAAGAAATTGTCAGACGAGGCGTTTCTCGCAAAGGGTTGTTTGCGAGAAACAGGTTTTATTCCTACAGAGTGCTTATTCAGTCCTGCTTATTCATTTTTATAACGGGGCGGTGAAAGAACTGTCTGCAGTGCTCAGCTCGGCATTAATTCGGAACAAATGCAGGCAGCGGTGCAGCAACAGTTAAAGATCTGAGGTGATGGATATGTATGACGGTGAGGGAAGGTGTGCTGCATGATGACGGAGACGTCAGTGGTAATTAGGGTGATTACTTGCTGCACTGTGCATGACCTAAAAGAGACGAGGTCATGCCTTGTGTCTGTGCGATGACTGACTACCGACAGACGCGGTATAAAAGCCAGGCGTCAAGCGTCCATCATGCCCACACAATCACACGGTGATGACGCTGAGTGAGCGAGGGTCTTACGGTCTTTTATATCTATAGGTCCTATTTCCAAATCTGCTGACAGCTCCACATACGCAGCAAAAACACTCCTTTGTCTCAAACTTGGCAGAGGTGCAGCCAAACTTTGAGTCTTCCACATCTCTCAGGAGATTGATCCCTTCAAAGAAGCTTTGATAGGAAGTAAATTACATAATCCCTGATGACAGACAGGAATATCCAAATCATAACAGGATCCTTCCCCGCAACTTTCAAAGTAAGGTCCCACATATCCTTAGCATAAGGTTTGTTTTTGTTTTGTTTTTTCAACCTGTGTGTGTGTCACAGCAAAATGATCCTACCTGGTATACTGTTGTAGAGGAATAGATAGCTGTCAAAATCTCCTTTGGGCTCCTTCCATGAAACAAGGAGTTTACTCGAGCTCAGCACTTTGAAGCGCAGCCTCCTCGGAGTTGGAACTGAAAAACAATTAACCACATTTAATAAAGCTGGGGAACGACTGGAGACAAACAACACATTGATGAATGAGTATCATGTTAATTAAAAAGTTCCCAGCCACCAGTCAACATGTGTTAACATGACAACAAGTCAGTCATTAAACCCAGAAACACCAAACAAAACACACACCAGAAACGCCACGAATCAGAGGGACTCCAAGAGGAAATGAATAAATGGATGGACAGAGGGAGAAAGAGAGGGCTGAGTGAATTTCAATTTTGAAGTTACCGTATCCATGAGAGAAACACATAAAGCAGGCCAGCGTGGCGTACAGCTCAGCTTCGGCTCGCAACAGCATGAAAAAGGTTTAAAAAGACACAGATTTAGAAGAGACTATTTCCAGTCAAATTCTCTTTATAAGATTCCACTGAAAAGTGATACATGGCTGGATGATATAGTCCGGCAAAAAGAAGGGGAAAAAGCAGATGTCCTTGCCTGCGTCAATGCGTGAGTTTACATTTTATGATCGATACATTATTATGGAGAAATGATTGGTTTACAGCAGCATCCTCAGCAGCTCGCTGTACTGTCCAGCCCTCTGTCAATGAAAAGTGCAGTGGCCTGTTAAAAATAGTGACAGCAACCATTCCCTGTGATTTTTCTGTGTGTGTGTGCAGTATTTGGCCCCTTGCACTTAATACATGTTGTACTATGGAATCAATCTGTGGAATTTGACTGGTTTCATCTACAGACACAGACACAAACGACAGAAGAAAAGGGAGGGACGGCAGCCACACAGAAATGTAGTATTTTGGAATACTACATATTCACCTCAGATGAAAACAAACGTCGCAGACATCGCCTTCATGTCTGCGACACATATCACCATTTCGACGAATGTTCTTTGTTAGTTTATGTGCAAAGTATTCACCAAGATTTCTAATGTGTTTCTACAAAGTTTCTAGCAGACGCTGTCATCCTTTAATCGGATGACGCTGCCAATGTAAAGTCGCTTCACCTGTCAGCACTCTTCCATAAGATGAAAACTGAACATGTTGTCTTTAAGAGTCTTCAACAGAAATAACTACTGACTGATCAGTGAACGAACTTTGGGAATCAGGATACCGCTATTAATCAGAAGATGTAGTCGCGCAAGATTTCTAAGACTATGTAGATTTTTTTTTTTTTTTTGATAACTTTGTGAATAAAATATTAACAGAGTAGGTTTGAAATAAATCCAGATTTTGCTGTAATCATTTATAGCGCCGTCAAGGCTCTATAAAGAATTTTAAAGTGAGTCTGACTCAAATTCACATATAAGTCTCTCAAGGAAACAAATTTGCAGAAGTCTATATAAATATGGAAAAAAGACAGCGTAATCTACTTTGCCTGAAGGTATCAAGGGAATAATATTAATGAACTACAGTTTAATGAATCTCACTGGGCTGTAATAAACGTTAAAGGACTCCTCGCCTCAACTGCTGACCCACGTCGGCGTTCCCAGAAGCTAAATGTAATGCTCATTCTTAGCAGGTGATTGATGTTTATAGAGTGCTGGCATGTAAAGACTGTACATAAGCCTTTATGAAGAAACTGTGTAGAGAAAAAAAACAGGTGATATGATATGAACAAACCTGAGGGGTTCTGTGCAGGATTTTCACTCGACGATGAGAACAGACCTTCATCTTTCTCAATTGGAAAATCCCATTCAGGCACATAAATCAGAGAGAACTGTATACTCCACATTATTTTTGTATTGTTATGTTGGAGACAGAAAAGTCAGAGGTGCTGGGGTCAAACTTTAGAATGTTAAAGGCGCCATATTGTGGGATGTGAGGATTCGGTGTCATTTTTCATTATTAAGCAGGTCTAGGTGCTTTAGAAATGCTGTGAAAGTTTCAAAACACTCAACCCACTAGGAAATGCACACAGCCTGTATTCAGAAACTGTGCGTTTAGATAAGCCATCGGGACAGAAGCACCAGCAGGGCTGATGTCAAACACAGTCGGCTCTGCCTGCGCAGACCTATGAGAGCTGACCAATCAGAGCAGACAGCCACTAACAGTCATTCAGACTGAGGGTGTATAGAGGTGCTGCAGCAATGGACAGTATGGGAAAAATAACTTTTTTTTATATTAAAGCATGTAAACATTTTGAGTGGACACCAAATATAAAAGTATGACCTTGAAAATGAGTACATATATCATTGTAATATAAGTAAGTAATAAGTATTAATTTTCTCTGCTTGGGTCATTTATGAAGGTAAAAGGAAGAGTTAAAAAAAAGTTCATTTATTTCCAAAAATATCATCTCAGCCGGACTTTCCTGCCAAACACACTTTATATTTTAGTCATGGTGTTTCCTCACAAGTTAATGTCAAGTCCCAGAAGCCCAAATAAAAGGATCCAGCCTCAACTTGTCAAACAAGGACAACTTCTTGAACTTTTCATCACCACATCTCATGATGCTGTTTGATCGTTCTACAGAGACGCAATGCAGCACTTCACGGTTTTACATTTCGCTCGCTCCTATTCTTAAGTAATCACCGCACCACCTATCAGATACTCAAAATGCATAGGATGAAACGGTATAATTACAGCGCACAATAAGAATCTATGAATAATTTAAGTCTGTGACTTAAATTACTCTGGTATCATTTCGTGTGTGCTGGATAGTGGGTGAATTGAGTTGGCAGACAGAGTACTAATAACTGGTGTGAAAATTGCCTCGAATACCTTGATCTTTGCTTTGCATGTCAATGAACACACACACATACACCCACTGAATTCTAACAAAAAATGAATGAGCCAGCTATATGACCCTCTTTTCTTCCGTGAATGCATGTCAAGGTCTACAAATTGGAGGCTATTCTAGAGATGGCAACTATGATTAATGGATATGGACGTAATACCTCGAATAGCTGTGGGTGCTGACAGCAACATGAGGGTCTCTGATATAAATTACCATTCACAAACCGCCACGTCTGTTCTTGTTTACCACCGCGCAGCCATAAATATCATCCGAGAGAGAACGTTTCACACTCTCTCGCAGGAAGTGCTGAGATGCCTTCGTGAAACACATTAGACATCCTTTCTTTGGATCACAATAAGATGCCTTGCCTGAGTACTGCAGAAACCCTGCCTAGATTAACTCTCCCCTAAACTTACAGAGCCGCGTATAGCTCAAGAGCACTATATCACACAGACCAGAGCCATTTATCTGAAAGACTTACACCACAGGAATCAGCGGGACCCCAACCGCTCCTTCATAAGCCTCTTGCCAGGTAGTAAATGCAATGTCCAGCCATTTGGCAGAACTTTGGCGACTACTGCTTAGCAACAAAATTTAGCTGCAGTAAATAGTCGGAGTCGCTGAGGCCTCAATGAAAAAGAAATTACCCCAGAGCCAGAAATGTTTAAAAAAATCCCATTTAACATGTTCTCACCTTGTGCAGCTTAATTTAAAAAGGGTCTAATTTGAAGTATGAACTTGAGTAATCTCCCGGCTCTGCAGGGAGCGTGGACTGTAAGTCTTTTAACTGGAGGCCCAGTATGAACTGGAATTATCTGGGTTAGACTATACAGGCGCAGCTCGAAGCCCCAGTTTGAGATGGGATGACTCTTTCCAGGATTAGCAGTGGTGAAAGCTCACAGGGATTCCTGGTAGATGAGTAAATGCTCACTGTCCAATCCTCTGCTTCACTTCACCTCCTCTCGTTACTTGTCTCAGTTTCAACTTCTTCTGCAAGTTTCCTCTTCCCATCTCCTGATCTGGCTCAGCACCCCGCTCAGAGCTGGCTTCTTCTCATCCTAAACAATCTCTTAATTCAACCTCCATTATCTCTCTCCTTCTTTTGTCTTTCAGTTGTCTTCTCTGAGCTTATCTCTTTTCTTTGCCAGTTGCCTCTTTCCTCCCCCTTTCTCATCTCATCATCTTGCTGTCCACTTTCTCCCCCTATTATCTTCACTTTGTCTTCTCTTTTTCCACCGCCATTCCTTCTCTCCATCCTCGTCTTTCCCCTCATCTTCTCTCCCACACCTCCCCTTCCCCTTCATTTTCCCGTCCTTTAATTCCCTGTTTTCCTCCTCCTCTCTGCAGATTAGCCCTGCACTGACTCCACAGTGGGTATTCAAGCTACAGTGGCTTCGCTAATACGCAGGATTTATGGATGACAACTGCTGGCTTGCACTGTCACCACGAGATAGCTACTGTACTGTACATGAGGGAGATGTGTGTGCATGTGTGTGTGTGTGTGTGTGTGAGAGTGCACGTGTTTAGTGCCAACACAGCGCTGCAGCACACGTCGTTTGATGTGGCCGGCGTCTTGTCGCTACAAGAACTGCTCTGCTCACCAAGATAGCACTTAACCTAAATCCACTCTGGCTTTTTCTTTCCTCCTCGCCGCTCTTTTTATCTCCTCTGCTGCTCTCATGGAACACTTCAGTCTTTTATCACATCTCTTCTTCTCATCCCCAGGTTTAAACTCTCCGCTTGCTCTCCTCCTCCTCCTCCTCCTCCTCCTCCTCATCGCTTGTCTTGTCCTCTGCTCTTTTATCCTATCTTCTCCTCCTCTGCGCCACATGCACTCCACTCCCGTTAGTGGCTTGACGCCTTTTTTTTGCTCTCTTTCATCGCTTTACCTATGTAAATGATGCCATTTCCCCTCAACACACACCTCTGTGCTTTGTGTGTGTGTGTGAGAGAGAGAGAGAGAGAAAGAGAGAGAGTGTGAAAGTCTTAAGGACTGACTAAATAATAACTGACTGCTGGATGATCTTTCCCCATGTGCAGTCTGGTGACAGAGGCAATAATATTTTGCTTGCATACCAACCGATGGTGGAAAAATATCGACACGAAACACTCAGCTGGGTTAATTCTGCAGGAGATGATTGACATCAAACAAGACTGAAATAATACATTCAAGAGTCTGCTATTCTAACACAGATGATTTCAGGTCCAGGTCACTGCTGAGCACGCTTCAAAACACACTGATGAGGGTTTAAGTGCTGCACTTAGTTTACAGGATAATAACAGTTATGGTCTTACCTCTGTTGTTTTGTTCATCGTTTCAAGAATCTAAATATTATCCTCAACAAAAACTAATACAATGTTCACACTCTAGACTCTGGTCTGATAAATTTCATTCATAGAAGTGTGTTTACAGGTCTTCACTACTGCACATATGAACAAACTGGTAAAGAGCTTTTTTCATGGATCCAGAAAGATGCTGTTTGTAATCTGATCAACTGCATTGTGGATTATAGAGGCATCAGGTTTTGAAAAGGAAGAAGAATGTGTGGAATAAAGGTGATACCCACAATGCAACTTTGCTACTGAATGACATCACTGGAGACAATTTATCAGATTACATGCAGCTTCCTCTAGAGCTATAAGAGGCTTTATAATACCATAAGGCATACTATAAAATGTTTTTTTAAAAAACATGTTTATCTAAAACAAAATTTGAATTATTAAAAAAATGAGTGGAGTTACCCTTTAAAGGTGATAATATGTAAGTCTTGGTTTCACAGCTTGTTTCCACTGTCCTCAAGTGGCAGAAAAATCAGTTACCACAGGTTTAAAATAAACTGTGGTGTTTTTCATCGTCACCTCTCTGATCATCTGACACATAATTTCTTTAGTTCTTTTACTTCACTTAAATTTGGGATTGTATATGGAAGACATGTGGATCACTGCATATGTTATAAACTCAGGTTACTTGATTCCAGAAAACTACATCAACAAGTTGAGTCTAAGTGTCATTTTCTTACCACTGTGGCACTTTTTTTTTCTCAGTTATTTCAAGAGAGGCAGAACCCAAGTAACTGATTCGCAACCTTGTAGTACTACAATATCTGCTCAACCCTGAGTCACTTCAAGTTCTGCACGCTTTTCCACTCTGTGATTCTGGGAAGCGCTTCTATGTTCCAAAACGTTTGCAGCCTATTTCATGCTTTTCAGACTGCAACGACTTCACCTGGCACACATTTCTCCTACCTACACTGTTGTGCCTTGCACTGTGTCATTTGGAGCATGCATGCATGTTGAATGTTGAGTGAACTGGACGTCCTGTGTCAGTCCTCCCAAAAAAAATCATTAGCTCACGATCCCGTTAATTGGATCTAATTTTGTTTATTTACAGTCAAAGAATGTCATCTACATGCTCCGACAACAACAACAGGGCAGAATTAGAGCGCCTCCTGCACATTGTCTCTCCGACAATTCAATGCTCCATTTAGTCCAAAGTGGCTGATGATTATGACAAGCTGGATTACCATCAGCGGTGGCAGAGTGGCGAGGTGATGGCAGTCTGGGTTTGGATAATTTAGCGTTTTTTAAATTCAAAACAGGTTGTTCCATCTCTCTTTTGTTTATGAATAAATGATTTCTCATCATTGGCTCCTCTCCGTGTTCATTATCACTGAAATTACTGGCCAACACTTTCACTCATACTAATTCACCAGGCTGCCCTCTAACCACACTCACACAAGCACGCATATCTCGACACGCACGCACACGCACACACGCACACACACACAAAAGTGCAATATCTTTGCAAATGCGTTCTCGAGCACTTAATCTGTTGTGATGTTTCCTGAAACACGCTATTGACCCGGGCTGTCAGCCAATCAACAAATTACAATGATTAACCATACACACGCAAACACAGGACAACACACACACACATTTAGCATCTTTACAATGACTAACTGACCTAACCTGGGAGCAAACTGACTATAAATATAAATGCCTAATTAACAATAGGCCTGACAGTTCTACTTTTCTTGGGTTCAGATGTGACGGTGGCAGACTTCCACCATCAGGCATCATTCCTCCATCCATCGGGCTTCTGTCACTGCTGCATCGGAAACAGCAAGACAGAGCGCCAGGTCACTCCTCGCACCCTCCGAGGGCTAAGCAGAGAACAAAATTTACATTTCCCTTTTCAATACTTTTCAAGGCCAAAGTAAGAGCCAGAGAACAAAAAAAAAAAAAAGAAGCAACAATCCACTGGTTTGCACGCTGCTCAGTTTCTGCAGTAAGAACAGTGTCAGAGTCGCTCCCACAGGTCAGATAGAGAAGCTGAGATGTAGTGTGGCTGAGTCTCACATGCTGTACAGACTGTTATGCTGTGTCCAGATCCTAAAAAAAAAATCCAGTCAAACAGCTCAAGGAATGTACGACCTATTCCTATTCGTAGGAAAAATAATGAGTAGAGCCAGTTTCCTTTTGTTTTTGAGAAAGAAACCTATATGTATGAGAGGGTTAGCAAAAGAAATATAGGAGTCTCAGCACCGCAACTGCAGCACCGAAACCAGCAAAACAAAACAAAAAATAAATGTAAAGAAATTAGTTTTTGAGACTGGATATTTGCCCCTTTTAAGTTTTAATATCCTTTTTCAAGGCCTGTTTGAACTGATTGACAAACCACAGTAACACTTTACCATGAGGTAGATAAGAGTGTGAGTAGTTACTAAGGAGCGGGTAAGGAATTAATCAGGAACGACTTAATAATTAATGAACCGTTGCTGAATAACTGTGATTTGAAGGCTACATAGTAGATGTGGATGAGTCCCTCGTGAGCAGACTGGGAGATACCATGTTAATGAATCACCAGGTTATGATGAGTTTGTGTAATTTTTGCGCAGACATTCACATTCCCAACAGGATTAATTTAGAGATCGCCTGACTTCTTCATCAGCACCACCCACAGATCTAAGGGTTCATTTATGAGATGAACTATCTTAACTACTGTGATGAATTGCCATTCACTATCCCGTATGCGATCTCCCAATTTCTCTTCTAGTGCCGCCGCGAGGTTGACATCATCAGATCCAATTTTGATACAAATAAATGCAAAACAAGGTCAAATTATTTCAAGATTTTGGAGCGTGATTAGAAGGAGCTCAGGGATACACTCTGGGTTAAAATGGAGAATGACCCTGGTCTGTTTATTCTTGGTCTCTCCTCAAAGGAAATAATATTACCTCACCTGCACTTTAAACCCTGCGACAAACCACTGCTGTTGGCCTGAAAATGTATATAGCTCAACTGGATTAAAAACAAACCACCCACAGGCACAGTGTGGTACAGGGAGACCTGCAGGGCTCTACCTATTGTGAGGATTGTTGCAAGAAGTAACACTTCCAAGAATAGACTGTAAAAAACAAAGTACATTTTTAGGACATAAAAATATTTAGCAGCATCGCTCCATTTAAGCAGTACCAGTTACTTGATGACTTGGTGATTTTACAAAATGTGACTTTAGATTTTACCGTGTAGCATCTTCATTGATAAGTAAAAGCAGATGTTTTACAAATGCTCTGTGACAAAAGGTATACACAACAGTAAAATGTTTGACGAAAACGTGCTGCAATTAAAAGATATTCAAATGTCTTAATATCATGAGGTAGGTGTGGATACCAGATCATTTGCTACATAAGTAACGTGTTGGAGGGAAAGAATCACCTCCTGGACCGGACCCAGGCTTTGGTAGTGGGCGTTCCTGATGATATCCAGACATTTGTGTTGTATATACAAACATCCTCCATGGGTAGAGCACTCAGTAATCCTCACGCTCAAATCCCCTCTGACCAGATGTTGCAGCTTACAGGGGACAGACCAGGCAAAAATTAATGGCTATCACATGCTCCCTAATGAAGGGATTGAACAGGGCATGCTCCCATAACGTCTGGGAGGTCGTCCATGCTCTGCTGTAATTCACTGGGATCAAATCCCAGCCTAATTTATGCCGTCACACTTCTGTCTCACCTCGCGTTTCTGTCTGACTGCAATGAAAAACATGACCTATAGAACTGCTCATGAACACTGGAATAAAATGAGGGAGGGATGGAGGGAGAGAACACAAAAGACAGGAAAGAAAAGAGTGAGAGCTCTGTGAGCGTAAGAAGAGACAGGAGAAAACAGAAAACGGCTAGTTTCATTTCAAAATAGCGAACTACACTGATCCACTCAGGTGTCACAGCAAAAATGGACCCCAAACAAAATATGACATCTAAGAAGACCATTGTAAATAAAACAGATAGATAAACCATTTTAAGGTGGAATCTCCATCTTTTTTTAAAAAATACCCGCGTCCTGGGTGGAATGTCAGCCACACACACACACATGCACAAAGCAGGGTCAGCTAAATGTTCAAGTGTCCCTAGTGGTCATTTTCATATGATCTCTATCCAGAACAGCTACAGTAGGTCTGACACTCTCTGACATTGTACTTCAGGGACTGCCAATTGCAAATACAGACTCCCATAAACTCATGCACACACACACACACACACACACACACACACACACACACACACACACACACACACACACACACACATTCAAACACAGCTGAACACACACAAAGTCATAAGATTTATAAAAGAGCCCTTGGATCTGTTTGTTGGAACAAGCTGAAACTTCTGCATTCGAGCTGTTGCGGAAATAAAAACATCCTACATCGATTCGTAAATCGCCTGACCTCCAACTTAAGTCTGACATCCTAGCTTATCTCAGTTGAGGGTGATTTAGGGTTGTTGGTGTTACAAAAACGCACGATGTACGCCCAATTACTGAAGATACAACTCAACACCCGTCTTTCCTTGGCCATAATTGCAAGCTAGCTGGACCAAATAGAGTGAGGCAGCCATTGTCAAGTCATGCAGACTTGTGCACAGATACAGACATGAAAAGACGAGTGCCTGTAGTCCAAATTTAGTAGCTCTGATTCAGATTTCTTTGTTAAAATACAAAGCCTGAAATAGGATAGGACACTGTCATGACTTTAGGAATCACTTCTGAAATAGGAGGATCGGAGTTTTGCTGAAATTAAAGGAGACCTGTGATGCTTTTTCATTTTTTTCCCCCTTTCCTCTGGTGTGTCATTTAGGTTCTTGTGCATGTTAAACACCTGCAAACGTTAAAAAGGTCGAAGCTCCTCTCTCCCATAGAAAACACTGCTCCCAAAATGCCTCATTGGTAGCCCCGCCTTTGATTCTGCGACTTTGGGACATCACTCTTCATCACCATGCCAGTCATTTGCATAATTCCTGCCTGGTGGCTAGTTTTGCGCATAAGAGTTGAGTTAGCACAGCTGCTCTTGGCTGTCAGCAGCACTGGCTCAGACATGTGTGAGCTGACTAATCAGAGCAGACCATTTATTTGGGAGGGAGCTGTCTTAAAGAAACAGGAGCTACATCAGATGGAGGTGAGAATACAGTGCTGCAGCATTTTTTAGCATTTAAGCATATAAACCGATATTAGTATTAGCCCAGAATAAAATTATGAACTTGAAAATGGGCATGTCTTCTTTTAAATTAAGATAGGACAAGCAGTGAAGATCTGTTTTGGTAATGAGGCTCCTGGTGTTGATCACAAGATCAGAAAGGATTGCTGGGTGGTTCTGCTTTAGCTCTAAAGCCAATAAAATATGAGCAAGTAAGAAAATCTGAGTCTCATTCATAAAAACACACACTGTTTACACTTTAACTCATGATATGCTCATAATGCCACATGATAACATATTAACAAAGTATTGTCAACTGGAACTCAGACGTGCGTGTTCTTGTTCAGAGTGTATCCAGATTTTTAGCATCCATTACTAAAAACACTGCACAGAACAGACACTGGTCTGTGTTTTGATGAGCCTCAGTTTGATTAAATCAGGTTTGCTGAGGTGATGCAGATTGGAAAGCACACTGGAGCGCCATATATTGTGCGGCACATTGCGCAGCAAATCATCACAGCTTGATGCACACAGTTACAACACATTTATTAAAAACCCCTCGGAAGCGTGGCAGCCTCGGCAGCTGGGTTGCAAGCGTTGCCGTGCTGCGAGGGTGAAATGGCATGATGATGTGGAGGTGATATGATCACGAGCGTTGTGTAATCTGATTGGACTGAGCCTGCACATCAAACAGAGAGACGGCAGAGGGAGGGATGATGCGGGAGCGCGGGAGGGCAGAGAGGTGAAGGGGAGGCTTGAGAGAAGGAAGGAGCGATGGAGGGAACAGATGGGGGAGAGGTTGGATGGCCAAGGTGGGAAGCTGAGGACTTAAAAGCAAAGAAAAGTTGGATGTGGTGGATGAGGGGGGATAGGACATCACATGAAAGGGAAGGAGAGAGGAAGAGGGGAGGGATGTGGGATCAGAGAGAACAGAGAGATGATTGGGGGAACTTACCTTGACTCTGTGCCTTACTGGGAACATGGGAAACCAGGGCCAGCAGCACCAGCGGAGCCCATAAACACCACCTAATCTGTCCAGTTGACAACATCCTCACAACCAGCAGCTTAGACCTGCGCGGAGAGAGGAGAGATTATGTCGAGAAGAAGCAAAGCAAGAGGGAAAGAAAGGGGGGTTTCAGTGACAGAAACGCCATGAATACCATTCAGAGAGCCCCTCAGGGTCCACCTTGCCCACACATAGCCCCAAGACACTGATCTAGAATCAGTAACTCCAATCTGGTATCCACTTTGATACAATTACAGAGCAGTAATCCGACAGTCTAGACTGACCGCAGAGCAGCGGTCGAGCTCCCCCCGCCTACGTAGAGCAGGCTGAGGGCGACACAGACAAGGACTTTGTTTGAGAAGGAGTGAACAAAAGAGCGACAGAGTGATGGACAGACAAGGAGAGAGCAGATTGATTGACAGTCCAGAGAAGGAGCATTTCGCCATCGTCGAGAGCAAACACTACAATTGCTCTCTTCTTCTTCCTATCTCATCTCCTGTGTTCACACTTTTTGTCCCCTCCAACATTTCCCCCGTTTTTCTCCCCCCCTCCAGTCAGCTACTCATTATTATTACAGAGGGAGGATGGACACAGATGGACATCTTATCATTGGTGGGCAGCACAATCTGGCTGACAGCATGTGCAACAAAAGTTGTTTCAAGATTGAGCCATCCCCCTGATGTAAAGGTGGTACTGGAAGAACACGCAGCCCCTTCACTTCATTCAGATGGTGTCAAAAGGGCAGAATAGTGACAATGCATATCAATAAGCACGAAATACTCCAGGAAATGGGATTGATCTTCTTCTTCTTCTTTTTTCATAGATCAGCTTCAGGACAGGAGGGTGGGAAATGAGAAGGAAAGGAAATGATTATGTTAGCACACACACACACACACACACACACACACACACACACACAAAATAATTAAAGCAACGCTATACACACACACAAATGAGTGTTAATCCCACTAATTTGAGATTAGACCTTCTCAGAGTGAGGTTCGATTAAAAAACGTCTCTTTCGCTGCTCATGTGAACCGAATAATGAAACATTAAGGCGCGTTACAACCGCATCTAAATCCCTTTAATCCAAAAACAAAAAGTTTGTATTCCCGATGTGTTTCGTCTTTTCAGTCCGGAGGGCAACTTTGTTGATTGGTTAGAGAATATCAGGGTAAATGCGCCGTCCTCATTAAAATAAAGCGGTCGATATGTTTAACGAGTTTGCGGTCATAATCTAATGCCATTCATTGCAACACGCGCATCAACCAAGACTGATGTGAAAGTGCCAACATGTTCAAAGGTTGAAGAGAAAATAAAAGGTTTTTTTTAATTTATTTATTTGAGTCTAAAATAATAACAATAATTAAAATTTTTAAAAAAAGAAATTTGAAATGTAATTCCACCTGTCTGTGAGGCTGCACAGGTTTGATTAAAAGGGAGGTCTGTCTGCGCCGATCGTTTCAAAGTGCTGCTGACTGGTTTAATTAAAGTTTTCTCGGCCAGATTTGGGTCAAACTATCAGATTAATTCTGATGAAGTCGCTTCGTTCCAAGCGTTCCGGCGGCGCCGCGCACCTGACGACTCACACGCAACAATGAATGAAATCGCCTTTCATACCTCTCCAGTCATCAATTCAAAGCGTCCTCGTTCTGTCCCCAAAGGAGAAAAATCCTCTGAATGCCAAAGACTGCTGCCTCCCAGTGGGTTCCTCTCCCTTCTCCAGTCTTTCCCTCCTTCTCTCTCTATCTCTCTCTCTCCGTCTCTCCGGATACAAGTCGGTCAGTCCGGAGTGGGTGTTTCTCTCCTCGTTATTCAGCCATCCCTCCCTCCAGCTATTCCTCCCCGTCCCAGCCCTCTGCTTCGCCCCTGTTCATCTCTGAGAGAGAGAGAGAGAGAGAGAGAGAGAGAGAGAGAGAGAGAGAGAGAGAGAGAGAGACGTGAACCAGTGCCGCTGCGCAAAAGCCTCCGCTGCCGACCTGCTGGTTTAAATCCGGCTTCAGCCCCCCGGGGCCCTCGATGTGCGCCTCCGCGGTCACGACGGGACTTGCCGTGGGGACATATCCGGCTTCACAAGGAGCCACATGGTCGCTGGAGAAACTCGTGGAAGAAAAAAGAAAAGTCAGTCTGGAGAAAGGCTCGGTGCGCTCGGAGCAGGTGCCTCGCCATGCCCTGCTGCGCTGCGAGCTCTCGGTGTTAAAGGCACAATGCCGCAGGTTTTCACCTCCGTTTAGCAACAAAGCGGTCTGACCGCGGCTGTCATACCAGTCACATCATTTCACCCACATGTGATTTCAGTGGCAAACATTTGTTTTAGTTTTTGAAGCCGACATACACAAGGGAAGGCTATGACTGGGGACCTGAGTCCACTGGACCTCTGACTGTAAAGTTCAATCTCTGTTTATTTCCTGATGCTCCATACAATCAGGTAGAGCATAAAGTCGCATCATGTCTGTATGCTGTTATGTTTGCCAAACTTTAAACCTCAGACGTGTCATCGCAAGGCTTTTGTGTCTCTGTCTCTAAAGATGTGCAGTAATTTCATCAGCAGTAAACAGATGAAATCAGTCGGCTGACACTCTGAAATTAATAGTTTGGTAAAATATGCTTAGTCGCTTTCTTGACGACTGGCACCACTCTTGCGACTTCTCCCTAAATATGAAATCTACGATCAGGGGGCAGTTAGCATAGCTTAGCATTAACAGTGAAAATGACTTGCTAAAATTTGGTTAAGCCAGCATGGCACAAAACACAAATTTGTGTCACGGTATTGATGATATATTCGTCTGTAGGTTGAAAGAGAGACAGCTTTGATTAGTGTGAATGTATTTCTCCAAAGTCGTATGGCGCTGATATCGGCCAAATGTGGCTGTACATCAACACATGACTTCAACGCATCTAATGTTTCATTTAAAATGTCATAAATGTGACTTTAAAAGCTTGTGCTGCTAACAACAAGCTTCCAGGACATAATGAGAGCAGCTTTATACATTATTATAAAATGAGAAATCTGGTAAAGCGCATGGAGGCTGATTAAAGCGTGGCAGCTTTGACAACCCCGCACAAGGACCTGTAGGGCAAAGGGCACAAGCTGGAGAAACAACTATAAGACTTCCTTCTATGGAAACATAATGTAACTCCTGCGGTGGAACAGGTGGGAGTGGCTTTCAGTCAATCAGAAGGTTGGCGGTAGTGCCGTGAAAATGCAGTGAAATGTGCCATTAAGACACCTTTAACATCTACGAGAGCCAAATGTCATTTTGAAGCCTGAGTTGGAAACCAGGTCCAAATGTTTCAGCTGAAAGGCAGGATTGTGAAGCCTTTTCATTGTGACCATTGCAGTTTTTCAAACATCCTTTCAACAGGGTTAAAACAGGGGAAAATGTTGCGTCTATCAGAACCGCTACAGCTCACAACATACCACGCTTTATCTTGTTTTATTTAATTTGTACAGAAATTACTTTTACAGAAAGTCTAACAATCACCAGTTGCAGTCCTTCTTTTATTGTGAGTCATTCTTCCCATTTCTTCTCATTTCCAGGCTCTGGCTAAGCTAAGCTAATTCTCTACTGGCTGTATTTTCACATCAATGGACGGATATGTGAGCGGTTTCGATCATCTCAACTAACTCCTGACGAGAAAGCAAATAAACCAAAAACTATTCCTTTTTATCTTGCCTAAATTGAGCATCGGGTCGGTCAACAGCGCTTTCTTCTATCAAGCTGAGAAAAAAGGCTGGAGTGCACTTTATAATCCTTTTTATACACTCAGCTCCTCTGCTGCTGAAGAGACTTTGTGACTCGCCCTGAGGGGGGAAGAATGGGAGTCATGGGAAACACAGGCTGGTGAAATGTGCCAGTGGCTGGTTGAGTTGAAACGCAGAATAGTTGAACTCCAGGTGTGTCCCTGAAGCACTACACGCGCACACACACACACACACACACACACACACACACACACACACACACACACACACACACACACACACACGCGCTCTTAAAACACACAAACGCATGCCTTAACTAAACAACTGTCCAGATGCTGTAAACACTATAATCAAGTGGATAAGGATTCTGTCCTCCTCCCTCCTTCCTCCTCATTCCTCCTCCAGCCTCGTCCTCCCTTCCTGTCCGTCTGTCGTCCGTTCATCTGTAGCCCGTTTGCAGCAGACCGCACACTGAACAAACACAGCTGACGCAGACACTGTGTCACTGTGTGTCTGCAATCGGGGGCCGGACGTTATGACCTAAAATCATATCAGGATAAAAGATCAGATGTACATAGATTACAGTCGCTGTGCTGATATAATGATATCTCTAAGAGTCAGCTCATGTATTTCCTTTCTCATTTTGGCTCTCCTCTGTTGTGGTTATCCTGTATAATAAGAGCACTCGTTGATTGTGGAGCTGTTGTCAGTTGATACTCAGTTAAACATCAGGACTGCCTTCCTGAGCTGGACCACTTTTTAACAGTCCATGCAGCAGTTGTTTCAAATTTCCTTTTTTTTTTTAGGGTTAGGGTTCGTCTGTGTTGGTCTGTCAGTCGATCAATCCACCACTTTGGTTCACACAGAAATATCTCAATAAGAATTCAATAGATACATTGAATATTATATATATTCAAAAAGTTATATAAAGACATCTGTGGTCAGTGGAAGAAGTCATCTGCCATCTGTCATTACTTGACTCATCCTCTGGTGCAACCCTCACTTTGATTATTTGTGAAATATCTCAACAGCTGATTGTCTGTTTGTCACAGACGTTCACGGTGACCAGACAATAAATCCCGCTGACTTTGGTGACAGTCTAAATTTTTCCTCTAGCTTTAGATTTTCAGTGACATTTCTGGACAACTCTTTGATGGATTGCCATGAAATTTGATACAGCCATCCACGTCCCCCTCAGCATAGGCCTGGATTTCAAAGGGGCTAGAAGGGACATGTAGGTTAATGTAGGTTAGCCTTAATATTTAGACCACTTGCATTTCTCCCCACCCAAAAACAACTGCTGAGGAAAGTAGCAGAGGACTTTTATTTAGATCAAACCTCTTGCCTGAGAGCCATACTGCATTATAATCCATTATAATGTTTATATCAGCTGCTGCTGGGAGTAGATAAAGACATTTGCACTACAAATTGATGCAAAGGCAGAAACTGGTGCATAAAATAATGCCCCAGAACAAGCTTTCATGAGACTTGCTCTGTGTAGCAGGGCTAAATCAAAGATCATAGCTCTCACTTACCTGCTTAATTCAGATAGATTTACAGATAGACTGAAGATCTATAAGCCCCATGGTTTTAAACATGATATACTTGCACTATTGACGGCATACTCAGGTCTGGAAAGATCCACAGACAAGCGTAGAAATAAATACGGGTCATGGTGATGTGTCATCCTGGGAACAAACCAATGACACAGTGAGTGGAAAATGACTAAGCGACTGTTTTCATTTTGCTGCGCATAACATCATATTGATAAAAGATGTCATTAAAACCAGCTAGGATCAGCTGGTTCAGACACAAATACAGTCAGAATGCGCGTGATTTTACTTTGCACTCTCAGTCGCTGCGGTCCCAGGTGGATTCAGATCGACAGCCCCTCCCCCGGGGAGTGCAGGCCAGCGGACCTAAAGACCTGCCTGATGGGTGAACCATGCTGCTGTCTTCCCCACATGTCCCCTTTGTCACCTGTTCATTTCATGTGACGCCTCCCCTCTGTTCCCATCTTCGTCCCTCCCTTTTTGCTATTCCATTTTCCCCTCATACTACCCCTCGTTCTCTCCCCTGCACTCTCCCTCTCTTTTCCAGCCTACTCCTAATCTGTTCATCCTCCGTCTGTCTACCTCTCACCGCCATCGCTGTCCGTCCCAACTGTGGCTCTGTTGAATAAATGCATCAGTCACATGGAAGAGTTGATCCATAGGTCATTCAGCTCAGCGCCATATGGTCCAACTGTGAAGCTTCATAAAGTTTTTCAAGTCCCTCCACCACAACAAACGCTGTGTTTGCTGCAGGTATTCGACAAGATTTAAGCATTACTCCATCAAAAACTCTTGAATGAGTGAGTAAATAAAGCAAATCTCCCAGACATCCTATTTCCTCACATACAAGTCTGTAACATGGAGTAGGGAGATCTTAGTTTTTACTGAATAACATACTGCAGGAATTAGATAAATCTGCGCAGTTTAGATCAGCTGTCTCCCTGCGTGTGCGTTCAGGTGATATGTGACAGATCTGTGTATGTAATATATATAAACTAAGCGCTGGATGACTTTGTGGCGAGACAGTATGGATAAAAAGAAAAAACTCTGACAGCCAATTATTCTCAAGTCTGACGCTGAGAAGGTTTAGAGAGGTGTTATGCACACAAAACACCATTTCTTTTTCATATGATAAACTGTATGCAGACACTTTTCCACAGGTTTTTCATGCATAACTTTCCCGCGTGATGCAACCTTTTGCACAGCGGCATCTCAGACAGGAACCTTTGGCTTGATAATCCAAGCAGCAGCTGTTCCTTTGATTCCGGTGTCATCGTCTGTGATAAGCAGCGCTGGTGTTTGCACTGGTCCGACGTATTGTGATAATAAAAGTGATCAAACTCAACCGCAGTCTGTCGCATTTCCTTTGCCTTCCTATAATTATTACAAACAAGTGGCCATTGTCGCTTCGACAAACACAGAAAGCACAATTTCCTGTGCAGCAGAGGATTTCTCCCAGGAAACAGGAACCCTCTCATTTGTGTTGACACAAGCGCATGTTTAAGCTCGAGACTGGGTTGGGAGAGGAATATTGATTGTAAGGTATCAATCGGCACGAGTGGGAGAGCAGCAATTTCTCTCCTATTGCTGTTATTAATATCAAAAAGATGTGTCTCTTTGAAGAAACTGACAGAAATAAGAAAAAAACTGCAACTTCTGTGGCATTCAGCATCATTACTTTTTTACATTTTCATTTGATTCTCTTTGTTGAATCAGACATTTGCGCGCACACACACACACACACACACACACACACACACACACACCCCTACATTGCCAACAGTGGACTGTCATTTCACAGCACCACGTGTGGACCTCTGTTTCTAGTTAAAAAATGAAAAATAGAATAGCACATTAACTTTAATGTCTTTTTTCTTAATATCACTGCAGATGTGGTTTAATTGCCAAGCAGGGACTCGCATCCTTGAGACATTTTTTACCAATCAAAGAAGGGACTTCCATATACTGCACTACACATTCTCTCACCTAATGAGAGTTTATTTATTGCTACACACACACACACACACACACACACACACACACACACACACACACACACACACACACACACACATACAGAGCAAACAATGTCTGCAAATGGCAAACATAGTACTCTTTTTACACACATTGTTCACGTTCTTTCCCTCTCACGCACAAACCCATCGACACACACCACTCGCACAAAACCCCCTGCCCTACATTTATAAGACGCAGAGACAACCCATGGCGAGGAGCTTAGCACTCTGCCACAGTGACAGACAGCCGAGATCACCGTGTCATTCACACACTCACAATGAGCTGCATTTAAACCCACCAGAGGAAACATGGTCTGTTTGTCTTGTAAGCTCACACAAAAAAGGTACCTGGTTATGTTCAAATACAGTTGACACATTCAAGGGTGCACACACACACACACATGCACTCATACATGAGAGCTTAGACACGTTGAGACAAACCTCATGTTGTAAATCTCAACCCTTTTTACTGCTACACACACGCGCGCACACACACACACCTCTTGAGCTCTGTGTTAATAACAAGCAGCAGGTTAATATGAGGGCAGCAATGGACTGAAGTGACCTCAGCCTACTGATTAGTCCAACTAGTCACAGTTATTAGCTAGCGTGTCATCTGGTATCAGCCGTTCCCAGCGCACCGCTAACCCGATGGCTCCTGCGGGCATGATACATTATGTAACTTTTCATGGTGGGATGCATGGATGGAGGTGAGTTATTCAGGAAATACTGCAATTTATTTAAGAGCTGATGCAAGGCCACAGCCTGGTGTTTAAGGGCTTTTCACTAAAGATAACTTGCTCACACTGTTGTCTAGAGCCATTTAGTGACTGTTTTTTCCATTTGCTGTTTCTAGCCCTGCTACCAGCATGGTTCTAGGAATGATGATGTTGGTTTGTGGTTTAGTTGGTCAATCCACCAGACTGAAATATCTCAAGATGGATTATCATGTCATTTCGTGCAGTCTTTCATGGTCCCGAGGGGACAAATCCCAATGACTTTTTTCCCAGCGTCACCACAAGGTTGACATTTGGAACAACATGTTCCAGCTTCCAACATGGCAGCTTGGTCAGTGACCCTAAGCTTCAAACGCCGATACTTTCTCCGCCCCTCTAGCATCCGTTTTGCACTTGAAGGGCTACGTGATCAAGTAAGAAAAAATATTTAGTATGCAATGAGGTTTGGTTGAGAAAAGATTTTGCTTACAGAAGTCTACCCACGCCATTTAGGTAACTTTCATCATGCTATTATCTTACTTTTGTTACATACAGCAAATAAAGGTGCAACATGTGATGATTGGCCACCTGTCAAATTAAAACCAATAGGGAACAACATACCACCAGAGTAACTGCAAACTGCTGCTAACTGTTGATGCCCTTAGCTAGTTAGCTCAGTTAGCCGTGCAGCTAGTGGGGGTGTTCACACCTTTAGCACAGGAGCTTAGGGCTTAGGCTGGAGGTGGCTAGTTAACATGCTAACTTCAATAGATATTGTTCATTCTGTACTCCTGCTATAGAGGGGCACTTCTAGGAATTAAGCATGTAGCTCCTGACCAGGTTTCTGTATTCAGTGTGTTGTGAGTGAGAACCAGCAAATGGATAAACAGTCGTGGGATTTGGTATCTTCTTCATGATGTTAGTGTGTTGATTGTTAAGTTTAGTTTGGATTTTAAATCAACGTGACTATTATTTGGATTTTTTTTTTTCTGTTTAAAAGTCTGTTACTTTCCATGTTTTTCTTTCTGAGACAAACACACTTAAAAATGAGATGCTGCATCTCAGGGGATTTATCCTGAAATTACAGGGTAAATTGATTTATTGATTAAAATGTAGTCATTATCCACTCACTCTGATGCCAGTGGACAGCTGGATGATAAAATAATTTTTATTTTGGGGTCCTGTAATTTTCCTGTAAACATAAAATAACAACTTTGTCTACTGTCTCACAGAGCTGCAAGCAAGACTGTAAACTCTTGTTTTTCCAGTCCTGAAGACAGTTAACATGAATGTGAACAATGAATATTACCATGTGACAAACGTCCAACAAGTGATTGACAGCAAGTATATCCTGAATAAAGACACCTTTCAAGAAAAAAAAAAAAAATAAAATAAAATACTGGTAGTATTTTGATAAAATGCTTAAAAACCAGTACTCACCACAAATCAGACTTCTCTTATTCATGACTGACATCCTAATCAGGGATAATAACGTTCTAATCTGCAAAGACAAAACATGAATTTGTGACTTCCAGACCAATTAAGTTGGTACGATACGTTTTTGAAAAGGAAATGCTGGGTGAGCAAAAGGTGACTACCTGCCAGAGTAGCTAGCCAAATTGACAGAGCTGGCAGCCACAGTCCAAGAAGCATTTGGCAGGTGGCTAACATTTGTGCTTGCTGTGACTTGTCCTGAGCTCCTGGCCTGTGGGGAGGGAAGTGGAGGACAGGAGACAATTGACTTGAAAATCACTGTAATCATGCCTCAGGGGCACTCAGGCCATCAACCTGAACAGGCTCTTTTCTTTTCTTTTCTTTTCTTTTCTTTTCTTTTCTTTTCTTTTCTTTTCTTTTCTTTTCTTTTCTGTTCTTTTCTTTTCTTTTCTTTTCTTGATAATTGAAAAAGCTCCACATTTCCATCATGTGATAACACTGATAACCTTTATATAATCACCCGTATTTGATCAAGTCAGGCGCACTTATTGGCACTCTGTGTCAAGAAGCTAATTAAACTCAAAAGAATATTGTGTTCCAGTGAATTTCATTTCTCTGGTATTACAGTATTTGCTGTGCTACAATGTAATGTATGGCACAATTAAAAATAGATGTTAACAAATATGACAGACAGTTCAGTATCACCAACTCTGAGATGAATATGGTGTATTTGGACAGATTTTGATCCACCGAGACATTTCCAAGTAATAACCTTCCAGTGTTTGTCAAGTGTGGACCCCCTGTAAACTGGATGTTGGACAAAGGCTCCATGAAGTGTTCACTCCTAAAGCATAAACTGTATGAACAGTTTGTACTTTTTTCGCATCTTGGACGAAACTTCTCCTGGAACAAACGCAAGTCTTGCAACATAAAATGTCAACACAGGAGATCTTAAAAAACACTCATTTTAGGATTTATTTGGCACTTGTCAAACTTAACAGCAGGTTCGAACGGTTGATAACGTTCGCATATTTAAATCGACATCAGTCCAGAGAGAGTTTCCATCACGTTTAATCAAAATCAAGAAAACGGTGACGTGTTCAGGATAGTGTTCAGAACAGAAATGAGTGAGAAACTCGGGTTTCTTTGACCTTGTTTGACACGGAAAGAAACCAAAACCCACCTGGCTTCAGTGTACTTCGTATTTCTTTTTAACTCACTTATTTTGACTTCTATCACTGTCATGAGAGGATTCTTTATACGTGTATTAATTACTGATCTTGGCGTGTACCGCCTGCTTTGGTGCCGCTTTAATTGGACCAACTGGGCTTTTCAGACCCTCAATATGATCTTATGATATATGCTATTTGGTGAATACTTTCATCCCAGGCTTCTCTGAGCTGCCTACATTTTGACTGTTTTGGCCCCGGCTGGATTTGGACCCTACCGTAAGTTTGGCAGTGTGACTGTGATTCTGTATGCACAGAGCTACGTCACACTGTCTCAACACATCACTCTCTGAGGACCCATGAAAAGAGCAAAACTCGCTAATAAAAATGCTCAACACCCCTTTAAAAACATGTTAATTGTTTGCAACACATTTGTTCTGACACGTTCAACTTTGACTAATTACGTTTTTTTTCTTTTTTTTACAATCATCACAAATTGTATTTAAAAGTGCTGTCGGCTGATTCTTTGAACTAATCCTGTGGTTGAAAGTTATATCTTAATCTTTTGATCTCGTCCTTGGGCAAAAATGTCCAACAGCCTGTCGCTCTCGTGTGTGTGTGTGTGTGTGTGTGTGTGTGTGTGTGTGTGTGTGCGCGCGCGCAACAAAGTTTAATTTCCTGCACGTATGTATCACTCAGTATACTGAGCTGAAATGCACAAAGACAGACAGATGAATGGGATGGAGGCAACATAAAAGTCGCATGGATGCTGAGCTGATCAATGGAAGCATGGGTGTAAGAGGTGGCAGAAAGGTAGCGATGGTCTAATCTGATAAGGCCGATTCTAGTTAGTGCTGCTGTCAGTCTCTTCCTGGAGGGTAAAAGAGTGGAGACAAAAGAAAGTAAAGAAGAGAAGGAAGAGAAGGGGAGCTGAACGCCTGTGAGCGAAGTGCCTTTACAGGGTGTCTGTGCTGTGCAGTTAGCAATGTTATCAGCACCCGAATCAATAAATGATGAACCCAGGGGCTGAACATAGATTGGTTGATGATAAATAAAAGTCCTACATGAACAAAGTTAAATTATCGATTGAAATGAAATGAATTGCTTACTACTTTGATAATCGATTAATTCCTAAAGTCATTTGCTAGTCCCAGCTTCTTAATGAAAGGACCTGCTGCTTTTCTTTGTCATCATGTCATTAATAATAGTCAAGCTCGGGGGCGAAACGGAATATTTCGCAATCAGGATACAAAAGAAGGTATCCATTCAGGTGAAGTTAGAGGTGAAAACGATGTTATTAGATTACAGATATATTCAGTAAAAAGGGGATTACAATTTTGAAATGAAGATATACAAGTGTGTAACCATGCAAATGCACTGATGACAGTCTCGCACAACATCAGTTTGGTCTGAAGTGAAACCTGTGGATTGTATTGTTCTATAAAATCTACTTTCCCCTTTCTTAAATCCATAAAATTGTCCACAGAAGGCAGCCCTGGTTGAGATATGGAGATGTGAAAATCTGTCTGTGTGCTACAGTGTTGCAGCGCCCCCTGCTGGTAGTTTTATAGTCTTGCATCTAAAATAAAGGAGACAGATGTGTCACGTTTGACCAGTCAAAAGGCTATGACAGTGTCTTTCACTGGAACAAGATTGAAGAATTGGGCTTTGTATAATCTGGTCGATCAATTACAACATTTTTCTCATTTCCATCATAATGTCTTAGGACAGCGGGTCTCAACCTTTTTGGCCTCTGGAAACGTCAATTTGAGACCTCTCACACAGATAATGGCTCCAAGATTCTGAGGATATCAGCTGCATGACAGAGGGATCAGGAATGTCATTGATGTAAACGTGGTGGATCAGGAATGTCATTGATGTAAACGTGGTGCACATTGTACTTTCAGCCAACCTGCTTCAAGAGAAAAATTCCGACAGGGTGTTCCCTGATTAAACTACAGGTGACTGTAACCCTGTGATAAGAAGAATGTATAACAGGAAAACTTTTTTTTTTATCAGTCAAAGTTGAAGCTGACTTTTAATTTGACTGTGCCACATGAGAAAGAACAAGGTGGAGCTCTAATCTGTAACAAGGACAGAGCCTGAAAATACTTTGATTCTACCACACACTAAGAAAATGCAGATATAGGTCCATCTCACAGGTGTGGCAGATCAAGAAGCTGATTAAACAGCAAAATGATTGCACAGGTGTGTTTTGGCCAGATGACAATTACAGGCCACTCTATCACACAACGCCACAAGTTTTGGAGGAGCTGTAACTGTGACCATTCATCCTCCATCTCCTCCTTATGTTGCTGCATGAAAATCCATGGCCCCATGTTGCAAGGACATGGAGAATATCATGGTTCTTGCATGAATGACTGAATGCCCACCAGAAATGTAAGTCACTGAGCATGTTTAGGATGCTCCAGATCGACGAGTCAGGCCATGGGGCACCTGTGACCGAAAAAAATGTTTATCTGGAAGCCTTAACATGTGAAGTCTATGGTTCACTACATAGTAATACATGTCTTTTATCAACATAAAACTTCAGATTTCAGATTGGCCTTTAATTGTACAGCTGTGCACTAATCACGTTTTTTAATCAGCATCTTGATATACTATATATTATTGTACAATAAAAAGTAAATCTTTTAATTTTAGTGCTGCATAAATATTCCTATATAACATACCTGCTTCAGGGGGTTTTAGATGTGCACAGCCAACACGGTTGTAGACTAAACTAGAACTACATCAAGACAAAATGTGATGTCAGCTTCTAAGTCAGGGCTGTGATCTCAGATTTTCTCTTCTCGATTATTGTAGCCAGTCAAATTCAAGATAATGACATTCCTGCAATGTCTCTGATAAATTTGAAAAGAATACACACTATCAGTCAACTTCATGTTTTACTATCAGTCAACTTCATGTTTTAGTTTGTTTAATGTGCCTTTTTTGGCAAATAAAAATGAGTGCAGGAAGGTTGAGAGAGAGTCTGTGACCGTAACTGTACAAAAAAAAAAACTTACCATCAACAAACAGGGAAAAGTCAACCAGAGGACCTGATAAACAACACATCCACAAGGACTCATATCTATACAGGAATACTCACACGCCATCATCATACGTCTACTATTGACACGATATCAATATTAGATTTTTTAGTATCAGTTATCTTCAATGCCGATATATCAAGACATCCTTCTATTAAGAACAAGATGAAGCCACGCATTCAGAGTATAATCCGTTTGTTTATTAAACACTTAATCAACTGTTTAATACATCAGTACATCAGAATGAGCTTCAGCTGCTCCGTCACAAACAGACTGTGGTACTGTGAGCTTATATTGTCGTCAAATCCTCAACATTCAGTCTCTGATATCGCAGAAAATAAAAAGTTTGGGCCACTCATGAGGTGAACGTAAAGCAGAAGAAGAGTCCCTTTAATTAAACGAGCGAACCGATTCATAGAAAAAAGCAGCATGATGTAGAAGATGACGGTGAGATACATTCTGTCAGACCACTGCTTTTTGAAACTGCTGTTGTGCTATTAAAAAGAGGTGGTGTCCTTAAAACACTGATTGTCTAAAGAAGCGACGCATGACCGGAGAGAACAGAGATGGGAGCAGAGCGACAGACTACATGACCACCAACTGTGATTAGCAGCGAAATAAGTTCTTAAGGCAAATGCTTTCAGGCTTAATGTTGAACAGTCAGTGAACCCGTTTCATGAGAAAAACCCCTCCGAGACGCTCCCTCCGTCACTTCTGCACTTCCCAACACACCCAGCCGTGACCATCATCAGTCTCCGTGCTCTTTTCGAAAACTGCTTTCAGACCAACATTTTCCATCTTTTCACAGAATCACAAAACCCACTAGCCAGATCACTTCCACGCACAGTTAAAGTTACAGATACAGGGGTTAAAAGATGGCAGGAGGTGAGGTTTTTTTTTTTTTTTTTAAATCAAACACCAGACCGATGAACACCCCTCGATTTACTCATGTCTGCAGTTTGGGGTAAGGAAGTGATGTTTGTCATGTTACCTGCTGAATTGTTGTGTGGAAAAATCCAATGAAAGAACACTAAAATCTCTGTGCCCAAATATCTCGTCTCCAAACGCTGCAAACCCTGCTGACAAGAACTTAACGTGGCCCAGTCTCAATACAGTATATTTTGAGGAGAGTTTTGAGATCAGCAACTGTGAAAAATGTTAATAATGTTTGTCAGAGTCAACTAGAGCACATCACTCTATAATTATCTATAACAATTCCATAAACTTCTTATTTATATAATAGACATAAGAACTTTTATTGTTCTGCTCATTTCCGTTGCAGAATCTGGAAATCTGAAACAAAGACTTTTCTAAAAGGCTCAAATCTACTGGACTTCTGAAATGATTTGTCAGATAAGTCAGTCCTACATGTCGATAGGCTGAAGAAGAAGCGCTTTGGATCACAGGATAATGCTACATCGGCACAGATTGACAGGAATCATGCGTTTCACTGCTTACGACATCAAAGCACATTGAGGAGAAAAAGAACGATGGGATGCAGGTCACCTCGGACACTCGGAGGAAGTTCACCGTAGCATTACTGTACATGCTGTGTGTTCATTACGCTGTTTGGCAATAAAAGATTTCCTGAATAAATGTTCACCTGCAAATGGAAAGAGGTGCGGTGACCGCATCTGTATCGTCTGGGCTAAACTTGTACACATCCATTGAACCAGGCAGTGTTCTTTAGTCTAGAAACAAACAAGTGTTGACTCACGTGTCAACTTGGATTACAGACGTACACTGTAATACGATACAAGCATCGCTTATTCGTGCTCTTCTGTTTTTTTAATTATACATTTTTAAAAGTAATCTTCTCATGCTAGTATGTCTAAGCACATAATCGCACACTCTATAAACATACAGTTAAACTCTGGTGTTAAATTGGAGGCAACTGATGTACAAATCCATTCATCTAAACCTGGAGCCTGCTTTAAAGCTGCTGTAAGTGTTATTTTCTTATCAAATAAGTGTAAAATTACCTCTATATTCCAACAGTGATCACCGTTATAGAGTGTTTGGTCAGGAACCCGTGTGTCTCCTCCTCCTGCTCATGCAGTACAAGAAAATGTATTTTTCTGGTATCCCTGCACATTTTATCCAATCAGGACAGAGTACTCCATAAGGAGGCAGTCCTGTCGGCTCAGAGAACAGGCAGAGAGCAGGATCCTCCTGTTCTGACAGAATGGCTTATATTACAAGTCAAGTACTTGAAGAAAAGAAAAAGGCAAAGTGAGCTGCCTTAAAAAAAAGAAAGGAGACGAGGAAACGATGACACTGCTTACAGCAGCTTTACTGCAGCTAACTCAAGAGTAGATTTCCTTTAAAGGGGTTTTTTTAAACAAAAAAAGGAAGATATCAATAATTGTATAACTGTGTCTCTTGGCACCCACTCCAGTGCACTGGAGGTGAATTAAAGGTCCAGCATGTAGGATTGAGTTATTATTATTATTATTATTATTATAATGATGTTGCAGATTGAAGGCCCTTCACTTCACCTTGCTGCTAAAAACACACCAAAAAAAGAGGCAAACATGGCGGAAGACCTGCGGACATTGTAAGGTAGCAAAAACAGAACCATCATTAGTTTCTGGTGATTATAAACTAATGAAAACATCACATATCCAACTTGTCTGTGCACGTGTCCCCCCTTAATCCTACACACTGGACCTTTACCATTTGTTTATGGATTCAGAAATTGAAACACAGAATTTAAAAATATTCAACAAGAGCTTAGCTCTGTTAGCTCCATCACACCATTTATATATACATATACTGTATATGTGTGTGTGCAATGTACATATTCAAACTCTTAATTGTATTAATAAAGAAAGCTTTTGTCATCCAAGTGCTTCTGTCATTATAGCAGTCCTATACCCTTAAATATCATTCAAACTCTGAAAGCATATATAGATGCAAATTTTGTATTTAAGGTCACGTGAATCCTTCGTGCATAAGTTTCCAAATAAAATCTAGTTGGCATAATATGACTCTGATTACAATAATTTGGCATTGCAACTGGTAAGAAACATATCCAGGATTTTGTTTGTTTGTTTTTAGGCAAAAAATCCAACACTTGTTAGAAGAAAAAATATACATATTTTGGAGCCGAGAACTCTGAGTTCTCAGGAACAAATAATGACATCTCATGTCACCGTGGAAGTTTCTGGTCTGAATATTATGTCACGTTAGAAAAGAAGTCTAAACAAAAATATACTAATTCAGAGGAGTGGTAAGTTCTAATTTTGAAAAATGGTTGTTTGCAAAGTCTCAAAGATGTTCTCAGTGCTGCAGCTTGTTTTCACAATAATGAGGCTTCAGCTGCTAAACGGCAGTATTTTCAAAGCAGGACTTCTTCACTTTGTTTGTGCGTTAAGTCTTTTCGTAACTTTCTCTATGTACATTGTGCCTGTATATCTCACATACAGTTCATCACTGCATTTATTATCATGTAAACTAACTACTTTCTAGCAGCTACACATACATTTGGGCATCAATTTAGTTGTTATTTTCATTCGCAAGATGAGGCTAGTCATTTTTTTTCCCTATACGATGGCTCCCGAAGCAAGGAAAAACCATTAATCACCCTGAAACCAAAGACATGTGATTTGTGTTACTGTAGTATGAACGCTCCCTCGCTGTGTGTCGTCCCGTCTCTCCCAGCAGAGGGCAGTGTTGAGCCGACAGGAGCCTCCATACATGCAGGGAGACCAACTCGGGGAGAGGTCGCTGATCCCATCGACATTAAATATTCCTCCTTGTTTAAGCTTGCAGCTTTTGCTCGTTCGCCTCCCACTTCTAATCTCAATCTCGCACCATCTTGACGACCTTTAAACACACATCATGTTCAGCAACAGATTCACGACACGGTTCCGGTTTGAAACTCAAATAAAAACGCAAAGTCTGGGTGCCTCTTCAGTAAGACTGGTAGTCTGTGTGGGCACATTGATGGATAACCATCTCTAGAAGTGGCTTTTGCACTTTGAACCTCTAAATTCAAAGAAGAAAAAACAAAAAAAATCAAGTGTGACCTGTGTTTTGTCTACAGGTTGAATCATTTACTTGAGCTGAGTTCCCCTCATCTTTAAAAAAAGAAAAAAAAACACACTCTGTCTCTCGGTTACACACCTTATCCAAACAACTTGGGAACATGGGAGAACTGGAGGTGCGTCCCAAATAGTCCATGTTGCTCTGTTGCTGTAGCTTTCAAGGTCCAACGCCAAACCTCTGAAGACCTTCTGCGCAAAGAGGGATTCTGTCGTGGCTCATCTCCAACTTATACCTCCTCCATCACCTCCATGACAATCGTCCTGGGTCCGGTTAGGATCAGGTTGCTGACGGCCCGGTAGTCCTGAGAGAGGACGTTCAGGCCGTTCACCGACACCACAAACTGACACACCTGAAGAAAGACGAAGAGAGACGGGGGTAGGATGATTAGTACTAGTCGATGATGCTCTTAACTTTCACACCAAGTTTGAATGGAGTCTAACTGAGGTACGGCGAGATGTGAGAGGAGAGGGCGGCGCGGGGCTTCCATTGAGAATCTGTTTTTCGGGGGAATAAACTGCTCAGCTGATGTTTGTCAAGTTTCCGTGGACATTTAACTGCTTTTCCACCATGTAACTGCGGTGAACCTTGACAGAGGCTTACTATGTGTCATCTGTATTTAGCTAATTAGGGTAAAAAATCTGTTCATATGCTAAACCATAGCACATGACAACTGACATAAAGAGGGCCTGTTACAGTTTGTGATTTTGGGAGACATGTTCGTTAGCTGTCCCGCTGAGAGCTTAATGAGATGATTATTACCACCTTCATGTCCGGACAGTGAATATGTATTTGGACCCCGCAGGTGAATTAATCTAGGTTAGTAAGACTGGAACCAGGGGAAAACCAGCTAGCCTGGTTCTGCCCCGCTATAACAAAAAATCACGCCTACGAGCACCTCTAAAGCTCACTGCTAAACATGTCATGTCTTGTTTAGTTTGAATCTGTACAAAAAACAAAATGTGCCATCACAGAGTCCCCATCTTGCATCTCGCGCCTGGCAGGAGACAGATAAGAGAGGTATCAACCTTCTCATCTAACGCTCAGCGCGCGAAGGTCAAAATGTTATTAATATTAGTTCAGTTGTTTGCTCACATGTTGCCCAGAGAGTTATAATTTAATTGCCTGATATCAGGCTGGCCGGTCAGCACATTAAACTAAATTTCCATCTTCAGTCTGACATTCCCTCCACTCTACAGATTTCCATCAGGGAGGGGCATTCGTTTTTCCTTAATGTATCACTGGAGACCACATATGAGCCTGAACCAAACTTTTGAGATGACTCTTGCCAACATTTTGCAAGATTTTCAAAAAGTGGAGCAGAGCGGAGTAAAAGCAATTTACCATGCTGAGCGATAAGAGAGGAAATGCCATTGGGGGGGGGGAGGCTATTTGAGGCCGAGCATCTCATCTCATTTGTTTGATCAAAAGCTTGACACTCATAAGATGTTAATTTTCAAGTTTGCCTTCAAATAACATTTGTCTAATCATATAAAGCAAACATGATTAAAAAATTTAAAAAAAAAACACAGGACTCATACTGTAAGCTCCACCCCTATAGTCAAACAAGTACACACTGATAGTGTTGCCTGACGTGAATTAAAGTAGGTACAACATGGCATCCACACTCAAATCACTCCCCGGTCACACATGGACCCCACCTCCCTCATCATTTTTTTTTAAGCGCTGCTCTGATAGAGATAAGGGCTTGTTGCCTGAGCTTACTTCTGCTCTTGAGACATGGTGCCGCAGTTTTCTGCGGTGGTTTAGTTTGGGGTTTTCTCGCAAGCTATTACAGGCACACGCTCACACACACACACAGACACACAGGCGAGCACACTCCCCTATACACTGGCTGCCAAACGTTTTCCAAAAGTCCTGCAAGATGCTTAAAAGAATCCTGATGCATGTCAGCGAGAACAAAAGCACATAATGATTCGGATATTTATACTGCCTATAAATCAGGAGAGTGCTGAGTGATGATGGAAGAAAAACTTTCACAGATGTGTTCTGTGCGCTCCTGACTCAGGAAACATCTAACAGGGAGCAGCTATTGAAACCCGGCCTGTTCCTTACATAAACTGCTGTTACATGTAGTGAATACATGCAGACAGAGGTTGCTATTTTGGGTTATTGGGGTTTTTACAGAAAAAAAAAATTGCTTTTAAATCTCTTCTAGCCTTCTTAACCATTTCGAGGAAAAAACAGATGAAAATAGGATGAGAGAATACGGGAAAAGAGAGATTAAGAGTGATAGAGGGATGGAAAAAAAAGAATCCCAGACTGTTAATCCTGCGCTGTGGAGGAATTTCAGACGCTCACTGTAATCACGTCTGAACCTCCGCAGCCTATATTCCCACTACCTGCAGAGTACTCTCCTTCATGCACAACTCGCTTTCCTTCCACATTTCCTTTCAACCTCTTCTACTCTCTTCCAACACCTCCCCCTCTCTTCTTTCTCACCGATACCTCCCCCTCTTTTCTCTCCCACCGATGCTTCTCTCCTTTCAGGCTGCGGGGTTGTGTGTTAGTCTTGGCTGGGGCCCAGCTGGACTGAATGACTCCTTGCACCCAGAGGGTTAAAATCCCTCTTGCACAGAGAAGAAGGGAAAAAAAAGAGACGCAGAAACGGACACAAAGAGAAGACGTAGACAGAGAATAAACAACACGTGGCGAGGACATGCAGCGATAACACAAATAGCTGTATGCCATGTAGAGAACATTTGATTCTTTCTAAAAACACAGAGGTGACGGATGACCCGAGGCCATATTTGCATGTACGTCCCTTGAGGAATCAGAAGCCCGCAGAAACAACAACTGGTTAAACTGAAACCACACACTGTAAAACTAGGTTCCCTGCCTGGTTTGGTGAAAAAGAAAAAGTTTGACATTTCTGGAAAAATTGTGTTTTTGCTAAGACAGACTTAAAAGATTGACACCACTCTCATGTCTGTCCGTTATGTAGAAAGTTATAGCAAGTAGACTTCTCGTTCTGCGCAGCATAAAGACTGGAAACAGAGGAAAGCAGCTAGCCTGCTTTCTGTCCAGTGGTAAAACGAAATCTGCCGATCAGCATCTGTGGGCAGTCATTGTGGGTTTTTTAATGATCTATGAATCCCTGCACACTTTAATGTGCTGTCAAAACATACAACCACTGTGGTCGCTTTCACTGAGTACAAGCACAGAATCCAGATGCATTTTGCCAAATGACAGTTCCAATAATGTTTTTAAATGAAAAATGGTGGCCGCGTCGACAACAGTGATGACAAAAAGAGAAAAGGAGAATTGCTGTGAGTGATCTGAATATCAACAGAAAACATGGACGTAAAAAAAGGGAAAAATATGAGACTTCACGACTGACCAGTTCAGCTCCGAATTTCAGTTTTAAATCACAACACGGTCACAGTGGTGACAAGAGCAGCCTCACAATGTAAATGCTACTCCGCTACGATTAAATCAACTGCTCAGACTGAAAGATATCCAATCAAAACACCAAACATCAGACTGATCGTTCAAGAGCCAGACAGACAATAAACCTGATGATTAATCACCCATCAACAAACTGAACGTCAAAGGAAAGATGATGTGGCAGGAACCTTTTTTTAACTATTTTGTTAGACAGCAACAACATGCGATACATGTGACATAAGGTCGTCATTACAAAGGCCATACTGCTCTGACCTGGAAGAAGTTTGGTTCCAAAGTGGCTTATAGCTCACTATTTAACACCTTATGTATGTTTCAATCTAATCAATAAAACTAAATGAAAAAACTACAAGTTGTGGTTTTTGCGGAGATTTATGTGCTGGACTGTTTCTCGGACAGGAGCAGTGATTTCCTGGGGTCTGCTGGTTGCCTGGCAACCTCACAGCGAACACAAGACTCCAGGAGAGTCTCAGCAAGAAAGAGAGAACACTGATGAGAACTATTCACAATATGTCCAACACAACCTTTAAGAGAGTCAGATAATTAGGTATTGAATGCTTGTTTGAACTGATCATAATGAATGTACTCAAAACAGTTATTAAAGATATACAAAAAAATCCTGCATAGAACTGATCTCACAGATATTACAGTCCCTGATTCATCTAAACTTCAACTTTTATAATCTTTAAATGTTCAAATTTAGGGGTTTAAATCTTTAAAATGGAGGTTAAGAGACTCTGACCATTATATATCCATGTGGTACGACTAATGTAACGGAACTTTACTGTTCAGTGCTCACACACATAAGAGAACACACAGTACAGTACAGGACGCTCAAATGGACAGTAAGTGAGACAAACACACATCCTGCTCCACCTGCCGCCTTGCAGAGGTGCATTAGAAGAAGCTCTAACAGCAACGTAAGTGCTCGGGTCCATTACGGTCCGGACGATGCTGATGCCTACGACGGTGTGCTCCGGGAATAAATGCAAACAGAAAGGCGAGAACAGAGAAGAGGCTCAGAATGTGTTTTACTACCTCCCTCCCAGAGGTCAATGGGTGTGAGTTTCTCTTTTGGCCTTTTGCCTGGACCGCAGTGCCAACACCTCACAGCACGGCATTCCCTCTCCTGGATCATTTTACTGCCTAATTGCAGATCAATAACACTGCTCAGGTGAAGTGGAGCAGGACTTCTAGGAACTCCTCACAAATTAACCGCTGCGCGCTGCTGCACGCCAGGAATTTAATCTACAGCGATGATACCGAGAGATAAATCTCATTTTCCCGACCCGATATCCTGGTCCTGATTTGATTTATGCCCTCGGCTCATAAAACTTGTTGCTACCTTAATGAAAAACTAAACAAAAAAACACAGAGGTGGAAATGAAGAGATCTCGAGTAACGGCATGAAAACACACAATTTATGAGGCCGCCTTCATAACCGAGTGTGAACCATGACACATGTTTCCATGGCGATAAATTATGACCGCTGACAGTAACCAGAGCAGAAGTGGTATTATTTCCACTGACCGTTTCCTCTTTCAGTGCTCATACTGATCCTCCTCTACCTCAGCCTCCTCCTTCACCCTCCTCTTCACTCTTCAGCTCATGTGTCCTCTCTCTCTCTCTCTGAGTAACATCCTGTCCTTTACTTAGTCTGCAAATTTTAGTTTAGCCGCCACACTTGGGAAGAGGCAGAAGCTTTGGTTTATCTTTTTTAAAGTCTGTCACCTTTGGGCTTCCATAAAGCCCGAGGAGACACTCTAATGCTAACTTTATAATTCCCAGAATCGGAATGACACATGCTTAATAACTTCACGATTCCTTCCCCTGCCGTGTTCCTACTCCGAATCTTCTGTTTCTCCTCTTTTGTCCTCCTCTCTCCGCGTTGTGGTTTAAGTCCCCGTGCTCCGCATTCCCAGGATTCCTCGCTGCCACTCTGCTTACATACCCTCATGCCAGCTGTGGCAGCGGAGCCACCGCTACCCTGTTTTCCTCGCCTCAACACTCTTCCCACTTTTACAGCTACTCTCTCAGCTCCCGTCCTCACACATCCTCCTGGTGCAGGCCGGAGTGACAGGAAGCGTCCCTCTGCTCTCCTCCTCTTCCTATTCCTTCCATGTTCATCTCTTTCATTCTTCTCTTACACTTCTCTTGTACTCACCTGCACTTGAGTATGACAATATACACAGTGCAGATTCCAAAAAAACTGCAATACTTCCTTACCTTACTTCATCTACGCTACAATGAGTTCATTTAAGCTACAAACAGCGACATCCACCCTCTTCTCTTCCTCCAAACCTGCTAAAACTCTCTTGAGACACTCCAAAATGTCAGTAAAATTAATTAATTGTGATGATGAGCACGAGCAGGATCATACGTTTTTCACGTCCAAACATTTTTCCCACAATAGATGAAGAGATGGAGGAAGGCCTCCACACGTCTCTCCCGTTCTCACCTTCATGCCAGCAGCAGCTGCAGGTCCACCGGGGTCCACCGCCTGAATGTGGCAGGGTTTACTGCCTCGCACCACGAAGCCCCAGCCCACAGCATCGCCTACAATCTGAGGGACAAAGGAGACACATGTTGAGACAATATGGCATCTCAGTGACTGTGCTGACATACACAGTACTATTTTAACATTCAGAGTGAGACAAATATTGAAATTATTCAGATTTCAGGAGATTTTATGCATTCAGAATTTGTGCATCAATTGGGGTTTTCAACAAACCTCCTCCTGTGTGTTCAGAGTGAGCTTTGTGCATTGCCATGGATACACAAAGCAATCAGCAATCTATTTGCAGGGCCGAGGTACACAAGCCCATATTTTTGGTCTCTTTTAAAACATCATGACTAGAAGGCTCGACAACAGATTTTTTGATCTGTGCAAATATCAGATCCCCGATGTTTTCAAGATGGTGGTTGAAGGAATGAAAAAGGGAAGCATAGATGGAATACTGTTTATTTTGGAATAAGGGGGAAAAAAACCTGATTAATTTTGTACATGTAAGAGTAGTTGCTGTTTTGAATGCTTACAGTTAGAATCTGAACTGAGCCAAAATTTGCATCTGTTAGAGATTTGTGGTTGCGGCTAGTGAGTGGACCACGTGGTTAGGTTCTCTCTATTTTGTCTTGTGTCGATGTGGTGATCACGTTATCTGAGACAAAGTGCAGAGTGAAACTTGTGAGTGTGTGTGTGCTTGTGCCTGAGGTAACTATGTACCTATAAGTGTGTATGTGTGAGGGGGGAATATGTGACTTTAAGCATGGGTGATGACATCCATGCTGAAGTGGTCTTTGTTTGAGTCTTTTTGCGTGTGTGCATGTGTGTGTCTGTGTGTCTGTGTGTGTCATACAGTGAATGTCTTCTTCAGGAAAGGTCCTCCTGGTGTCTGCAGCTCCTCTGGACTCACTTGTCTTTTCAGAACTGTTGAGAAAGACACAGAGACCATGTTACTTACTACCATTATAATCAGGCATGACCATAAACACATGGTTAGCGCACATACACATGCACGCTGAAACACAGACAATACTGTTGCTTTAACAGTGTGTATGCATGTGTAGGAAGCGCTAACGTCAGTCACATGCTAACAGGGCCTGGAGGCCCGCTGCTTCCTGAGCCAGTGCAGCTCCCCTTCCCCTACTCCAACTTCCCCTCTCCGTTATTCACTTCAGCATGACTCATACTGGCTTTAAATGGACTTTTGTGTCCCAAAAATTGTCCTAACTCCAGTTTCAATTCACCCTATAATGATATAACTGATGAAACATTTGACAAAACGGAGAGCTGGGAGGATCCATGCATGCACACACAATCGTCACACATGAACTGGTCACATTAAAGAAGAATGTGTGCTGAGATTGTGCACAGGTCTCACATGCTTCAGACCAACATCTGCAGAAATGAAGAGGGAGCCAAAAAAGGAATCTCATTAATGTTTTGTCTGGTTTTCAATCAATTTCAGTCAATCAATGCACTGCATTTCTGCCGCCCACACAACTATCTAACATCTTAACTTCTAATTAACTGCTTAATTTTTGCCATTCAGCCTGTTTATCATTAATCCTTTAAAGTGAGGTAACTGTTAATCAAATCACAAATGATTACCTTGCTGAGGTGCGTGGACTATCACCCGACTATAATGGTTTACAGGGATAAGTGTGATGCATTAATGAATGAAACTTTACTTTAGGGGCTATAAAAAGAGCACTGAAATTTTTAAGTTTAGTAATGTGTTTTGACACTAAATCAAGATGATAATGTAGGTAAAAGTATGCTGAATAAACCTTTAAGCACTAAAACAGACTTGAACAACATTTGCATCTCCCCACACAGACCTGAGAGCACAGACTCCTCCACAGCCTGCTGGCCTGTGTGCACTGAGCAGCGTGTGTGAGCTCTTGACTAATCACTCGTGGTCTGTGCTGGACTTCATTGTAATCTGATAAGCGAGAGGGGCTTGAAGTGAGAGAGACCTTTTATCCTCTTGATCTGGACATTTCAATAATCTCTGTGTGGAAATCCTGATCTGATCTACGGGTCAACTCGTTTTTTTAAAAACCTCATCTGCTGCGTTGACTTCACATCAGAGACCAACATCCTCCATTTAAACTGTCTGGTTTCATCAACACCACCAAGAAATGACAACCTTTCACACCGTCTGATATGACTGTGTCATATTTTTGGACTCCTTATCTTCCCACACCACTACCAAGGTTTATATGAGGCAGAGGGGAACTTAGTTTATGTGTGTGCATGTGTGCCTTCCTTTTCCTGTTCATTGTGTATCGTGTGTATGTGTGTGTGCTCATGTTGAAGGGGCTCCGCTGCTACAAAGAGACTCTGTCAAGGACTCAGCTTGGATTAGACACATCAAGGGAAACCTCACAGTTGTAAGGACACACAAAGCAAAAAATACACACACACACACACACACACACACACACACACACACACACACACACACCTCAAAGGCTTCACTTCTTCATTCAGATCTTAACTCAGAAGTTTAAGCCGTCCATCCCCAAACATTAAACATGATCATACCTTTCTACAAGCAACACATATTTATCTTCCTCTGAAGATAAAATGAGTCCACTGAGCTTAAATGTACAACTGTCTGAAAGAACACATCTAAGGTATAACTGATGTGAGGTTAAAATCACTTAATGTTCAGAGAGTGACGATGATCCAAATCCACATTTTGTGGAGAAAAAAAGTCCTTTAAGAGTTGGATTTGAATGTATGTATGTGAGACCTTAGTAATTTCAGAGCTGTCCCTGAATGCACCAGTGTAGCATAGTTGTCAAGTTTTGAAATGAGAAGGGGTCCAGTTTCAGTTTTTGTCCTTTAAAGAGAGAGGTGAGGATAAACAGCATAGTTTTCTGACATGTTGATGTGACTCAGATTAAAAGTGAGATCTCGTTGTGAACAGCGTCAGGTAATGTTACTTTTGAATGTGACTTGTTATGTTACAGCATTACTTTCATTACCAACAACAGCTTCTACCCTAGAGCTCTGACCTCCATCACGCCCCCGTAATGAGCAATCCCACCCACAGAAACTGTAGCAGCGGTTGACATACTTGCACTATTTTTGCACCACTGTTCTGCACATTTATAGTGTTAAAGACACTACCTTGTATATTTGTTATACTGTTTTAACTGTATATGTGCGTATAATTTCTATTATAGATTTTATTTGGTATATTTTCCCTTTCTTGCTTTGCACTATTTGTTTCTACTTGACCTGAGGAGAAAGCCATTCACAATGTCATTATACATGTGTATAGTGACAATTAAGGAATATTCTATATTCTATTCTATTCTATTCTATTCTTCTGAGAAAACTAACTCATTAGAGTACTTCTGTGTTACCAAAAATAAAAACCCCTTCGCAATTCCTGACACATGTTGCATAATCTGTAACTCTGTAGGCTAGTGACAGGAATGACGATCGCAGTTTCGACAGAAAAACGCTGAATTGCTTTAATAACATGAAAACAAACAGGACCAAGGGTACCTGAGAATAGAGAGAGAGAAACAGCTGGAATGCATCTGGGATTTTCTTAACATAGTTACAGGGAAATACAATGACGTTGTAACTGTAGAAGATTACTTATTTGAAAAGATGACCAAATAACAGTCTCCCTCTCATGACAACAAAAAAGCAACTCTAACGCTTCCCCCCCAACATGTTTGCAGTTCGAGAATCAAGGCTGGGTATTTTGATCTCACTTGGTCTTGGTGACAGAATCATTAGACTCCTACTAGATTTCACCCAGGAGCCATTAATCTGTTGGCACACCTCCTTCACCTCTACACCAATTTATTTATCATTCTAAGATTGGTAGAGCTGATCTGCACCAGTGGGTGCAAACCAGGAACACAACTTGGCCAGATGATAAACTATATAATAAACTAACAGAACACCGTGCTGACACGTAAAAGCTGCCCTTCACATACAAGACTCTGTGTGCAGTATGTGTGTGTCGTCTCACCAGACTTGGGGTTGCAGAGGACAGGTGGGCTGCTGCTGAGCGTCGGGCTGCTGCTGTAATAACCGCTGCTGCCACAGCTGCTGCTCATGCTGCTCCGCCGGACTCCGACCGCCACCTTTATCTCTTTGGTGGGACTCACTGAGGCGGAGGGAGACGGAGAGAGAAACGTTAGGCTAAAGATAGATGAGAGAAAGTGAAGGAGCAGGAGGCGAAGGCTATACAGCTGGACGAGAACTAACTGGACTGTTAATTAGCTGCAGGTCAATTAACAGCATGAGGGGTGCTGACCCTCGCTGTGGCTACATCATTAATATTCAGAATCACGGCTCCGTCTGAAAACAAATGCCTCATTCAATTAGTGTAAACTACCACATACTGTATGTAGGTCAACTTTATATAACTGCCAATAACATTGTAAATTCTATCTATATGTGATTTACAATTACTTCCTGTTTCCTTTGCTCTCTCTCTCTCTCTCTCTCTCTCTCTCTCTCTCTCTCTCTCTCTCTCTGTTTCCTAATTACAAGCACGTTATATTAGGTGATGTTAGTCACATATAAAATCACTTTTGAGTTAGTCTAAATTATTCTAGATTACTGTGAGGCACCTAAAATGTAGCCATGTGTGTTGTGACAGCCTGGTCCTGTCGACCTCAGATACTGTGTGTGTGCGTCTTTCAGGTCTTTCGCTGTGTGGAGCTGAGGAGCAACCGAGTTAACTTGAGGAACACCTGGCCAGTGTTTCCCAGCTACTTAGGCCTGCCTGCCCAGATGCCAGTGTTCAGCTCGGTGTCTGTCGGTCGTGCCTTGTTGTTTCTTTACTAAGGTATTTGGCATACAGCGCCACACATCGATCACTGCACTCATTCACCTGCACACACACACACACACTTAATATTGTAACTCTGAGTACATCTCCCTCATTTGCTGCAATCTATTACGCAACCCCGGTTTAACTAAGCACTTTTGTTTGCAGTAGAGCCCATATCAGTCACAGTTAATTAGGATTATAGGAATTATTTTCAGAGGCCAAGTCAACCGAATGATGTGATTGAACGACAGGACTCAGCCCTTTTTTTTTTTTTTACCATGTTCTTTTGCCCAGCAACACAAATACAGTAAGTCTACTCTATTATCTTTATGTGGGAGACACTTCATTGTTCAGACAGGCACTGTGTGTGTAACAGTTTCTACCTGAGAGGAAGCTGGTGTTGCCTCCATCGGAGTTCTGTTTGCGGAGACAGAAGGGGCTGTCGTGACTCTCTGGGATGCAGCGGCCGCGCTCGTGGAGGAGTTCGATCAATCGCCGCCGCCGCCGGAAATTCATCCTGAACTGGTAGAGGAGGGGCCCGTCGACAAAGTGATGCTTGTTCGTGACTGGAGGTGGAGAGAAAATCTACTTTTAAACGTCCCCATAAGCATGCTGGATATTCACAGATAACACTAATTCCACCTCTTCTTTAGTCCAAGAAGAAGATGGTGTGAGAGGTGTAAACCATGAGGAAATGGAATGATGTGATAATTCAGGGAAAATCTGTCTCTAATAAAGTTATTTATATACTGGCTGTGAGTCGGAATCAATGCAAAATTATTTTAACAACTAAGCTTCACTGCGAACCTCCAAAATTAGTGGTTCTCACCAAAACCGAGCTGAGACGAGCCTGAAACTCTGATCCCGAGCTGAGATCGCCCGCACCGAACAAACATAAACTGACCTCAGAGAGCGTCGACCTGGACCGCAGCTGAGCTGATAAGAGCAGCTGAACTGAGTCCATTTCTGTTTAAATTCACTGGCCTGTCAACGTGAGAGACAATCACATGCAGCAGTCGACTCACTGTCAGGGTTTAATGTCCTGCTTTCATTCGGTCTGAAGTCTGAATCGAGACATAAGGTCCGGAGCCAGACTTCTGGGACAATTGAAGGTGAAATGTTCAAATTTGGGACTGCTCCAGTTTAGATAGGCTTCATCCGTCAAAATCGATCAATAATCTCTTTTATTTTTAGAACTTAGTTTTTGTTTTTATTTCAGCAACTTTTACAATCATAATCACGATTTTTGATATATCGGCCTGTTTTGTGGTGGTTGTGAAACTCCCTGGCCATGATCCTTGCAGTGCTTACCACGTTGTTTTTCACTTTTTATCTACGCCGTGTCTTTGTTCATGTCATGGGAAAGAATTTCTAAATTATAGGCTACATGCATAGACAAGATATACAATTAATGTCATAAATCACAGTAAATGCACAGCAAGCCTGTAAACAATCCAGCTCCCTACACAGAGAAAGCCGTCTAAGAACCGGAAGTCCAGTTGCCTCTGTCAGATAATGCAACACACTCTTCTTCATAAAGAGCAGCTGTCACAATTATCCAACCTCCCTCACAAGGATTTTCCTTTCCAAGGCCAACCATCGAACTGCCTCAGAAGACTCTAAAAACATGAAAATCCAACTCTACTGGAGCCCTGAGATCCCAAACTGATTTGAAAAATACACCGTTTACACCTTTTTTAAGCAGAAATCTTCACTGTAGCTGTTGAGCTCAAAGTGTTGGTGTGCACCCTGTCTGACCTGTCCAACACTGCAGGTTTTTTTTTGAAGCTCCAGAGATGTCTTAATGACTTTGAAGCTTCAAACCTTCTCAAGACTTTCCACCCATATCAGGGTGAGCAGATAATGACTCAACTTTCATTTCTGGATGAACACATCTTTTAACCGATACGGAGTGAAAAAGTATTTCTACCGTGTTGCGATTAATCCTAGTTCAGCGCATCAGTACAAAAGGAAACACACCTCAGGCTTGTGATTAGTTTACATGTCTTCTTGTGGTTGAAAGGCCATTGTCAGCCGAACAAATCCTTTTATTACATGCAACAAAGGAAAAAAAACAGACTGCAGAACAGCCCTCAGAGGAGTGATTTACTCTCTGCTCCATATGAATAAAATGAACTGCTGTCAAACTGAAACTCTGTTTTTCAGTTTAAACCGAATCAGCAAGATTTCTGGCATCCAGTATGATTATAGCCTGCTGTTGGCCACCATGTCACGATACAGCAACTCCGACCACTTACTGTACGCGTTTTGTGTTCTTAATGTATTTGTGTGCGTGATCTGCAACATTTACTTTTGGGTCTGTTTCAAAGCTGCCTCTTTGTTTAGGATCCCTATTCTCAGCAGGTCAGATGTAACAGTGACTACACGGTCCCACAGTAAACAGTGATGACCAGACACAATGTGGATCCATCCAGACTGTCCTTCTATACATTATATGTCTCAGTGTGTGAGCATGACCTCTGCTCAGAGAGCAGCACTGCGTATTCTCTCACTCTCTCCCTCTCCGCCGTGTTTTTAATGTTTCCAAAGTGGCCTGCGAACACATTGAACTACATTCATTTAAAATGCTCTGTCCACATGGCATCCACGTAACATTAGTGCAGTTATTTCCTCAGGGACGACATTATGAAGTCTCTGCGGGTCCAGCAGGAAGCTGACAAGGCTCTGCATCACATGAACTGAGTGAAGTGGTGGGGGTATTTTTATGATGTATTGTTCCTCAGGGTCATATACAGTGTGTAATCCACACCAAAGTATTTCCACATGCCAACCCCAGCTGTGTCTAAGTACATACATACAATTGCCTCAGTGTGTGCATCTAAAAAAATTTTCTTAAAAAAAAACGTCCATCACGTGGTGAAATCTGCACAATAGTGTGCACAAATAAACAGCTCTGGCTTGTGGGCCATGTGATACATGTTTATTGAATCAGACATGGGTGTGAGCAACAGATATCAGCGTCAAATCAAATTTCATGTCATGAGGCGACCCAACAGAGACTCATTCAGGATCTTGAGTATAAACTGTCGCTGAAACACCGTACGGACACCGACGCATCCAAACTGTAACCTCTCGCGGATCAGCGTAGTTGTAGTTTGGCGACAACAAAGCAACAACTGTGAGGCCTCTGAGTGCTCACAGTGCTAATTATCTCTTTAATTGCTTTTAATCTAATTTAACGAGGAGCTGCAACCACTCGCTCATGCCTGGGAGGGACATGTTTGATTACACTGCACGCACAGCAGAAGCATTAATGCTCCTCTGAAGTAATTAAGAAAAAACACACACTGGTTTTCAGTTCCTAGCGGAGCGGTACTTAGTTGTAGAACACGTGTACAACTACTTAAAAAAGTACAATTGCGTGATGATTTCCTTGAGTAATTCTAGTTTATCCTACTTTACAACATTTCAGAGTGACATATCGAACCACTTTTTCATTCCACTACTTTTATCTGGAAGCTGGAATAACTTCATACTTTGTATCGAGGGTGTCACTTAAGGTTGAAAAGTGGTGGGGCCAAATGACACTTCATGAAAGGGACTTCAACATGTGGGATTTAAGGAAACTACTCCATTACAGATGAAAACTGATGATACAAAAACATGATGACCATCATCCATATGTGTCAAATGCACAACTTCACCAACAATCACACAATGTTAATGTCAGCCCTACAGCAGAAAGCATATATATATATATATATATATATATATATATATGCTAGAGAGCTACAAACTTCATGTGACCTTCAGATTAGCCCAAGTACAGTACGCAGAGAGCTTCATGGAATGGGTTTCCATGGCCGAGCAGCTGCAGCCAAGCCACACATCACCAAGTGCAATGCAAGGCGTCGGATGCAATGGTGTAAAGCACGCCGTCACTGGCCTCTAGAGCAGTGGAGACGCGTTCTCTGGAGTGATGAATCACGCTTTTCCATCTGGCAATCTGATGGACGAGTCTGGGTTTGGAGGTTGCCAGGAGAACGGTACATTTCAGATTGCATTGTGCCAACTGTGAAATTTGGTGGAGGAGGAATTATGGTATGGGGTTGTTTTTCAGGAGCTGGGCTTGGCCCCTTAGTTCCAGTGAAAGGAACATTGAATGCTTCAGGATACCAAAACATTTTGGACAATTCCATGCTCCCAACCTTGTGGGAACAGTTTGGAGCGGGCCCCTTCCTCTTCCAACATGACTGTGCACCAGTGCACAAAGCAAGGTCATATATACAGTCATGGAAAAAATTATTAGACCACCCTTGTTTTCTTCAATTTCTTGTTCATTTTAATGCCTGGTTCAACTAAAGGTACATTTGTTTGGACAAATATAATGATAACAACAAAAATAGCTCGTAAGAGTTTAATTTAAGAGCTGATATCTAGCCATTTTCCATGGTTTTCTTGATAGTAACCAAAATCACTTAAGTTCTTACATCAATAGCTATGGCACTGTACTGCCAAAAACACTGCTTTTAAGCATTCCATATTTTCTTTTCTGTTTGCTTTAAACACATGATACACACAGGAGTTAGTACTTGATTGCGTAACCATTGTTTTTGATGACTGAAGCCATGCGTCTTGGCATGCTCTCCACCAGCTTCTGACATTGTTCTGCTGTCACAGCAGCCCATTCCTGTTGCACAAATTCAAACAAATTTGCTTTGTTTTTGGGCTTGTGGTTCTCCATTTTGAGTTTGATGATTTTCCATAGGTTTTCAACTGGATTCAGATCTGGTGATTGAGCAGGCCAAGGCATGGTGCGAATGTTGTGGTTCTCCATCCAGGCTTTAACTGACCTTGCTGTGTGGCAAGGGGCATTGTCTTGTTGGAAAATCCAGTCATTCGAGGCAGGAAAGAGTTTTCCAGCTGATGGAAGAAGACTGTTTTCAAGAGTAGCCCTGTACATGACCTGGTTCATTCGCCCTTCACACAATTGCATTTGCCCTGTTCCACTCATACTGAAACAACCCCAGATCATCACTGATCCACCCCCATGTTTTACTGTAGGGGCAAGACAGTCTGGTTTGTAGGCTTCTCCAGGCCTCCTCCTAACCAGTAAGTTAGCTGGAGTGGGCATCAACTCAAAATTGGATTCATCACTGAAGAGAACCTTAGCCCAATCATCAACAGTCCAATCCTTGTGATCCCTAGCAAAGAGTAACCAGGCCTTCCTGTGCCTTTCGTTGATGAAGGGCTTCTTCCGTGCTCTGTGTGACTTCAGACCAGCTTCAACAAGTCGGTTTCGAACTGTCCTTGCCGAACAAGTCACATTTCTCGACAGTGCCCACTCATTTTGAAGGTCCCTGGAGGTCTGACGACGATTCCTGACACAGGAACGGACGAGTGCACGGTCATCTCGTGGGGTAGAGAGACGTTTCCTGCCGCGGCCAGGTAGCAATTTGGTAGTGCCGTGTTCGGCTTGTTTTTTCTTGTTGTAATGAACAGCTGTCTTGGAGATCTTTAGTTTTTTTGCTACCTGTCTCTCACTCATGCCAATTTCCAGCAGTGCCAAGATGGCTGCCTTTGTGGCTTCACATAATGCTTTTGTTTTAGGCATTATGTGAGAGCTGACAACTTCTGAGTTGTGCTATGGCTTGAATGTAAGCAGGAAACCACTCTAAGCCTTTGCATGTGCAGTGCTGCTTATGACATGAAATGGCCTCTTATATACCCTGGGAATACAATTAAGCTTAAGAATGTCAAATAGGACATAAAGTATTATGTGATCAGCTGCATTTTTTGTCGTGTTCATTGTATTATACCTTTAGTGGTACCAGGTATTAAAATGAACAAGAAATTGAAGAAAACAAGGGTGGTCTAATAATTTTTTCCATGACTGTATCTATAGATATATATAGATATACAGATATATAGATATATATATCTTACATAGCTAGAGATAACATGATAGCCCAGTTGGTGTGCTCTACAGCCAGGAGAACTCACTGACCTCCTGGTAGCTGTGACATTCAGGTCACATTTTCCTCGTGTTTATAACTCAGTAACATTCTGTGACTCTATTCACGCCTCGAACACAGCCCAGGACAGGTCGTGTCAAACACGGGAGACATAGAGATTCAAGACTGGTGAAATGCAATCCCGCCCAGTGTGAGACATTAATGTGAGTCAGCCCAAAATGAGCTGTGATGAGTTTTTCAGAGTGGAGTTTCCCCATGTGACACGGCGTTAACCTATTCAAGTCATCGGCTGGGCGTCCTCTGTGCTAAGAGGGAGTGTGAGGTGTGAACGCACTGTAATCTGTAGATCTACAACAGCTATCAGACTGCATGACCCAAACGAGCAAAGCAAAGTCAACACGGCGAGATAAATGGCAAAGTCACCACGTTAAGGAGGCGAAGGAGTCCTGATTTCAACTGTTGGAAGAACTTCTGATCTAGGTCTACAAGTCTTTTTTTTCTTTTTTTATATAAAAAGGTGAAATATGTGACAAACCAGCAGTATGATGTAGCACTGTAGTGCCACAGAGTTGCCCTGGGCTACAAACCTTGTTCTCAAACTGTAAGTAAACATGTTTGTTCAGCACAGACTCCCACAGCTGTCACACTCACCATAGTATTTTCAGCTGGAATTCAAATTTTGGTGCAACAATCATAATTCCCACTAATCCTGAACCATATCACACTTGTAATATCTGTCATAATTGCATCATGATTCTTTTTTTTTTAACTACCACGTCATGCAGCCCTACCCTGAGCCAAGAGGCCAAGACCTCTGACAGGATCATGTAGCAGTTAGACAGGGTTACACACTGACCTTCAGTCAGACTGTGTGCCCCTCAGCTGAAGCGGGTTTAGGTGACACAACTAGCCTGGTGATACAATTTTGTATATACGAAGTGAATGATGCAGGAGTTGCTTGTTACGGTTCAAATGTTTTCAGCACTTCCTCACCGTGCTGGATGATGCCATGCTCAAGGAGCCTCCGGCCCAGCTGCTCCGTCTCTTCCCTGGTTGGCATCTCGCCCTCCTGCAGCAGCCAGTCGATGAACTCAGAGGCCACCAGCGTGCGCTCGAACGTCCCGCCCTCCTCCTCCCTGGTTTGCAGCAGGTTGTTTTCTGTGTTCATCAACCTGCAGCGAGACGGGACAGACTCCAGTTGGTGGTGATGTTTTTCCCCTCGATAGATTATGGACTTGTGTAATTTGTTTTCTGCTTACATTTCAAAGTTATATGACCCAACCCTGCAAAGCAAAGTCATTGGATTTTGCATTCAGCACTAATTCATTCACTAAGCTTACAGTTGGAGTTACCACTTAGAGATTCAGCTGTATGGGAACTGTGAGTAACTCCAGAACAGACTGTTATCAAATGCATTTTCGATTTCGAATAGCACCTGCAGTTCAGCAGTCTTCGCTGCATCAAGATAGCACTTTGAAGCTCTACCTGATATCTCCATAGTAACAGCTGGAGGATACTATAGCAAAGTTCCATACACACACCTATCTAATGGAAAAACAATGTGAGCCCTCAGATATGCTGTAACATTTATAGCTGATAGCCATAGTGTGACTCTATAGCGCTGTTCCAACGCGCTCCAACGTACAAACACTGAACTGTAACTGTCTCCGGATTAGCACTTCAGCCGGCATTAGGAATGACTCTTAAAATGAAATGCTACTCCTTGAACCTCAGAAGCCAAAACTACAGAGCAGACTAGCTTGATGACAAGGTAATTACATCAAGAGAAGCCTCCCAGATCTGCTTCACTGACGGCCAATGGAAGTTTGACTTTGTTGATTCAGCTCAAATAAAAAACTCAGTGTTCACAGCAGCGGATCGATCAAAGGATTACATGAAGCAGGCGGTGTGATCTCCTCTGGATGACAGCGGCTGACACATGCACACCGAAACAGACGAGTACACACATGCACAGAACCGCAGCACTGACACATTCACGCCCCGTCACTCAATCACTGTCGCCTGAACATTCAAACAAAACTGAACATTCAGGTAGAGCACATAAGACACAATAACATTTCTGCTGTGCATCTGTACATGTCGAAACATGTTGAAACATGTACGACAAGAAAATGTACCACAAAAGAGACAGAGACATTTAACTTTCCACTTCTTTTTTGCTAACACTAGGGATGTTAGCACAAATATATCACAGAACATCTGACAATAACACATTCTTGTTTTTTTGAATATATCCAAATAAAAACCTGAATTTAATTTATTAAAAATAAAAGAATAAAACAAAATACTCACTTGAGAGAATGTATTCAACTGAAATACAAGAAATTTGTAATTTAAAAAAATACAAAAAGACATGTTACATAAACTGATACCATTACATTTTAGCCATTTAGTCGCTTTTATATTAGTTGGGTTTTGTTGCCAGTTGTTGAAAAGTGACAGATAGAAGCTCCGTAATTAAAATGAAGTCATTACTTTGTGTCATTCGGTTCATCACTCACTAACTTCATGTTTACTCTATCTGTTCTTGTAACTCCTAACGTGGTCGACTCCAATTTTACAACAAACACAGATCGTGTCAGTGGTTAAAACAGTTTTCTAAAGGAATAATGCTCAGCATGTTTCATACATCTCAGACGATATCCCACATTCTGTTTGAGTGGCTATAAACCATTCGCTGAATTTTCAACTCTGCACACCAAACAGTGTAATACAAACAGCCAGATGTCAGTGGTGGATATAATAACAGCTTGGAGATTTGCAAGAATGCTTAGAAAATTTCACGAAGGGAAACTATGCAAAGTGTTCAGATAAATAGGCTGAATATTTACAGCAGCACAATGATAGTTGAAGCATTTTGGCTCCCTGCAAGGAAACCTTCACAACAAACCACTGACCTCATTCGATCAGACCACACTAGAAGAAGTTAGTCATTTTTTCTTTCTGATGATTCCACTGTCTTCCAATGTCTGTACGCTAAACATGAAGCTACAGCCAAGAGATGGTTAGCCTAGCTTAGCATAAAAACTTGTTGCAGAGGGGAAACAGGTTATCTGAAGGTGACAAAATGCTGCTTTCCAGGTTGTTATTGTGGCTGATGTGTAATGGGATATTTTTTTATCAGAAATGAGACAAATATAATCATTGATATTTTCCATGCAGTCATAAGAGCCATTGAAAAGAAAAGACAAGCTGCCTTGTGTATAATGATGATCCACACTATACGTAGCATTAACTGATTACAGCCGTGTGTGGAGGAGGCAGGGTTAGTCTGGCCTGCATGAGCTAACAGTATCTATACAAAAAGAGGATCTTAATATGTGACAGTCAAACAAATTAAACCTAAACCTGCCACTCGCACCTCCTCACTGTGTGGTTGATCACATTATAAGTGCCGAGCCAGAGCACTTATAATGTGTCACTAAACCTGAACTCAAATTGTCAGTGAACTGTATTCCTCGAGTTTCACCACTGGCTTGAGTAAACCAAAAAAAAGGAAAAAAAGAACTGATGTTTCAGTACATAAAAGAAAATGTTCTCAGGTTCACACCCAGCGCTTCACTGACATAAAGCCAACAAACTCAAGAAAACATGACGAATCTGGAGCTTCAAGTGCTGTGACCCACATTAGCAGCCGACATCTTAATACAAACGTTGAAAGAACTGGACATAATGTTCCATGAGACTCGGCTGTGTACACAGTGTCATCTAATCCATGTAAACATGTTAAGTCAACAGATCAGTCATGTTGGCTCAAAGGGAATGACTCAAAGCACTGTACTAGTGCAAGAAGAATAGTTTGGTTATTAGAGCATATAATACAGTATGTCAATGAATCGAGATAACTTAAAGTAGGCGCTGCCGTGATCTGGATATGTTCTCAGTGTCTTAGCTCAGCACATCTAATTCTCCTGGAGCAGTTGTAGGACCACCGGATTTTTCTCTTATAAATATATATGTAGGTTGTTTTGTTTTTTTTTTACCTTGCTTTTAAATATCTAACACACCACCTAAGTAATTTCTAAATATAGCTGGTTCCTAAGAAGAGGTGGAGGAAACCAAAGTTCCAACAGCCTTCCACTAAGTAACTTTATTATGAGACTCCATTATCATATCAAGAAGTAAATACAATGACGCAAAAGAAAAGGTTGTGCTTATACTAGCACTTTCTTTAAGCAAGTTAGATTTTTTCAAAACAAAAGCTACTCATCTTTATGAACATACAGTGTTTGTTTTCTTGTTTAGGTTAATTTGCCCGTTGGTTTGGGCTCAAAAGTTGCTGCATCGTGGCCAACTCACAGCTCAGTGACTCTTTATGTATTGTGCAGAACACATATCCTGCAAACACAACTAGTTATCATTTTCATGTCAAATCTTGGTCACAGTAACCTCATGGCCCAACAAATGAATGATAACACTTCTTAATATACTTATCAGGTACTTTCAGTACAGATTAGCATGACCTTGTCATAATCTATCCTATCTAAAACCTAAATTGTTCAAATGCCTTCGTGGTAAAACGTCCTTTGATAATAACCACGTATGTTGGACTTCCTACTGAAATAATAGAACACATTCCTAGAATCATCAATAACGTCATGTGGAAATGTTGGCGTGCACTCACAAGCGTAGAGAAGCGCTAACGCAATTATCCAGTCATTATCAGATGTAACTTAGCTTCAGCCTTGCAGTGACACAGATGTCCCACTTTAGCTTATCTCTATGGAACACACGATAAACCAGTAATCAAAAGACATAAAAAGGCTAAATAGACGTCTGGGATGGATGCCAGGAACTCGGAGAAATGTTGGCCAATAATGTTACGTGTATGCAATCTGTAGTTAACGAGCTAAATGATGCACAACCCCCAGCATGGCCCTTTAAGGACAGCACTGCCTCGGCAATGAAAGACTCTTTGTACGTTTCAAACGGAGGTGTTTCCTCGTCTTGAAGGACAAAAGGAACCACTCTCTCGCATGCAAAAAGCACGCGCTGATGCAGAAACCGTCGGTGCGCAAACATTAAACAAAGATGTGTGCACAGGACAAGAGGGAAGTGGAAGAGGACTAGAAAAGTAGGCTTCTGGCCACAATGCTGGCGGAAGGAAAGGAGCAAAGCTTGAAACTTCGTTACCACCCGAGCTGCCATTGATGCACAGCTGCCCTGGAGAGGCCAACAGAAAAGGCTGTGGATCTATTGGACCATCTATTGTAGGTGCACGCACTGAGCATGTAAACAGTCGACATGCTGAACAATACCTTACAATACAATGCATTGCTCTCTCTGACCGACCCTGTTGACTGGGAAACACTGTCATAATAACTGTTTGAAATGCCTCCCTGTGGTTCGTTTGTTTGAGTTTGTGTATGGTGATTTGACAGCTGGCAGCATCGGCATGTGAGGAGGGCTGCTGGAAAAAACTAGTCTTTTTACCCACATTACTGCTGATTATTTATCTAAAAATCTCTGAATCTGTTTATATTTCCTGAAAGCGCCAATAGTCATCCCTAGGTACTGGGTCAATTATCTTGCGAGATTTGATTTAATCGTAGTATTTATGAAGCACCTCAGAGGAATTTTCAAAATATCAAGCTAGATTTTGTGAATCCTGAAATAGCCTCAAAAGTCCACATTGCCTAGCTCTACCAGTGTGCCCCGAAACCCAGACAAACATGTCATGCATTGTAGAAATGGTGAAATTTAACTGACTCTTTGCAAAACTTCTCACCAAAGAAGAAAGAACAAGCATCAGGAACAATGACTCCTCCTGGATGGATATGTGCACTCTGCACTCCAGCACAAGGGACGGATGGTTGTTTATGTTGTCGGACTGTTACTTGCCCTGTAAGTGTAATCATAAAGCAACTCTACTTCTCAAGCAAGCAACCACCAGAGCAAGCTTGAGGGCTGTGTGTGTGTGTGTGTGTGTGTGTGTGTGTGTGTGTGTGTGTGTGTGTGCGCGCGCGTGCGCGCGTGCGCGCGTGTGTGTGTGTGTGTGTGTCCTGGACTGCACCATGGTGATTACATAAACACACAGCTTTGAGTGCTGAGACGACAGATGTCTCCCCTTGGACTATATCTTCCTCTTATGCAACTGCAGCGCGCGCGTGTGTGTGTGTGTTTTTATGAGTGTGTGCGTGGTGGCTCAGCAACAGACATGAAAAATAGGTCTCTGTTTATAAGTGAGTGTCACGGTGTGTGTGTTAAGCGAGGCACAGAAATGTAATTAACTCATGTGACAAAGAGGCAGCAGGATGTGCGAGATGGGAAAAAGGGAGTCGAGCTGTGTGACAAAAGACATCAAGTGTGTGTGCGTGTGTGTATGTGTGTGTCTGCACTTGTTTGGTTGTAAACCGAGAGACAGAGTGCGTGCGTAAATCCAAAACTGTGGAGGTAAGAGAGAAATTGGCACACACCGAGGAACACTGCAGCTAATGTATAAATAATCAGCCTCATCGCTACAGGAACAACAGCATCATGGGTACAAAGCTGATGACAAACAAAAACAGCCCCATTAGTGGAGTCTTCTTGACCTCGTCTTAATCGAGCCTGTCCCTGGACACATGCTATGAGTCATCTTTAGTTAAGATGCTTCTAATATCTTCTGATTTTCCCATGCCCCCATGCTTTTATCGTGGTTAAAAAAACAGTTAAGCTCAATACTCTCTGATCAAATGGGATCGAATTTATGAGCAGAACTCATTTTCTTAAGATCGACTCAAATGCACTCAATCAGCATGCCGCAGAGAGGCCCAGTGACTCTCACAAAGAGGAAGGCAGGAAATACATGCATGGCATGTGCTATTGTTTGCCAAGTGGCCATGAACCTCTAAAGGTTTAATGAGCAAGCATCAACAGTAGCATCTTTGAGAGGAAGACCTTTTATCTTAAAAACAATCTGTATTTTTAGTAAGTAAACAGTTAGAGGAGTAAGTCAATACACTTGATAAGTTCATTAAGTTGAATGATTTTGTGCATGACTGATTTAAATTCTTAGTTTATGTTTAATGAATCACGACTGCTAGCTGCTCTGCATCCACTGCCAACAATATTCTCACCACAAAAGATGACAGAGTTATTATGGATCCCATTGGTTTTTCCTGCATTGTTTTCTTGAGTTTATCATTTTCGCGTGACAAAAGCCTTGACAGCTTCATGGTCCTGGTCATACGTGCAAAATACATCCAACAGGTGTTTTTTGACAATAGCAGCCATGAAAAGCAGCAGAAATCAGCTGGTGCCATCTCCCCGTTGGACAACCGGAGGGAGAAAACGACAAATTAAATGTTTATTCACATCACAAATTGGACAAGAATTAGCTGGAAAACGTGCTGTTTTCCATCTGTGTGCTCCATGGTTTTCTGGTGTTAATGAGTCGTCTCTCATTTCTTTGCGGTTGCTTTGTAAAACAAAGCCATCGAGGGAGCTGAGAGAGAGATCTGTGTGCTGCAGTATGTCTCCAGGCTAGTTGGCAGACCAGCAGCAGGGCAGCCTGGCAGCAGCCTGTCTTACAGGCACCTTTCCACTCTGCCTATAACCCAGAGTCACTTTGACAGCAAAGAGGTCGGTGTGTTTACCGGGGAAACTACAGCTCACAATGAGATAACAGTTTAACAAAGTCAACCATCCAGAGGCAAAGTAGGGTAGATCTTGCAAGAAAACCGGTGGGAATACATGTGTTAATTAGTACTACTACTACTAACTATTACTTCAAAAGTAATCGTTCAACATTTTAGAGAACTGGCTCATTTGCTTTCTTGTCCAGCCAGATGAGTTGATTGATGCCACACACTGTCATGTCTGTACAGTTAACATGTAACTGTAGCCCTCAGCTGGTTAACTTAGTTCAGGAAAAGGATTGGCAGCTAAATGACTAGCGTGGACATTACTGTAACTTTTGCTGTTAAGTTTTCATTTGGAACAAAAAAAAGAGAAGTATTAACATGTTAATAAATTAGCTCTAGAGGTGCTGGAAGCATACTTTGTTATCTTTGGACAGCGTCAGGCCAGCTGTTTCCCCTGTCTTCTTTCGTCATGCTGAGCTAAACTAACCATCTACTTGCTGTAACTTACTATTCATCACTCAACTCTGGGAGCGATATAACTGTTCTTATCCAACCCTAGGCATAACACTTGAACAATTCCATTAAAGCGACACTTTGAAAGGATGGTGGAAGAAAATCAATCTGTTGGGTGGCTGGAACTGTGTTACATATACTGGGGGGTTTGTGTGTGCTCATACTTCTCATAGATCCTCTGCCCCCTCATGAAGACTTTGGCTTCACTGTCCAATGGGAACGTGCCGTCGTCCTTCCGGAAGCGGTAAAACAGTTTCATGTCTTTGAACTCCCGGTGCTCGTCACATACTGGAAACACACACACGCAAATGGGTTAGAGGGCAGCAATTTATTATCAATGATGAAAAGCAAGAGCAAAGTAAGGCTGTTATTAACAGATTGATGAGAACCAGAGTGCAAACAAACACTCTGCGTTTTTCTTAGACGGCATCGTGATATTTTAGCAACATTGCAGGGACTTAAACTCCAAGACCCAAATTACGCACCAACCTGTCGGCTGTGCACAACTCAGCTGACTCTGACACGTTGCTGATTTACTATGCAGAAAAATGCAAACTTCAACTTCATCCAACTTTCAGCTAAAAAGACACTTTAGGGCGTTTCTAAAAATCTGCACATCTTTAAATCAGAAGGTCTACAGCTGGGGTGAGTTAACACTGAATTGGCTCCGTATAAACTCTTTTTGTCTCTGTTTGTCAGGGTCTGCTGTGCAACAGGTAGTGAGACATGTTCAAGCCAAATTGGCCAGGAGACTTGAGGCATCGATCGTTCCCAGAATATGTCAAGCGAGAGAGCAAGAGAGCGAGAGAGAAAGAGAGAGAGAGAGACCCTTGCAGTCAGAGGAAATGGAAGACACACACACACACACACACACACACAGCTGTGTCTCACCGTGATGAATGATGCTCTGGTCTAGGAGTTTCTGCATGATCTTGATGGCCGTGTCTCGTTCTGAGGCCTCTTTGTGTTCGATCAGCCAATCGATGAGCTCCTTGGCCACGAAGCAGTTTGGGTAAGTGCGCAGGTGGTGCCGCCGATCCTTGATCACCTTCCCCTCGTGGAGCCGCAGCCTGGTGGGATGCAAACAAGCCGCAGAGGAGTAAAAACACGACTCCTTCAAAACTGACAACGATGCTGAACTAGTTTCTCACCAAGAGAAATGAGTAACTGAACGACACAGAGAAACTGATGCAGTCTTTCCTTACTAGGCGACTAGACTACTGTTACACTCTCTCTACCAAAGAATACAGTAACTTTACTGATTTGGCAATTAATTCAAAGTTCAGCTGTGTGCTGACGAACACCACAAGGAGACCACACATTTGCCTTTTTTGAAGGTCACACTGGTTTACCTGTCAATGCAAAATGTGTTCTTGCTGACACCTTTTTTTAAAATAGGGAACTAACACAGATGCGACTGAGTATTTTGCAAGGGTGTTCATATGTCTGTGGGCTTTCTGTTTTCAGCGCGACAGGGTCACCGCAGTGCAAGATTCAGCCACAATAAACTTGGTTCAAGAAATGGAACGAGGGGGGTAGAAAGTAGGACAAGTTCCCCTCCACTTTCTAACAGCTGCTATTGTTTTTCTGTGCCTGCTTGATTTTGATGTTCAGAGCAAAGGGGGCCAGAAGTCATTCTATGGTATATCACATAATGATGACCAACAGTAAACAGTATATCAGATATTTTATCCTAATTTACCCACATTTAATTTGTTTATATGAGCTCTTTTGAATTTCCTCTTGTGTTTGAGGCAGGTTGTCAGCTAACATGAGCAGACTCCATATCTAAACGAACATCACCCTCTATTGCTCAGAAAATCTGACCCGCATCCTCCACAGAGAAATCATCGGTCCAGGTCCCACACTCACGTGACATTACAATCCATTCACATATTAGGCAATAAAAAAAGTGATTAATAAATGTAAGTTGTTATCAAGTGTGACATGCATCCCTTTCACTATGATCAATGTCCTTTTTTCAGTGTGTATTAGTCTCTGAATCCATTTTTTAACCATCTTTTAACCATTCCATCTTTTTTCTATCACTTTCTGAAGGGTGGCGAGCCCTATCACTCCCAGTTTTAGTGATGCCAGTGGTCATAAATTTGTCTGTAAAGATTAAAAAAAAAAAATCTTCTAGTGGGAGGAAACTTTACATAAGAGCAAACAGGACACTCGTACAAGGTCACATCTACTGTATACTGGGTGGAACACAATCGGTCCTGTAGGCTCGAGGTAAAGCTATTCAAAGACCGCCTGCAGGGATTTATAACGGGACCCTTTCACACGATGGCATGACAACCCTCACATGCTCCTATAGCTGGCCTAGATGTTGGCTTCACATCATCAAGGTGACCTCTTCGTGAACCTGACTGTTGCGAAACAGCCCACCACAGCCTGAGCCAGGCTTCCTGTGGCTTGCTCGCTCCACTCCATGCTGAGTCCGTGTGCAGCTGGCGAGCATCACTCTGGATTAGAAATGACAGCCCCGGTCCAAGCCTGCCTCGGTCGGTACCAACATACTGTTCTGCCAGGAATCGGGATGGGCAAACAAGTTACAGAGCCCACTTCCAAACAGGCGAGCATCATCCTGTCCTCCTCGGCTCAGCTTCAGTCCAATCTACCCATAAATCATCTCAATTGGAGCTAGAAGCAAAAATCATCCATCCTGTTGGGTTTTTATAGTAGGCTCAGGTGTCAGACTCCTTTTGTGTGGGAGGTGTTCTGACTCTCTCTGATAACTTTTCATCAAACCCCTCCCCTGAAAGTGGAAAGTTCCTTCTTACTCAGTGAAAATCTGATTTTTAAGAGGCGGGACTATGAACATGACTTGTGACATCACCCACGGTTTGGAAGCCAAACTTCTTCATCAAGAGTGATGCAGAAACATGTAGCCGACCCACCAGCGACAATACACTGAGAATGGACTTGATGAAGGGGGAGACATTTAAAACAGAAATCTACATATTCACAGACTCCGGAATTTTTAATGAGGTATAAGAAGTCAATGACTTTTTAAGTGGAAATTATACCTCTTTTCTTTTGGCGGAGAAACATATCTGATCCATATTATTGTTCTGAACAGACTTTGTGTATACACGAGGGGATCTGACGGTGACCAGCAGGACTGATTCTGAATGAGTCTCTGGTTCCGCAGTTTGACTGTGATGATGCAGAGTCCCAAGTTGAAACATTCACCACGCCTGACTCTTCATCACAGTCTGCCATGGTGCAACAATCAGCCTATTCACAACTATGAACCGGTCACAGGACTTACTACAGCAGCTGCGTGTGCCTGTGTGCCCTGGTATCCGTCCTGCTGCGTGAGGCACATCTTCTCCAACACACGAGCAGTCGACATGATTGGACTCAAATGAGTTCTGGGATATTTAAAAAAAAAAAAAAAAACAGCCAGCGTCCTGTTATCAGTACCTGGAACTATGTCACTCTTGTTTCATGAGCTTGACTCATGATAGACTGATCCAACAAAGGCGTTGGTCAGGTACACTCCTTTCTTTTACACCAGCAGTGTTTCTTATCAGGTTTGAGTACAGCTGCACACATCATGACACTGACTCACTCGCCTGTCCGCTGTCAATTCAGGCCAAAGGACAGAGCTAAAGCAGGGAGTCGGTGTTAAACACTGGGGGCATCTTTCATTGCCCTATCGTTTTCAAGGGGAATCAGGGTTGTATAATCAACATTGTCCTTCCTCCTGAACAGGACACGAGTTTCTGTACCAGTTTTCATGGCAATCCATCTGATGTTTATTGACACGTTTCACTCAAATTTGACTTTGAGATGAAAAGCCAGAGGATCACCAAAGTCCAAACAAGCCATCCTCTGGGGACCATGACTGTCTGTACACAGTTTCACCATAATTCATCCAGAAGTTGTTGAGATATTTTTGACTGGGGCAAAGTGAGGGATCCACCCACAGAAAGACATTGCCATCCTTACAGCCATATCTCTTAAAAAGCTCTCGGTCTGAAGAGACAGAGAGAGTATGTCACAACCTCAAGTCCCTTTCCCCTGGAACAGCAGTGTCTCGGAGGCAGAGGACTCTGGGACAGCCAACCGGACCAACCCGCAGTTCACTGACACCAGCTATGCTGCCAGCTGGCAGCCTATGAACACAGCTATGCCAAGGACACACACACACACTATATACAATGAGAAACAGGAAAACACACACCAGTGCTAAGCAAGGGAACACAGAAGAGTATGCCGAGACACAAACTCAATCTCTTGAAGTGACGGATGTGTACGTCTTCACAAAGCTCTAACTCAGTTTGTACCGCCCAGCTGGAAAACACAATTCAGCCGCATAGTTCAGCGGGGGGCTGAAATTCCAGGCATTGATGCCATGCTTTACCTACTGAGCCTCTATTCATTGCAGGGAGTGAGAGCCACCAGGGCTACGGGGCTTTTCTTTCTGTACAGTAGGTCAAAGGGTGCAGCATGTCAACAACACTGCCAAGGTTACTGGGACAATTGCCTGATGGGTGGGGCGTGATCATGATCCAGGGCAAGCAGGTTGATCATTCCCAGCGCAGCTCAAAGGGCACTCACTGTCTTACTGGAGCGACAGAAATCACTCATGTGGTCAGTTCTCAAAACAGGCTAATGCAGCAGCAGCGTGCACAGGGAGGGCTGTGCATGTGTGGACGCCTTTGTCTGGCGGTGCATGCTCGCTGCTGCTGCTGCTGCTGCTGCTGCAGTGGAGCTGAGAGCTTGCCTGCTCCGCTCTGCCACTCTGCAGTGAAGGAGAGCTACATGCATGATCACTAACCTGCTGTCATGCTTGCACCACCCACTTCTCACACTGACTGGGCCCCGTCCTGTCCTGTCCCATCCTCCTGATCTGGGGCACGGCAACATGCAAGACTGAGCATGAAAACTAACCAAGCAAAGATTATTCCCGGTTATTTACCAAGTGTGATCGTGGTGGATGAGCTGTGGGTCAGTTTGCAGGATCATCACACACACACAAAATGCCTCGATGTCTCTCACCCAGTGTCGGTGGAGGACACTGACCGACCTACCTCAGCTGCTCTCCGGTGACGAGCACCTCGGCCAGCCGCTCCAGCTCTGCAGCCTTCTTCTGCATGGTGTTCCCGATGCCGTCCATCTCTCTGCTAACACAGAAAAGGCACAGACCCGGGGATGTTTTGCTGACAAACCCAAAGACATCACACTTGTGCTACTACTAATAATAGTAAAAAAACAACAACTATAACAACAAATGCTGTGCAGCAACACAGGAAAAGGAAGAAACTGATTGGAAAAAAAAAACAACAACAAAGGCGTGCAGGCATCCACGCGGTGACGATCCCTCAGAGTAAACAATGCACCCACACCTTGTCCATTCGCTTACCCCTCGAGCACCATGGAGAGCGGTAACAACACAATTAATTCCTCTGGTGAAAGTGGAGGATTAATCCATCCTCGTCATGCAACAATGCAGCCAGTCAGCGGTCCAAGGCTCTCAGTCTCAGCAGCTCCATCAGCCTCGATCCACTTTGAAATTCCTCGAGAAAAGAGAAAAAAAAAAAAACCCTCCAGATGACCGCTCACACTCATCAATGCGCGCATGCATCCAGCGCTCCCTCCTCCATGAATCCCTCTATTTATCTGCTCCTGCTGCTCCTGCTGATGTAACGTCTGTGTGAGGAGCAGCCCCGGCGCTCCTCCGCTCGACTGGCTCGGGGTTTGTTTGACACTGACACGCCGCACGGGGACGGGTGCACGTTTTTCTCCACGGCGCAGCCAGTGCCCATCCACAGAGCCCCCGCATTGGGAGGACTCTGCTGTCGTCACTGGGGGAGTTAACCGGAGGGGCGGGGTTACGGAGGCACGAGGGCTGCGCTCGATTCATTCGCAGCTTGGGGGATCCAGGGACGAATTGTAGGGTTGGGATGATGGTGTTGGGCGGCACCGTTATGCAACAGAGGTGCTACACCTTTCTCCATTAATTAGTTTAAATAAATCAGTTCAAATCATTCAAATCTTATATTTGAATAGCTTGAATCTCACTGAAGGCATCAAAACATGAATGAACACATATGGAGTTCTGTAGTAAACAAAAAAGTGTGATATAACTCTAAACATGTTTCATATTTTAGATTCCTCAAAGCAGCCACCCTCTGCTTCGATTGCTGCTTTGCACAGTCTTGGCATTCTCTCCGTGAGCTTCATGAGGTAGTCACCTGAAATGGATTTCCAACAGTCTTGAAGGAGTTAAAAGATGGTGCCTTCACTCTGCGGTCCGTCTCATCCCAAACCATCTCGATTGGGTTTGGGTCAGGCGACTGTGGACGCCAGGTCATCTGGCCCAGCACTCCATCACTCTCCCTCTTGGTCGAATAGCCCTTACACAGCCTGGAGGTGTGTTTGGGGTCACTGTCCTGTCGAAAATTAGATAGATTCACACTCCATTCACACAAAGTTTTTGTTGTTTAACTTGTTTATGAAAAGAAAAAATGTTTATAAGTATGTGTTTGAAATAAAGATTATAAAAAAATGTTATGTACAGGAAGTTTAGATCTTAACCTATTAATGGGTTAAACGTTTACTTACTATCACAACATGTGAAAGTGTGCATGAAGTGAACATAAAACAAACGCATCCACCCAGCACAGATGAAGTCATCTGGCAGCTCATTAGCTGCACTAGTAAGTGTATCTCTGCGGGTGTGTTTCTGCAGAGTAATGGATTTGTGAATGTTCTCATATTTAGTAGTTTATAACCTACATACTGTGTGTATATGTGACCTTCATGAGATGTGCTGTGTGTTTGACCTGAGAACCAAATCTGCTCTGCAGACAAAACCTGTAGATGTAATGGGGACGTGACCACACTGAGTCATCAGACACTCCTAGATGACACACATCAAATAAAATGACTGATAATGTCACTGCTCTGTGTAAGAAGAAACACTAAAATATGTTGCAGGACCATCGACTCTAGCACCCTGTCAGTGTAGGAGAGGCATGCTGGACTCTATGTAGCCAGTTTCTGCTGCATTCAAATGTCCTGACGAGGACTTTGTCAGATCACTCTCTGCAAACTGATACCTTGGTTTTTGACAGTTTATTCTATTCAAATGATTTGCTTATACTGTGAACACTTTTATATGTGTTTGGCTTAGTCAATACCTCAGGGATGAGTCAGTGAGAAACACGGTTATAGAATTATGAGTCAGTTACGCCCTCTGGTGTTCCAATGTTTAAATAAATCAACCATGATTTCTTCCAGTGGAATAGTGCAAACATGGGCACAAAGAGTAGTGCATTACAAATATACAAACAGATCAAATATAAAAAACATTTTGGGTGAGCTGTTCCTTTATGAGTGAGTACTGGGTAATGTGCCTGCCTGTGGATCCACAGTAGAACAACATTGAACATGATAAGGGATGATTTTATGATTTGTGTTCAGTACTATGTTTCTTCTGCCCTTAATGCCTGGTATACTGGTAAATGTAGTTTGCTGGACGAGGTACAATGAAGCTAACTTTATGTGACTGATGATGATACATTGTCTTCATGCCTTTGTCCACATGTCATGCCATTGTGAAACAAGACACGGTAATTCATTTCACAATATACATTTTCAGCCTTTATATGCAATCATTTTAATCGTTTATTGAACATATCAGTGTTGGAATCCGATCAAGAGAAATATAGAAGAAGAAGTGTTTGGTAGAAGCTGGCTTACAGTTGGCTACCTGTTACCAGAGTCATGTAGCATGTGCATGCACAGATAGGTCCCAAAGGGAGACTGAGCACCTGTGTATTTGTTAAAAGCAGTCTTGCACTGGTCTCAGAAAAGAAAATAATCAGTCGGGCTCTTGTGTGTACTGGAAATGTATTTGGATGCTATTTAAGTTTTTCTCAATTTTGTGTACTATGTAACATATCAAATTTGTAGCCTCTTCAAGGAACGAAGTGCGACAATATCAGGGTGGGAAAAAAGATTTTGTGTGTGGGGTGAGGGCTCCCTTTTTTGCTTGAGCTGCTGCCCCCCCAAAAATGTCTGTGAACATCCCTTTTATTTTGGATGGATGGATGGATGGGTTTACTGATGTTTATCAATATGGTATACTTTTATTGTGGCTTAGGAACAAAACATTTGAGTAAACCAGGGTAACAAAGTGTACGCTTATGGTAACTGAATAGTGCATCCAAAAGGCTTCGTCAGCTCTAACTAACCAGAGGACAGTTACAGGCTTTTAAACTTGCAGGCTCACCTTGCCCAAACATCCCGCATGAAGGCTGGATAAGTCAATGACCCACAAGTGGCCCTACGGACTCTGAAACTCAGAGCTCACACTTCTTAAATGACTCCGTAAGGACACTCCCACACAGGGTTTAAAAGCCTGCAACTCCCCTCCATTTGGTTTGAAATGAACACTCTTGGATGAGAGTTGAAACATCTTCAAGTAACTGAAACACGTCCAGTTGCAGACGATTCAGCACTTGCAGTTAATGGCTAACTTGGATAACCAAAATGACTAATATGAAGTCAGTAACCTGTCAATTAGTTTAGACTAGTCTGAACACTTATCTTTTTCATGTAGTGTTACCCCACTTGAGCACGAGTGGGATTCGATGGGAAGATTTGAAGGCCACATAGAATTTAGTGGGTTCGACTCCCGTCCAGCTCAGCTCAGCTTCTGAAGATATAATATCCACCTGCCCCTTTGGACACAATGACTTTCAACTACTGAATTGGAAATGTTTAGTGAATTAACCATTCAATAATGCAATTAATGCACAAAGTAATGTATTAATGTTAATAAATATTAAGCAGATCTGCTTGTAAAGGTGCCTCTAAATCATTGAGAGCAATATATTTATCTAATGTAAAAATTCACGACTTAAAATACAAAGTTTGGTCTATTGAAATGCATTTATTAAATATTTTCTTTACAACAATCATACAACACATATATGTTTGTTCTTCGTCATAACTACAGATGGCTATAAATAAAGACCTTAAATGACAAGCAACATAAGTATGAAGTTAGTAAACTCAAGACATGAATAACATGGGCGGCAGAGTAGGCAAACTGTACTTCCCACTTGGAAATCAAATGAGTATCTCAGGGGTTTTGCACAAAGGTCAAAAACAAACAAATGTATATGAGTATAGGCCTACTATATATATATATATATATATATATATATATATATATATATATATATATATATATATATATATATATATATATATATATAATTTTTTATTTTTTAAATATACAATAGTTGCAAATGTAACAAAATACATAGATCTAGTGGCCTAATACTAATCTCACCATAGATGCATATAAAACTCACAAATCTATCTCTGCTTATAGCAGACTGCATGTGACTAATAATGGCTGCTCATCTTTTACAGAACAGAACAACTTGGGTCTCTGAATCATTCTTGCTTAGACCCGACAAAAGAGAAAAGCCATAGAAATGTGAGATAGTAAGCCGAAGCATACAAAGGCACAGCAACCTTGAGGATAATGGCATTGTTTTACATTTCTATGGAATGGTTGTGTTCAAAATGATTTGATATAATTTATTGCATACAGAAAATTGTGTTACCACTTTGAGAAGAAAATGAACAGTAGTAACTGGTTCAAAAATGGAAGAGGAAGGAATTGCTGATACGGTTTGCCTTTTTAATATCATGATGAACACAAATTTGTTGCATTTTTGGGATATTTCTCCTTTGTAAATGCATTTAGAAACCAATGTGGAGACACAACAGACATCCAGGAAATTCTGTAAAAAACCTCTAATCTCACGAGGGCCTTTAGTTAGACTTAGGGACACATTTTTGAACTGATATTTTCACAGCCAATGTCACTTATTTTTACATTTAAAATAAATCATGACAACACTTCAGTCATTCAGTATACAGCCAGTATAACGTAATGCTTCACTGCATTCAAAGTAGGCTTTTGGTGTATTATAAAACTTCATTATTGGATCAAAACATCCTGAGGGGTAATGGAAACCTCATTAACATTCATTTGAAAAACACATCAAACATGATTTGACACTTCGCATTAATCAATCCTCTACAACAAGAATTGTACATATGCACTCCTGCTGTCAGTCACTCCGAGGCAGTTCTTCCGTCTATCCACCAGGCGTCTCCCTCCACCTATGGCAATGTTAATAGGAGGCGGTGGTGGTGATGGGAGGGGAGCTGCCCGGCTCGATGTTCTTCAGGTGGCAGGAGTGGCAGAGAAGGTGGCCATTCAGAGGGTAGCAGCGGTGACCCTCCTCGTCGTTCAGCTCCATCTTACATTCCTGAGCAACAAAAAGGAGGGACAAAGATGAGAGACCTCCACTGAGAGATTACATGAGCTTGAACAGTGGGGTAGAGGATAATTGGTCTGATCTCTGCCCTGTATGAGCCTTATTTCCAATGACAGAAAGACTGGACTAAAAAAAAATAAAGCAGTTACAACAGGGGCATTTATACATTTGCAAAAATGATTGAAACTTCTCCTTTTCAGCAAATCTCAAATTAAAAGAAAAAATGGTATTCTCTGGTTGATAAAGGATGCCACATCTGCCTTATAGCTTCCAGTTTCGAGAAAGAAATCTGTTTACAAAGACAAGGTGCTGCACTTTGAAGTGCATGAGAAACCACCAGAAAGAAACATCCACTCAACAGTTGAGCACTATTTTAACTGGGAGCTGCTACTCAAAACCCACTGATTTTTATTTACATGAAGCTAAGGAACAGCACCTGTCAATCAAGAAAAAAAGAAAAAAGAAGAGGCACTTGAGTAAAATGATGAGATAAGGATGATGAGGTGTTGCATACCTGCTTTTCAAAGCAGTACATAATTACAGCCAAGACTGTAATTAAGATCAGGGATCTACTCATAATGATTTCTCTTAATGAGCCATTCAGAGCGTCGCTGGCTCAGAGCCACTGCAACATGAATATCTTCGTATGCACAGCTTTATTTTCAGTTTTGTAACCGTCTGAAATGTGACCTGTTTCAACCCACCTCGCAGTGATAGCATTCCACATGATAGTCTTTGTCCATGGATACAACTCGAATGGTTTCATCAGAGCCCTGGAAAGAAATTCACACAGACAAATGCAACTGAGGCCAATTTTGCCAGAAGACTCTCCACTGTCGTGTTCCGTTAAGCCTGACAAAAGCTTCAAAAGATCAATAAAAAAAGTGTGCGCAGCGTGATGTCAGCCAAGAGCAGAATTCTCTGTCCTTTACTCCAGTGCATCACAACCTTGGGGCTTAAGGGTTTGTCATTCATCTTTCATAAGCTACAGTATCAATGAAGTTCTATTATATTTTCAGATTTTACTATTCACTGTTTTACTACAAAAAAAAGACTCATACTCAAGATCCTCATAACACAATAGCCTTTACTGAAAGTAAAAGTGGCACACAGATGTAGTCACAAATGGCCAAAGGCCCGTCGTAAATCATTTTTTAAAATCTGTTCAAAGATGTTCCATCTCAGATTGTTTGTGCTCTTTGTCCCCCTTATTATTCACTTCCATAGAGACAGAAGCTGTTTCTTTTTCCGTCATCTCTCTCTGTTTACACTATCAGAGGGACTTCCCCTGAACCATCGTTACATAAATTACATAAATGCAGAAGACAAACTAAGCCCCCTACCCTAACACACACACACACACACACACACACACACACACACACACACACACACACACACACACACACACACACACTACCTCTCCTCTAAATACCGGCCTCACAGCTTACTCAAAGGGGAGGGCAGGGGACATTCCACCAAAGTCAACTCTAATTTTGGACATTTCTTTGCCTTTGTCAGCATGTCCTGTTCTCACTACAGTCCAGTCCGCTCTTACGTGACACCACATTGCATCAAAGCTCAGAGATATTTGGCCTCACTGTGTTTTGACCTGTGGTCTAGTAGGAAAAATGGCTATAGTGAACTATCTGCTACTTGCACTTGCACAAGTTTAAAGTTTGGATCTTGAGTGAGTCAACATGAGCAGATACTGATTTATAATCTGCTGAGCTCCTGGTGCTTGAAGGTCTACAGGTAAAGGTGAACAACTTGGTCCAAAAGATGGCCGGTTGTCTTCCAGAGTCAGGTTAAAACATACATGAATTAAAGATCATATTGTTATATGCATCCAGGTTCATTTATTACAGGGAAATTGAAAACATTGCACTGATCACCCTAACAAATAACATAATCCTCAGTCAACAGCAACCACTGTGTGCATCTTAAGTTCATACTAGTGCGTAACTCAATATCTAAGTTATCACAGTCACTTGTAAACCGAGAAGTAAGGCATTTGTGGCTGAGGTTTAAGGTTTAAGTCAGGCTACAGTCCTTAAGAGCCCCTCATTTCCCATCTCTCTCTTCCCTAATTTCCTACCATCCCTCTACTATTAGTTTACTAGTACAGGCATGTCATGTCACAAAAATACATGAAAAAGACTTTTAACTAACACATGCTGCTAGAACACGACACAAGAAGCTGCACTTCCTGGAGTGTAATCAAAGAAAACACACAACATATGGGTCAGCGATGTGGATAAAATTAGTGGTGCACTGATTAGATCCTGGTGGATATTACAGTCAGCCAATACTGGCCTATCACAGATATATCTGTATCGGCCTCTGTTGGCCAATGTGTACCAATAAGCCAGAATAAGACTGGGGTAGTTGTAATACATTTTCACTGAGGTAATTTCTGGAAGGTTATTGTTAAACTGTAAAATAGCCTGCCTCCATTAGATCTTTGTCACAAGTCACAAGTTTTATAACCACATCTGAGGGATCAGAGCAAAAAATGTTTGTATATGGGCAGATAAATATCGAAATCACAATGTTTTTACTAACTGATATCGTATTAGCATTGGCCACAGAAAACAAGTATCAATCAGTCCCTAATACTCATAAGCAGACCACTATCTATGTCCACTTAGGTATTCAAAATCCACTGGTCCACTGGGGGGGTTCCTCAAACCCCTATATTTAAAACAAATATAAATCTTTTCAAAGAATAAACATCTGAAACTGTGAAAGATTTGGGACATTTTTAACAGATTGATTTACACAATTGAACCAAAATACCTTGGATATGAGAACTTGTGCTCTCATATGTGTCAAAACATGATAAAATGAGAGATCATATGATAATATCTAATCATGACCCAGACTGTTCGCTTACCTCTGAGGGCAGGATAGGCTGTTTACATGCTGCACATTTAGGCGCCAGGACCCTGAAAGAGCAATATGCACAATGATTTGAGTTTCTGTACTGCATTCAAACAAGTAACTGAATGCACATTCCCCCATTCTGGAGACTATTGATGTCCTAGTTCATATTTGATACCCTTCTCAAAACCTTTAAACCTGCTGAGCCCCCCCTGCCCCCCAGATTCAAGATTCTGATTCGTCTACAAAGACGCCAGGTTTGCAGATGTGCTGGCTTTCTCCTCACACACGTGATCCCCCAAATCCAGACAGGAGATGGAAAAACAAAAAGCAAAATGAATTCATCATTTCCACACACATGGCAGGCACCTGGATGTCTGAGGGTATAACAAAGGACCTCTCAGTGTGGATGGGTATGACTGTGGGTAAAAGGCAAACAATTACTGTATACACAATAAGGTTTGTCTGATCTAATCAGTGGACAGAACATGTGGGAACTGCCAGACAGTGATCAGCCATGTGCCTGGCTGTGCTTTACATGTTGTCCCAGCAGGGAGAAGAAAGCCTGTGGCTGTTGAGGCACTACAGGGGCTTCTGTTGTACTTCCACACATGAAAACCATGTTTTTTTTTTCACTCAGATGTTAAAATGAATTTTATCCTGTTGGACCTTTTTGACCATGGCGCACACCAGTCTTCACACCTCTAAGTGAACAGCAAGCTTTTCTCCCTCTCCGTTCATCCCTGGCTACTACACTTGTCATGTGTCCACTACACGTGGCTCAGAGAGACTTGATCAACCCTTCTCAACTACGTCCTGCAATAACAAGGGAAAGTTAAGCAGCTGTGCCGTCACTTAAATTGCAATATGACACCTAGACATTTTTTTCCATCCCCATGCTAAATTAACTTAACACAGATAAATCTGGGTCCTGCCCTCGTGTTCCCTTGAGATGATGCTCACCTGTGGTAGTCTTTGAGACAGTAGATCTTATTTTCAGTGTCCACGGTGAAGGGCACTCCATCAAGGCTCTCATTACAGATGACACAGCGGAAACAGCCAGGGTGGTATGACTTCCCGAGGGCCTGCAGGATCTATAAAAACAGTAATGAGCAAGGAATAATGGGACATCAATACTCAATTTTATCCCGCTACTGATATTTACATTTCCTCAATATTTGTATCCAATAAAATTAAAATAGCCATTGTTCTTAAAAAATCTTTGCCTTTAGATAAGATGAATGTTTCATGATCCCCGTGGGGATATTGGGTCCTAACAGCTAAAAAGCTAAAAATAAGATAAAGCCAAGAATAAGTCCACCCAGAGTATTCAGGATAATATATAAGTAATATCTCATATCAATTGTGCGAGTGTGTGTCAGTTTGATTTTTACCCATGAGACTGTATGTGTGTGAGGGTGTGTATGTGTGAGAGAGTCGCACATGCACAGCCAAAGCTTCCTCCTGAGTCTTTAACCAGATGTGCCCACAAAAAGCTCATTTAGGGTGAAGTAACTCTGCATTTCTGCTGAGATCACCGGCTCGGACCCACACACACAACACACAAAAGTACACACAGCTGGAGAAAAGAAACAGACACTAACCATGTCCATGATCAGATGTCCACATGCATTGCACTTGTCTGCAGACTGCTGGAAACCGGAGTACTTCAACAGAGAGAGAAAAGACGACAATGAGGTCATTGGAATTTGGTTATTTAAAGGATGGTTGAAATTTCTGACTTTGTTTCAGACTGAGCAACTGCACAGTGTCTCTAAGGCATAATTTAAAGCAGGCAATAAGGTTTAGCATGTGTAGTTGTGCTAAACTCCCTCCTAAAAACTACTAAAAAGCACTGGATTCAGTTTCTGAGAAACTAGCTCGCTATATGCATGAACTGCATATTCAAACACAAACCTCATGGTGATATGTATCATAAGTGTCTTCCCTGTGGACTACTGGACACATTTTTAAAAACATCATCAAAGTCAATATGATTGTGGTTCCTGCATTAACTCATACATTATTTAAATCAGTCATCTCAGTCAGTTTTTTTAATGTGTTATTATGTATGAGCAGTGTCAGTCAAGAGAAGCCACACCAACAGGCTTGGCAGAGGAGCAGATGTAATTAACAGCACATACAGGGAGCGGAGCCGGAGCAAATTTAATTCTGTATGAATTCTGATTTTAATTGTCCAACTAAGAGGTTTTAGTGGAAAGGCAATTAGATGGGGTTTTACACAGACATTGCTCCTTGGGTAAACAAGCACCTGACTGCCAACGGTGTGACTAAAAGGATGATTTGGGGTAATCCACAGAAAGGGGTGGATATCTTCTGAAGACTAAACATGACGCAAATTTACATTTTCAAAGACTTTCAACCATGTTTAATGTGCATCCTATTATTTCCCTAGTGAAAGTACTCACTGTCATTCGGCACTGGTGTAAACAGCCTGACCACCCGACAAACATAGCAAAGCAGTTTCTCCAGTTACTGACCTCCTTCCAGTCTCACCCAAGGGGGGAAACTGATATGAATCAGCGGCATTGGGTGCTAAAACTGGGCCGCGAGGTCAAAGTCTCTAACCGATATTTTGTATATAAGATGAAGGCTGATGCATTATAGACTGTATTTAAGTGTGTACAGTACAACCGATGAACTGTGATTTGAGGAAAAGGTGACAACCCCTTGTTTATCATAAAAACAGAGAGTTTTGAAAACCTTTAGACAATGAACATATGGACTCAGTGCAGGTAAAAATGAGAACATTAATGTGTGTTATCTCGACCTAATGCATTTTTAAGGTTACAAGACCACATACCTCAGTTGCTATACACTAGAATTTGATCATGTATTGGATGCTCACCAGAAAGTCCTCTTCGCAGAAAACCTTCCCTCCAACGTAGTAAAACGCCTTCCCTCTGAGCCTTCGACCTGCAGACAGACAGACAAGTCCATTTGTATCATTTCATTGGAGCAATACACAGTAGGATCCTCACCTAGGACACTTAAAGACATGCTCTTAAAAAAAGAACTACTGAATGATAATAAGTTGATAAAAGCAGACAAGAAAAGGTGAGTCAATGATAGCATGTTGAAATGTTTTACTGGAAAATCTTGCAAAGTCATGAGCTCAGGCTCAGAAAATAGTTACAGCACTAATGCATAAAGACCGCGGTGATTAATTACACCCATTTGAAGGTAATGGACCCTCTTGCAATATTCATTATATCCTGCTGAATCCGAGGCAGATAAATCAAACAGCGGATCTGTGGTGGGCTGGTGTCTTAATATAATATCGCTGGGACACAGAGCAGGCTTCGGGAGGACAAGGAAGATCATCTGGATCAAACACATGTGAGAAATACACAGATTAAATCCAATTACCGGACAGGTGCAACAGATTAAACACTCGTCCGTATTTCATGGCAACCACAGGCCAAGACCAACGACCTGCTATTCTTCTTCTTTGTTCCCTTCTGGTGTCTTTCCACATGCTGTGTGCTTTAATAGTTCTACGGTCTGGATCTGGCGGGCACACACAAACACCAAAACACTTCACAAAGCTATTCCTGTCCAGGTCCCACAGGAAGAGGGAACATTCCTCACATTTTCTGAGGAGAAGGTGAAGGGGGGGACAGCAGGGCAGAGGAAGGGTTAACCTCAGTAAACAGGAGCCTTCTTTATCTCCCATGTTCCATCACATGCTCTGTTTGCCTGCTTATTATTTTCCAGAGAGTCTCATTACCTAGGTGCAGGACATGGACATTTTAAATACAGAGCTTTCTTGAAATTTATTTTTGCAGAATATAGACAAATCAACAGCTTATTAGTATTGAAAAACATCTCGATATTGGACATAACAGGGTTGGGTGATATGACCATTTATAACATGAAATCACATACTATATATCAATTTCATATATCTAAATTTCCTGTCTTTCCTCAAACAAGCCATCAGGACTTCAGTGAGGTTTTGACATTGCAACTATACAAGTCACCACCCTCAGCAATACCCCCAATAAAGCCATGGTTGCAACACAAACAGCAGCCTGTACGTTTGGACTGGAGGCTGCCCTTAAGACAGGCACTGAAACCTCTGGCACACCAAACTGACATCAAAGAGCTGGTTAAGGAAGCTCGGCTGTTGTGTCGCCTCGAGCTTGCCTGTGTGTTCGACAGCCATAAAACTGAACCTTCAGACAGAGGGTGAATTGGGGCACTGCGGTAATGGACAGTATGGGAAGAATAATGTGTTTTTTTAATAGGAAACCATGCAAACATTATTTAGTAGACACCTAAAATAAATGTATGAGCCAGAAAAAATGTATATCACTGGGAGCATTAGGCAATCAAGGACAATGTTGAAAATTGCTGATGATGGCTTTTGCATCCATGTAATGAAGCCCTCTGTTTTGTCTTTTATTTCATTTGCTGTATTGGCTAAAAGCAGACATGACATCCTGCTTATTTTATGCCTACACCCTTTAACAATCATATATTATCATATTTTACCCCTTTCAGGACATAGACCCACCCAGAGATCAGAGTAATCAAAATACAAAGGGAAGGATATAATTATTTTAGTCTAGTCTGGAAAAGAAGGGCTGAGCTAAAGAAGTTGACCCTATTATTCTCTGCTTCTCTCTTAAAATCAGTAGACTATTGATCAAAGGCTATACTTTCACTGTCTGGAAGGGTCAACGAGCTTAAACAGTGTTGTTCTTCACTGAGCCTGAATTACACGATGAATACAGCTTGAGAAAAAGAAGAGAGGAAGAAAAAGAAATAAATCAGAAATAAATTGAAGCCTCATGATTCGTCTCATTATACCAATGGCAAATGAAATTATCTGAACCAGTTATTCACAATTACATTATCCTACTTTAATAGAATAATAATAGTCATGCAGTAACCAAGGTCTCGCCAGGTTTACACAATAACCTAACTGGAGACCAGTCATTTCGATGGTGGCCAAGGTGTGGAACTGGTCTGGGCTAATTACTGACAGACAGTCTTGGAACTGTGTCCCTAAAGGAAGGAGGGAAGGGTGAAGAGGATGAAAATGAGATATGAGCATTCCTCTTCTTCACATTCCTTTCCTTTTTTTCCCAGCAAGTCAGAGAGGGAGGGCTCTGAGCTTTGCGGAAAGATAAGAGCTTAATTAAAGTCAGGAGTCAGGGCTGACTATTTGAAAAGCACAAGAAAGAACAGTGACTATTGCACTTTCATAAAAATGTAAAATACCTGAGGGATAGAACAAAACACAAGGCCATTTTCTAATTAAAACATTCACTGAATTCCCTTATGTAATCCTATTCAGAAAATAAGAATTCACAATGACCCTGCCACAACTTACTAATCAAGTCTTGGCCCTATTTGTTGCTGTGAGTATATTACTCAGGTGAGACATCTCAGCAAAAGAGCCAAATCTCTATTATACCAATTTCACATTCAATGTCTATCTACTCTAAGATTCAGTCTGCTGAAAATATATATGTTCACTGACGAAAAAGTAGTGCTAACTGATAAAATCTATTTTCATCCTCATGATGTGGGCCACGAAATCACACTAACTGGCAAATAAGAGGAAGCCCAAGCTAGCCGTCAGCTGACCACAGAATAATGGTGTTTGTTAGGTGGAGACTATGAGGTGTGATAGCACAGCGCACTGAAGAAGGCGAATGGAGCTAATGTGTGCACTTCAATACCGCTCAATATCGTATTGTTATCACACTACAAGATTTCTCTCTAGTCATCCCAATGCATTTTTTGGACTGAGAAAAGCACCTGGAACATTTGGTCAAAGTCTTGACAATCTACCCACCAGATGTTAACATACCAGTGGATTCAGAACCAATCAGATCCTTGTTTTTACTCTCCAAAGCCTGCCAACAGGCAGGGAAAAGAGAAGAGACTGGATATTATGAAAGCAGATTCTCAGACAGTTCCTTACAAACTCAAATTACAGCCTCACTGCTTCCCTATTAGAATTATAAAAAAAGAAGACTCTTAATGTGGTCAAGAGTAAGACACATATAAATGTGAAGTCATTTCTATCTGAGGTAAATGTTATATATAAATATACACAGAAAAATATAAATCAATAGCATCTAAAGATTTGTTTCTTAGACGCAGATTATGCAATTATCGAACTGTGTAAACAGGTTTCTCTGAAAAAAGCACACTGACAGACTTGAGCTTAATATCCAACTATAATTGGGTTGTACTGTTAACTGTTTGCAAACAGTCAATGTTTAGCCTGAACGGAAGCCCCCCTGCAGAGAAGTGCCGAATCCCAGACATGCAGGCTGTGCTCTAATCGTCATCAGGAATATTCTCCTACCTTTCCATCACCTTGGGGGAACTGGTGGAGTAAGGGCATGGCAGGAAATGTGTTGCATTTTTTATGTATTCTTTTTAATGTATCTAATTTATTCTATTTAAATACTTTGTGTTGGTATGAGCATACTTGAAAAGCAAGTACGTGTAATTTGTGACAAGACACTTTGGATGAATTTCTACCCATCTCTGATTGACAGTTATTACACTTTTTATCCCAAAAAATCTCAACAGTGACTAATCAACAAAACATTAATCATTAACACGCACATTTGACTGAATCACACCGTTTACTGTGTGGGTGTAAGAATACAGAGGCATGTGTATGTACAAGTGTGCCTTCTTGCCCTGGTTGTGTGTGGTAAGTTGTGTACTCCCCTGAAAGGTCTCCCTGTCCACTGTACTCCCATCTTGTTGCACACAGCTGACATAACAGCACCCAGTGTCCTCCTGGAGCCAGACCCACAGAGGGCCCCTGTGCCTACATTCCTCCCCAGCAGAGATGCTTTTCCCTGGGGCCACTCACAGCGAGTACAACCCTTATGCCCTCACGTGGAGCCAGCTATGAGAGGTATGTGGTGTGTAAACTCTTCTCCCCCTACTTTAGACATCGGCTTTACTCAGAGCCACATTGTGTCTCCTCCTTTTCATTTTACACACACACACGCACACACACACTCGCACACACACACACACACACACACAATGGACAATGGAGTGTAAAAATAAAACACAGGGATGTTAATCATACATTTGGGGGTGTAAGCAGAGAGGTCAAAGGTGCTGCAGAATAATGGGCATGAGCAGAGGTCATGGCAGTGCCATAAATACTCCACATACCCACCATCTGATAATTGGGACAAAGATTTGATTGGTTGGATCAGAGAGCCAGACAGTCCAGGCAGGAATCTACAGGTCACACAAACACTGGACAGAGCAGTCAGAGCACTGAACCTCAACTGATACCTGGCTGCTCCCTAATTGGTCGGGTTACCTGTCTTAACTGACAAAACCAAAAACCTGGCCAACACTGACACACAACACAGAGGTCACAGTGACAGGACAGATGAATAGATGAATATTGGACAGTTCACGTTTGCTACCTTTCCTAAAACTGCATCTGTCTCATGTAATTAAAACCAAAAGCCACAAATAAAGAACAGATATCGTCTTTGAAGACATTGTAAGAGTATTTCTAAACAAATAAGCCCTGGTCCGTCAAGCGAAATGAAGTACCTGCTGACTTTCAATCAATATTTGCACAAGATTTGGATACAGAGCATTAATCTATACAAAAAGCTATTTCATTTACTGATGGATGAACTAGGGCAGCAAAAAGTCTTGCTCTGTGTGGGCTGGAGGAGTGACGGGCACACCCAGAAACCAAACACCAGCAGCACAGGACAGTAATCCCCAAATAATTGTGTGTTTTTGCTAGGGCCAGTGAACGACTGAAGAGTAAGGTACCACTTATAAATCAAGAGGACAGGGTCTTTAGCAGTCCATTATTCAGGAGGTGGCTGAAGTTTACATGTGAATCAACCGAGGAGAGAAGGTGAAAGTGCTTGAATGGTAACAAAAGGACTCAGTGAAGGTGTGTTGTGCATGTGTTTATACTTACTGCAGGCGCTGCAGGTGAAGCAGCTGTCATGGTAGAGGCTACCCATAGCTTGGCAGGCCTGATTGGCTCCATACACAGCTTTGTTGCACTTAACGCAGACTCCTGGAACACAACAAAACAAAAGTCAGATGAAGACATTTTAATTACTTGTACAAAAAAAAATCAAGACACCGTTTATTGTATCAAGACAAAAGAATCAACCAGACTAAAACAATGGAGACAGAGAAAAAAAAATCACTCCACAAAAGTCAGGAAGCTGGTTAGCCGGCTGTATCAGTGAAAGCGGAAATATATCCTTATTTGCTTGTTTGACTTGGCTCAGAGACTGAGAGGTCTGTTAATAAAGTCTTTGATCAAATGTTCCTACCCTAACAGACATGGGAGTCATATTAATCCATCCACTCATCCAAGCCAGCTAGATTTTTGAAGAACATGCAGAAGAAATGAAAAATGTAAAAATAAAAACAAGAGACATAGAGATAAAAAGAAGATAAAAGCAAAAATGAACTCTCTTGTGTTGGATGAATAATACCAGTTCAGGCCTTTAAAAAGCAAATCACATGAGAGCATGTCAGGCAATATTACATAATCTCTCCTTTGACTTTGAACAGCTCATGGACAACACAGGGCTTCCATGTGATCAATAAAAAAAACACTTTTTATCTGCAGCTGCTTCGGATGCAACGCTGCTTTCCTGATCTGAGACCTGCCACAAAAATACTATCTTTGATCGCCCCACTTCCCCGCCATTACTTCATGTCTCCCTCTGAGTCTGCACCGCATGACGTGCCCTAATATGACAACTGACATGTGGAGTATGACAAGTAACAACCCCCATCACTGCTGGCCCTAATGAGCAGTCAGCTAGCAGCTAAATCAATCAGATATGGTGTGACATGATCATCAAATCAAGTTTTGACCTAAAGTAACACTAATAGAAGGGGCAATGACATCAATGGAAGATGAAAGCACAGGCCGAAGCTCCTCTTTTAGTGTGCATGAGGTTATTTGTATGTGGTTGTTTTATAGAAAAACTCCCTGGAGACAGAACTGGAGCTCAGCAGATGAGTTTGGCCCAGCCCAGCCCAGCCCAGCCCAGCCCAGCCCAGCCCAGGTCCTCCTCGTACATTCACAAAGAAACTTCTGTTTCCACTGTATCCAACACACATCACGCGGCTGCCCCCTTCCAGAACATACTTTTATAACCTTTTTCAAATGTTTCTCTTCATAGACTGTCAGTGATACAACATACAACTTGGCTACACATAATTAAGCTAAAGCCTCTCCTAATGCCACAACAGACGGCACATCATCAGAGGCCCAAACGGCTGGAAAGAAGATTTAGAGATAATAGAGGGATATTATTAGATGGCTGAAGGATGTTGCTATTACGTAAGGTTTTCGAGCTTACATGAAAACACAATGAACTAGTCATGCCTTCAAACCTACTGCAATTAAAAGAGTGAAGCCTTTTTAAATCAGATTCTCTGCTTTTCTTCAGTGAATGTTGACTACTAACAATTCATGTCACAGAACAATCAGTGAAGCAGGTACAGGATTCTGAGGAACACATACTATAAAGAACACACTCTCAGGACTTTTTTGAGATCTGACACAGAGCCAAGGACATTTTTCCCCTTTAAACTTTTTATAGCTCTGAATTGTATGCCCCATGAGAACAAAAATGCAATAAAAGTCTGCCTTTTTCTTTTCCTGTTCAGGACCTAAAAATTCCTTATTTTCATAGTAACCTCTTCGCCGGTTGGGCCACTACAAATCTGCTTTTGGCCAGAGTCCTATGTTCCAAAACAGTGTGATTATTCAGGGGACTGACTGCTTGCTTCAAGCGGGGGGAGGGGAAGCAAAACATGCAGCCAAAACTTTACCCCTCCTACCCGCCCTCACCTTTCCCAGCTGTCAAAACTCCCAGTAGATGGCTGCTCGCTGGCCAATATGCCACTGGCTGAAAACGAGACCCTCACTACACACAGAAGCAGTTAGTGAGTGTTATCACAACAACGGTTTCGCTTTGATTTTTTTTGCTCGCTTACTGGCAAGTTTTCACGCAATCTTTATGGTAAAACATGGCTTTAAACTACTAACACTTGGTTTAGGATGGTTTACAGTGTGCATTGCTACTATTGTAGCTGGAAGCTTAAAGTGGTTGTGAAAATAACACTTCACCAAGACACCCCATGCATTCAGATCTTAAGATGTAGACTTAGCACTGAAAGACAATTTTTCCAACTCAAAATCTGAGTCACCTACTGCATCATCTTCTAACTTTTACCACAGCAGACAGATGCCACACCCAGAAGAAGTGGCGATGTATATTAAATTCAGTTATATACCACAGGCCATATATTCATAGATAAACAGACACATCGATGTGAATGAAGGGAAATCACAATCACACACACACACACATAAACACACACACACACACAAACACAAATAAAAGTCAGCCCACAAAGCCTGCCAAAGTAGAAGCCAAGAATCCCTGGGAAGAGTTAAGACGAAGGTTTCCACTCAGCAGCCAGATGGGATAAATTAATCCTCCATCTTAACACAACACTAAACGTTCATCTGAATGCGTGTGTGTGTGTGTGTGTGTGAGAAAGTCAGAGGAAGCAGGGAGGCTAAACACTGGGATGTCCCACCACTTCTCCCCTCTTGGATAAAGCTGTCTATAAATCTCACATCCTCACAGGCTCTCATGGTCAAGGACAAAGATGCATCCACAAACTTTTCCCTAAATCGCTCCCATTTGTCTGCTCTTCCATTCAACTGCACCGCAGGCACCTCGAAACTTGTCTGGGACTCCCCTCCCCTTTGCATCCTAAGACCTCATTTCTAGAATTCCTTGCTCTCTTCCTTCAGACATTCCTCACTGTTCCCCTGGTGCAGCCGTTTGGCATTGGACTCATTTTCCCAGAACTTCCCAGAACTTTTCCCTGCAGTTGTGCCAATCAGAACTAGGTGTACGTTTGGAAATTTCGATGGATCCAGGCATAAATGGAAACAGCTCATTGGATAATTTCAACACAGCCGTGTCACTTAAATTCAGTCCTGTCAACTGTTGTGCTGACAGGACTGAATTTAAGTGACACGGCCGTCAGGTTTCATCCATCACCGATGGCTGAAAGTCATTAAATTCTAAGGACTGTGCCATCATAACATTGTGATTTAAAATGCCCCCCACCTGAGAAGGCAATAAAGTGGTGTGTCCCCTCAGAGTAGCTTTAAGGCAGGAATTGTTGGGATTTGTGAGAGAGAGAATATAAAGGAGTTTGCTGCTGCTCAGTGCACTGATGTTATGTTTCGATGTCCCGTTTATCATTTTCTTATGAAACCTCCTCATTTTGTATACTTTCCGCTGTTACTGTGTTTCTTTCAAACATCCGGTGCAGACACGAAGACCTTTTTAAATGTATGTCGGTGATGATAGGTGAGCTCAGTGGGTTGGAGTGAAAGTGGCAAACAGCAGTAATGAGTAGTAACTAACCACTAACCACACGGCAACTCTGAGGGGCCATGCTACCTCAATGGCAGACAGCAGCCACCTTTATATGCAACTGACTATTATTTTCACAATCTAATATTTAGTCTACAAAATGTCAAAAAAGTGCTCATCAACATCTCTCAGACCCAAAAGAACATCTTCATATTGCTTATTTTGTCCAACCAACAGTCCACAATACAAAGACATTTCATTTATCATCTTATAGAAAAGCAGATAATCCATACACTTAAGAAGCTGACACTAGCAAATGTTTGACAATTACAAAAAAAGGACTGTAACAATTATTATACATATGTACTAACGATTATTGAAACAGTGTATTTAGAATGCCATATACATTTTGAAGGTCAACTTTAATCAAACTTAAGTTTTCTAAAGAAAACTAGCCTACACAAATGTATTCTGGCATGAAAGCATGACTCAGAGGATGAGCCATGGCCTGGTGGGAAACTCCATCCAGGAACTGTGTGTGGGCCATGTGGGACTGTGTGTGTGAAAAAAAGACATATACTGTACAAATGCAAAACCTACACTTCTGCTGATTGCACACTGTGCTCTCCCACATGTCCGTTATCTAAACGTGTCTGTGCTATTTCTGAGCCGTGTCGTGACAGTGACGTAGGCCAGAACATCTTCCCTTACACACCAACATAAGCACATCAACGGGCTGAGGAAAGCTTTGAATTACAATTGTGGCATTCCAGCAGGAAATTCCTCCAGCGGAGAGGCAAGGGCGGGCCGTGTGTGTTTGTGATTGTATTTAAGAGGGTGCTCCGTGGCTTTAAACCAGATATCACCCATTTCACACTCGTCCGCTCACTAGTGGGACATCCCATTTTCATGAATGGCCTTGGCTGCAAACACCTGGCCACCACGTGATTACCAGCTCTCTCTGGCAAAAAAAAACCTCCCAGCATCACGCATACATCTCACCTATTTATTGCATCTGCTTCCAGGAAAGGATCCTGTCAGCTGACCTCACAGCAGAACATGTGTTTTTACAATGTTGCATTAATTTCCTGGTATTGCTCCTCCAAATAGAGCACCAGATGTATGATGAATAGAAAGCAGCACATTCTGCTGATGATGGACATTTTTCAAAAACCCTGCCTGCCTCTGTCTGTCAGCCACTGACCTTATGCATTGATTCAAATATTAGTCGCATCTGAGTTGATTTTTATAATGTCCTACATTGTATGTATTCTATATTCTCCTGTTAAGCACTTTGAATTGCATTTGTGTCTGAATGGTGCTATGTAAACAAGCATGCATTGCATTACAAGACTTAACCCCTTCTATTCATGCCTTGATAATAATGTAATACACTTCAAATACATCTAATTCCAAGAAATGCAAGGACAGATCAAGGCAGCTCAAAAAACAAGAAATGATCTCCAAGATAAAATATGCAACGGCCAAAACTAATAGCCACAGGTGTTGTCTTTCGTCACATCTTCCCTGTGCACACGTGTTCCTCAGCTGCACAAGCATGCGTGGCATGCTCACAAAAAGAGTCATGAGTAATGTGCAAGCACAGGTCTGTAACAATGACATCATTTGGAAACCAGTTAATACCACCGCCAGTCAAACAAATTCAACATGGGATGGAACATTAATACAATCACAGACTAACCATTCAATCTCTGTGGAGGCGATAAGAGGACAACATTCTTCTGTCTGGCCTTTGCCCCGTGTTTTATTGCTGAAGGGTTTGTTTCGGTGGCCAAGAGGGCAGACAATGAATCATTTAAAAGCAACATGGAACTAATTAGAAATTTATTCTGTCTGCATTCCGTATGAGAAAGAAAGAGGCCTCCCACAGCGTCAACCAACTAAATTCAGCTATTTTATCAGCAAAGAGACCATCACTGAAGAATGCCATCAAACAAAGACAAGACAATGGGGTGGCACTCCTGATTAAGCTACAGAAACAAACACACAAGGGAAACATAGACAGCATGACAAAGGGTGACTGTGTGTGCATGTGCAAATCAAAAACAAGTGGATTTATGTTCTGAACTGTGGGTGGGCGGTTCTGTCGTTCAATGGTGGCTTAACTGACTGAAGCCCCTTGTTGATGTTGGGTAGCTGAGACTGTCTTACCAAAGTAGTCAGCCTTCGGTTGGGCATCCATCTCTTTCTCCAGCCGCTTAGTGAGGGCCTCTAATTTTATTTCAGCTGCTGAAGGTTGTTCAGGAGCCTGCGTGAGGAGAGGCTGGCAGTGTGGTTGGCCATTCTTGGGGGAGCACAGGACGTCAGCTTCTGCACTGGTAGCCCGTGCAAGTATTTGGCTGTGGCCTTGAGCCTGGCTGCTGCTGCTTTTGGAGACACTGGCTGGGATCAAGGGGGAAGTTGTCATCTGGGCTTTGGTTTGAAGCGTCTCAGAGGTTGCAGGTAGAAGTGAGGAGGCAGACACTGGACCATTATGGTTGGTAGAGGATCTTGAAATTGGAGAAGGTGGCTGGTAATGGGCCGCAGTCTGTATGGGAGGCTGCTTCATGTGCCCGTCGGCTCCACCTGTGAAGGCACTCAGAGGCAGGGCAGGGATGAGGTCTGGCGTAGCTGAGCCAGCGGGCTCTCCCGCCCATCCCCTGGCTGGCCCGGCAGAGGAGGGTGGACTCTGGTTTACAACCGGGGTGACAGCCTGGTTGTGCTGGGGTGGGACACTGTTGGCAGTGGGAGGTGCAGACTGGTGCTGTAATGCCCTGCTGCTGCTCCCAGACCCAGACAAAGATGGGGAGCGCTGGCTCTCACTGGATGGGGCCCAGGCATCGGGCTGGATGACGGGGTGACGAGCATGTGTGGGCGCGCTGTGAGCCGCGCTTCCTGGGCTCGGGGGAGCAGGGGTGGTGTGCTGGTATGAATGTGGCTCTAAGCGCTCCTTATTATCGTAATTGTTTCCGTAGCCATATGCCCTGCCGCCTGGAGGTTCAGACTGAATGCCTGTGTGGTGTTTCTGTCCGTCAAACTGCGCGTACTGACTCCCCGCCGCGGTGCCCGGCACAGGGCCAGACAGTATCGGGGGCTTCGCTGCCGCCTCACCCGGCTGCCTGTAACTATTGATGGGCGGTCTGTCTTTGGTGTAAGCGCTGTTGTACCCACCATTCATTTTAATGGCCTGGTTGTTTCTCGCCATCTCCTCTTGGTGCTTCTGCATGTGTATTTTAGTCATTTTAGAGGCGAAAACTTTTCTTGTCTCTTCAAAGTCGGGGTTGTTTCCCGCATCCCTCCTGGTTCGAAACAAACCATCCCTGGATGCTTCATACATGTTTAAGTCCTCGATAAACTTGCTCGCCTCGAGTCCTAAATCCTCGTATTTATCCATTTCGAAGTAGCGTGTCTGCTTCGACAAACTAAAGTAAAGTTGTATCTTTTTCTTTAGGTTAAACTCTAACTAAATCACAAGTCAGTAAAAGAGTGGTAATTATTTCCAGAGTGAATGGTTAGCTTACAGTCCAGAGGCTCTTGACAGGAGACAGGGGTCCGGACCCAAGTCGAAACTTTTCTGTTATTCCAAACTTTCCAGCTCTTTTTATAGTCCGGGTTAAATCACAAAAAAAGTTGAAAACTCCGCGTCCTCCTCGGCGAAACTTCTCCTCCGTAAGTCAGTCCGTCCAGCTCAGCTCAGCTCAGCTCAGCTCTGATACGAACAAGCCGCCGTCTGTCTGGTTATAAATGTGAGCAGATCCCAGATCCGATAGCCCGGACGACCCCACTAACTGCCCCCCTCCTCCCGCTTAACAGTCCCAGCAGGGAACCTTCATTCAAAACTTCACCCCTCCGCTCCTCTGCCAGCACAGTTACACTTGAAGCAGCTAAAATAAGCTTATACGTCGTCAAAGTCGCGACGGTGACCAGATAAAGTGGTTCCCCCCCGTCACCGAGCAGACCGTGGGATAACCGTTGAGCACGCAGCCGTACGTGGCCACCGGTCGGTTCGACAGTCGGGACAGAAAACAGGGAACAGTTTGTTTTAAAGGTACAGTGCTCACTTTAAGACAAGTAAAAGTTGACCGCTAGCTTACACAACAAGCTATTCTATCCCAAAAATAGCGAACTGGGGGCAGATATTCGTCAGCATGTTCCGCTAAAAAGTGTCCCTGACATCCGGTGTCATTTTTCATGAAAGAGCTGGTTGACTCAGCCTCTCTTTGAGTCAGCATTTTCATTTAGCTCGGTGAAATTGAAGGGATGAAGTGGGTGTTTTGGGGTTGTTTTTTTGTTTTGTTTCGTTTTGTTTGTTTTTGCTTTTGTTTTTTTGTTTGTTTGTTTTTTGCTTTGGTGTAATATACTCAGGTGCTAACTTAAAGGGGAACCATGTGTTTTTAATTTGTCTGTATTGATGAGGTGATGCTGCCAACTCAGACATAATTTTTTTCCATAGCTGAATAAACAAGCTGTTCTCAGAGGTAAGTAAAGGTCCCAGAACACCTTGAAACTAGAAAGGTGGCAGGGTCCGCCACAAATAAATGAAGTAAAGCAGTGCAGACCAGTTTATTCAGTTTATTCAATCATTAAAACACATCATTTGTTTTGTAAAATTCTGTTTCTGTTCCTACTGCTTTTCAGCCTCCTTCATGTACAGAAACGATACATTTCAGAGGCAAATATTGTTGCCTACTTTTTTAGTCATCAACAAATAAATAATGTGATACTGTGGGTCAGATAAGAATCAGCCGTCGAGTAAAATTCACAAGCTACCCAGCTGTATCTATAAGAGAATAAAAAGTAGTGCCACTTTAACCAGCTGCGACATGAACAACAAAAAAGGTCAATACCAGTAGGCTGCATCAGTAATTGTTATTCAGTAATAGAATATACATTATTCTGAAATGGGCCATTTTGTACTGTAACTATATTTTAATTGGAATACTTTTGTACTATTACTTAGATCTGAGTACTGGCTTGTAACAGAGTATTTCTACATTGTGGTATTGTTAATTGTATGAGTAAAACATCCGGTACTTCTTCCACCACTGTACGTTTGTTACATAGCCTATTAAACACAAGCACAAATCTGACTTTACTGGAGTGCTTCCATTTCATGCTGCTATAAAAGTCCACTTATTTAGAAAATTAATTATTGACTTAAGGAGATTGTGTGCTCCACTGTAATGCAGTTACTTGTTGCTACTTTCAAAACCCTAAAAAAAAACATTTAATCTGCTTATAAAATATGAAACTATCCACCAACAATGCTCCAACTCCAATGTTTGGAGTAAGCTCCTCTTCCACCAACTTTCATGCAGAATAATTCTTATTCTAATAGTATGTAATAGTGTTACACACTCACACTGGCATTTCTGCATTCAGAACTCATACTGTTCAGTTGAAATACATTTAGATAATAATAGACCAACTTACATAACACTTTCATTGCAGACTTTTTAATGTAGTGAAGTGTTTTTACAGTGTAGCATAGCTATTTTTACTGAATAATCCTCTTCTACCACCACTTACGGGTTTAGTGATAGGAAGAGAGGAGGAAAAAGAAAGTAAAGCAAATGGGGGATGGGCAATTATTTTGAGATGCTTTTGAGAAGAAAGCCTTTTAATCTGGCACCCTAAATGTTCAATGCCTGTTAATTATCTGGCTTTGAAAACTTGCAGGGTAAATAGATACATCCTCATTAGATTTTAATTAACCAGCAGATTAAACCTGTAGGACATAACCTCTAAGTTTCCTGCACCTAATCTGGTGGAGCAAACCCCCATATTTGTGGTTGAGGGGGGTATTTACAGTACATGTGCCCCCTCTTGTTTTGGTTGAATGATGTCACACATTCTCTCCCCCCGCCCCCGCACACACCCACACACACACACACAAACACAGTGACCCTATGTCTCGACCCTGGCTGGAATATTTGACACAGAGTTAGGGTACAATAGGATGAACTCATCATGTGTACGGGAAAAGAGCTCAACCTCCCAGCAAACATATAGGAACACATTGTAATTGTATCCTGGACGGAACCTGTGTGTGCATATATTGTCTGACAGCCCCGGTTGATGAAAAACAGTATGGAGTCAGTACATTGAGGGGGCCTCTAGACTGCAGCTAGTTGTGTAATTAAAACAGAAGGTTTAGAAGGCACAGCCATTTTTATGTTTGGGGAAACAGTCATCATAATACAGCATTCCCTCCAAGCTTCAGGCTTACCTTGCTTCACAAATATCAACCAAAAACAGCTGAGTGTGTGGTAATAACACAGGGTTAGGACACAGAAGGTTATTAAATGTGTAAGTCAGAATCTAAATGAATGCTACAAAGTTGTCAACACACATTGAACAGAAGGAGGTATACAACCAATTTACAATGTGACCACAAGATATGTTTGTGCATATATCATAAAGCAGTCTAAACGAAATCATCCTCAACATGTTTTCTGTTTTTGTAATTATTTCTCTGAGTAAGGTTAATTCAAACACATGGTAACAGCAGCAGGGGTTTTGGAAAACCTGAGATCATTTGGCTTCAGCGATTACGTTAATTGGCCCATTTGCACCTCATAAAAGGGGAAAAAATAGAATAAAACGTGTTCGAACTTTATTTCCAAGTATTGAAACATACATAGGTCTGTCTCGTCATTACTTTGTGTTGGACATTATATCGTCACAGAACCCATTTGTGATAGACAATATTACGGTCATATTAATGTCATTGATATAATAACTGTATGACAACATAATAACTGAATGCAGGTACACTCTTTCATAGAGCAATGGCCTTTTAGTTCTTAAGACTATTCAGATATTATGATTGGCATGTGAAAGAAATGATTAAGATATCCCAACTAAATAAGCATTCTGATGACTTTCTTATGTAAATGAATATGCATGTAAACACCACAGCCAAAGTTGAGGTCAGCAAAAACATTCAATATCAAGTCGATATCAAGTTGATAACATAATTATTGTGACAGGCCTACACATTCATTTATGCAAATAGGTCTAAGTGGCTGGGTATAATTGAAACAAAAACATTCAAAATATCTTAAGAACTTTGATTATGTCAATAATCAATTCAATCAATCACTTTGTTACAGTATTGTTTTCATCAAGAAAAGCCTCGTTCTTACACATTCAAAGAGATATCAGATGCTGTCATGTAGGAAACAAGACGTTAAGTTTGTTCTGTTTATTAAATCATTTCCTCTGGGGGGGCTTTAAAAGCATCTTTCTGTGTTTGGACTGGTGATTAGGAGCAAGTTTATTATACATCTGTATATTATGTAATATACACACATATATATGTGTCCTGATTCCTGAAAGGCATATGCAATTGCAACATTGGGTCAAATCAAATAGAGTAGCAATAACTTTTACTTTATAAGGCATTTAGTTTGAAGCAGCTGCAGTACTGATTAGTCACTGAGTGCCAAGTGCATGACAACACTGATTCAAGATGGATCGAAACAGATGGATTTAACAGATTTGTTTAAAAAAACTGCAATGAAGCTCTTGACAGATAAGAAGAGAAGATGAGAGAAATGATAATGGCCCACACATATGTGATGCTTTCACAACACCCTAAACAGTCGGGACTACATACAGTGCATTCAGTTTAAATCATAGATCCAAGGTGCAGCCAATGATTATTATTGTCACAAAAAAGTGGCGCCTTCAAGTTGCTTCTTTTTTATTATAGCCGTCACTCCAAAACCCAAAGACTCATATTTACGAAGAAATGACAAGACAAAAAATGCAGTAAATCCTCACCTTTAAGAAGCTAGGACATTGATATCTTTGCTTGAAAAATGATTGAAACAGTTTAACAGCAGACTAGTAGTTGCAGCTCTCCACAGACCCATTCAATACAAAACATATCACCTGTGTTCTTGTATACAGAAGAGAATATAGTCTAGTTTACATGCTCAAAGGGGCAAAATGAAAAGTAAATAACTCTGGCTCGTGTGGAGCATTCACTTATACCCCAAGAGTTAAGCTTTCTCCTCAAAACCAGAAAAAGGACGAGCGAGACACCGCTTATACAATGAGCTCACCCGGAAAACATCCACGGATGACCAAATTACCAGCATTCAGGCCGGCAAGATAATGAGCTGTGGCATTGCTTCGTCCCCCTGTGAGAATACCCGGCCCAGTTCAGGGACTCAGCTGGTGCAGTGGAGGGTGACTGTGACTGCACCGCTGCGCACTCCACCCTTATTTTCCACCGGCGGAGTTTCTCCAGAGGAAGGGGAGTGATTTTCTTCGACTCATCAGAGACAATTCATGCTGCACATCTCGTATTTAAGAAAGACTATGACTGTGGTCTGAAGACAAACTGAGTCACAGTGGAATACTGTTGCCTATTCAATAATCCTAGTCGTCATGGAAACTGCAGAGCTGACGAAAAGTGTTAAATGGCTCCAGGGGATGTTGGTGACAAAATTAATTATTAGAGGAAATGCTTCAGTACAGCTCAGACCTCATTTTACTAGAAGCAGTGGACAGAAATATCTTACTTGTCTATTTATTCAGTCTGGGGAGGGCTTCCTGGCATGCCTTAAACATCCAAAATTGCATCGCTGTTGCCCCTTCTCAGTGACACAACAATTTGAGCTCATCGTTCAGGCTGGTTCATGTTCGGACCTGCTTATTAGCTGGAGGAGAGCGCAAAGAGAGGTGTGACAAGAATTGCAGCAATAACACAAAAAAGAGGAAGAGATCAGGGGGTTAAGAACCACCTCCCATGAATCTAATTTTCATTTCACAAAGCCGGGTCTGAAAGTGTGAAAGAAAACAAGGCACGCAAAAATGAGTTGACAGAAGACATAGTGCCCCTCTCTCTCTTCTCTCAAACTGTTTTGTGCTGTGGCAGCATCTGGTTGAGATCAAATTCACAGAATCTGAGACAATACAGAGAATAACAAACACGGTTTTGGCTCTTTGCCCCCCTCCTCTTATTCGTGGTTTCTCTTCCTGTTATTCTGTCTCTCCTGTGAGCCCTTTCCTGTCACCTGATGGCCAGAGATAGAGCACAGAAATATGGAAAAGGAGGCATGGAATGTTCTGTTTCACCTTTGGTCTGCATATCTTTAATGAAAAACACACCTTCTATTACTTACAGAATGAGATACAGCATGACCGTATCAGTCAGGAGCTGACCATCTCATACTGTAAAAATAAGAGCACTTCCTCAAAACAGAAGCTGACCTTGCAGAACTCACACATGCGTCTCACTTTTCAAAAGAGATCGCATTCCTTCTTTTTTCATTCATTCACAGAAGCCAGACAACGTATTAGACTTTTCTTAGGTGACGTGGGCACTGTAAGATGTTGCGCACGTCAGGTAGCTGCTTACTCACCAAGCCTTTCAAGATAAGCTAGTGGGAGTACACATGGATTCATTTCAGTGCTGCAGGCGCGCGAGCTCTGCCAGGACAGTGACAATGGCTGAGTCATGCTGACCCAGTGAACAGGCACAGTGCAGCGACCATGATACGGTGGCAGAGCTGAAAAATCCCAGACCGCATTAGGCCCTTCAGTGACTTCAAATAGACCTTCTGGTAAAACGAGCCTCACAGAGCACAGCAGCATGTCCAGGAGCCAAACAGCAGGTCCGTGTATGGTGCTCAGAAGAGATCTGCAGCTTGAAACAAACACTGATAAGGCAGATCATGACTGCGTGACTCAGCCGAGACACTGTGCAGGCCAGCATATGGCAGAGGAAGCGGTGTGAAGTTGCGGTCCCGAGTGCAATGCTGTAAAGTGCCATTCAGGGAGAAAGGAGGAATGATGACTGGAATGTGAAGTGATGTTTGGGCTCGTGTGTGATTGTCAAGAGGGTCTGACTAAACGGGAGGCTGATCTGGAAGAGACAGATGCTAAATCTGCCTTGGCAAAATGATAAGAGGCGAGAAACCCATTGCTTATTGAAGCTTTTATTAAAAACAGGATAATATTAATAAAAAAATCTTTAGACATATTAACATTCAAGTTTAGACAGTTAATACAAACCATTATTTTTTTCTTTGTCTGAGTTCATGACATATAAAACATCAGTTTTGCCCTGCTGAGTCACTGACTGACGGGGGTTCAACAAGCATCCACCGTGTGAACATCACTCTTCGATGAGGAAGTTAATGAGGGCGGTCCTGGGGGAGAGGATGGCTCTCTTGATGCTGCGTGCGCTGAGAAGCTTCTGTCCGAGCGGGCTCTCCAGGATGAGCTGCTGCACCCGATCTGAATCTTTGGATACCTGCAGAGGCACGGTCACACTCCCACAGGGCTTGTTGTTTATCTGAGGGGTAAGAAGAGAGAGGGGGGAAAAAAGACAAGTTACTTCCCTTTCAACAAGTCTATATTTGAATTAAGTTCTGCCCTGTCAGGCTGTACCCAGGCTTTTCCTTCCTGGCATAAAAAGTCCCAAAATAACAGGCTCCACCTCTCCTTCCACATATACAGTGAACCCTTAAAACACATAGTTAGTGGGTAGGTATGGGAAGGGCACTCGGTCCTGTAATGTTTAGAGGCATGTGTATGTGTGCACATGGTGAATGTGATCACATTTCTGGAAGTGGCCGGAAATTAATGCTGTGTGTGTGTGTGTGTGTGTGTGTGTGTGTGTGTGTGTGTGTGTGTGTGTGTCAGAGGCCACTCAGCCTTGGCATCCCCTCTGGGACAAACCCCAGACATGATTAGAGGCCAGAGGGAGTGACGTTGCCTCCACAGGGCAGAGGAAGCCCACAACAGAGAGCTCAGCCCTGAAGTAAAACCAACATCATCATCATCGAGCACTGGGAGCTCAGATATATGTACTTTGTGTTGAGTGTGTGTGTTAGAGGCGGGTGGGTGGACATGTTTTCATGACTTTGTTGAATGAGAGCTGAACAAGAAGAAAACAATACAGTACACACCTTCTTTGATGTGGATATCATTATATCTTGATATGGCGAAAGTGTTGTCTTTAAGGGGTGCATCACAGTAAAGCGACGTCATTTTTGGGAATTTACCAAAATTGTACTCGTGCTAACCATTTGTTATCCCTACAATATTGTCACAATACCAATATCAAGGTATTTGGTAAAATACACCATGATATCTGGTCTTGTCACCCACTCCCAGCATTTATGAAGTGCTTTCCAGGCGATTTAGGATATCGATATATCACGATGTATCACGATATAACCTAAAAATATCACAATTTTACTTTAAGGCCATATCACCCAGCCTTAACAGAAATTTGTCTTTCCCTGTCTTTTTCTGCTGATGTATTTCCTTAAAAACTTAAAACCAACAGTCCCTTGACTTGGTGAGGATAAGCCTCATAATGTGGAAATGTCTTTAGTATGATGGTTTCTGACATTAGTCGTCAAATATATCGCAACACAAACCCACACACACTGTCCAGGTGTGTCTCATTTCTGTCTTGTGGTTTCTTGTCTCTCTGTCAGAGTAAAGAGGGAGAATCCCATCGGTGGATGACAGGTGCTGTTAGTCAGCTGACTGCCTTTTCTGTCATCACACATCATGCGTTTGTGCGTGTGTGTGTGGTTGAGGGGATTAGCAGGTTCCTCTCTGGGGGTACGACCCTCTAGAAAGAAAACGGTTGGATTAAAGTAGTCTCAGCTTTTATCTTTTAACCGAGTACATATTCAGGGGTCTGTGTGTGTGTGTGTGTGTGTGTGTGCGTGTGTATGCGTGTGTGTGTGTGTTTTTATGCATTTGTGTGTGTTAGTATGTCTGTGTGTTCATTCATGTGCAAGTGTATAGTATGTGTGGATGTTTGGATCTGATCCAAGTTGATTTTCTGAACCTCCCCCATCACAGCTGGATATTCTCTCTGATTATCTGTATGCCTTTGAAAGTTCTCACACACACAAAACACACACATTCACACAGACTTTCACTCCTGATGATGACATACACTGCCAGGCTTTCGCTATTTGTCTGATTGAGCTCACAGACAGAAAAAAGGAACAAGAAATAGGAGCGAGACGGGAATAACACGGTGTGTTCTGCTCCTGGCTTTTAATTATTGACCCACTTGTCTATTTAGCATAATGCACACCACTTGACATGCAGACGCATAAACACACACACACACACGCACCATGCACGCACACAGGGTAATCATAGGCTCCATTGAAAATTACAGACTACATGAATGTAATCATGGACCTAAGACTTTGGGGTTAAGAGTGGATCTTAAGTGCTAGTGAATGCAAAAGAAAACGTGTGTACGTATCCATATTAATATAGTTGTGTATAAACAATGAGCAGAGGGGTTAGGGTGTGGGATCCTACCATCACAAACAGCTCCACAAAGTCAGGGACATCCAGGTACTTGGGGTCCACAGCTGGCCAGGACTGTTGCAGAACATCTCCTCTCTGCTGGAGGAGGAGGCTGAGGGGGTTTTTCACCTGACAAAGACCTGGGAGAGACCCAGGGGGGGACACACAGGAGGAAAACAGTGAAGAGAACTGCAGGGAATGGGCTGGGGATGACATTTATTCTGTTTTCTACCCAGTTTGTTTTCTTATTCGTAGTGTAAAAGTAAAATCTCGATGAAAGGTCAAACAACAGCCCATCATCCCACTTAAACAAGCGTTTAAGTGTGCACGCCCCAGAGGCACAAGGAGAGGATGTGTGCTTCCTCTATCCTGCGTCGTGTGTGCGTGAACACACACAACATTCAACGTGACCGAGTGCAGCAGAGGTCCCATGTTCCTCACTTGTATGTCCACTTAAAAAAAAAATACAATGTAAGCACAAGCAAAATGCACACATCCAGCAGTGCACACCTCTTCCTCCCCTCACCCAGAGATTATCTGTCAGGTTATTTCCTGACTGCGCCTATCAGCTGGACATTATATTTTTGTCCGGAAGCTCTTTTTCTCTCAGCTGTGCGCAAAAAGCTTGTGTACGTGTGTCATCGACAATAAGGGGATGTCCTCCGGGCCAGCGCAGGGCCAAGTGTTCACACAAGGCAGGAAAAGTGACGTGATTTCCCCTTGTATTGTTTATTTTCAACACACAAACTCTGAGCACTGCTTTCAGTTTCATTTGATGGATGCAGTGCGTGGCTTTGGCTCGTGTAGGACATATAGAACTAATAACAATGTCTGTCTGCAATACCTTCTGGGTAGAAAACTCCAGCGTCGCGTAGCTAACATACACTTTAAGTTTCTTGTTTGTGTTGGATGACTTTCATGTAATAACAACACTTTTGCTAACATAAGGTTTGAGACCTGTTGACCTGTGACTAAAGAATAACGACAGCTTGAGTCGTAGTTAGTCTGTTGATTTGGTTTATCAAAGACCCAAGCAAAGCAACACAATGCATAAACATAATCAGAGCAGGATGAGACAAAAGTTCAAAAAATTGTTTCACAGACTTAATGGCGGTTGATTACATCACTGCTGGATGTTCACTGGTTCACTGAAATGAGCAGCAGTTAATCTGAGGCAACTTCCTCTTACAGACATTAGAAATAACCTAATTTCACCACAAAACTCACAAGCTTATGTTGCTGTGTAAAAATCTTATTCACCAAGAGGCGACCCCACCGACATTCAGAGACTAAAGAGCGGAAGTAATGTAACAGCATACGCTGACCACTTCCCTGTGTTGTGAGGGAAGTGTGTGTTCCCCGAGTGTTTGAATACATTGTTTATTATGTGTGAATAATCTGAATGTCACCAACCTGCCCACAGTTCAGAAGCCAGGTGAGGGGCCATGGGTGCTGTCATCAATACCACTGCAGCCAAAGCTTCTTCAAACTCCACACTGTGCTGCACCACCCTGGCTGCTGCACTCTGAACACACCAACAGAGGTAAAAAAAATTTGATTTCCAAGCGTGATAAATGTGACATTTGTATTTCAAGGTGCCGGAGGGCATACTCACACTCAGCGTATTAGTAAGGCCCATCAGGCGAGAAATGGCTGCGTTGAAGAGGAAGTCCTCTGTGAAGTGAGATGTCACCTGGAAAGACACAGTCAGTCAGGAGAAATTCTGAAGTTTTGGGTCACTGGACATACGGAGGGGACTTTGTCGTAGGATCATTTTTCAGTCTTTCTCTGAAGAGTTAACAGAAAACAATGACAGGCGCAGTCACCGTGTGTGCCAGCTGTGGGCACACAGCATGTCAACATTCTCAGCCTTCTGGGAAGGAGAGCCCATTTGGGAAGGGCCTTAGGGAGGAGGAGGAGGTCGATCACTGAGGCTTTTCCGAGGGACGGATCAAAGGACAGCCTCGGCTTTGGGGGCTTACGGCAAACAGCCTGAGGTCCTTTAACAGCACCGACGACCCAGAGGGGTGGAGAGAGAGAGAATCAAACCTGGCGGCCAAAGGAGGCTATTTATACAGTGTGAAAGAAGGCAGAGTGGATTTAAAATCAATTTCCATCCTCTCCTTCTTTTACTCTTTGCTCTGGGGGTTTCAGGTTATGGTGGATGGAAAGGCTGGACCTCAGGACTGTGTATTGTTAGCTGTGAGCATATTAGCAGTCATAATGTACACTGTAAGTGAGGAAAGGTATCTTACCATGCCTTCCAACAGCATGTTGTTCCATTAAGTGCTATAAAAAATGTAAATACTCAAGTAAAGTAAAAGTATCTCACATTTATACTTAAGTATAGAACTTGATTAAATGCACTTTCCATCACTGCATCTATCTCATTGAAGGAAGTTGGCTTGCTGTGTTAAGCTGGGATGCAGAACATGGACCCACTACTGACCCCTACTGTTGATGACTGTTGCATTAAATTGAATTTAAATGTCACCCTGAGACGTTTTCAGCCATTTATTCCACAGGCTGAGGCTATGGAATCATTACCTCTTGAACAGCGTAGTTCTTGTTGTCCCAGATCTTCTTGGCCTCTGCCAGCTCTTTCTTCTTCAGCAGGGAGGGGTTGGGGATATCTCCAGACTGCCGGGCTGCCCTCAGCTTGGTCACCAGCTGCCAGAGACGAGACTGCCACCGCAGAACCCCGGAGAGGGCGTCCGCTGAGGACACAGAAGAAAAGGGACATTCTGACATCAAGGTAAAGTTTACAAAACTAACGTATGTCATTCTGAATATATGGGGCAAAATAATAACGCAAGGTGTCACGGCTCACTCTTGACATTCCAGAGGATGTCCTGCTCAGGCGGTGCGGCGTAAAGGATGTAGAGTCGAACTGTGTCGACGCCGTACTGCTGCACCACGTCTTGGGGGTCGAGGCCGTTGTGTTTGGACTTGCTCATCTTTTCAAATGTCACCTCAACACGACCACCGCCGCGCGCCACCGGCTCCTTATCTGGGAAAAGCAGGTCGGGAGTCTGAGGTCAGCCTGACAGAGTAGCAAACTCTTTAAGTTATCGACAGTAAGAACTTTCAATCCTCATTTTGATGTCACTGTTTTCATTTGTATCATTTCCCGTTGGCTCTTCTTCGATCACAAAGAAAAATACGTGAGGCCTAATAAATATGAGCCTGTAACATGGGGATAGAGAGGCTTCCTTTTCTCTGTAAGCCACCAGAATCTCCTATTTATTTCGTTACTAGGCAATAGAGAGAAGCTGAAAATCCTTGGGCGTTGGGCCAATTGTGAGAGACCTCTCAGATCTCTTCAAAGGAAGTCTTTTAATTTGAATTTTGTCAAGAGTAGCTGGTTAACTTGTCAGTCAGTTGTAAAGAGCTTTAAAGCACAAAACACAGAGGGATAGCCGTTTACAGCAGAAAAAGGGACAAGGTAGGAAACTGATGATGTAATAGATTGTTTTAAAAAAAGGAGGATGTTGTCATGATTTCTCCTTTGTTTTATTAGTAGTGGGACCTCTCTTCTAATCGCCCGGCAGATTCAAGTACCTGTGAAGTCTATATCTTCTCTCTTTAGGTACTGGCCGCTGTCTGCCAGTTTGAAAGTCTGGCCTTTGATCAGACCCTGGACCAGCAGCTTCCGGAATGGCTCCCTGAAGGACAGAACGAAAGCCGGCTGATTCACAAAGGGACGTGTAATTCCAAAAGGAAAAGCCGTTGATGTTCTGCGCACTGTACCTGTGAGCAACGAGACCCTGGTCCTTGCAGAAATGACAGAGGAAGCGAGCATAGTACAGGTGCATGACGGCATGCTCCTTTCCTCCGATGTACAGGTCCACGGGCAGCCAGTGATCAGCTAAGTGGCGCTCAAAAGGCCTGGAGAGAAGAAGGAAGATCGAAGAGTTAGGTCTCAATGGAGAGAGAGGACAAGATACGTGAAGATGTTTAATGCTTAGTCTGACCAGTCGTTTCTCATGTTTTAAATGGTTAAAATGGTCAGTGGATTGTATTTACATAGCATCACTCTCTCTCCTGAGACACAGCTGCCTTGTTTTTGCACTTCCCAAAGATCAAATGTCAAACAGTGTATCGCGTACTGTGACATCTTCTTTCTGTCCTTCTGTTGGTGAAGTTTATGTAAGTTCTTTATCCTTTTTTTGATTTATTCGTGGAATCTTTCAGTGCTCATGCCAACAACTCCCACTAAACATGACATGCATGACTTCCTCTTTAGAACAGCGAGTTCTTGGCCACTTAGATATGGGTTTTGGATTTCAGCTCTTAAAAATGCTAAAAACACTTTAATTTTGCAGTTCTACAGCATATCTATTGTTAATTTCTTATTTTAATTTACTTTGCTTTATCCAACTATGGTGCTGAAATGTTTAGACCATCCTGTGTGAAGCTTTTTTGCAAAGTGCTGTATAGGCTTGTTTGTTTTTATTGTTTTAAATTGAATTATTTGCTGATTTGACGTTTCTTTTTCTGTGTGTAGCATTTTATTCTATTTCTCTATCTTGTCTTTATCTTACTTTGGTGCTGAAATGTTAAGTATAGATTTCTCCATGTTAAGCTCTTTATAACTTTGTTTTGAAAGGCTCTGTATACAAACAGTTTATTGTCAGATAATTATTGCTATCAGAGTACTACAGCAAAGCAGTGATTTGTCAGTATAAAATGTCAACATTTTAAGCTTTATAAATATGCACACACACTTCCTCTAGGGGGCAGGCTGAATCTGATACACAAGGGTCCAGGGATGAAGCAAACAGAAGCCTCCTCTATCTCTCTGGACTCACACTGTTGAAGTAATATGAGTTTCAAATGGGGCTCTGAGGATTCTTCTACGCTCAGCTTCATGTGTGGAGAAAATTCCATCTAAGATTAGGTGGGACCAAGCTGTTTCTTGCAGATTTTCACATAAGAGCTGCATGCAGTTAGCCTGACTGGCGAGATGGTCAGCAGAGGCATGGATTCCACCTTAATGACTCTTTTTACGGCAGTCTGCTATCTCAGCGTGTCACCTTTTACTCCGGCCATTACTCTCCTACACACCTCTCAGGCTGACTGAACCAGGGAAAAAGTTATGAACTCATAAATCTGAAAAAAAAAATGTTTGCATCACTCCAGGGAACTCTAATACATAACCACACACATATACTTTCATATAACACCCTCTTCCTATTTCCTTCCTTTTCCTCGCTACTTTTAACATCTCCTGCTTCTTATTTTCATCGTTTCCCCCGGTGCGCATGAGGCTCAGCGGGCTAACTGAAATGCATAAATAGTGTAATTGCTTTTTCTGTTGTGCCATAATCTGTCCTGCTAAGAAAAATGATGGGGATAGAAGTCCCCCCCTCCTCCCTTTTAAAGCAGCTTTACAGCTAGGTCAGGGCACTGGGAAATTAATCTCTTTTGTTAAGCTCAGGGTATCGCCACCATCCCAGCAGGTGACAGCCACGGCTCCGTAATCTCTATTGGCAGGGAAGGCAACTTCCATGAAAGTTTGTGTGTGTGTGTGTGTGTGTGTGTGTGTGTGTGTGTGTGTGTGTGTGTGTGTGTGTGTGTGTGTGAGAGAGAGAGAGAGAGAGCGTTTGTGCACAGACAGTAAATGCATGTTTGAAAAGGTAAAGTGGGAGAGAGTGGGTGATCTTACAGTGAGCATGATTATGTGTTTAACATTCAAATAGTGCACACAGATTGTATGTGGTGAAAGTGCAATATATGAATAAAAATCAAGTTTCTATTTACAGTGCATATTACATGGAGAAAATGTTGTGTTTTTTTTAAATATCTAAAAAAAAAAAAAGAAAGAAAGAAAGAAAGAAAAAAGAAAAAGACAGATCTGCTTATCCGCCCACTGCTAGAGACACTTGTGCAGCTTTCTCTCTGTTTCATTTTCATCTGAACAAACAGAGTGTAAATAAGACCTGTGCAATTTGTGCTAAAAGCTGTCACAGTGTGAGAAAAAAAAAGATCCAAGAGGAGAAAAAATAAATAACGGAGCTGGCATTTGGTGGCTTTAGTGAGTCAAAAGTGGCTGCAAAAAGCAGCAAATTCGAGCCTCGGGAGGCGGCTCTTCATACCTCACTGTGTTCTGAGGGTCTGTGTATCTGAAGTAATACCAGGCTGAGTCCACAAATGTGTCCATGGTGTCCGTCTCCCTCCTTGCTGGGCCCTTACATCTGACAGAAGGGACAAAGAGAGTTGGCAAAGGCAGTGCAAAAATCAATATTAGGCTGACAAATTTGAAAGCTAACAAATGAATGATCCTTGTTTGTATGCTTAGTGAAATTGCACATTACGTGATTAACGTGTGTGTGTGTGTGTGTGTGTGTGTGTGTGTGTGTGTGTGTGTGTGTGTAAAGCTGGCTCCATCTGGTTGTGGGGGTCATGTCCCTGTAGAGCAGCACAGCTGAAGCCAGACTGGCACCAGAGCTCTGTTCCTGCGCCCTGACTAACAGGCTGTGCTAACAGGGAGTGAACTGGCAGGGCCGAGGACGTGATGATGTGTTTGTGTTGGAAATGCCACCTCGTGCCCCTTTTTGGTCCAAGCCAAACAGCACTTGGGGTACGTGATGCGAATCTGGCAACATCACTTTCACAGCAGAGGGGAGGACGTCAGCAAAGACACGGGAAAAAGAGCTTTTGGAAACTGTTCAGATGTGATTTATAGCGCTTAATGGAACAGTGAAAGCGTGTGCCTTTTACTTTATAATGAGTCTCAATAGAGTTAAAATCGGTGTCCCAGAAAGATAAACAGTAGCACAGCTTTGAGCTTCACTCTCTGCAACAGAGCTCGTTTGGTTTCCTGGATCTTATGGGATGTCTCTGCTGAGTCCAACCGTCTCTTCCCGTCTCACTCACTAATACAGACAGACAGACACGTCAAGAGGCAAAACCCCTCGACCACCCACCATACTGGTCTATAATAAGGCTGCGATGATAACGTAGGAGCTCCAGGTTGCCTAGCAACAAGACTAAGGTGTAGCAAGGTTAATATTTGGAAGCCAGGTGTTATTTCAAATGATGAAAAACCCACCAGTGAGATGATCCACCTATCACAAATTAATTCAAAAACAGGAACTTCACAAAATGCAGAAATCAAAGAGAAAAATTTCTGCGTGAGCAAGTGAGATTTCTCACCTCCTCTTTCACACCAGAATGGCCAATCAGAGGCCAGATTGTGGTCATTTGACACACAGCTGGTTCCCGCTAAAAAGTCAGACTTCTGAGGATCAGATCAGACAACACATGGTCGTATTCACTCTGGAGACGGCCTTTCTGTGGGCCTAACGACAAATGTAGGCAACTACATTCTAAAGCAACCTGTATGCACGAGCAGTGAGGTGTGAGTGTGTGTTTGCAGGACGAGCCAGAAAGAGCCAAGAGGCTCTCAAACAGATGAGGCAAGAGAGGCAGCTGCCCACTTCACCAAGGCTCTCTTCCCATCTGCTGTGTGTCTGCGTGACTGCCTACAAATACATGTGTGTGTGTGTCTGTGTATCTGTTGCTGTGCTAACTAGGTGGTCTCTCTCTTTTTACCTGTGAATTCACAGAACAACGCGCACCGACACACACCCTCTTCTCAATCAGTTGGCAGGCCAATTTACAGCGCTGTGTCGGCTCGGGGGGGGCGGGGGGGCAATATGTGCACACAGGAAATGACTTCCTGAAGGACAGATAAAACCATCTCTCATCACCCTGCTCGCCTGTGTTCATCCCAAACTTTAATTGGACATGGTCGACGAGTGAAGAGAGCAAATTTTCAGAGACGCTTAACAATGGAGGAGAGGAAACACAGCGTCTTGGCGATCATAGCCATCAATCAGCGCTAATGGGAGAGAATTATAGTAGCTTTGTGGAAGTAAGTGAACACAATCTGATGACTTGTGCCATCTGCGAGTGAGCGGCCCATTGTTTTAATCAACATGGTGCCATGATGGTGATTAGTCTTATTCAGAGAGGAATTCCCATGACAGCGAAGGACTCTGGAGACCCCGGCTGAGCAGACATTCTCAGATAGAGATAGTTTCACATCCTCTGATAGAATGTGTGGATGTGCGTGTGTGTGTGATTACACCTGTGTACAAAAAGGCAACTGTGTGTGCTACTGCAGGTACAGTATTCGTGTGTCTCTGGAGGCACAGCTGGCTTATGTAAGCTCCATCATCATCATCTCATGCTGCTCCTGTCACAGATGCCACTCATTACATAACCCCATCAGAGCTCAAGTATTAATCACACAACTCACAGCTCGCTCTCAGCGCTCTGTGTTCTTGTAAAGCTGTCAGTCCTCTCAGCCTGACTGACAGCGGGCTCATTTTGTCAGCGCTGGCCTTCCGAATAAACACAGGAAGTACAGAGGAGACGGTTTGCGCATAATTCAATTCTCACTCGACACACACGATAATGGACAGGATCTTTTCCCCGATCGCCTATGTTGTGCCAAAAAGAAATAACACGTCCCCCACTCCTGTTCTGCATCCTATTTGCTAAATCACACGGCTGAATAGTGGTCTGCTAATGCTGCAGTGCTACAGGAGGTGGTGGTGACTCCCAAATGGCCAGCTTGCTCAAGGTGCAAATGGGGTCTAAGACAAACAAGCGAGGACATCATGGTAACGAGTAAAATAAATATGTGAGGGATTCCCACACTCCTTAGGATGAAACTTGTAAAAATATAAAAAATATTAAATATGGCGTTTTAAAAAACATTTAAATAATGCACCCGGGTATTCTCACCTGGGACATGAGCAGCTGACCCAGTCGTGAACATCCTCCAGCGGCGACATACCTTTCCCCGTGAGAGATGGCAGCTTTGGTAACGTAACTGGTAACTCATCCACAGGGACTGCAACCGGACCACAGGACCCACAATGCACCACGGGGATGGGAGTGCCCCAGTACCTCTGTCTTGATATCAACCAGTCTCTGAGCTTTGAGCTGGTGAGGTGGCCTCCAACCCTCTGCTCTCTGGCCTTCTGGGTTATGGAGTCAAATGCCTGCTGCCTGGTGAGGCCCGAGAACTACAGAGAGACAAAAGGCAATGTGAGCTGGTGTATAATATGCAGGGTTTTGTAGTTTTCCCATATATTCAAACATTGGCACTTCATCAAATACGTTATATTTGTTGCTTTGAAAGCATGATGTTACTCTCATTATTCCTGTTTTAATCAAACCTTTTTCATACAAAATGCAGGTTCTGCTTACTGACTGTGTTTTTGTTCATGTGAATGCCCATACTGGGTTGGTCACAATGTGAGCATTTCCTTCCTTAGTAATAGCTGTATAATTTTAACAAAATTAGTTAAAAAAATATCAGGTAATGACAAAATAGAAGTGGTTAAAAAAAAAACCATATGACTTTTTTTGCCATTGTTGTTTAAGTTGTCTGCTGTTTGGCTGAGCAAATATTACAGTAAATAACCAGAGTTCGAAATCTGCACAGTTCATTTTTCACTTAAAAATGTCTAAGTAAATTTTGTGATCAAATTAAAGCCACAACACTGAGTCCAAGTGGATGATGTGCCAAATCTGACGAAAGCCCCTCAATGCACTCTTGGGATATCGCTGTCACAAGGATGGGCTCGATGAGGGAACAACCGGAATACAAAATTCAGATAAATTGTAAAAACAAATCCCTCTGTTGTTGGCCTGACAGGTTGTTGTGACCGTTTCAGCACTTTACATTATGGGAAACAAATACGCGAGTTTACCAGCTCCAATGCATACTGGAGACTTTTTTTTTTGTGTATGGCAGATTTAGCTTTTGCTTGCGTATTACACTCTATAAGCCAAACATTAAGCAATCAGTACTACTAATACCACTTATTATTATTATTATATCAACATCAATTATTATTTACTATAGTAGGTTGTTTTGAAAACAGTCATAGTTCATTTTATCAGTGGTGTGTCCTGACCTCATCAGAGTTGACCAGAGTTTGTGTGCCATCTTCATCACTTTTCAGCACCGTGGTCCACCTCAGGTTTAGAGCTCTGGCCACGGACAGATCCTCCTCACTGGAGTCTGGGATACCTGTCAGACACAGGTGCACAATGAACACGTAAGAGCGTATAAAAAACATAAACACAGACTTGGACATAACCAATCCCTTGAGAGAGAAACAAAACACCCCTGTGGCTAACACGTTAAGCATGTTATGATGTGACGACTCTCTAACTATCCCCCCGGGTCCAACCTCCACTTCTCTGAGACACAAACACCCACTGGTTAGTGCTGTGAAGGATTCATTTAGAGGAAAGGTGCCTTTTGCATGATTGGATGAATGACAATCAAAAATGTTTTCTCAAGACATGCATTCAAATCACTTTTTTGATCAGCCACATTGTCTAGGTGATTGTGAAACCCACCGCACAAACGCACACACCCATTACTTACCAATCATGGTATCCAGATAGCCATCAAACGCCTCCTTGTGCGAGATGACCACAGGAACCTCTTGGTCTGTGAACAGGTTGTACGCTGTGATCTCCGTCAGGGAGTCTGGAGAGCAGAGGGCAGGAGGTGTGAGAGAGGCACTGCCGCTTCCCCGGGTAGCTCATTATCAACAATCATTTACCGCTGAGGCACCGAGAACCTCTGGGGAATCCCAATTAACACACACTCACTCACCCACTCAAACATGCATCCATACTGGTGCTATGGATTATACGTTATGTAGACAAATACAGTACAAGTCTACAGTACAATACACATGTAGGTCCTCCTTCACATGAGGATCGATTTGACTCTGTTGCACTTCAGTTAATTAGGCACTGTTCAATACAGAACGCACACACGATGAAAAGGATCAGAAACTGTTTCCAGGAACCCTTTCATGCGCTGAGATGCAGATGTAAGAATCTCACGCCTGAATAACCTAAACGTGTGTGTCTCTTCAGCTCACCTCTGCCGGGCTCAAATCCTTTCTCCAGGGCAGAGCGGACTGAGCTGCTCCCATGCAGCAGTCTGTGGGAGGGCAGGATGGCCAGGTAGGCCGCTCCGAACACCGTCTCTGGGGATGAGCTGTAGGCCGACAGGGTCTCCCCCGTCTCCTCCCCGTTCACCTGGGAGATAAGACAAGTATGAGGGCACCGCTCAGTGTTCATGTGTCAACAGCTTCCCTGGAGCTGAGTTAATGAGGAAGACCTGCCGGCTCCTCAGGCTGCCATGATGACTACCATGTACATTAACACGTTACAGGGTGTTTTGTTTTGTTTTTTTTGTTTTTTTACCATTCTAAGATTTGTATTGTGTTGCTTTTTAATACTGATTAATTATATTGTTTTATATCTTATTGCTGAAACAAGCCAACCATCAATTAGTGCGAGGACAGAGAGTACAACATAATTGATTAGAAAGATCATATTATGCTTTTGGGGTTTTTGGCTTTCCTTTATATTGTGTTGTGTTGCATTTTTGCGCATGTAAGAGGTCTGCAAAGTGAGAAGGCCACGCTATAGGGAATTACTCTCTCCCACAGATAAAACTGCTCCTGCACTGCCTGATGCACCTGGTTTGGAGTTGATTCTTTACTTCCGTAACTTGTGTTCATCACTACGTGCAGGCTATAAATTATAAATAAATAAATAAATAAATACTAAAATATATACACTACAGTCAGTCAGCAGACATACAGCTGTAGCTGCGTTATTTAGACACGCTACCTTGCTCAGCACCCGTCCTACTCTGCCTCTGATCGGCTACATCCTGCCTGTTAAGTAATTCACATGTGCATCTCTCACCAAAGATGGAAAAGAGGCGCGATGTCTCACTGTCATGTCAAGACAAAGTATGAAAAAATGTTGTTATACAACTTTGTGTTTTAATTTGGTATTATTTCACACTCACATTTAATCACATTTAGTGTTTTTATTTATTTCATAGGTAGACATTTTGCACTCTGTTGTTCTTTTTTGTATGATAACTGTTGAGTCATCGGGTTCAAGACATCTGCAAGGGGCAGTGTGTAACGGCTTCATGTGTTGCACTCTGGATATTGTTGTGTTCTTCCGTGTGTCTGGACAAAATATTCATCTCACTTCCTTCGCACAATACACAAACACTCTTTTCACAATTTATTTGAGCCAATTTTCAAATTATCTACTAGTAGCATTAGCAAACAACGAAGCAAATTTAAGCTAATCCAACCTAAAACTGATTTTGGGCAGATTACTACAATATAGATTGCAATATAACCAGTCAGCTATAAAAGATCTTAATCAATTTAATTCATTAAATAATTCAATTAGCAGTTTGATGTGACAGTGAGATCTGGGAGAGCCCTGCCTGAAAGGAAAAAGTCTAGACAAAGAAGCCGACAAACGAGTGCCGACTTATTGGTTTGGCTTTAGTTGATGATGACGATGATGATGATAATGACGATGATGATGATGATGCTGCTGTTGTTGTGAAACCAGTCTCTGGTGTGTATTGAGCTAAAGAAATAACATTAATATACAAGTATGTCCAATGAGAACAAGATTTTAGCATGCTCACGAAGATTTAGCTCAGTGTACAACTGTTCATGAAGCACATCCTCACATGCGTTACGACACTCGAGGCACTTGAACCTCGACAATGTTTTACTTGCACTGAATGTAGTTTTTCCGAACGTGTACACATTATGTATCTTGTGACGTTGAAGGAATGCAGTTTGGTCCCCCAGCACACAGATCATTGTACATGAAGAGAACGACAATACAATTCTACCGTGAACCTGCACCCACACAGACCAAATCAACATGTTTTAAGATATTGATTGCGACTTGTGGAGGTAATCTGTCATCGTTTTGTTCATTTTTTTTACTGCATAAATGATTAACAATTAAACTGATGTACGCTCTGATGGACTGTGAGATGTTTGCAACATGTGCCACGCTCAGCTCTTTGATAAATAGTACGGTTACATGTCTTTAATCTTGTAATTGTATAGTGATGACACACTCATTGAAAGCGTTTCTGGGGTAATTAGTACATGTCATGCTGTAGGAGACACAATAATCCATATCTTCAGCCCCCTGGGGAGATAATGTGGTGAAGAGTTCATGTGCCGGTGTATGATGATGCAGCCATCCAATTAACTTAACAACCCCTGGTTTTAACTTTAATTCAGCATTTTGTGATCTAAGGCACATACAAACACGTAGCTGTCCTTTCCTCTGGAAAAATGTAGAGGTTTTGAATTAAGCGGCCGCCTTGAGTAAACATTTTTCTGATTCTTGTTCGAGGAGAGAGGTTTAATAAGAGTGCTGACAGGGCTCTCGGTGGGCTTTCTGCCACCGCTCAGTTTGAAACGACAGACGTGTGAAGAACTGTAAATATGGCTCTCGGAAAAACTCAATAGAAGCTAATCCGAGACATCGTCTGTTTGGGTAAATTGCCACTTGCAGATGGATGCACCCACTGCAATGTGAACAACAAAGTGAAGATTTTTATGTTTTGACACATGATTCTTCTGGAGAAATACATAAATAAACAAGGCAAGCAATCAGTCCTCGGGGTGAAGGAGATGGGAAACAGAGGCTTGGGAGAGGGAGCGACAGGGTAGAAAAGGACTGAGATTGAAAGAAAGCTAGAATGATGAATGAACAAAAAGGCGAGCAGGAGGTAGGGGGAGCTGAGATTCACCTTAAGTTTGAAATCGAAGTAGCAGCCGGTGCAGTCTCCAATCCAGTTTGCCTGCATGCCTTTGACCCCGTACCACTCTGGAAGGTCTGCCAAGGCGTCCAGGAGCGGCTGCAGGAAGAAGGACACAAGTTTTCTACTTTGTAAAACTTTGGAAAGAGTTATTTTCCCCTTTAATGTGGAATATAGATTCTTTTTTCTTGTAAGGGTGCAACCAGTTCCTCATACAGGACTGCAGCATAATGTAACTGACTCCCAACTCGGTGTGGCCTCTCTCAAAGCCCGGCCAATTTATTCTGACAAAGCAGCAGAGCCGACCAGGTCACGTTATGCAGACAAAGAGGGATTTTCAAAAAACCTGACCTCCACTCGCCCTACTTTCCTTGATATCACAAAGCAATCGACTATAAAGCACAAACACACTCTCTGTCTCTCTGTCTTTCTCTCTCTCTCTCACACACACACACACACACACACACACACACACACACACACACACCAACAACAGTTATTCTGCATGATTAAAGGAAGCTATGCATATCAACGAGGCTCAGGCCAAAAAGCCACAGCTGGGCTGAGGCCAGAGATGTTATAACTCTCCATTTCCTTTTCAGTCTGTCACAATCTATTACCCACAATCCCCCTTGCTGTGCTGCTCAGCATGCAGTACCTCATCACAGCAATACCGATACAAACGTAAACACTGCCTATAGTCATCACTAGTATGACTGAGGTGGAAAAAAGAGACGAGACATAAATCACAGCGAGCCTGTGTCAGCATGACCGTGAGACTCTCGGAGGAGACGCGGCAAAACAAAGATGTTCACAGCGACGAGGAGTGAAACAGGAAAGCTATGACGGGCAACTGACGGTGGCTTTGAGGAGAGAGAGGCAGTCAATGTTTTTATTTTCCTGGATAAGAAAACTAGAGTTTGGCACCGAAGCAGGAGTAACGGAAAGATGTACAGCAAGGACAGGAGACTCTCCATGGCAACTAAGAAAAGCTTGAGAGAGAAAAGGCAATAACCGAGGATTGTGATTTTGTGTGTGTGTGTGTACGTGCTTGCGTGCTTGTGTGCATGAAAGAAAGTGACATCAGGTTCACTTCCGACAAAAAATATTGCACAAGGCAACAATACAAATCTGTTCACAAGACACTCGTAGAAGCTGTGAGCTGCACAGTCAAAAATACATGCTTCCTCCTTTCTGTAGTAGTATTTATCCATCTCGATTGTTTTAGTGTTAGTTGCAGAGTTTTTGAAATATCAGCCATAGCAATGTCCATCCTCTTGGATATAATGGTACTAGATGGTGCTTGGCTTGTGGTACCCACAGTATCAAAGAAACGCATTTGAAAATGTCAACAGTAATGTCCCTTTCCAGAAATCATGACCTGGTTACTCGGGGTAATCAACAGATCTTGTTAAGAGCAGTTGTATGAAAGAACTCTTTTCACCTGCCACATGGATTACTGTGCAGGTGGAAGGGTGATTCTGCTCATGAAAGAGAGGCTCATCCTCATGTAAGCTATCTAAGTTAGTCTAGCAAGCTAGCCGCTGGTCTGTGGATTCTCTTGAGTAACTGGTTCGTGATTTGTGGAAAAAGACATCGCTGTTGACCTCTTGGAATGTATTTTCTTTGGCGCTAGTTGCCATCTAGTTCCACTACAATCAACAGAAGGCAGACATCTCTACAGTCTATATCTCTAAAACTCCCTATGTGAGTAGAAAAATAACGGCATAATGAAGTGCTACAGACATCCACTGAATTTTAAATCACACTTCTGTCTTTATCTATTGAAATTAACAAACAGCATACAAACACGCTGGAGGCAGTGTGGCCATACACATGCAAATCGTGCACAAGCTACAGCCCCAGAAGAAATAGAGCCATTTCAGGACAGAGCGAGTTCTGCATTGAATGAGGTATTGGGATATATAATCTCCAAGAAGTGCTCCATTTTACACCTGGGCAATACGACTAAAGCAATGCTGAGGGAAGATAATTAGCCCGTCAAAATTCTTCTCACAGCTGGCAGGGAGACCATTACAGGAAACCAGCGGTGGTTAGATACAGTTAAGGAAGTATTTGTGATGGGAAAAAAAAACAACCTGTTCTTCAAGAACAAGATGAAAAAAGATGAGTTTCACAAAAAAAAGGGATTAGACAGTTGCACTGTATAATTTTATTGTCAAGAATGTAAATGAATGAATCAAGATTTTAGGGTATCAGACGGTTGCATAACACACTTAGATCTTTTTTTTTTATTGTTTTACCTTTGAAACTTAATGTAAGACAGTTTTCTGTCCTCTCAGATTCAAGCATTAGAGGTTAGTATAAAGGGAAGTGGCACAAATGAATTATGGATAGAGACTTAAATGATCACAGAAGAAATTTAGGATGTGTGTGGACCTGGGCAAGGGTTGGCTTTATGTGGGAAAAGTAGAGTGAGTCAGGTAAGTGCAAGTATAAAGTCAAAAGACATGATTAGGTTTAGTGGTAGGTTTGTCCAGAAAATAAACTTGCGCATCTATTTTATGAGCCAAGTGGGACGAGGGACGAGTGCACAAAAGTTTCAAGAAAAACTCACACACACTGTCTACCTTCAAAAAAAATACCACTTATTGACAACGTTTCGTTATCGCTATACTTTATCAGTCAAAATGTTTAATTACTATTATTACTATATTTTCTTGAGTGATAAGCGTCTGGTACTGAAACGTCACAAATAAATTGATTTTTGCAAGTTAGACGGGACATTTTCAAAAAGACCTGTAGACACTCTGTTTGATAAGCAAACTGTACTTTCAACTGCTTCACTAGTTATAAACGGTAACCTCCTCCACCAGTTGTACATTTTGATGTTTATTTCTTGTATTGAGAGAAAAAAAAAAACAAGCTAATATTTGATCAATAATTCACTGAGCTGGCAGTGAATCATTTAGATGTCAGTGCAGCGTAATAGGCAGGCGGCATGTATGCTTGAGCGCAACAAGTGTGATTATGCATGAAATTGAAAACTCTGCTCCTGCCATGTGATCATTTTGCATCCTGCACGCTCCACTTCAAAATATCCATCTTAGTAATAATATGCAGTGGTCTGTGTCCCGGACGAAACAACAATATGGTTACGATTCACGAAGAGCGTGCGACAGACCTGACAGCTCAAGTGATGACGGCTGAGCGAATACTGTCTGAAGTTAATGTTGTCTAACAGGCCTTGGACACGTGCGCAGGCGAGCAGTCCACTTACAGCGGGCGCACCGTGGGTTCGACACGGTCCTTCTTTCTCTCCATCTGTCTTTCTCACTTCTTTTCCTTTAACACCTTCCTTCTTCCTTCCTTCCCACTTCTCTCTTCGTCAGAGAAAATTAGAAATGCAGGAACACATTGTCACAGTAGGCCTGCTTCCACCTCCACTCACACCTCTGACACGGACAAGCATGGGCGACGCCTGGCTGTGGACGAATTCATTCGCTTTAATCACAGTGACAAAGTTACCAAAGAAATTAGCGAACCTTCAACGGAAAAGCAGGCGTTTTCTGCAATCATTAAACATCACTCGTGTTTACCGTTCATTTTTTTTTCAAAGAGTAGTGGTTAGATTTATTTCACACTTCCCATGTAAGCTCCACTCCACTCACACAAACTACACCTGCTCTGCCTTATTTCTTATGGCATCAGTTTGACTCACGATTTCAAAATAAGTATTATCAATGATACAATACTCAAGTCATTTGTCAAGCTCACATGTCAACCTTTCCCTGGTGTTAGCTTCTAATTCTTCTTATTAATCATGAGGCTTTGATGCCCTTTTCTGTCCGGGTTTTGGACTGTTGGTAGGACAAAAAAAGACATCTGAAGGTGAAGCTTTCATTTCTCTTTTTTTCCCCACACAAAAGATTCCCTTGAGCTTTTGGAGTGAAGCTGCAAATGCTGTCATATTTTATGACGATCACTCGGAAAAAAAAAAAAAACATCCTCTAATGAAATCCTCAATTTGAATGAAGTGATTCATCACATTTAATGAGTGAGTCTTTTTTATTAGACTGATTTTCTTTCACGAGTATAACTGTTGCTGCCTACAAGCTAATAACACAGGTGAGCATCTCCTTATAGCAAACAGAGAGCAAAAATATGAATAGAAGCTGAACATTATGTTCAATAAAACATTTTGTTTTATTCTATTTTGGAAATGATTATGCCTTTCTTTTTTGTAGAAGACTCTCTCAAACTGTCCTTAATTACAACATTTGTTGACTGTGACTTTTGGGCTTAACAACACCCTGGAGTTACTGGAAATGTTTAGATCACACAAGTCGGAAACAAACCGACACAGCCAACACTGGAATCTTATTGTACAAAGAGTATAATATAAATAAAATTAATGTGGCCTAATCTTTATGTGCAACTGTGCAGAAATAGCAGGTTTAAACAGAATGAAAGTGCCGCTGCAGCATTCGAAAGTTGATTCAGGATTCAAATGTCATCGTTATGAATGAAGCTTTGAAGCTTCAATATATTCAGTGCAGCCCAACATAATTTTACCCACATTTGCTCTAATAAGAAACGTTTAAATGATGGGTTTATGGTCACTGGCTAAAAGTCAAATGAGGTGTTTAGTGCGTCCAGAGGATCACCACTGCCCGCGGTGCACATACATGTGCTGCATGTATAATGCGCGGATGGTCTTTCCTGTGGCTGATCCACATCAGTCCTGAGGGGGTCATTACCCCTGCAGCAGGCCTCTGCTCTGCGGGGAAAAGGTGGAGGCTTCTCATCAGCCGGCCAGGCCGTCTGGTGGTAATTCCCCAGCTCTGACCGCTTTCTCTCTCGTGGGCTGGGAGACACCAGGCTACAAATGAAGGCATCTGGGGGTCTGATTGCAGAGGCAGAGAGGCAGCGCTGCAGCTGCTGCTGTTGAAGTGTCAGCCATGATTGTTATCAGAGGGCTCCTCTGTTCATTTTGGCCTGCATGAAGCTGCTGGCCAGGCATTCAGATGCCACTTGTCATACACACGCACACACACGTACACACACTAAAGAGCCGTACCTTGGCATAGTTTGTAGTCTTGATGAACCATTGTGTGAGCAGCTTCTGCTCCACCAGGGCGCCAGACCTCCAGGAGCGACCATTTTCATCCACCTGCTCATCAGCCAGCACTGTCTGATCAACGGGGTCCCAGTTCACCAAAGCCTGGATCACACACATGCAGACACACACACACACACACACACACACACACACACACACACACACACACACACACATTTAAAAATGAAAAGGCAGAGCTTAGGAAGAAGGCTGGATTTAACAGTCCAAAGGCTTATTTCAAGGTCGTCCCATTTCATTAAACATAATCAAAAGGGCTTCAACAAGCCTCTCCTCTTTTCGATTCAGTCATTTTCCTCTGAGAGTAACAGGCGAGCTGCCTCAATCATTCCTCTAACTGTCAGGGACCTCACACCTAAACCAGTCATATTATTCCTTTCAAACTAAACCAGGATATGCACTTTAGCGCAAAGGCCATTCCTACCTCTTTCTGATACGCCAGTCCTGCTTCAAAGACCTTCACAAACAGATACTGCGTCCACCTGTAGTAGTCTGGAAGACAGGTGGTGACTTCCTGGAGGGAAAAGCAGGAGTCATGTCAGCAGCGTGAGGTAACTAGACCTAAAAGTTCTTCTTCGCTTTCTACTCACCCGGTCCCAGTTGAAGCAGAGTCCGAGGCTGTCCAGCTGCTCACGCATGGACTTGATATTACTGAGGAGGCAACACAGAGCAGCAGTGTTAAGGTACGTATAAACAGTGAGCACTGACAAGAACAGACGGGATGTTTCAGGTACCATTTAGTCCACTCCTCTGGGTCCAGGCCTCTCTCAATGGCTGCGTTTTCCGCCGGGAGTCCAAAGGCATCCCAACCCATCGGGTTCAGTACCTGTGGACACATTTAGGTGGAATCATTTGTGATCCAACAGCCAGTGAATCATTTCAAGTCACTCATCATCCGAAAAATTCCGTTTTTCATCATAGCGAATTACAAATGTTGACAGAAGAATCTGTTTTTCAAGTTGTCATCTGGGGCATCTTATACATTTTTAGAAAACAACAAAATGGATTGGAGAGGTCGCCCAAGTAAAGTCTATAGCCAACTAAGCTGAGCTAATATCAAGAGCACGAGCTTGATGTCCATGAGGAGATGCACACATCCTTTGTGCGGCGTGACACGTTTGGTGGATGTGGTTTGATGAAAAGAGAATTGTCATGATTTCTGATAAAGTGACATTGCTGTTGAATGTTTTTTGGGTACTTTGAGCCCCACATGCTAAAAATGAGTACCGTGTAGTTCTATTGTATTACAGAGAAAGCAGGCATCTCCAAAACTCTGCGGCTCACGTCAAAACAATCAGGATGGATAAATAGACAGGAGGTAAAAGGAAAAAAATATGTATTATTGATTTGGGGGTGAACTTTCCCTTTAAACTCAGATCGAAGGAGAAAACAGAGGAATTTTCCCCCTACAAACTCTGAGCATGCATCACACTGCACAGATCAGAAAAACTCATATTTGGGTGAAGACGGACTTCAAATGACGCAACAACTGTCTACGCATTCAAAAAGTAACAGTAGAATGAAAATGTTACATGGTGGTTCTAATGCATTCACTTAAACACCATTGTGCTCCACTAACTGCAGCATGTGGTGACCTCTATAATGTGTTATCCCTGCTGTGCTCTCGACTCCATAACACATTGTGGTAAATGCACGCAGATTAACCGCAATTTTCATGTAGCTGCAGCAGTTACATAATGTCTAAATGAGTGGAAGGCAGCAAGGTGAGGCTTTGAAGAGAAAATTGGGAGGTGACAGTTTTTCTACCAGCCAGCTTGATGCAAATTACTTCGTCATTTCCTAAACAACATCACAATCCACTGTCACTTTCCCTCTTTGCCTGCCGTCTCCCTCCATCCCCTCTGTACTTTGTGTCCACATCCGCACTCCTGCCATCATCAAAAACACACCCTCCTCTACATAAATCATCGCCTATTAAAGACGACGTCCCATTTTCCCCTTTAGCTCGCCTGCTTCTGCTCGCTGCGAGAAAGACGAGATAAAGGCACAGTAGTGGAAGGCGTGAGCAAAGTAGAGGAGAAGCAGAGTGACAAGGAGTCGAGGACTGGAGAGGATCATTGTACGGACTCTAACGGGTCTGATGTTTCAGACGAATTGGTATCCTTGGTAACTGCATGGGCCTCATTTGTAAAGCCGAGTGCTGGATGGTATTAGGCTAAGAGCGCTCAGCACAGCGGACCGGTGTGACTGCTCAGAAGAAATACAGGCACGCTGAGTGCGAGCCAAAGATAGCCTAACAAAGCAGAAAAAAGAAACACGTGCCTCATTAGGATGGATAGGTTAACTATGTTGTTTATTCGATGTAAATAATCCGGTAAGTGAGACGGTATTCATGAGGGGATGCTGGAGGGAGCAGCTATGATGGACAGGCTGCTTTCAAAGAGGCAGAAGCAAATGATCTCTTCACCGTGAATAGCTTCAGCTCCACTTATCCTTATGTCCACACAGCATGAATACCAGTCCGTCTCTTTACCAACCTGTTATCACAGAGACTCCCAGCACACTTCAGTGTGACAAGAGGCAGTGGAAGATGGACGTGGGAGTCCGTGTAGGCACAGTTTACGCCAATCTGTCCACTGCAATGTGGAGCAAGTCAGTGCCAACCTGACACAGCGACATCAATCCACAGCTCGGGTCTCCTGACGCCGATGACTACCAGGACAGGAGTGTTGGGAGACTGATTTTGTGAATGTGGAGCCACTCGGCTACATGCAAGTATCCGCCCACACAGCTCCAGCTAGAAGCTTCTCTCCATCTGTGGCAGCTTTGAAATGCGACTCCAGCATTTGCCTGTTGTTTTTTTTTTTTTTTTCTTCATCATGCTAATTGATACAAACCAAATTAACTGCTTCACAATTCCACTCATGTTCATTATTCTACAACATAACTACTTTTGCCATTTACGTTGCAAAATTTTACCCAAGAGCCTGCGCGCATAAGTAACAACAGAGCGAAGGACGAAAATGAGAAGAGCATGACTTCAAAATGAGACGTCATTTACATCAGGAAAGGGTTATTTCACTCAAATTAAGGAAACACATCTTTTGATTCACAGCAGCTTCAGTGGTGGGATCGCTTCACTTTCAAGCTCAAAGGTACATGAGCAGATTGGTGTCACTCTCAGGGCTGCATGCTAAAACATTTGCAGTTGATCAACCGATTAATGTGCTGTTGGAATTATCGTAAAAATGTGTTTCTGACTGGAACAATTCACGTGATTGCCCTCTCAATTCAGAACAACAACTCGGAAGTGAGAGAAAATTTGCCAAGCTGACGTCGTATGATGCTGAAACATCGCGGACGAAAGTAAATACCGGGTTGACGGTAAGAAATTTGGACCGTCATTGTATCATTTCCTTTGTGCTTCCTTGTCAACCAAATCCTGGAAACAGCTGTCAACATGTAGCTTAAACACTCTGAGCGATAAAATGCAAAGCAAATGCTCAAACATGACATGCATGAACACACTGAAGGTAAAAAAACGACTTTCCAGCTTCGGAATTGGGATCATCCAAAGAGCACCTGAATGCAGCATTAGCTCATAGCTGCCTCTGATCCAAGGTAACAAAATCTGCCTACAAGCTAATTAAACAGCTTCATTAAATCCAAAGAAAAACCTATATGGGCTGGGCACAAGCTAGCCATTTCCTCCTGTTTCCAGTCTTTATGCTAATGCTCCAGATTTGTGTTTTCTGTACATGAGACACGAGAGAGGTATCGATCTCCTCTCAGCAAGAAGGTGACTCCTTGGATTTTCCTACATGTCTAAAAATGTCTTTAATCACTCAAACAAAACATAGTGAAGGTTAAGAGAATTTAGTTTGTCAACAGTGAGGAGCGGAAGTAAGAAAAATAGGCGGATAACACTGGAGGTGATGAAAATGCACATGAAATGAAAAAAGGAACGATAAATTATCCTCAACAGATACAGTATGTTTAGTTTCAAGCCAATTTGATGAAAACTGTGGTTATATGATGAAAAATAGACACGTGTTTTATTCATTTTACCCGTCTTGCATTAGTCATTTATTACCGAGGTCGTGGACACTAGCAGTGGATAGTTGAGTCTTCATTCTACAATAAAAAGCCTATGGATAAAAATGGACAAAAGGGGATAGGACTAGAAAATGTTTTTATTCTTTTACTTCTTTCCTAACATGGATATTAATTTATCTTATTTTATACATCTTCAAAATAAGAATGAATAAATATGAGGAGTGGCTTCGAGGGAGGGCATGGCAAAAAATAATTGACAAAAATGGATGTGAAAATTAAAAATGCAAAGGACTTAATTATGAAAGTGATGTAAGTTGTAAAATAGAGCAATAAACTGTCAGTTGATTTGACAAACTTTACTGAGACAGCGCTGCTTCTGTAATCAACCAGGCTGTTTTACTGTCTGCTGTCTACCATTCATCATTCATCATTCTTAACACATTTATTATTTACAGCAAGACATTTTTGTTTTGACCTCATTGTCGTTTTCTAAAATCAGTCACAGGCTCTTTGTTCTCCCGCATAGAAACGTCTCATGTACTATCCCTTATTGCACCTAGCAAAGCCTTACTGCCAAGTGAACGGCAGACACTTTAACCCTTTGGACAGCATGTTCAGTAGAAAGAAGCCAGTTTGATCCGAGAACATTAAATGCACATTTCTGCAGGGGGACAGAGCTCCATCATTGAGCCATTAATGAGATTTTGGTCACAATCCATTGATATGATATCAAACAAGAGGAAATGTTGAGTTTGAGTATCAGACTTATATTTTACAGTCCTACAGATGAAACAGCCCATTGACAGAATGTTCTTTCTTTAATTAACTAGTGAGTGGAGAAGACTGTGTGCATGCGGCGGAACAAGGCTCACTTCCTGACAGATGCTGAGAGAAAAGTGCACTCCTGGGCAGGAAGTAGCTGGCATTCATGTGAAACCGTGTTTCTGTTTGGGGAGCAAGCAGACAGCGGCAGAATGGATTCTCTCTGCAGGTAAGGGGAGAAAAGGACAAGTTTGTCTTAAAGGGGCGAGACGGGGTGGACCGGCCAGAGGACAAAGACCAAGTGAAGAACTGAACGCAGGTTGTCACCGTCATGTCCGACACTGGCCACAGCTTCATCGACACCACCTGTTTACTGGACTCAAGCAGAGCGCTGAGTATCGACCGCAACACTGAAACAAGGTTGAGAATGGATTTTACCTCCACCTTACCTTCATCAGAGCAGGTTGGAAACAGCGAAAGCACTCCTCACTTTCAAGCACACTCATTTTTTTTCTATTCATCCGAGTTTATTTTGAAAGAGTTAAACAGTTCCTCTGTGTCATAGAATATCTTTGCTCACAGAGGGCCGAGGGATTTTACTTGATTTCAATGATTTAAACCAACAAAGTGAAGGATGACTTTGTTGTAGAGGAAAAACATCTCCGTAAGAGGACAACAAACAAACGAGGTGTTTGCTATTTTATAATATCAATATGAATACATAAATAAAATGTAAATCATTGTACAGTACGGCATGCAGCAATGTATTGTACAGGATGCATATGTGTAAACTGTATTCATATAAATCAACACAGCACAGCAGGAATCAAACACATGTACAACAAACACAGTCAGATCTGATTACATGTAAAATGTGGTCACACTAAACTGAAAGGCGGTGGTGCCAGGAAGAATTATCATTATGTTACTAATGGTACCTAATTCACATCCTTCAGTTTGAAAGCAGATAGCTGAAAAAAAGAGAGTTATCACGGTAAAATATAAAGTAACACAGAGTGCTCCATTAACTCTTAATGAAAGACTGACTCACTCACGCTGGTTAGAGCGTGTGGTTTTACCGGCAATATCACAGGAACAAAATCATTTTCAAAACAGTTTCTCAAAGTGTGTCTGCAGAATGAGGATGACACATCCTCTGTGGTTTTTGGAAAGGAAAAGTCAGTGTTGTGTAAGCCACGGGAAAAGACTCGTGGTGAGGGAAAGATAACAAACAACAAAGCAAATGTGAGCATTCATTAAAAGCTTGGCCACCTATTGTGTCAAATTCTATATGTTCAGTTTTTGTTCCCCAAGAAGACGAGTAAATATTTGTGAGCACACACAAAGTCACTCCTTAATCTACAAACAGGAAATAACACAACTGTTTTGTTGATCCACAAACTTATTTGTAAATACTGACACCCAAACAACAAGTACATTTCTGTTTCACTGTTGCTCTAATACATTATTCAGTGATTTGGGTGAATCTGGGTATGTTTGATTTGTTCGTGGTTTTCCCTCTGGTGCTCTCGGGCCGCTCTGGACATTTAGCTTTACTTGTTGCTAAAGTGACTGCTAACAAACTTGCTGATAACCAGCAGCTCCTCAATGAAGCCTCTGGAGCGGGACCTCACATGGCCTCTAAGAACCACGGCGGAGGAAAATTATAGTATCGAGGCAATTTTTAAAAAGTTTCCCGGTAAACTATGCCAAAACAAATAGCACTCCATTAGCCACTTCATTGGAACTTCAAATGTCCCAGTGGGCCATGTCAGTGGGTGAGCATGCACGATACCAAAGCCCTGGAAGAAGCTCAACTTCATGGAAAGAACGCCATCACTGAGGGAAGAAAATTCAACTTGTGCTTTTCCTGCTTTGACAAGTCAGAATGCCTGCCGTGTAAAGGGTTTATCATTTCAACATTTACTGTCTTTATACCCTTGATTTGAGTCCACTGAAGCAGCAGCGTGACAGAGTGCCAGAATGTACAATACCAGGACCCTGGAACTAAAACAACTGAAACAAATTTAGCCCTCGTTATTTTTTTTTTTAACCCTCTTTCAAACTGTGCTTTTACTACAGTTTCAAAATATCATCTTAGAAAAAATGGCAGTGACTACTTTCCATTTTTAGCGCTGTCCGGGATTATTTTACTTTGTGTTCTGACCTTGCATGTTTCTCTGAGGATAGTAGAAAATGTTTATTAAAAAAAAAAAGAAAGAAAACACACAGGTGCTAGAGGCAGACATACCCGATGTCCTCTCATCCTCTGGAAGTGTCCGATGGTGTCGCTGATGGTATACACTCGCACGTGGCCCATGTGCAAGCGCCCAGATGGGTACGGAAACATCGAGAGGACGTAGAACTTCTTCCTTTTGGAATCCTGGCGGAACAACAAAAGTTAAAATTATGCACAGAGCTGTTGGAAAAGACCATGAAAGTTTATTTGAATCCTGAGACACTGTAATAACAGCATCAGTTTGGCCTCTGAATGAGAATAAAAGACAGTACATTAACCTGATGAGGTCAGGACAGGAATAATAGCTCATCACGCTCAGAGCGAGAGCGCTGACTTACTTCTACATTACCGTACCAGCCTCTAACAGTTTCTGATTATAGTGTCAGAATCTGAACTGCGGCAGCGCTGATAATGGATGGCTTACAGTCACAACACTGTTACCAGGGCAACACAGTTAAGTACCAGTTACACCCAGCCATACATGATTGCAGGAAACCTGAGTCATGAATTTTTCAATAAATTAATTAGGAGCAGGGCTGTCGTGAATGCACTTAATCACTGTCGGTCCGTCCCAGACGGCCGCGCGCTCAGACCATTAGGGTATATAATCATTGAGCGCCCCGGGTCTGAGATGAGCTCCCAGTGCCACTTATAGATGGGAATCATGTGGACGAACTGTTAATGGCCACACAATCAATCAATCAATCTTTATGGAAAAGGCTCAAGGCGTTTCCATTGTATATATAAACAGATTGGTCCAGATAGAAGATAACACTTGGCTCATGCAACAGCTGCTTTAATGACTTCAACATTTACGTTCACTGATCCATCAGTATTGACCAGCAGGTGGCCGATTATCGGTGTTTTTTGTGTCGGATTGCTGATAAAAAAAAATAAAATAAAAAGCACTACTTGCACTGATGCAGCTTCCTTTCTCTGTTAGTGGTCAGCACCCTGAGGTCTCAGTGTCCCCAATACTATCTGATGTCATGAGTAATAGCTGATCAGCACTGAAAATGTAAAGTACCTCAAAATTGTACACAAGCACAGTGCTTGAATACATTGTAGTTGGTAACATTTCATCCATGGATATTCTCAACTTCGAGAGTAAGAATACTATTATTTTCCTTGTTGATGTATATTGGTTCCAATTATCAGTTTTATGCTTCCTGGATTACTAACAATCAGTATTGGTATCAGCCCTGAGAGAACCAGACCCTCACTCCTGACAGATGTTTATCGATCATTGTATAGTTTACAGTACATTTGCATTGACATTGCATACTGTTTTTTAACATACTTGTAATATTGGGTTATTCACGTACTTGCACACTTGATCTGAACAATATACAGTTTATTTTGAGTATGAAAAGTAGAATTCACTCAATTCAGAACTCACTGTGCAGTAAAATGTTCCCTGTCAAAGATTTACTATTATAATAGATGATGTGTATGGAGCAATATTACAGCTGCAACATTGTGCATGTCGCATTTTACTGCTGTAGATGTTTAAGGTCCTTGAGCACCAACTATTTGTGGTAAAGGACTTTTATACAGCGTGTTTCTAGTCTACCGACCACTCAAAGTGCTTTACAACACTCAATGGTCACCCGTTCCTATGCACACTATGAGCAGAGGCTGCTCATCAGGAAAGATACTGGCTATATTTCTTTGCTCATCCATTCACGCACACGCACGCACACGCACGCACACGCACACACACACACACACACACACACACACACACACACACACACACACACACACACACACACACACACACACACACACACACACACACACCTTGTTGGATCAGCCATTGGGAGCAATTTGGGGTTCAGTGTGAAACTCCTGACCTCCCAATTAGTGGACGACCCGCTCTACCTCCTGAGCCTCAACTGCCTATAGAGTCAACTGCTCATGAGCTCAGGAATTTATTTATTTATTTATTTATTTATTTATTTTACAGCTTTTAAGTCAAGTTTGTTCAGCTTAGGAAGTGGGAACATTTTCTCAACCCATGAAGGGAGACTTCATCCTTCAGTTTATCATTTAAATTCAAAATATTTGGAGATAGTTTTCACTGGACAGGGATGAAAAGTCACTAAAGCTGTAAGATAAATATAGTGGTGTGAAAAGTCCAATGTTTACCACTCTGATACTGCTGGAGTGAAAGTGTAAAGTTTTATAAAAATGGAAACACAAGTGCCTTGAAGTTGCACTTAAAAGTACTTGGGTAAACACGAATCAGCCACTTGTTTCTGTACTGAAAGAGTTCCCTCAACAGTCAAAAGTGCAGGCATTTATTGAAATGAATCAGCAACCAGTCTGATGATCTAATAAGCTTTCAAGTCAATTTTTGGCAGAAAGGCCAAACATTTGGTGATTTATCATCAAGTATGAAGATTTGCTGGTTTTCAAAGATTCATCTTAGTCTAAACTGAATATCTTTTGGTTTGGGGCCGTTGTTCGGACAAGATGATACTTGGGGTGGGTTGTTACATAGGAGGAAACAGTGTACTGTTTGTATATTACATGTGAAGACTTGAACTCTGTGATGAGTTGAAACAAATGGAGTGCCACTGAGATTATCAGGATGTCAGCGTGAGAAACACTGTAAGAAAACATTGCAGCCTTCTTACTTCCTCCAGCGCATCCTTCCGCCACTGCGCCATAATTCGTGGGTGCCACCATTCTTCCACTCTGCGTCTGGTCTCTGGCCGGTACTCTTTCTCCCACACTCCTGTCTCACTGAACAGGGTGCGGGTGCCGGGGAACAGGAGGCGAGGTGATGGGCTCAGGAGAGCAGACCGGACAACACCCAGTGGATACAGAGGCAACCTTCTCACTGACACCTGCATGGTTCTGGAACCTAAAACAGGGACGGACAAAGTCAACTGAGAGGCAGGTGGTCACGATGTTGTTAAATATCGATATTTTTCATTGAATAGACCACCTTCGCTTGCCGGACATTTTCTTATGGGTAGGAACAAAGCATTCAGCCACTTCCTCACTTACATCGGCGTTTGATTGCCGATTACATCCAGTGTGTTTCACTTCCGGGCTTAAATAAATATGTCCCAGATGTGTGTTGATATTGAGAATTAATTTTTTAATCAACATCACATCATGTAGCACTATTCAACAGTAAATCTAGTAAGACAGGGGTTGAATGCTGACTTTAGCTGTTGTCTAACAGGTTATCAAATATGCTGTTTTAATATAAAAAAATGTCCCAATGTCCATCCAGACTTTCACCGGCCATTGTCTTTTCAGGTGGTGATCAATCAGGAAGCGTGAAATGATAACAGTTTGTCAGATTCCCTGTGGTTATGAGTCAATACTGTCAATTTGACCTAAATCAAGGCTAGAAATTCCAGTATCAGGTAACACTAATGACTGTGATATAAATCCACTGAAGGTTAAAATAGAAAGTGAATTATGTAGCACCTAATTATCGTCAAGAACTCCTTGGTTCACCTTTATCATTCTCAAGTTTCCTTTCGACTTTAGAGTTACATTTGGGATTTTATGCTTCTTTAAAGCACAAAAAAGTTCCTCCTGGTTACAACATCTTGTGCACTAAAACGCTTCCACGCAGATCATAATGATCACTCGTACCTATGCAGTCCCCTCACGCTCTAAAAATGCAACATTCCGTCCTTCAGCATGAACAGGTGGCCCACCAAGAGCACATGTGACTGACTGACTGACGGCTCGTCTCTGCAGCTCTCCACGTGACCTTCTGTCACCACTGCTGTTTCACACTCTGTGTTCTTTACACCGCGTCACTCACACAACAGCAGGATTTTTGTGAAATGAGAGCTTTATTCAGCGAGAAGTGATTATGCCTGGCCTCACTGTCAGGCTCCGGCCAGGCTGTTCTTATTAAACCGCCTGCACGCTCAGATGTGAGAATGACATTTTCAATCCACTTATATGCAATTATTCAATAATGCGTCAAATCCGCCCCCTGGGTTCATACATCTTTTTTTTTTTTTGTTGGCATTACAGGCTGTTAATCACGCTAAAAGCCCTGGGATATCATCAGCTGGATGGACGTCCCTGCTTTCAGAATGCGCGCCTCAAGTTTTATAATTACTTGCAGGTAGAAAGGAAGAGATACTGCATGAGAGGAATGTCAGGAGGAGGATTATCTAGGAGAATTATGAATAATAAACAACAGTGATTCAGTTCAACAACTTGATAGAAAACTAATATTTTTAGTCGCTTCTGCGTGAAGGCAGCAGTTGGGAAAGACGTTCACATGGCCAAATGTAGGTCAGACAGTCAACTGCATGTAAGAAAAAAAAACAAAAAAACAATTTGACCTAAATCTGTCTTACACACACACACACACACACACACACACACACACACACACACACACACACACACACACACACACACACACACACGTATATAAACACAGTTTCCAAGGTAACCTGAGAAATCTGTACTGTCTCTGCCTCCTCAGCAGCAGAGGACAACTACTGCTAACCTGACCCATCAATAGAATATTTTCATAGCAGTGACGCATCTGGATCTCAGACAGTGAGGCCTTTATATCTGTGATAAACTGCACGCCCTGATGCACCGGACTGAGATAAAGATGTAAATGAGGGAACGGAAAACTGTTTAGCTGAAGCTGCAGAGAACTCATTCACAATGTTATTCTACGTTCTATGATATTATGAAAGTACAGGATTCCTGTAGAGAAAGAGTGAGGATGGATGGAAACAAAATAGCAGGAGAGAGACCAGCAGGTTTTGTTGTTGAATTTAAATCACTAACAAGAATTTTAAAAAATAATAATAATTTTCACAAGCAGAATAACGGTCACATCATGAGACAGGGGTTTCAGCTCAGAGTTTTTGGATGAAAATGTGTCACAACAATGTAAGAAACTTCAAGTGTGAAGCCTGAAGGTTTCACTGGCTGGGGTGGACTGATCTCCTAGGGATACTTCTGAGTTTTTTTCCCACCTAATGAGTGTAAAAACCAGCGAAAAGTGCTCCCTCATCCCCTCTCCTCTCCACCGCCCACCTGCTTGTGGGAATGTGTTTTTTCGCTGAATCCTCTTGAGTATAACCTATAAGCATCGCGGTGGCCAACGCTCCTCCCTCTGGCTGAGGCTGGGGGAGCCGAGCACTCAAGGTTGCTGTGTGCATCTCTGAAGGTGCAAGTGAGTGGGCTGAGGCGAGAGACTGAGAAAAATGTTTCTATGGTGACTGGGCTCATCCATTCGGGTTTTCTCCTGCAGAGAGTGACTGAGGACTTCTGCAGACAGGAAGCTGGCTCTGGTGACAGCTGAAGCTTCATCTGAAGATCTGTAGTTTCTGGGCGTTGGTACTGAACTTGAATACTTCATGGGTATTGACCAAAAAGTGTCACTTGCCATAATGATTTGGTCAAATTCTTGGGGTTTGTCAAACCAAGTCTTTGAATGACAATGTTCAATTGTATTTTTTCAGGCAAAAATCTTATGGTTGTTTGAGAGGCAAAATGTAACACTTTGAGAATTTTGGTATTGAGAGTTTGTATTATTTTCAAATAAAAAAGGAGATTTTAAGAAATCTTCATTTTAAAAAAAGTGTGATTTTGGTATCAGTACAAAAACCATACTTGTGCTTGCAGCAAACACACATGCCCACTTCTAGGTAGAGCGAGGTGATATGGTGATACTGCATCAAGAACGTGATGTGTGATTAGATCTTTTATGAGATTCTGGTTGTTGGAACATGTGAAAGAGCCAAAAATTTTACATTTTTCAAACAAAAAACTAATATCCATTTTATGAGAAGATTTGTTGCTTTAAAGGTGCTATTTGTAAGATTTGACAGAGTTAATAATGAGACTCAAAAATCAACTTTTCTTACAGAGAGCAATGTTTAAAGGTGCATAACATATAAATTGTGGCTGACAATATCCAAACTTGAAAAAATGTTCAACCAATAAGAAGGACACACAGTTTTAACGTCATGACGTTTATTTACTGTGCTCAAGCTTATTTAGCATGCTAACCAGCAACAGCTAGCCCCTTTACACACCACCACTACTATACTGTCAGTGTACAACAACATTTTCCTGGTGCTTCAAACTCACAGTCTGTACTGTTAGCTGCACAGCTAACTGGCTAACGGCAGCTAGAGTTAGCAGCAGTTAGCGATTACTCTGATAATGTGCTGCTACCTGTTAATTCTGAGTATGATGATATTGCACCTTTAAATGTATGTAAGTTGACTGTACTTACAGTTTTCAGACATTTGTTTGACCAAATAACTTGATAATCAAAAAGTTATCGAAATTTTAAGCAAAGAGATGCCAAATATGATGATAAGCTGCAGCCCTTACAGTGTAAACACCACCTGAAAGCACCACCAGTCATGACCACAATGTCAATACTGACATATTTAGGGTAAAATATTAGTTTATTTAGTTCTCTAAACATGGCTCCTCTGATAAACTAAAAGGAGTACTGGTCTTTTAGTTCATGGGTTTGTTTATTGTTAATCGACTTTCGTCTCAGTCGAGATCACACGTATGTTGTATGCATAATTTCGTGGAGGAAAGCTGATAACAGGTAAGTTTACATTAAACTAAGGTGTCGTGTTTTTAAGGGGAAAACAAGTGATAACGTAGCAACATGGCTATGCAACGCTAATTTAACGTCAACACTTTGCACAGGTCGTTAACAACCTGTCTCCGCATACAGGGCAGCATTTTTTAAAAATATTACTTTTGCTAGCGACTAGCATGACATTGACTTGTAAACGTATCCTCCTGGTCTCTCCAGACAGCAGTCAGTCCTCTATTAACTACAAATACAAGTCTTAACAAACCCCCGTAATACCTGCTTATGATGTTAATGTACATTAGCTTTATGATGTTAATGTACTTACGTCTTTTAATTATTGTTTCCAGGTTAACTGTCATGTTTGCTTGCTACATGATGCAAGAGAGGACGTACACACAAAAAAAACTACTTACTGTTTGATATTCTGCTCCTTTATTTCAGCGTTGTGTTCGTTATGACATAAATACAATAATCCATGTTATAATTGTCATGCCGAGGAGGGAAATACGTGGAGAACGACCTGTTTTCCTGGATCACGACTTCGCAGTGTGCGCAGCCATCTTGGATTTCACTAAACTTTATCAACACGGTGTGCGTCGACAATGACAAATCCATGTCGTTTAAGTATGAGGACTCTGGTTGACATTGTACAGTTCATATGCCTACCTACGTTTTAAGATACTTTTCTTTCAGTCCTATGTAACACTCTTCTGTGTGTGTGTGTGTGTGTGTGTGTGTGTGTGTGTGTGTGTGTGTGTGTGTGTGTGTGTGTTTTGCGTGTCAGATCCGTGATTTCACTAATTCTAGGCTTTCCATTGCAACCTTAGCAACCACGTAATCTAAATCTATTTTTTTTCACTAAAAATCGATTTGGAAAATTTTTGGTAAATTACTGCACCAAGTGTCAGAATATTGTTTTCTCCTGCTAGATCAACACAAATAAGAAGAAAATTGACAGAACCAATGATAAAAGAAAAACAGATGATTGTTTAGGTTTACAGATTTCAACTTTTTCCTTTATTAATGGTAAATAAAATATAAAAAACATAATCTTAAATGAAGGACGACGTAGAAAATACATTTCTCCAGCATTCTCTCCAGAACTTTCTTGTTTATTGTGTTGAAATTCCTTGTATCTTCTAGGGTCAAAAGTATATAATCTAATTTCATATTTGCTAAAGTGAATCAACTCAAGTCAAAGGAGTATTCCCATAAAACACGACCCAATTTTAACGCCAGCGGCTCTACAAGTATCCCAAGGAGGGGCTTTGATTTCTGAGATGAGGCACAAGGTCTCTGATGCCAGCTCCCAGCGTAAAGTGACTGCCGACTGAGAGAGCACCTCCGCTCACTCTCATCTTCATCACAGAGCTCTGAGGTTCAGAAGAGGAGGAGTGAGCAGCATCTCATCAGAGCCACATCTCCATCACCAGCTCTCCCTGTGGCTTTCACCTTTGATCTGGCGAAGTAAGTAAGAAGTCAGATCCAGTGTGCAGGAGGAAAAGGGAGGGTGGGGTATCATCATTATGAGGAGACTGAAAGAGTCCCTCAGCCTGACGTCAGCGAGCTAAACCTGGGGCTCTGCTCCGGCCTGCTGTCGTACATCAGAGTTAAATGGGCGCCTCCGCTCAGGGCACAACAGGATGTGGCTGAAGAGGAGGAATGAGATCGGGAAATGGGATTTTGACACAGTTGAGACACTGACTCTCCACATGGCCAAAGATCTGTCTGCAGATACAGAGGGAGGCTCCCTGATGAATGAATCTGATACTCACTTCCTCATCGTTAATGTAGCTCATGGAGCTACTGAAAGGTCTTTCATTATTTGTTCAAAATTGCAAGTGCTTCTGAAATCCTGACAAAAAAAAAGAAAAAACTCCAGACAAATTAAGAGGAGATACTCAGTTTCATTCTGGTGCCACACCATTAAACTACTTGGTCTTACAACGCAAGGAAAATCAAATTGTACTCACATGAGGAATGAGAGAGGTGTATTGAAGGGAAAAAGGAGGTTAGCTTGAAGGTCACTTTTTCTAGTCAGCCTTCAATGAAGTGCTTTCATGTTTAGAGTCAGTATAACTGTTTGAACTACAGCAGATCTGAAGAAGCAAAAGGCACTGGGGATGTGACTGATGTTACCTTCATGCATGTGACAACTCAAATACATTAAAAACCAACATATTGAACCGTATAATCCTACAGCATGTTTTGTGATGACAAATACATTTTTACATCTTTGTGATTGAGGGCTGCATTTAGTTTGTTATTTCATGAAGGAAAAGGCGACCTCAGAAGAACAAAGAAGAGTTAACTACGTAAAGAGAAGGAAGTAAACAGACATCTTTCTCTATTAGATTCAGTATTTATGAATTCATATGGAACAATTAAGGTTCAGGTTTGGGGGAAAAACAAATGCAGGTATTTTTAAAATAAAAAGGAGATGCATTATGCCCAGCTTCAGGATCATATCTATATTTTTGGTTACCACAAGAACAAGTTTCCATGCTTCAGTTCACAAAAAACACATCAGTTATCTCGTGCTGTCCCGTGCTGCAGCACTGTATTCGCCCTCTGTCTGAAATGCTCTGTTTTAGCTCCTGCCTCTTTAAAGCCCCCTCCTGAAGACCTTGTCTGCTCTGATTGGTCAGCTCACACATGGCTGAGCCGGCAATGCCAACAGTACAGCCAGAACAGCTGTGCAGGGTCAATTCTTACGTGCAAAACTAGCCACTAAGCAAAAATTCTGCTAGTGTCATTGAATTCAAGGTTTCACTACTGATGAGGCGTTTCTGGACCAGTGTTTTCTGTGGGAGGGAGGAGCGTCTGTTGGTGCTGACTTTGACCTTTTCAATTTTCGAGACCTTTTACATGCACAAGCACAGATGCGAAACACTGAAGGAAGGGGACAATGACTAATGGGTCATCTCTACAGAATACTTCCACATTTTGCAAAATACATTTATTTGTTTTCTTCTCTATCACTCGGTGTATATGAATCTAGAGCCAATTAAAGTGGCTTTGCCTGCTCTGTCTAAAGTGGAAATTTTTCCTCCAGCACCTCTTAAGGTCACTAGTTAACAGGTTATATCTATATCTATATATTTGTTTACTCCGTAAAGCAGTGCTTTAAGTGCTAGAAATGAGAGAAAACAAGTGCTTGTACTCCGCTCCCTGAGGAGGAGGATGCTCAGGTGGCCCACAGAGCAAGTCAGTGGCTCCCGATGGTCTGTCCAAATATGCTGGATACTTTATACTTTTACTGTGTCACACAAACGAAGCACCTGAAGCGGTGACATGCAAAGAGTCTGCCAAATTGTCGCCCTCAGTTAAAGTATGCGTTGCTGTATTTGTAAGCACGACACCACTGGATATTTTTGAGGAGACCAAAAGACGTATTTCAAACTATGATGTTTTCCATGGCCAAGTGTTTTTGTTTTTTAAGCATGAGCGTAGTGTTATGACAAGAGAGAAATAGATACCTGAACCTAAACAAACATAAAGTTGCAACATACAACTTGAACTTATCTGTGGTTTGTAGAAAAGTAGTTGTGTAGTGCTAACATCTATTCAAGCGATTCGATTGTGCATGATGTTCTCCATGTATTCCCTGTTTGTATCTCTACAGCTGTTGTAAAGTAATCAAAGTGGCAAAATTAGAATAGCATACAGTAGATTGCACACCTCAGTCAAGGCTCCAACACTCCAATCTAAACATATTCAGATCTCCAGATACTCAGATTTGTATTTGGACCCACATGAAATTGTTCTCGTACATACCAACACGACACATTTATTTCAACAATATCCAAGCATTATATCCTGAGAAATTGGTGAAAATGTTAGAAAAAGCCCCTTCACAAAGTGAGATGAAAAAAAATAACCTAGATCCGTCCCTTTATCCGGATCAGCACCAAAAGCTAATGGGGTCTATTCTCGGCCATCCTCCGCTCAAGTCTAGTCGAAATCCGTTCTATCGCTCTTCTGTAATCCCGCTGACAAACCAACCGACAAACTAACAAATCAACACACAGGCACAGGCAAAAACCTAACCTCCTTGGCGGAGGTTACAAACAACTAACAACTGTCGGTGCACAAAATACGTCATGTCGTCCTCCTCTAACTGATACCATCCACTTTAGACCAGTAACACCACAGAAAGAACCAAAACTCATTGACTGTCTGTCCCGTCATTATCAGAGGCTGACACAAATGTGTTTTTACGTAACAACATAACATAACAACAAAATGTGTCTCCTTATTAGATGCCGTGAGGTCTGCCCCGGGTCAGCACTTTAAAAAGTAAAATAATGGTCCTTTAACAATGTGATATGTAAGGAAAAATGATGGGTATCATATAACAGGAGCAGATGGAGGCTCCGTGTCCCCCGGGGGAGCGTCTGAGCGAGCAAAGCCAGTTTATTGCTGGAAGTCTGTGGGGAAACGAAACGCTGAAATAAAACGTGGAATCAGTTCTGTGAAAGGCTCGTCCTCTCTCTGGGTGCCAGCTTTGTCTCACTGTTCCACCTCTTTATATTCTACTCTAATTAACAGTAATAAAAAAATTAAAAAATAATAAAAACATGGCATCGTTCCTCAGCTTAATGGCAGCCTTTGAATCTTATTTTTAGTTGCACTGAAGTTGTGCATTTCTAGACGGCTGCATTGCGTTGGAGTCTCAGGTACCTCTGTTGTTTTTCAAACAAATCACTTTTGAAAGCAACCAATCATCCTCTTTTTCCACCCACGGTCGCCTACCCGTTTCCCACCATGAAAAACAACCCATGGTAATCTCCCTGTTTTTTGGAGGACGATTGCATTTCACCAGCGGAGAACCAGATGACAAACGACCGCACGGAGCAGCCGCAGCAGTAATGTGTTTGGTAGAAGGCAGATGAAGGTGGTGGTGGTGATGTGTAGGGGGGGCTGATGTGTCTTCACCTGTCCAAGGTGCCCTTTCAGCGGACGGGTGTGTGATTCACAATCCACATCCGCTCCAATGAGAAGTAGGCTGCTGGTGCCACCGAGAAGCAATCTCACACCATCTCAGCTCTGGGAGAGCAGCGAGGAGCCGGCTGATGGCTCTCTGACCGAGGTCCAGAGAGCCTGATAAGTGTGATGTTATTTCCAGGGCCTATTTCACATTGACAGTACCATGTGTCCTTCACTTATCTGTTCTCACGGAGGACAAAGGCCTTGGGGAGAAACATGATGGTGCCGAGGAGATGATGAGGAGAGCTGGAACGAGATCTCACAGAATCTGTTCTGGCAGCCCGTCCCGACGTCTCCTGTTCTAGTTTTTCCTGCACCGCTGCATGACTTTCACTCATCAGACAGGCTGCTCTGTACAAAAAAAGTACACATTTCGCCTGATTTCAGAGCAGCTCCGTAGCAATTAGGGTAACTAATTAGTGAACAACTCGTCAGAGCTGCAGAGCCTTCCGTGGTCTCCAAGATGCACTCAAACCTGCTGTAAGAAAAGGCTTGTGTGGCAGCCTTATTAAGATATGAAGGTTTTTAAATTGTCAACTTGTTATGTCCTGAGGTAACAATTGTATTTCTAGATGTGTTCATTAGCATTTTAATTGCTCTCACATGAAGGTTAACAATTAGATAGAGAGGCTAACTTTTTAGTTTGTGATTATGTGGGATTATACGAGAGTAACTTTGCACATTCACTTAAGTACAAGACTCAACTTTGAGGTGCCCTTAATTTGAGCATTTCTAGTTTGTTCTTTACTTTATATTTCCATTCAGCTACGTTTCAAATAGTGACCTGGTTACTTTTAAGGCACTACACATATTTGACAGCAACTTCGATTTCAAACAATTCCCTTTATCGATTGAGATCAATCCACACAGTATTTCTGCTGCTAAACTGGTACTGGATCCCTCCTCCCCTTTGGCTCCTCTTGAGGTTTCTTCCATTTGATTTGATTTGATTTGATTTGAGTTTTGTCTCGCTCAAATCGAGGATGTAAGGACAGAGGGGGCCGTGCACTGTATAGATTTTAAAGCCCACTGAGGTGATGTGATTTGGGGATTTTGGGCTATGAATAAAATGTCCTGGCTACATGGATGCAATAATAACACTCAAGCTACTATTATCATTAAAATCGTCATCCAAAACATCTTAACACTGTAGAGGAGGAAGTGAGGAAAAGTTGTGTGCGGCAGGGGGACGGGATTGGGGTGGAAGGATTGCACAAGACACTGGACTTTTATTAAGGAGGCCAGTGTTCTAGTCGAGAGTGAGACCAGAAGTCAGCGTCTCTCTCCTGGAAGTTACAGCGACACTGACATGAAATTCTGCCTTTTTTTCGAGTCAGTTATAGATCTGTCAGGGTTTGAACATTGCTGGACACATTTAGGATGATGTAAGGACATGACCCAACTGAACATAAATGAAAGGGCAAGACATTTTTAGACATTTAATGCAGAAACGTTACTTATCATATACTTAAAGCAGGGCATCCACAGTGAGTCAGCGTTACACTTCCATTAAGCTGTGACTCATATGAGTGATACGTGAAACAGATTTCTAAAAGACATTCAGTACGGGTCAAACTCCAAATGCCCACATCTACTCTGTTTCAAAGTGTGTAACAGAGGATTTATAGTAAAAAAAAATGTGCAAGGTAAACCTTCTCAGGCTTCAGAAACCTCCCTTCAGAGCCACAGAGGAGATGTTGCCTTTGTAAAGCACTCCTCCTGATGCATTAAAAACTTGGAGTGCCCTTTGTTTTGTATCCTTGGCTTCAAAGCCTCAAATCTAATAGACACATCAAATCCATTTCTGTATCTTCTGATCTCTCTGTGCCACGGTGCCCACATTTCACGCTTTCTCTGCCACTCTTCGACCGAGCAGGTTCCAGGTTACTTCAGAGGAGAAACGAAAGTGGGAGCAACTCCATCCTGCAGCTGTGTGATGCTCTCTGACAGACAGGGCCGCTGCGGACAGGACCTGAACACACCATCGTTATGAATATTTGTGCCTGTTCTGATCCCCTGCAGTACTCCTGGCGGAGACACTGAACACAACTGTAAAGATGATGATGTTATTAGTTTTATTGTTATTATCGACAAAACAATCTCCAGCATTTCCTCCACCGTTTTGTTGCTGTGGTGATGAGTCCTGGCAGTGATTGGTGGCACGGCTGCTTGAGACAGACAGTGGGTTCGCAGATGTAAAACAGGAGCCTGAACGCTGTGGCTATGAGGCTGCACGTACCAAATCCTCAACTTCTAATTAAGCCGGTTGTCTGTGTGAGCCGGTGTTTCATACTAATGGTGTCTGATCCAGCAGCGGTGAGCAGCTGAAGGCCAGCCAGGAGCCGCTAACAGGACCTCCTTTTGCTTTCCTGAATAAAAAAGAGCCACATTTTGAGAAAATAAATCTTTCATGCATCCTCCTTTGGCACAAGAGACTTTTATCTTAGTCCCATTTGCATTTTTGTCACCAAAGCAATTTACATTTTTATAGCATAATTAATGAACACGAAAGTCATTTACATTTTCTTGCTCTGCTCACCGCTAAATTGTCGAGAGCATATCTGATGCGGAGGGACCAGCTTTTGGAAACGTGTGGGAGTGTTTGCGAGCACCGGAGAGATGTCTGAGCGTGCAGAGAAAGAAAAGCAAACAACTTTGTTTTTTTTGTTTTGTTTTGTTTTGTTGTTTTTTTTTTTTTTAAAGCCAAAAACTGTCGAGCGGAGTACACTGTCATAATCAAACAGGGAACAAGAGGATGAGCGCTTTCAGGTGCAAATCCAGGCCAAAGTGTCTTTCACTTCAGCCGGCCCTCACATCAAATACACAGAGGCAGGCCTCTAGAGCAGATTATACCATTTAAACAGCACAGAAGAAAGCCATTCACACAAGTGGCATTCATATTTCCTAGCCCACAAAGATGAAAGGGAATAATTCATCATGATTCTGCCTCTGGTCATTGACCCAGTTCTGTCAATAGCTTATTATCTTTTCTGATGTATTATGCAGACACTGTTAGGAGGAGTGTTCTGGTAAAAGGCACAATTATTTCCCCATTAAATGCGATACAAACCTTTAAGAAGAGTTAACCAGATGCTGAATGTATGAGCAGTTTGGTGACTGATGGGTGGGCAAGATTTTCTATCAGCATCTTTAGGAACAATGGCTGTAAAATCTTTGGGCTGTATGTCAAGACAGACCTGATATCCTGCACAAGGTGAGGTCAAGAGTTCATCTTGAAGGTGTAAAAAAGGAAGTGAAATCTGACACTGTAGATCGCACACGCATTACAGGCAAATACATAATACATTATATGCTTGGATATATTTGTAGGTTGTATCCCCAGGAACAGGATTAAAGGACAGCTCTACTCATTTCACACATTGAAGTGTGTTTACAGGTCTTGTGGAGTTCTACTGCATATGTGAAAAAAGTAGTATTAAGCCTTTAATTGCTCCAGAGGAAGCTGCAATGATGCAATGTGACAGATATCCTTCAGTGATGTCAGTCAGTGGCTAAATTGGATTGTGGGTAGTGCAGGTATCAGATTTTGAAATCTCTGATTCCAGTAGTATAACAGATCATTCTTTGAAAACCTGGTGCCTACATTCCCCACAATGCAATTTAGCAACTGAGTGACATCACTGGAGGCAATTTATTAGATTACATGCAGCCTCCTCTGGAGCCAGAAAAGGCTTCATACTACCTTTTTCACATGTGCAGTTAAACTCCCCAAGACCGTTAAACAAAATGTCATGTGTTAAATCTGTAAAGTTATCCTTCACCGCTCATTTACAATTTACACGTGGGGCATTTAGCAGACACTTTTGTCCAAAGCAACTCACAATAATTACATTTGTCACAAGAAAGGAACCCCAACATATCACTGTCGACAAAGTAAGACTGAAAAAATAGAAACAATTTACCAGCCCTCATTTGAGTGGCATTGTTTAACAAATACAACATTTTGAAAACGATGTGTATAAGACAGGTTGTACACTCCTGTCAGTGTGAACGAGGTCAGTCCTGGCCTCTTTAGCATCAGTCCAGTTCAACTCTGAGTTACGTAAATGTTTTTTTTTTGTTTTGTTTTTTTATGAATCTGGGTTGACTCAGAGCTCAGTGTGATTTGGGCCAATGTTGATGACCGCAGCTCCACAACCCTCCTTGCCAAAACGGACCAGGTGTTCAACCACTGGTCCTAATACTTACACTTTTATTAGAACTCAACCAAAATGAGATTAACTGCAGCTGTGTCCCGAGCTGTAATGGTAACCAGATTTGCTCTTTGTGATGAAGTGTTGGATCCAGAACACAAAGAGGGAAGGGGCCTGGCATTGTGTCCTCTTCAGCATCAGATACAACAGCCAGGTGATACACACTGTGTACAGAACCCCTGCTGCTGCAGCGCTGTGGAGACACATGTTTACTGATGTGTCTGGCTGTCCCCGAGTGCACAGTATGGCTGAGAGGGGCAAACACCGACGTACAGAGAGCTCTCAGAGCGGAGAGCAGATGAACAAACAGGCAGATTATGGACTGTTTACCTCCCAGATATAGACTCTATACATACATAATGTATATGGGCATTTTGAAATTAAAACACACACACACACACACACACACACACACATATATATATATATATATATATATATATATATATATATATATATACACACACTCCATGTGAAAGTGATTTATAGTTCCACTCTGCATACATGGGTAGAGAACACGCTATACCGGGGTGGTTTTAATTCAGCAACCCAACAGTAACATTGAGATAACACGGGGTCAAAAAAAAAGACATTGGCACTTGGTAACGTTAAGAGAAAAATATAAGTGAAATTAGTTGAATATTGAGAATGTAACATTTTGAACTGACCACAGACACAGTGAAGCTTTTAGTTTGAGTGTGCTGAACCAGATTCCAACGATCTCTCATCATGCAGGATAACAGTGACAGAACAATCCAGTCTTCCCTGTTCACCTACAGTACATCCCTTTGGGTAACCATAGTAACCAGTATACAGCACACAGAATGGTTGATGTCATGACAGAGTAAAAAATAAATAAATAAATGAATAAAGACACATAATGCATGATATTTGTCCGACATATGTCCTTGTATTCTTGTGCTCTTGCAGACGGAGCGCAGAGAGACTCTCTGAGATGTGACAACATGTGAGCACTGATCCGGCTGTTTCATCACCGACTGGACAGAAACGTTTTTACGTTTTCACTTCAGAAACTTACCGAAATCTTTCTGAGGATTACATTTTCATTCCACCATGATTCTCACATCAGAGCCCCGTTACATGTGTTTTGATGGAAGGGCTGGTAAACTACAGGTTATGTAACTCATTACCATTACCCTGCCGTTTTATTGTTTTTGTTTTCCTAAATAAATTAACAATATTGCTCTCCCTCTCTGAACGCACCTTAGCAGCCGATGTGATTACAGTAAAACATTTCATAATTACAAGCGCTTCATTCCACAATATGACGAGGCACAGGCCCACACACACACATATAAGATGTCTGATGGCTCAGAATATACTCATTCAGGGTGCAGCAACCATCCTGTGAGGTAATCAGTTAAAAAAGAACAGGGGGGAGTGAGCATAAAAACAATTTACATCAAATACCTTCAACACGTGAGTAATTCCCTCAGATTCTCCAAGTATGACAAGAAAATGTTCATATTTCAATTAAATCTTCCTCTCAGACCGCCTCAGTGTAAATGTCATCTTAGCTAGTTTTAGAAACAACCCAATCAACATTGTACTCACATTGTGTTCACTGTATCCTGTTGGTGTTTTTCAGGAATTAAGTAGGTGATTTGAATATTTTTTTGTCTCATCATACTGGAATGTGACGACTTCAGAGGCAACAAAATTAAATCACAGAACACCAGAGGTGTGTGATAACACTTTTAGCTTAGCAGCTACAGTGAATATTGCAGGCTTCTAGCGACTTGGACCACACCACACTGTATGAAGCCATTTACTTTTTTCTCAGTAGTTTTTTTAACATTCCAAAACAAGTCCCCACCATCTCCAGTTGTCTGGCAGAACGCTTCGACACTGTTTTGCTGTGAGGCCCCTGACCTGTTTCGTGGAAATATGAAACTTCGCTTGACTTGAATTGACATTTTTGGGTGGACTGATCCTTTAACCCGACGGCAGGCTAGAGTTAAGTGTTTGACAAACATGAGGGCTGGTGCTCTGATGTGGCTCTCAGCAGTCTGATTGCAGAGTGTTTTCGTGCCTTCTCTCACGCTGGGAGAGAGGTGGAGATCAGTCAGCATCTCGGATCAAATCATCTCATTTCCTGCCGTCGACGAAGTTTTTTTTTTTTTCTTTTTCTTTCTATTTTTTTTTTTTTTTTTCTTATTGAGCATGTGTGTGTTGGGACCGCTGATTGGAAGATGTGTGATGAACTCGGCGCGTCTGTCCCTGCGCACTGGAGCCTCCCAGCTCACCACTCCCCTGTGTGTTCGTGCTCGGCGCTCACACCTGAAGTGACAGAGGGGGAGTGAAGCTGCGATGCTGGCCGCGCACGGAGCTGCTCAGGCTGCCTCTCCTGGAAAGCGTTCGCCGGGCGCGTTTGGAGAACAAGTCAGGCGGGAGACATCAGCACGGAGGGGGGATGCGCGCATGTGACGGCCTGTGGACGTTTCCGATTGTACCAGTCGGTCAGGGAATTACATCTCTCCATCGGGAGCTACGTTTTTTTAGTTGTGTTTTTTTTTTTCTTTTCTTTTTTTAAATCACCTGCGACTGGCTCCTTCTAACATTTGCGCGCCTCGTCCGTCGCCTGCGGTTCGTCACAGCACCATGCGAGCAGGAGAGACGCGCTCTGTGCCATGCTGAACGACTCTCCGACCCTCCTGCTGGCTCTGACCGCGGTGGCCGGACTTCTCCAGCGATGCCAAGGCTGGAGCGACGAAGACCTCCTCCTGCCGCCCATCAACTCCTCCAACAGGTTCCTGGCCAACCTGGAGGTGGACGTGCGCTTCTCCAAGAGGTCGGTGGAGGAGAGCGAAGCCTCGCCCGACGCCTCCTCCCTGCAGACTCTGTCCCAGTGCAACGTGAGCGTCCAGAGACTCCTGCCCACCTCCCTGGTGGCGCGCTGGGACAGCAGCTTCGGCTTCCATTGTGATGTGCTCATCTACACCACCAACAACCACGGAAGGGCTTTTTTCTCGGCGGCTTTCAACCGGGCCATCTCGCCCGTCGTCATCGAGCACCTCGGGGTCACCGGGGGTCAGCAGGAGCTGCGGCTGTGCGTGGGCTGCGGGATGTCCCGCTACCGCAGGTTCGGTCAGGGCAGGGCGAGGGGCCAGCAGACCGGGGATCAGGTCACGTTCTGCTGCGTGGATTTCAGCCTCGAAGAGCTGAAGGGGGACACAAGTTGGAGGCTGAACAGGAAGCCCATCGAGTCGACACTTGTGGCTTGTTTCATGACTCTGGTCATCATCGTGTGGAGTGTTGCTGCTCTCATATGGCCGGTCCCGATCATTGCAGGATTTCTGCCCAATGGGATGGAGCAGAGGAGACCCAGATAACTGAAATCATCTTTATTCTAATTAGCCTGTGCTGCCTATACTCTAATTGTAGCCATTCAACTGTTCACCTGAATGATTGACTGGGGAGCTGTGGAGGATCTTTCTGATCTTTAGTTCTGGGTGTCTTTAACCCTTATTAGACCTCCTCCTCTTTAGGACAACCAAGGTAAAGTATGATGGATTATACTAGCCAATAGTAATCTATACTGGGACCAATGTGTTTTGTATACCCGTGTAGGCCTTCCTATAGATCATGTCAGCGTAAACTGTGCAAACTTTTCTCTTTAAACAGTGTTTGTAGAGTTTTTAATCTTTCTAGAGAGTTTTTTGCCTTATCCCATGTGTAGGACTTTTGCACTGACAACTAAACTTTAAAGTGTGCCGTCACATATTTAACCTCTAGTCATGTTCACAGTAAGTGTAATAGTTTGTTTTATTTTATTTCATTTTTCTCCGCCCTGATACATTCTGACAAATAGGTGTTGTTTCTGACTGACTGACTGAGAGGGTTTCAATATTTATATTGTTAGATTTATAATGTCAAGTTCAATAAATATGCGTGCTTATTTGTATTAATGTTTCAATGAGAATAAAACTGATTATAGGCTATAACTCAGATTCTCTCGGACCTGTTCTCTGTAGCCTAATTCAGTTTGCCGCGGACCTGTTCCAAGTGAGCGCTGTCAACGTCTGTGGAAAACACAAATTCAATTGCTAGCTTATTAGAGACACTTAGAACTAATGCAAGAGTCCTGTGAAAAATCATTAGAGGCCGACTGATATATCAGCTGGCCGATACTATATGTGATGATATTGGTCTGTCAGATATTGACGTGTATGCTGTCTGATATAAGGATTATATCGCAGAGAAAGATGTTTGGGGTAATTTGTGATTATTAATTTCCCAGTGTAGTTCACTGTTTCAGTGCACTGACGTTATCTCAGATGATGAAGTTTATTGTTCAACTCTTAATCTGATAATCCCGCCTCCGTTACATGACTTTGTGTTGAAGGATCACTGCTAAAAATATGCCTTTATTGGCCAGTATATCAATAACTGAGTTTAGGTCGAGCTCTGTAATTAATTTCTTTATTTACTGATCTGCCTTTATTCAAACACACAAATCTTTAAGAGCTGGGCCTCATATATACGAAGATGTGGAGCAAAGAGAAAGAAAACAATACTGTCCATGAAATACAAGAGACAAACACAATCGATAAAACAAGTACCAACAGAGGTAGTTAAATATTTTTATCCAGGGTCTGAAATGATGAAGGGTTACCAAAGTCTTCATTGAACATAAGGAGTTCTTAAAGTTATCATACAGACGTGTTTATTGAAGTATATGATCTTTTTGGATGGTGGTTATTTGTGGTGCTGTTCACTGGTATTGCATCATACACAGTGATGGACCAAGATATAGTCAGTGTAATGCGCACAACGCAATGCGACTCAACAGCTTCTCATATGATCGTACATAAATCATTACACGTATGATCCTGATGGTTTTAAGTGCTTGGCTGCATCCAACACTGATTACATTCAGTTGGTTATTAATTAAATTGTTCACCTGACTAAATGCAGTAAGCTGCTCATGTGACCATGCCTGCTTTAAAAATAGAAGCTACTGTCTACTGACGCTGATTTTTTTTTTTTATTTCTCATAAAATTATTCATTTCCTGGTTATATGACCTAATACAACTTTAAATTAGCATCTATATAACTTCAAATAATTTCTTTACCTGAAGTGAAGGTATAGAATTACCACCAGTGCTTTAGCATCTGGGTCAAAATACTCTTTTTGAGCAGCATTTTAATGTTGCAGCTGGTTTATGTAATCTTACAGACTCTATGACACTGTTCGGTAGTCGAATGATCAGCAGTCCATAAACGCTCATCATACTGCAAACTGTGTAAAATCTGTGTTAGTCCAGTCTGTGAGGCTGAGGTGACTGCTCTGTCCCTGCTCTCTGCTCTCTGACGAGTGTAGATATAGCTTTCAAAAATCTAATGGTTGTTCCCATATATTTTGAGACAAATGTATTGTTTTGCACCCAAGAACTGAAGACAATTCTATCACAAACAACCTGTCCTTGTTTGGATTTGAGAGTAGGACATACCAGCGTAAACGTGTCGTTCTCTCTGCTGTCAGGCTCGCCCAGTCGAGAGTGTCCTGCGGAGCTGAAAAAAAAAAACAGTTTGTGATGGTGAGAAATTCTGACTGACAGATTGTCTTTACAGCAAGCCCGTGAAGCCTACATGTTTGTCCACAGAAAGTGGTCAGGTCGGATGTTTATCTGAAAAATAAGCGGTAACAGATGGTCTGTTTATCTTTTTAGCTCCGGTGGGGAAATACAGTTGGTTTGCAGTTTATTAACAGGTAGCCTCTTCATGGCTACAACTAATGTAGTCTTATACAAAAGTCCTGCACTAAATCCTTCCTTCACGACGGTTTGAGGTGGGGCGGATACAATAAACAGAAACACATCTCCGTATAATGCATTACAGTTTAACAGCGCCACAAACTACTACCTCCAGAATGACTGTTAAGTTTAACCAACGTGTCTCTGAAGTAGTTTCAACAACAGCAGAGCATTAAAACCTTCCTGAAGGGACGATTTACTGATTTACTGTTGGTGTATAAACTGGTCACAGTGTATAATCTCATTGAAGAAGAAAAATACTTGACATTATGCACTGAGAATTTATTCCGCTATAAATTCATGTAGACCTGTGTTATAGTCAGCGGTTGATTGTAGGTACAATAACTTCATGGTGCTTGACTTCAGTATCTTTCATTGTACACAGTGAAAGATGTTAAATTGCATCACATCTTCATCTCATGAACACTTTTCACAGATAGGTCCTCTATCGCTGCTACAAACGTATGCTGACCTTTTAGAATATGCTAGGCGCTGTATCGTAGGCAACTGGACTTCAGTTTCAGTTTCTTGAAGATGTTTCATCTCTCATCCAAGAGGCTTTTAAACCTTTTGTGGGAGTGTCCTTACAGAGTCGTTATGGACCCGAGTGAGCTCTGAGTTTCAGTATCCTAAGGGCCACTTGCGGGTCGTTGACTTAACCGGCCTTCGTGTGGGTTGCTGGTGCTGGGTGAGAACAGAGGTGAATGGCTGTTAAGCTGTCAGGGGAGGGAACTCAGTACTGCATTGTAGGTGGGTTTTAAGTGATGTCGCAGAGGAGGCGCGTCTCCTCCAGTTGCCTACAATACAGCACTTAGAGTTACCCTGACCTGACATGGATGACTGAGAACTTTCATCAACAATTTGTCGAATTAATGCTGTAGATTGAAAAACAATATTTAAGTAGTTAAAATTCATGCCAATTCATTTATAGTCAGTTAAACTTTAGTTAATAGTTATTTGACTTCTAAACAAACAATGTAATGCTTCATAGCCCATTTACAAAGCAGTTATAGGTTTACAAACAACAGTTGTGACGTTATCGTGGCCATCCAAATAATGTTGACAGCTGACCTGCGCAATATGTGTGAACCATTTTTTGCTTTATAAACGGTTTAAAGGCACTTCATTGTTTGTTATCAGTGAAATAACTATGAACTAAAGTCTAATTAACTTTTTATTGACCATTTATTAACAATGATTATTATATGATTATTATTGTTGTTTGCCTTTAACACTTACAGTTAAAAAAAAATGCAAAATCCACCGTGTGCAGTAGTAACTTTTCTACAAAAACGTCATGTATGAAAGTAAAACACTAACGGGAACATTTCACTGTACATCAGGTCTTATACTTTTAATGCTTGTGTATATTATGCTGATTTAAGGCTACTTAATGACTATTAAGTGAGTAAAATTTTGATTGCGGGACATATTTTTACTTAATTCAAACATCTGAACACTTGTTCCACTCACTGGTTGGACTATAATATCTCATACGGTGTCACTGCCTTATTTATAGGCTATAATTAAACTAATACTAGGCTGTAATCCTCTGCCTGGCCCTCCCAAACGTTCAGCTAATTGTGTTTTTAAATGTAATAAACCATTGTGGGTTTTGCCTCGCAGAAGTAGCTCACCTGTAGCGGGTTTTTTTTTTTTTAAATCTCCTTTTCATCATGAATATCACGGATGTTGTGAAACACGAGTGAACTGTCGTACCTGCCAAAATGGCCGCCGTGGCCACGCCCTCGACACTACCTGTGCCTCGACAGCAGCAGCGGCACTCCCTCCCCGCCGACACACTCACACTTTACAGGAAGTGCAGCGGCCGAGTCTCAACAGAAACGACCACAGAAACTTCACGTAGCTTCAACCGGAGGGGGAAATGTGGCGCACGAAGGTCGCAGCTCCGGACGAGAAGCGATGAAATGCGCACCGACTTCCCTCAGGATCCGAGTTATAGAAACACTGTAGGGCAGCATGTCCTCATCAAGAGCCGCTCTTCACGTCTTACTTCTCACAGTCATCGTGTCCACTGTGCCAGGTAAGTCACAGCTCAATCATTAACCAGCGTGACAGATTCACTGGGACGTGTTGCTGAGGCGGAACGTCTGCTCTTTAAACATGAACACTGATTATTCATCAAATCATGCCACTTCATTATTATTACCATCATTACTATGCTGTTTAGTATTTATAAGCTCTGTATTGCTGTGTATTGCTGTGCTGTTTGTGCTGATGATGAGTTCTCCTGGCTTTAATCAGTGTATTGATTGGTTGAGTCACAGTTAGTGAAGCTGTCACACAGAATCATTGGAAGGACAAAGAAATGAAAGGATGATCTCAGTTGTTGATCGTGACCAAACCAAAACTACATCACTTAAAAGTGTGCCAGGAGCTAATCTGACGTGTCATGTGTCAGATGACAGGCTGTGTCTGATCCTGACCAACATGTAATACTATATATATTTATATATAGAAGAAGAAATAATAGAGTGTGGAGCAGGATATGCGAGACAATAGAGAGCTGACTTTAGGGGTGTGTGTGTGTGTGTGTGTGTGTGTGTGTGTGTGTGTGTGTGTGTGTGTGTGTGAGTGTGTGTGAGCATGGCTCTGTTTGCTGAGCTCAGGCCCGGTTAGTCATAGAAGGAGTGAAGCCAAGCCGTCTGCCTCATCTATCTCTCAGCGCACTTAGTCACTGTGACTCTGCTCGCCGTGAATAAAAGCTTACCGTATATCTAATACAGTATGTAGCAAGACTTCTTTATGCTCTGGCTTTCAGTGGTGATTACATTCACAATGTGTCCTCAATCATTCCAACCCAGCTGTTGACGTGAACGCTAAATAAAGTGAGCAGATAGGATTTATTTATTTATTTAAGCAATTCATCATTCTCACATGTGCCGAGTGGATCCACTGCCTGTAGAGCGTGTAAATATAACTGAAGAATACTTTATTGAGGAAACTCGGATCACTCATTGATTCATTCACCTCCCTATGGGCACAATTTCACGATGGACCCGCACATGTCATTAGAGGACTTTTACAACTCATCGAGAACTGTAGACTTGGATCCCAGCTGTTTATTCACTTTGTTTAAGCATTAAAAAAAACAGTCTTTGTTTTCTTAATGACCGAATAAACGGAGTTGACAAACTGATACTAAAGGACAGCGCAAGGTCATACTGTTTTGCTTTGTTTGTATTTGGCGGACCCTGCCACCTTTGTGGCTTCAAACGATGTTGGGTGGGACCATCTGGGAATGATATGATCCATGTAGACACTACGGACTGGGCATCTATCTATTTTCAGCAGTATTTCTGCCAAATTTTCATGATTTGTGTTTCCTGCAGGAGTCCAGAGGAATACAGTAACCCCTGATCGAGGCACAACTCTCAATATTAGCACTACTCAGGTCAGAGGTTGCAAAGTATGCACCGGGGCAGGAGGTTCACGACAATGCACTACATCCCTCCTGCTGAAAGACAACAAACCTGTACAAGTGGAGTTTGATTGCTCCAGACCTCAAGATGTGTTCAGCGTGGAAGTTGTACGAAATATTGGTAAGCGTGCATCAGTCTTTTCGAGCGAAAGTAAAAGCTGTTATTGACATATCTTGCGTATTGGTGGGTTAATTTATTTTACAAGTCGTCTGTTAATCTCTTTTCCCAGAATGTTCCACAAAGTCGTGCAGCAGCCACATCATCCAGGCCGACTCCGGCTCGCTTCCTTTGCAGGACTTTGCCCGTAGGTTCACCTGGAACCTGAACACCTCTGCGCTGAAAGCGTTCAAAATAGACTTCACCAGCGTCGGCCTGAGACAGATTAATGCATCGGAGAGATGTCCAGACAGACACAGCTACACCATCCATGCCTTACAGTCTTCAGGGGACGTGGCCGTAGGGACATACTGCCGAACGGGGCCTATCAGAAGTGCTCAGATACTGAATCAAGGCAGCTTTGCTGTGGAGGTCCCAGCAGGGCAGAAGCTCCAAAATGGCTGGTTTGATGTGTCTGTCGGGGAGGAAATCAAATGTAAGCTGGTTTAAATTCTTATGTCTGAATGACTGCTTTGTCTCCTGTGTCAAACATCATTATTTCACTGCTATTTGTGTCCTTTTTCTCTCATAGCTCTTGCAAAAATCACCCTCACTCTACCAAAAGGGACCTCGTCCGCAGAGTTGCTCTCTCCAAACTATCCGGGCAGTTTTCCTGACGATGATGTGATGGAGTGGTACTTTCAGGTCCCGGACAAACACAAGACGACCGTTGAGTTCTTAAAGCTCACACAGCCGCTTTGTAGGAAGAAGGACACAGAAGTGGTGTACCAGAGCAGAGGGGGACCATCGTCCGGGCTGAGGCTGACGGACACCCAGCCGCAGAGGAAGGGAAACTTCACCCTGACGCTGAGGAACTGCGAGATGGATAGAAGCCGTGCTGGTTCTCCTGGACTCTCCCTGAGCCTCAGGGTGTCTACGAGTTCCCAAGGTTTGTACATCATCCACACTTGATGCTGCCAACTGGCTATCAAGGCATCAGTTTTAACTTTCTGCCAAGACTGTTAAAGGGTGAGTTTGCGTTGTATGAGGGCCACAGTCAGTGCATTACCTGTAGTCAAGACCAAGACTTTGAACCGGACCAGTCAGTCTCATGTGACTGCATGACACACTCAGATAAAATGTGGACAACGCGAACCACTCCTTAAATCGATCTGAAAGATCCACAATTCCCAGGAAAACACCCATAGAAAACAAATGAACATTTCCTCACTATTCACCTCTTTTGCTGCTGCATATACAGTATAAAAGTATTCTTGATAAAACAATCAAAAGGAAGGTGATTTTATATGTGGAAATTAAACTTTGTTTTCTCAGATAAAGCTAATGCAAATACTAAGGCAACCGAATTTAATGACCCTGTTATATGTTTTATAATCGACCTAACCCAATATGTTTTTTTGGTGCAAGCACCAGGTTTTCTGGGTGGCTCTTTTCTTCCCGTAGCGATCATCATCAACTACAGAATGATAACCAGACAGTTATTCAATGTGCAGTTAAACCTTTGGAGTTGTGGTCTTGACAGAGACGGATACAAGACTGAATAAAATTGCAGTGGAGTCCAAAATGTGACCGAGATGCTAAAAAGACCAACTTCAAGTACTACAGCACTACTGGAACAGAAATTGAGCAGTGTGCCGCTGTTCAGGTCAGCAGCAAAAACTATTTTAACCACCTCGCTGTGCGAAATCCTGTTCCAACGGAAAACTGAAGCTGTTATATCCATATACGCTCTTCCAACCACCAGAGTCCTTTGACAAAACCAATAATTTTAGCTTGCAGAACAGAGGAGTTGCTGGTCTACCTCTGCCGGGGTTGTTTAGTTTGTTTTTGTATTATGTGACTTTCGAGGGCAAGTTTAGATCCAAAGTAACAGGTTAAAACGCCAACGTCAGGCATGCGGTCACCAACATAGAACATAGTGGAGAATTTAGCAGCTGAATGAACAGACCATTCCCACGGGAGTTAGTAGAGACTAAAACTCTACCAACCAAGTTAGAAGAGAGGTAATGGTGGTCGGGAGCAAGACTCCGTATAGATACTTGTATTGCTTTGGGTTGGTTCGATGCATAAACATGTAACTGTCTGCTAACACGTTTGCCATATCAACTACATTTGGTGGTGACGTCTGTGTTTACAGCTTGTTCTGCCATCGCCAAGTGGTCAAAAAAAAATCTGATATTGCTGCTTTAAAACCATCGAAGTGGAAAAATGTCTAGTTCATGTTGGGATCTATCTAACAAAGAAATTCAGTAATATGTTTCAGCAGAACAGTATATTAAATTAAAGTTGTGTTCACCAGCCATTTCATTTATCAGCTCATAAATTCATGCGGCGTCTTCTTTTTGTACAGGACCAAATACAGCTGGTGGAGATTTTCTCCGTTCAGACAGTAGTTTATGGGATTACCACATGCTGTAGCAGGCATGTGATTGCTTAATATAAATAATCTTTATTTTCTACTGTGAATCATGTTAGAACAAGAACCCTTATCCATTAGTCAGGGATGTGTGAGGGAGTCCAGCTTCAGTGGGGATGAGAAATGAAACAGTGACGTGGAGGGTGGGCTTCATCTGCACCCTTCGGGTCTCACCTTTGGGGATCTCTTAGATTGCCTCATGACTGCTGAGTCATGAATGACAGTGGAGGAAAATCAGCAGGAAACACTTCCTCCAGCAATCAGGAAATCACGCTCAGCTGTCTCTGTTGCATCGACATTCAAATACCTGTTGGACTCGATGAACGTACCTTGCCCACACATTTACAATTGTGTGCGAGACAGAAAGAAAAACAAGGACACGGGAGACATGTTCGTTTCTCTTTGTGCTGTTTTCTGCAGTGTCGTGCAAAGTGGATGTGAGCAAAATGGAGGGCCTTTCTCTTCACATTGAGAAACAGAGATCGGCCTCTGACTGCCAGATGAGAGTAAACTCCGCATTGAGGGAGACGATCACAGTCACGTCAAACAGCGAGCTGACATTCCAGCACTGCCTCCCTGAAGACGTACAGGTCACCGCCACGAGAGTCATAGGTAGATCCATAATTCAGTGTTTAGGCCTTGAAAATAAGCCTTGACTTGTTTCTATACCTGTCCATACTTGTCCTGTACGTTTCCACCGAAAGTGAATGCTTTTTGTGTGTCTGTGTGTGTGTGTGTGTGTGTGAATTTGGGGGGAACTGACCCTTTAATTACTGTGGCAAATAGAGAGAAAATCAAGTTTCGGATTTAATGTACCTGCTTTCCTGTCAGAGTGTAGGCAACTCAAGGACTGCTCAAATACCGCAGTCCATCTGTCGGTGCCTCTGCTGCCCCCCTGCCTCCCCGCCCCTCTGAGCAGCGTGACCTGGACTCTCCGCCCACCTGAGCACAGCACCGTGGAGCTCACCGCTCCCGCTGGAAACCTCAAGCAGTGCCTCCCAGGGCAGCGCTGCAACGACAGCTTCATTATCAAAATGACCGAAGACGACGGCACTACTGTTGGGCGGTACTGCCCTAATGGAGTCATACAGAAGGTCCAGGTCCGCACCAACGTGTCTGTCTCTGTGTCCGGCACGTTGGGCGGTAAAGCGACGCCTGTGCTGTATGCCAAAATGAAAGGGGCGATATCAGGTAGCAAGCGGCTTCGGTTGAATGAAAGGAACACATAAAACGAATGCATGTCAGTTAAATTTAATAGCATTTTCTTTTGCCTACTCCTCTTTTCAGAGAGATACATCTTCAGTGTGTCTCCAAAGAGAGACGCTCCCGCTCTCTTGGCCTCTCCTGGTTGGCCGGAAGGGATGAAGTCTTACTCCACCGTCTCCTGGATCGTCACCGTTCCCCCAAAGATGGAGGCCCACCTGATGTTCGCCAACCTCAGCCAGCCCAAGTGCAGCAACCGCCACACCAACATCAGAGTGCAGAGGGTCGGCCGGCTGGAGGAGGACTACAGCCGCAGGGAGGACGAGACGCCCGAGGAAGAGATCACCGTCTCCGCGAGCTTCTACCTCAACATGTCCAACTGCATGCCTGAAAGAGGACAATTTAGCGTCATCACCAAGATCACCCTGCAGAAGAGCATAAGTAAGAGGACATTTTAGGCATGTTAGAAGGTTGGATGTGGACCGGATGTTTTGGTGGATCACACGGGCATCTTCCCTGAGACTAGGGCGTAGCGGTACTTTACAGTCACCATGGCAGGGTCGGTCGGTCCAACACAGAAGTATCTCAACAACTATACAAGATATCCACAGTCACCAATAGGGAAAACAAAATGTCAGCTTGTCCAATGGTACTTGCAAAACTACAGCAAAATCCCATCAGCTTCACCTCATGTTCATTGCTAATGAGCAAATACAACATGCTAGCATGCTAAACTAAGGAGATGAACATAATTATTAAGTCCTAATTCTTCCATCATAGTAACATTACAGTGGTGACCATGTGAGCAGGCTGTTGTTAGCATTCAGCTCAACACATCGTATGTAGCGATAGCTAGCACAATCCCACAGGGAGCCGCTAGCACGGCTGTAGACTCTGGAATAGCAATCTCTCTAACTCCTTCAGTACAGGGCGCAGTTCCATTATTTTTCTGGGTGAAACAACGTCATGGGTAGGTTTAGCGCAGAGAGTGGAGTTGTCATTGTGAGCGTCTTAGCATGCGGACATTAGCATTTAGCTCAAAGCACCTCTGTGTCTAAGTAGGTTACAGCCTCTATTGCTTGCATTACTGCAGTGCCTTTGTCTAGGTTATATGACTCTGCATTGCCAAAATATGCCCAAGAATCAGAACTGTCCCTTGTTATTTTCTAAGTGTGTTTCAGGCTTCACATGTTTCTTAAGACTTTCGTGGACGGTATCAAATTGACAAGCATTGGACACTTGATTAATGTGGTCAATGAAATATTTTGCTTGTTTTCACTCCTTTTAGACCGTCTGCTGACCATCATCCTGAGTGTGGTGGCTTCTCTGTTGGTCATATTCGTCATTGTGCTGGTGGTGGTCTGTGTGGTGATCAGGCGAGTAACTCTGCTTCCTGTTTTATTCTTCGAATGACATCATGCTCATTGTGAAGATAGTTGCTAAAGATGCTAAAGCAGCGTCTTACTATATTTCCTGTCTGCCTTGATCTGATAAAGATCGCTCCACCTTCTTTTAAAACTGTCATTCTTCAAGGGGCACTGTGTGGTGTTGGAGAAGAAATCCAAAGTCAGAATTGTTATATTCGCAACAGTAATGATGTACTAATACAAAATCAGAAATATGTGTTTTTTTCCATAAGTGAATAAACAAGCTGTTCTCAGAGGAAAATAAGGTCCCACAACACTGTTTGAAGTGTAGATCTTTTTCTTCTGATTAGAAGTTATTCCCCACAACTATGTAGGGCACCTTAGCTGTAAGAGGTTCTGTTGATAAGTCTTTCTTTGTCTCGACGGTCTTTCCAAACAGGAAGAAGAAGAAGAAGCTGAGTCAACAAGTTTCCATCTACAATCCAAACGGCACCATCTTCCTGCCGGGACTAAACGGTTTCCCAGAAACACGCCAAGACAACGATGAACACGAGTACGCCTCTATTGAGGACACACTTGTCTACACACACCTGCTGAGGAAGGGGAAAGAGATCTGTGTCTACAGAGACTTCGACACATACCAGCCCTTCACAGGGCGCATGGACTCACAAAGACCCCTGGTCTCTAAAGACTCCATCGCTGACGACAGGCAAGCTAGCAAACAGCCGTTTTCGATCTCATCTCAACAGGCTCCTCCACTTCCCATCAGGCCTTTGAGCCACGACCAGCGCCTGGTGGACAATGTGATTTACCAGGGCGAGGGCCAGAGTGACGAGGAGCGCTCTCCGAGCCTGGGGCCGCGGCTGGAGCCGGAGGGAGGGAACTGAGGAGAAGATTGGATTCGGCTTTTTCAGCTTTTCACTTGACCTACTTGAACTTTGAGATATTCATTCCCTGGCATCTGTGTGATTACCTGATGTTCAGCCTTTTCAAGAACCTTTTTTTTTCTTCTCTTTTTTCTCAAGAGCGTGGTTTTGCACCAAAGCCAGGGACAGAAAAACACTGTGTTCAAACCTGCCTGCAGCTGTTACCGTATTTTCTCTCAGATGAAGGATGCATTTAGTTTTCAAAGCAGAACATAATCATCCTCTTAACAACAGCTTGTGCCACTGTAAAGACATGTTGCTTTCAGGAAAGGACTTTTTAAATTTGAGATATTTTGTACATATTTCTGAGCAAAAATGTGCTGTTTACATGCTGAGTTTTTTTGCTGTTTTATTATTAAACTGGTGAATAGAGAGGACTCCACTGCTGTCGGAAATCACTGCACTTCTGCAGCTTCATAAAGACACAATGGCTTGATGAGCCTGTGTTTCAGGATGTTGCAACAGCTGCGTAGATGCATGGAGTATTTTCTCTCTGTTTACTTTTTATCACTGCTTTTGAACCTGCTATGGAGACTGGAAGATACAGAATCATTAAGCCATAAATGTGCCTTACAGAAAGGTCAACACACTCCTGCTAAGTCTGTTATTATTATTTCAGCCATTTTGAGCAATTTTGCTTTCTCTTTTTGGGCCCATACATTTAGGAATCTCGAGACTGATCTGCTGCTCGCTAAGTGGTGTTTTTTATTTTCAGCTGTGTGTCAACTGTGTGTCATGATGAATGAGAATCAGTAGTCGGAAGCAATATTTTCCTAAATGTTTTGTGAACCGATGAATCCTTTTTCTGGGCTGAAATGGAACTGCTCTCACAAGCTTAACTGCAGCATGTTAGCCAAACGTTACATCCCACAAAGAAATGTCTGTCTGTCTGTTTGTTGTTTGACTGAGCTTTGTTATTAATTAGAGGTAGCTTGAGGCATATCATTGAAGTGTGATGAGTGCTCAAGACCTTGACGGACTGGATTTTCTTTTTTTCTTTTTTGGTGTTGTTCAACCGGCTGATGTAAAAAGTCCAAAGTTGAAGTTTTTGTTGTAAAACTGTAACTTTGGACTTTTTACATCTGTTGGTTGCTAAAGACTGTGACAGACTAGATTTATTTTGGTGTTGTTACAATCAACTGATGTAAAAAGTCCAAAGTTACAGTTTTTGTTGTAAACCTTTGTACATTAACAGGTACAGAAACTTAGGGCATTGATTTCAACATTTGATGCCAGAATATCAGCAGGTCTCATCTGAGGAAAAGTTTGGTTCAGTTTCTTCAAACAGACTAAATGAACTGTGTTATTTGTCTCGTAAGGCCGTGTTGCCTCTTGCAGTTCAGAAAATGACCTGCAGAGGGAGACAAAGTTCAAAGTCGCCTCTCCTGAGGAAATAAAGTGTCCTCTTTGCTTTTTGGTTAAGAGCCGAGTCAAATCTGATCATTCTTGCAGCAGTTTACCATCTGATTTACTGACGCTGACTGTTGCTGCTGACATCAGTGGGTCTCCATGGAGACGTCCAAACATGTTGATGTGATGTAATCTTTCTTTGGGTGGGAAAACAATACAGAAACCAAGTTTTCATCATGAAAATGTGTAGGGGTGGAGGTAGATGCGTCATTGTTTTCATCAAGTGGGGACTTTCCTGAACAGATTTTTAGACCTCCACAGCACTTAATAGTAAAATTGAGAATCTGAACAGGTTTTGTTTTTTATTTACGGGAGAGGATGTTAATCCCACCAGGACATCCTCCTCTCTGCCTTCAGTGTATATTATCTTGTGGTGCCACCTTTCTGTTGCTGTTTCAGATGCTCAGAAAACCAATCATTCATAAACATTCGATTAAAATAATCACCAACCATTTCCTCAGAGTCAGTGATGGAATGTAACTAAGCATTTACTAAGTAATGTACTAATGCAAATATTGTCCTGTCTTCACCACTAAATGTATTTTATGTTTAATTTATACTTTTACTTGTCCTTACTTTGATACTGAAGTACATTTGTAGCCAGAATATTACTTTTAATATTTGAGTACATTTAGTATCAAATGCTGACGACCAAGCTGAGAGTTTTACTCAAGGACTACTCGTGTTGGCCACTCTCACGTTTGCCAAAGTAACAGTTTCATACAGTATCTTTACTTTTACTCAAGTGTTACCTTTGGGTCGTTTTTACAATGCTGCACAGCGATGACAGCCTGTGTTCGGATAATTCGAATTCAGACACCACTGATATGAAACATTTTGTCCAGTGGTTTTGAGTCTTATTTTGAAAGGGACACTTTTGACCTTTTGACCCCTCTGTCTCAGAACAGAAACTGAGAAAAAAGACCTTTAACCAGAGTTTGTGTTGTTGATATTATGTATTGTACCAGCCAAGTAATTTTCACAAGCCTTGACTTGTTTAATAAGCTTTTTTTTTTTTCAAGTGAACATTTCTCCCACTGATGAACAGAATATTCCCATTGTGTCTGCTTTGTCTGCAACTACAAATAAAGACATGACGATTGCACTTCAGTAAAAAATAAAACGTTTATTGCATTGATAGGCAGATGACTGAAGATACGTATAACAAAGGGAAGCGATCCAGTGGTGTTTACCTCGATGAATATCTAATAAGACTTTGTGGGCATGTATGTATAAAAAACATCATGGCCCAGTGGGTTTAGCTTATACAGTGACATATATGACAAGACCACTGTGGGAAGTCACCTGGCCAAGAAAAGCTCAAGAAAGATGCAGAACATTATCCTTTAAATGTATTTTACCTGATTTCTCTACATGTTTCATTCTTTTCTGCAAGCGGCTTGTACTGGTCGTATTGTAAGTATATGCACAGTCAGAAAACAGAGTCTGTGTTAGACGATGTTGAACTCACACACAGAAGCTTTCTCAGCCCGGCAGCCCTCATCAAACCACTTCCCGTTGGCCGGGATGGAGAGGATGGCGCAGTTGTGGCTGCGCCCTCCGTCCGGCTGCAGGGTGATCTCTGTCTCCCAGTTCTTGAAGCGCACGTTGGAGCTCGATTGGTCCACCCACTGGCCCTCGGTCACCAGGTCGTTGATGCCCAGCCAGATGTGCGCCTCTGGGCCGATGCTCTGGCGCACGTAGCTGTGGAGCTGGTCGTTCTCGTCTCCTGTCAGAGGGGTGGCCAGACTGCCACCTTTGGCGATGCAGTCGTCGCTGGCCGCGTGGAAGGTCTTCTTCACGGGGTCGGCCAGGAAACACTTGCCGGGGATCTTGGTGCCTCGCAGACAAACTGAGGGGGAGATTAGGACAAAGTCAGTGCGGCTCAGGTGTTATTGTGGCTCTCCAAGACAGGAGAGCTGTTAAAGTGATGTTGAAAAGTGCAATATATCTATAGAAAACTAATTTTTAGTAGAAACCACCTGTCTGTAGAGCTTGGTTCTCTTTCACCAGATTCAGCTCTTGAACAATGTCATCGATCCGTCTCCTCAGCTCCTCAATCGCAGCACTGTTTGCAGAGTCTATTGAAAGGGCAAGGAATGCAAAATGTCATTATTTCTTACAAGATACTTCAGCACTGGCATTCTGTGAAAGTTATTCACGGATTGAACATCAGAGGAAATTCATTCCCAGTGACAAGTCGATACCAAGTCTCACCTTTCTTACCATTTCTTCTCTTGGAGGAGGTCTGCTGCTGGGCCCTGCAGTGTGCCAGCAGGAGCAGACAAAACATCAAGCAAACCCCTCTAACGTCCATAATACTCGGGGGGGAGAAAAAGGCTTAAAATCCAGCGTAGAGAAACAGGTCTTTGGTGCAGCACCACAGCGAAGCTCCTCGCAGCTCTGAGCGCCGGCCAGACTGTTGTGACTGTTGTGTTTCCTCAGTCACGGCGGGCGTGACTGAGGAAATCTTATCTGAGAGAGAACAAATGTTTTACAGATGTTCAACAGACGTTTGTGCTGCTTGTGAAACGCTGAAGGGAGATGGATGTGTGACCACATTCAGACAAGCATGACTCGGGTTCCATGTGTTTGTAGGGTACTAGTGATCAACAGCAGGGCCTTGTGTGTGTGTGTGTGTGTGTGTGTGTGTGTGTGTGTGTGTGTGTGTGTGTGTGTGTGTATTCAGATACTTTTACCTACCACACTGTGAAAATACCCCCACTACAACTAAAAGCATCGCATTCAAAACCTTCCTTAACGTACAGAATGAAAATATCAGGACTGTCATATATATGATTTTTTTTGGGTTAACATTTCAGTGTTATTGTTGCATTTTACTGCTGTAGATGTTAAATTTGAGTCTTTTTCAAATTACCTTGTATTGAACAGTTTCATTTACAGTGATGCATCATAATCTATGACATCACTGTGTGTTTGAGGAGTTGGTCGACTTTTCATGGCCTCAGGAAAAAACTGCCTGTTTTTCAGCTTCGTGATGATGAATTTTTCCAGCCAACCCGAGAGGGCTTTTAAATTTTTTATGCAGCTGAAGACGTTCGAGAGTTTTCTCAACCCATAAAGAAACAATTTAAAGGAACAGTTCACCCAATAACGCCGTATCAGTCGTTCACCCTCATGTCGGGTGAAGTTTTGTTGTCCAGGAAACATTTCTGGAACCTCACAGGAAAACAGTGTTGCAACATTCTCCTAAACAACTCAAGTAGATGGGGACCGTCCAAACAACCCCAAAAAAAGTGGTGGAAAAAAACATTAAGTGGCTCCATACAGCTCGTCCAGCATAATCCAACACTCCAGAGATCCCAAACTGGTTTGGAAAGACGTTACCCACACTCTTGATGACGGCTGACACACAGCTGCTACTGTACAGTGAAGATTTTGGTTTAAAAAGAGTATAAATAACATCCTTCCAAAATTCGTTTGGGATCTTGGGGCTTCCAGAGACTTTGATTTCACCACCTGAGCTGTTTTATGTCTTTTTCTACATTGTTCTTTTTACATGTAAAAAAACAAGTCCCCGTCTATTTCAGTCGTTTAGTAGAATGCTGCAACACTGTTTAGCTGTGATGCCCCAGAAATGCTTTGTGAACTATGAAACTTCACCCAACTATCCATCAGCATGAGGGCAAGCAGATAATGACTGACATTTATGGTTTTTCACTGAGTGGGAAAGGTATGAAATATTGTAACCTGAAGAGTAACTAGTAACTAAAGCCATCAGACAAATGTAAAGGAGTAAAAGTTTTAAAAATTTGCCTCTGAGATCTAAAATGGAAACACTGAATTTGCACTTAATTGCACCACTGTGTGTTGGTTCCTGTTTATTTCACAAGCAGAATTTGAATAATTTTTTGGTATCTCCGCTCTGCATCTTTCTGCGCCCTTTGATAACAACAACTAAACTACAAACAGCTTCCAAAGAGGCTTTTAAAGCTGCTCGCTAATTGAGCTGTGGCTTCCACAGAGGGCCAGTGGTTGGATGTTTGGGGGTTTTGTCAAACAGCCCACATCTGGTTCTCCTCAGCGAGCTGGACGGGGCACAACTGACACGTGGCACAGACTTATATAATGAGGAAATAATCACTGTTTGTGATTTTGTTATTTGTGTATGTTTCACTAGAGTTTCCTCTGCCAGCAATGAAGGAGCATTTCACTGTCTGAAATCACATTAACCTTGTGACACGTTTAGGTAACGCAGAGACAAAACATGAGCAAAGACACTTAAAAATTCTTTGTAAATAGTTGGAGAATATGATGACGATATTCAAAGACAAACAGCTTGATAACAAAGAGAGTTATTATATTATTTTAATAGATAAGCAAGTTCTATCCCCAGAACTTTCCAGTGTAAACACTGTCTCCCCTGCATATTGTCTCTTGTAATAAATGAAATATTTCGGGAGTGTACCAAAGTGGAAATTACTCTCCACTGTTTTTCTGGCGCACTATGAATGTTCATCCCTCCCTTATCTCTTCATTATGCACTAGATCTTAATAGAAATGGATTCAAACCTCTGGGGAAAACTTGGTGCCTCCTACTGTTCAAGGTGCAATATATGTAAGAAGTGGAAAACAAACCACTCATGCAGTTCTCTTCTAATCCTAAATTATAACCAGTAATTTGAGTTGAGTTTTAAAAATCAAGTAAAGTCATCAACAGTTTGTGAGTAAATAGCAGTTTTGACTTTATGAAGTCTACGTATCGTGTTGGAGAGATACCTTCTGAAGTTAGCATGCTAACCATTTGGGTAGTCGGGATCTAAAACTCCTGTGCTCGTGGTGTCAGCACCACCGTTAGCTGCACAGCTAAACAAGCTAATAAGAGAAGGCAGCTACTGTTAGCATCAGTTAGCAGTTACTCTGGTGACACGCTGCCCCCCATTTGTTTCAAGTATGAATTTGATGACTGGCCAATCCCTACATATTGAACCTTTAATTCTTTTATTTTAAAATTGTGTTAAGGGTGCGTATTTGTGTTGGTGACGTCATCTTATTGTCTTTATCTTCTGTCCATTTACTGTTTGCACGATCAAATCAAGAATACATATTGAGACAAAGCAGGTGTGGTTTTGTCAATATATTTGAAATATTTACAAAATAAATTAACAGTGAAGCAGGTTCTGTAAGTTTCCCAGCAGTTTTGACATTCATTCATTGAAAATAACTCCTTTATAATGTACAAAAGTTCAGGCAAAGGCAGCTTGTTCGTATACAAGAATACACGGAGAACAACAACCCACTCGTGGTGTCGGCTGCCCTGAGCGCGGCAGGCATGGCGTCGACGCTCCAGTCTCTGACTCAGAGCTGCAGTCAGCGTCGCCAAGGTACAGACAGTGCACGGGTCACGACTCAGGGTTCACTCGAATGCATAGTTAGTTAATTGATTAGTTGATTTCAGTCCTGACTTCGTCACCTCAGCGATCAACGCGTCATCTTCCAGAGAAGAAGAATAATAATGCTAATGATAATGTCTGTATTGTTCTGCTGCTACACGGAAGGCTGTGTTGAATCACATGATGGTTTTGCACTTGGATTATGTCGACGCACAAGTTAACTAACTCGTGTATTTGTTATTATTACCTGTGTGTGTCTTTGTATGTGTTTCCTGCACTTGTCTCTGTCTCTCGTGCTGCTGCAACACTCATTGATTTCCCCCTCTTCTGTTTCTGCTTTACAGTCTCGATGCTCTCCTGTTTTATAACTCTTCGGCGTGCGTTGTGCATCTGTTCGTTGCTCGGTGGATATAGTTGACAAAGCCCTTTGCGTTGTAGCTCTGCCCTTAAGCCCAACAGCGCGGCTGCTATGCTGGTATATCTACCTGGGTATATTTCTCGTGTAAGTTACCATTCTTCGGATACTCTTTCATAGTGCGAGACAATAAAAATAAATAAATAAATAAATAAAAAAAACGGAGGAGAGAAGTCAAAAATTCACAGGGACACACGAGATTTGCAAAATCACAACGCTCAACACAAAATCAGTACAACAAAAATCAAGAGAGGGACAAAAGAAAAGACACATTTTGACGTAAAAAAAACATGCAGGAATAAATTAAGTGTGCTTCATGTCTGCCGAAACAAAAAAAAACACAATGACTCCTCTTCTTCTTCAATCTGAAGCCTCTGCTGAGCGTCAGGCACCGTCTCCCTGCTCTACGTTGGGCAAAGCACTGCGAAAACAGAAGAGATTAATATTAGAGAGCAAAAAAAAGTGATTAGAGATGACAATTCAGCACGGGGGAGGGTGGATCAGTACAAATTACAAAGCAGGAGATCAAGAAGAGGAAAAACACGAGGAGAGTCATTGTTAAGCACACCGGTGAAGAGCTCAAACCTATCTGTGAAGTAGGGTGGGTAACTAACAATCATCAAACTGTGTCTTTAATGTTAACTAGAGGGTGAAGAGAGCTTTTTTAAAGTGTGTGTCAGCGAGTCAGTGACGGTGAAAGGGATGAACCATGCTGCAGCCGGCCACCACGTGGGAAAGTGGGGGGGGGGGGGGGGGGGCAGTGAAAAGGTTGAACATCAGACGGGTCGGACGGCACTACAGTTTTGGTGGTAGTTAGGGTGGGGGGGTGGGGACGCTCTCGCAGTGTGAGCTGAACACCACAACAGTGCACATCACATGTGAACGTGTCACAAACCTCTCCATCGGCCGCTCACACCAGAGCTAAAGCAGCAGTCGATTAGATCGTAAGAAGCAGAGAAAAGACAGGATGAAAACAGAACGTGTGTGAAAGGAGGGAAAACAAAGAGAGAGCGAAGGGGGGCAGCGAAGGTCTGCACCGTTCCCTTGATGGAGATTATAGAAACATTTGAGACCTCGCAGCCAGCTGGAGGCCTTTTTAACCACCTGACGGACGTTGTGCTTTCTACACCATGAGCAGCTGCTCTGTGTTTATCACTTACAAATGATTTTCCAACTACGCCACATGTAAAAAAAAAATTGTGCTTTGCTGCAGCCAGCTGTCTAAATTGTGCTTCGCCGTCACCTTCAACACTCCAGCATGAGTCGTTAAAATCAAATAAAAGTATTGCAGGTATTCAACTGATGAGAAATGCTCAGCGCTTATTGTCGATCCTGAACCCTCCGGTGGAAACACTCTGGGGAAAGTTCCTGACGTCACTGATCCTTTGGCTTCTGTCAAACATGACTGACAGTGAGGACACTGACAACACATCATGTCACGGACTTCAATAAAACAAACGTGAAAAAGCTCACCTTTGAGAATGTAATCTGTCAAGAGACCGGGCACCTTGTCACTGTCGTCTCTCATAGCCTGAAGAACTGCAAGGCAGCAGAAGCAGAAGAGTGGGTGGATCAGTCGCAGCCAATATAACTCAAGTACTGTTATGGTGAAGACACTTACTCTTAGTGAGGATCTGGAGGTCCTCGAGCGAAGGAGGATGTCCCTTTTTCTCATACGGGATGACCGTGGTCAAATACTGTAAAACAGACACAAAGACGGGGGACTAAGGTCGCTGTGGTGGGTGTTTCTGTGGGATGACATTCCTGACAAAGTGCATGTTTTCAGTTCAGAAGGAGTTGAGCAGGAGGAGAAAATAACCTGTCTTTCACTGCACCCGCTCCCAAAGGTTTGGCGGAAGCTGTTCTGAATGACAGAGGAGAATCCCTCCACGCTGAAGCGCTGGGGAGGAAGGAAGCCAAGCAGAGAAACAAAGATTGGAAAAGACTTCAGGAGAATACAGTTTGTTGGAAAATACAACAAGGAATAGAGTGAGAAATGCAGCAAACAGTAGAAAACAAAGAAAGATCTGAAGGCATCAGCACATCACCAGGGTGGAAATGTCGAAATCTGAAGGAGTAAAACACTCACTGATCCCAGCGTTTTCTCCTGCGACGGCCCGGCACCGCCTTTGAGCTTCTTCTTCTTCTTCAGCAGCTCCCGGTGCTCCTTTTGTCTGTTCTGCACGTCGATGAGCGCCGAGATGAAGCTGTTCTTCACCTCTTTCTCAAATTCCAGCTCATCTCTGAGAGCCAGCTGCTGCACCAGCTCCTCCGAGAACCTCCTGATGTTCGTCTCCGTCTCCTCCAGACGCTCGTTCAGCTCCGCGACGGTCAGCGTCCGCACCCCTGGACACATTCAGAGACACAAAAACACAGCTGATTTTCATTGGAATCTCCCATGAGACAACCAAAACCAACATTTACAAAGAGTTTATCAAAAACATATCACAGGCAGGGATGCACAAAAGAGACTTTTCTTTTAAGTTTTAAAGTTTGTGCACACCTAAGGCTGAGATGTAGGCAAAGATGGATGGTTTCATATCCCACACCTCTAATAAGACAGGCATGTCTTCCTCTGAGACTGTAGCCCCTTTTAGATAGAAGAGGTGGCACATTTGCAGCAAGGTACAGGCTGCAATGTGTCACCTTGTCTTTCTAAAAGGGAGGTGTAATATTCCTTCTTTTCCAAAAAGCCGCCACTGGGGTGGGCGTAAACGTGTGACGTGAGGTGAGCCACGAAGTTGGGCTTAAACAGTGAAAAATGTCGAATTTATCTTCAAAATAAGAGCTTTACGTTGCACCCCACTGGAGTTTAGAGATGGGTTCTTAGCGGGGGGCTTTAATTTGAAAGAAGCAACTGTTAGTGCTTGCTGCTACAACAACAAGTGGACAACGAAGACAGCTACAGAGACCAAGGAGATGCTAGCATCTCCCGGATCTCAGCGGCTGTCCAGATGCTCATCTTGACGTCTGCAGATGAAGTGATGGACTGACTGCTGTGATCAGCTGTTTCCCCGGCTGTGGACGTCATCGACACCTCCGCCCAACTCATGCAGTTGCCGGCACACTGACGTCTCAGATTCAGATAGCAAGGGAGGTGGAAATAAGTGTGCCCTCCGAGGCGTCAAACTGGCGGCCCAAAACAGACCCCCAGTTTACCGCTTTCTGTCTAAATCTGCGGACCTAGCCACAGAAAGGACAGCCATATTGGCAGCTTGCTGCACAGAATTAAAACGACTTGTGACAACATGCTTGGCTCTCTAGTCTACTCTGCAGCAAATACCGTGACCTGCTGTATCAGAATGTGTGGATGCCGTGCTTCTAAAGTCAATGACAGAAATGTATTATCAGCTCTATTTATTGGCTATGACTTCACTACATCCGATGCAGAGTGCAGAAACAAGTGATGGGTGGGGGGGCGGAGTGGCTGAGGCAGAGACGCCATTCACCTCATTACAAGACACTGAACCATCAACATGATTTTGAGGTTGTTATTTTCGGGTGAACGAGTTACATAATGTTGCTTTAAGTCCCAACTGGCAGACACTCACTCCTCTCAAAGCTGGGGCTGCTGGTGGCCCGCTGGACGTCCAGGGAGATCATCGACAGGTCCGACTGAGAGGGGTTGTGCTTCGCCTCCACGTCAGGAGAGTCCTGCATCATCTCCTCGATCTCCTCGATAACCTGCACAGAGCGCAGACCCGCATCATCAGAACCCAGTGGACATCAGTTACTGAATCCCTGCAGGAGCCATGTTGGAGCTGTGCATGTAACTTACCTGCTCTGCTGTGAAAAGCGGCTCCTCGGCGAGGCAGGAGACGATGATGGAGTGCATGTCCAGCTGCTCCCTCAGCTCCTCGTCGTCCGACAGCTCTGCCGTGACATCACTCTTCCTCTGGACAGGAGCGGGACAGGGGGAGGGAATTTAATCAAGGGCTAAACCCTGGCACAATGAATATTTCAGATTTGTGAGATGAACGAAAACGAGAGATTTAGGAAGCGGGGGGTGGGGGTGTGTGGTGGAGGGGCTGGAGGAGAAAGTGGGACAGAGATTAGATGGGAGGGGCTGGATCACTCACGGGCTTCTCCTGCAGGTTGAACGTGGGTGCGTGGAGGGAGCGCGTTCGTGACTGTTTCCAGTCCACTGGCATCACGCGCCCGTAGTTACTGGTCAGAGTGTTCCAGATCCTGTGGAGGAAAGAGATCCATGAAATCCAACAGAACCCCACAGAGACTTCTGAGAAAGCTTCTTAGCTCCGAGTATGATGCCACCTCAGACTATTCTTTTATTGAAGCATCCCTTTAATTTGTCGTAAAGACACTGATGGAGGCCGTATCCACAGTACAGGGACACCACAGAAATACATTTAAACATTATTGCCACCGATGCCACAATGTGATTACACAGTTTTTATGCAGACGTTGGAAGTTTAATCCTCAACAGAGTATATCAAGTTGAAAATGCCTGAGATGATGACGTCTGAAGGCCTCACAAGAACCCAAAGCTGCAGCACGCTACCTCCTCATATCTGGCGACGCTGTTGACTTTTATCACCCTGACACACCCTGTTCTTAAACACAGTGTGTGTCTTTGGTCTGGAAATGAGCAATCTAATTATCTATCTAATCTAACTCACCTATCTAATTTGAATTACACAGATAATTAATGTTCAGAGTTAAAGGTCACGTTTCATGCAATGTTTTTCTATCATGTTGAATCAATGTGTATAAATCAGATAACTAGATATGCGATTCATTACAAGAGACAGAATAACCAAGTTGAAATGCATTACTGGACTCGGGTTAGATTTCCCTCGACAGTCCAAAGGATGTGACTTTATGCGCGTCCTCGAGCACCTCGCCTCAGCACCTCTCTTCACTCCGCTAACAGAGGGCACCAGTAGCTAATGTTGGAGTACGCTAACGTCAACACACACAGCCGCTTTAATAAGTCTCTGTTTTTTTACTGTACCTGTTCTGTTCTCAGAGGAAAATAAGGTCCCCCGAACAGTTGTTTGAAGCTAGAAAAGTGGCAGGGTCCATCACATATAAACAAAGGAAAACACACTGACACTCTTCAAATTCCTTATTCCATCGGTCCAAAACCAACAGCTCCAAACATGAAAAGCCACAAGTCCTCACATTTAAGAGGCTTCCACCAGGAAATGTTTGGTGTGTTTTGGAACTACAATATTCATGAGTCTAAGATATAAACTAACACACCTTTAGGTCTACATTCATTGTGATCCTAGAATGATCACTTTTAACAATAATAATAATAATAATAATAATAATAATAATAATAATAATAATAATAAGGTTTTTAAAGGTTTTAAAGGTTCACTATGGAGTTTTGGGTTAGACATTTTAATCAGATGACAAAATATTATCCCTACACAAACTAAATAAACAAACTCTCCTCACTGAGCTTAAAGGACAACACAATTTCATACTGTTAACCTTATATGTGGCGGACCCTGCCACCTTCCTAGTGCCAAGAAGTGTTCTGAGGACCTAATTTTCCTCGTAGAAGAGCTGCTTTATTCAGTTATGGGGAAAAAATGTATTATTATTCATTACTGATATTGTAAATGTTCAAATTCTGAGTTTGAATTTCTAGAACTCGTTCTCCATGGTGCCCCTTTAAATATCGGCCGTGTGAATGAAAGATACGAGTCACGGTCCTCTTCATATCGGCTAATATCCGTTTTTTGAGACCGTTTAGGGCCATGAACCGAAACCAGACCGATATCAGATCACCCGCTCGGCTGAATCTGTTAATAATTCAGCTAACATATCCGCAGTGTGTCTCCTCAGTGGTCCTGTGTGCTGAGTTGTGATGAGGAAAGATGGTGGCAGACAGTGTGTGGCTGTCACTGTAGCCCCATCACACCCGTGTAAACACACAGTGAAACCCATTCTGATGGACGCTGGCTCCCAGACACGAGGAACTAAGACACAACACAGCTGAAACATCCTTTCAGATGAACATAAATGATAACTCCACATCGCCTGCAGACAGCCAGCCCGGGGCCCGGCCCGGACACACCGACACTCACTCGTCTCTGTCCAGCAGCGACTCCTCGGTGATCTCACTCACGGGAGCGATGCTGTCCGTCCTGGCGTCAAAATTTCGGAAGCACGCGGATAACTTCTCGTCGAAATCGTTGACCAGGTCCTCCATGGACCTGAAAGCACCGGCGTCCCCCGGGGAGCAGCTGCTGTCGTACAGCTCGGGGATATCCCCATCCTCGTCCGGGAGGAGCTGCGGCGCCGCTGCCGCTTCCCCCGCGGCGGACACGCGGCCTTTCCGCGGCAGCAGCAGCAGCAGCCTCTGGTCCGCAACCATGCTCAGCTCACCCAGAACCGGCCAGTCGTCGTCGAAATGTGCGATGGGTGCAGCCATAGCCCGGACCACCCTAGAAGCCCCGGGTTAGCGACGGGTGTGTGGCGGGACTGGCAGGCCTCAGCATCCTCTCTGAATGCCCGCTCACTTCCCACACAGAGCGGCGCTGAGCCGGACAGAGTGGCTGCACCGCCGGCCGACTAGTGGCCGAACCGCCGAACTGGATGATCCAGGCTGGAGGGTCTAAAGCAGAGCACCGAGAAAGCCTGCTGACAGGCTTATTACACTGCAGAAGAGTGTGATTACAATATAATTTTAATTTGATTTTAAAGAAATAGAAAAACATACAGCTTTATTTATTTCATCAGGTGTTCCCATTCAAATTTTCATTTTTCTGAGGAGCCCTATTTGTTTTTCTATTGAGGGAACGATAAATATAAAAATATATACATTTCACGCCATTATAAAGCAAAATAGTTTATGACAGCAGATACTCTCATGACGTGTGTATGTGACATGAAACACACACATACACAAAGAGAGGGGGTGAAACAGCGCCCTCCTGTGGCTGAAACAGGAAACAATCCAGCCATCATTTCACATCTCAACGGCTCCCTCCGCGTTGCTACTGGCAACAGCGTCCAAACAAACACAGGGCAGCCCTCTGAACAGGAACGAGTGTGTGATGCACGGCTGCTGCTGCAGGTAAAATGAGTTCACCTTTGTCGATGCTGAAGAAAACGAGACGCGCCCCCCTGCAGGACCCTCTGAGTGAACAGGGGTAAGTTAGGTCACACGCACGCTGCGTGGTAACACACAGGTGCTAACTAGCGCAAACCGCTCAGGAAACACACTGTGTTAACCTGTGTTTGACCCGCAGGGGCAGACAGAAGGTGCCCTTCAGGAGGGATCTGCTAAAAGGTATGTTGTCAGTCTGCGTTAAACACTGACGGCTCCCTGAAACAGCAGCTTGGAGAGAAAAGACACGTGTTTTTTTTATTCATCATTCACTCGTTACAGCAGATCAAGAGTCAAAAACAGAGGAAATGAGTGATTGAATGACAGATAAAGATGAAGCAAGGCAAAGCTGAGACCGAATAATAGAAAAATCATATTGAAATAATACTAATAAAGGCAATATGCACTCCATCTCCCTTTATATGAGCAATAAGGTCAGTTGCACCCATAAACTGTGAAACACAAGGGGTGTTGTATATAAATGCACACAGACATTGAATTGTACAATATAGCTGCATGGTGTAAATATGAGGAATATACTGTATGTTTACATATTCTTTATATAAGGATAAGTAGTATTATACAAGTATAAGTAAGGAATGGACTTGAAGCATGACAAGTAAAAGTTGTAACATTGTCTGTCTACCTTGTGACTGTTTTGCTGATATGAATTATATTATTGGATGGTGATTGTGATTATACTGGGCTGCAAATACCCCCCCCCCTTTTTTTTTTTTTTGAGTTTCACATAATTTTGTGGTTTTTGTTTTCAGAATTTCAGGCAGGATTGGCTGACAATGATGACTCCTCTGATCCTGCAGCTAACTATGCCTCCATTTCCAAGTCAAACACCTCATTAAAGAAAGGTATAATTATTAGTATTATTATTTTTTATTTAATTTATTTTTATGCTCTTATTTAATGGAAATCAAACTGAAAACCGAACCTAAATCCAATCGTGTGGTAGGTATTGATCTTTACTTACTCAATCAATATATTATATATATTTATGTGAGTGTGAAGGATACTCTCACGTACGTTACGTGCTCCAGGTGTTCCACCCAGCGACTTTGAGCTGATGTCTGCCATGATGCAGCGGGTGACCCTGCTGGAGAAGACAGTGAGGAGCCAAGCACGGGAGATCGAGCGCAAGGTGAACACGCAACTCTTCCAGACATGCAGACAACACGCCTTACAAACATGTTGAACTCTTACTTTAAATGTTCTTTTAAGGATGAAAGGATCTCAGCTTTGGAGGAAAAACGAAGGCCTCTGAACGAATCAGGTAACAGACCTGAGTGTTATATATGTCACATATCGCTTGATAAAAGGGTTTTGACTGTGGCTACATTTCCGGTGTTTTGGTTCAGAAAGCACACATGAGCTGAGCTGCAGAGACGATCTTGAGAGAAGGTGCCAGAGACTGCAGAATCAAGTGATTGAAATGGAGGTAGGTTGATTAAATTAAACATTCATGTGTTTGTATTGTGATTACACCGCTGCCAACTGTGCTGATCACCACGCTGTCCTGCAGAGCTTTCTGAGTGACTACGGTTTGATCTGGGTGGGAGACGGTGCCAGCGGTGACTCAGCCGAAAGTGATCAGGCACAGAGCGCAGGGAGAGGTCATCTGCAGCCAGGTAGCTTTTATCTGCCAACTTCCTTATAGGCCTACGCTTCTACCAGAAGGATTCCTAACGTTCTGGCTGTCTTCCCTGCGCAGACGCCTCTGCGGTCAGGAGCTTCCGCATGAACTTTGACCTGGTGGTGCAGAGGATCAGGGAGCTGAACATCCTCACAGGGGACGGCGAGTGTTTCGTGCGATCGACAGCTACAGGGGCGCAGTTGGCAAAGAAGGATCCCATTCAACTGAGTCTCTACAGCAACGGGATCGTCATGTTTGATGGTCCTTTCCGCTCCTATCAGGAGGACAGCACCCAGGTTAGCTTAAGAAGGTTGTACAAAATACTCTACGCTTTGTTCTTTTGTGATTCCTCACTCTCTTTCTTTGGTTTATGCAGCGGTGCATGCAAGATCTGATGGCCGGGTATTTTCCATCTGAGCTTCAAGGAAAATTCCCAGATGGCGTCCCTTTTGAGGTTTGTTTCCTTTTGTTCTCCGACCTAGAAGATGAGTAAATTTTTTAAGAATTGCTACTTGTCGTTATATTCTGCGCAGGTTCATGACAGGAGAGATGAGGAATTCGTCTTTCGGCCACCGTGGGACAGATTTCCTGGTGAGGGTCAGGCTGTTCGAGGGGGGAAAGGTGAATCCGCTCTGTCCTGCAAACATTAAAAACTGATACTCCTTACGCGTCATAGTCTTCATCATCATTCTCATGTTTTCTTCAGGCAAGAAGATGAGCGTGGATCAGTTCGTCAACAGGTTACCAAAGGTGGTAGTAAAGGCTGGTCGTGTGATTGATATCAGGGACTCAGTGAGGGGCGTCCTGCAGGTACGAACCCCCTACAGTGCACCAACCTTCCTGTCTGTACTTGTACTGACTCACTGCAGTCGGCTCATTATCTAACAAGTACTTTCACTAGGGTTCATCTGATGCCCAGAGCCGCGACTCTGTGATCCTGATAGACACGCCGTCACTGCAGGCCATGAAGGACAGGTACTGCACATTTTGTCGTCCTTTATGCGAGCCTACGCTGACAGTTAGTGGACAAACCGGTGGTGGTCAGCCGCTACATAACATTCAGCCACTAAATGAGGCTTTCCATCACCTGCCACTGCATTGATGGAACCAACTGATAGCGTTTTTTTTTTCAATCATAATAACATATATGAGGAAAATAGATACTTTTACTGCGCATCGGTGGTTGTTTAACAGTGAAGACAAACACTCCCATGATTCCACACTACTTCCATCTGGGATCTAAAGGAAAATGTTGCATTTTTGGTTTAGTCTCTCAGTGTAAGACACAAGATGCTCTGTACATATGATGATGTGGAAATAATTATCAACCATGTCAAAGTTACAAGGAAAAACTGAGTTTATGAGGTTAAAGGAATTACTAGATTGACGGAACACATGACATGATGTAAAGGCTGATTAAAAATGCTGATGCGACCACAGCGGTTGATCGTGGGGGATTACCGTACGCACTGGTCTGAAAAAATAGGCCAGGTCAACATGGAGAGCCAGCACGCAAGAGCTGAGTGATGTGGACCACCAGTCAGATCTGATGCGAAGGAGTCTCAGCCTCTATTATAATGATCAACATATGAAGTGTGTTTAAATTCTCGACATTACAGACTGCAGGTGCTCAACACTGACCGGACCGCGTCAGCCCGTGATGTTATCACGCTCAAGCTGAGGTCAGAAGATGGGAATCACACTTTCATACTGAAGATGTGCCTCCTAGAAACAATCGGCCAGCTGCGACACTATCTGGACTCACACAGGTGAGACAGTGTCCTCCAGCGCTGTCAAAAATTCTTTCTGTCTTTTCAACATGTGGCAACGGTTGACTGAATTTCTTGCATTACAGAGGTGGTGGTCTCCCCGGCTATGACATCATCAGCGTGTACCCGCAGTGCTGCTACGATGACGACCGCCAGACGCTCCAGTCATGTGGGCTGACGACTAACACTACTCTGCTGCTGCGAATGAGGAAACGTCTCCCCATCACTCACTGACTGAAGCTTATAAAATAAACTCATAAAGCAGCTACGCACGACTTGTAAAGGATTTTTTTAAGGCAGCCTTTCTCACAGCAGACCTTCTGACATTACGTAGCACCAAAAACATCTGTGTTACTAATAACATTTGGCTGCACCGTGAGCCAGCATGCATCAGGACCATGAAACTGACGTAGCTAAATGGAACTCAGCCTCACTCACTTGAACTCATTGCTATTATAAGAACTTTTGCTCTCCCCTCTGTGGCATGTCTCAGATGTCACACTGGGATATCCATGAAACCAAACCAATCCTGCTCTTTTATTTTATTTTTTTTTTACCAAAGGTAAAAACTGTACACCTCGTGATGTGGAACTGGGACCATTACTTAAAACAAGGACAGGGACTGGTGGTCCACTGTGCACTGAATGGCTGTAACTGAAACCAGAAACATTTCATGACACTGAGAAAAGAAACGGTGTAATATGTCAATCAAGACATTGGCAGTGAAGTAGAGAGTACCCAAAAGTTATATATAACAGACGCCAATGTTAAATATTACTTAGGTAAAAGAGAGAATCACCCATACAAATGGTTCAAAGGAGAAGTGTCAAAGCCTCTGATGTTAAATATTTGATGGCTCTGATATTTAGTATTTTTCTAATCATCAAAATCTTTTCATACTTTTTTACTTGATTGCCAATAAATCGTTTTTAAGAGTGCTACTTCGACTCTGATGCAATGTGTAATCTGCAAGTAATAAGTAGCTTGTATTATCACATACCTGTAGGAGAGTAAAGAGTACATTTGCCTCCAGAATACAGCTGAACATGGAAATACTCAAGTAAAGTATCTCAAAATTGTACTCAAGTATATTTCTTCAGTAAATATACTTCATTACAGTCTACCACTGGTCGAAGGCAATATCAGTGTGACATTTTGACCAAGAGGATCCAAGTTATAGAAAGCTGGTATTCATGATAGCCAATGCAGTTAAACAAATCCACATGAAATTTGAAATCAAAACTAAGTGCAGAACATAATGTTGAAAATCTTTATTTCTAAAATATGCAAATACAAACGAGGACAAAAGTATGAAAATATAAACATCTTTTTTCCCTTTTGCAAAAACATTTGAGATGTTAAGGCATGCGGAGCCTGACTTTCCAAAGACAAATCTTGTGCTAATCGAGTTTTTAAAAAAGGTCCCATGAAATGAAAAATGGCTTGTGTGTCCCTGGGTGTGTTGTTCTGTGTGACTTTTGTCCATAAAAAGGTCATTGTTGCATATTTTTCATATTAAAATCCCTTTCTCTTCCTGTAAAGTGTCAAGTTTAGGTTTTTTTTTTAAAATGGCTTATTCCATCCAGTACCAATGTGATCAATGATTTTGGGGTGATCCAGCCAGCCCCTCTTCTCATCATCATCATCATCATCATCATCATCATGTGGGATCAAAACACGTCCCACTGCCACCTGCAAATCTTTGTCCCTCCTGACATTAAATTCAACATCCAAACATTTAATCTAATACGACACATAAAACCACAGGAGTAGAGAACTATCTTAAAGACACTTCATGGGACCTTTACACGTTGTGGACACATTAGCACGTTGTTAGAGTCAGAAACACATTAGGGGGGACTCACTGAGTTGTCAATGCAAACAAAGAAAATAAATAATACTGAAGATTAATACTGTCAAATGCAAGTCAGTCATATCAACCTGAATAAACAGTATACTGTGAAGTTTTCAGATTCTACAAACGTCACACAGACTGAAGAGGTTCAGCTAACTTAGTTTATCTACCAGGGACAAAAAAAACAAAACAGTGTGGGGGGCGACCACGAGCCCAAAGTTATCTGCTACATTCAGAGTCAGGGAATGTATTGACTATCCTACTGGTTGATACACTGAGAGAAAGGTCATATTGGAAGAGTCAGCTGCAAACAGCCCTTTGTGGTTGGTCTAAAAATGAATTAGCATTGTGGTTGCAAACGTGACAGGAAGGCACATGGTTGGCGTTCATTCAGAACGAGGCCTGCAGCAGAGAGAAGCGTTCACAGACATTCACAGGCTGCTTCGGCCAGAGTTTCTTTGGTAATAAAACTGTTGGGAGGCCTTTCGGTGCGAGAAGCTGATTTGGTATTTGTCGAGTCCTACACCTCACAGCAGAGTCTCATGTTACACCATTTTAAATAATGGCGTGTCAGTAACATGTTCCTTGTGAATTCACTAAAAAGCAAAATAGTTTCAGTTGATTGTCAACCACTTCTTGAATAATTCCCCTCGAGAGGGAAATTGAGATTTAAATAAATTATATTTGTGGGACTTCTACACAAATACTTATCCACTAGAGTGGAACAGAAAGTATAAGACTGTTTGGTAACGGACAGTATCATGTCATCATTTTAAAAAAAAAAACAAAAACAAAAAAAAAACCACACACACACGCACATACAATGCTTAAGAGGATCAAGTATTAGAGGTAAGTTATTTTCTGTTAGCCCTTGGACTGAAATAGATGAACTCACCGGGGAGGGGGATGGGAGGGATCTGAGCTACAGGCAGGCTTGAGAATTGATGTACAGTCTGTCTGAGGAGGAGCTAAACCATTTGGGCTTTCCTCTGTCCTCATTTTAAGGAAATTAAAATCCAGTTCTCTGTCTGACATTCAGTAACTGAAAGACAAGCCCGTTTTAGATACTTCAGAGGTGAAGTGGGGCTTAATGAGAGTTCCTTCCGTCACCTGGGTGGCGAGGTTATTGGGTGATGCAGTTTTCTCCCATGTCCTGCGCGTAACGGTCCAGTATCACATTGCGCAGCTCCTCAACGTCTCGACGGAGCTGCTGAGCTTCAACCAGCTTCTTCTGTAGCACCTCTGGACTCATCCAGTTCTCTGCCTGCTCTGCCACCGGAGGGGGCGCTGGAGAAGCAAAACATGTGTCTGATACGTTGTGCAAACAGTGTTACATTTAAAGAGAGGCACTGTTCCTAAATTACAAATGAAAATGTATGTTAGGTTATGGTTGAAATTTAGAAGCATTACATGACTATGCATGCATCTATATTGCCCAATATTTGCCACAACGCCATGAACATTTTGGTTGGCTTTGGTTTGAATTTTTTCCTGTTCTTATCCAGATGTGGAAATGACTAAAATCTACATCAACACCTCTGCACAATGCCTATGAACCTGGAGGAGGTGCCTGAGCTCTATTATCAACAAGAGAGAAGAGTAGCATTCAAGAAGTGCTTACATGTGAGGCCGAGCAGCAGGGAGAGGTTGGGGTCTTGTCCCTGCGCTCTCTGGGTCAGGATGCTGCACAGTGAGCGCAAGTCACTGAGGCAGGAAGCAATTTCTATATGAAGCTTCTGTGTGAGGCGAGCCCCTGCTGGCTGCAGAGCAGAGGAGGCCTGACTGGTGCTTTTCTCCTCCCCATCGCTCATTTGCTCCTGCAGGGTCAGATTCTGCTCCATCAGTTCCTGGTTTTGGACCGACAGCTGGAACACAGTCGTCAGCGTCAACATTACCCCGCGTCAGGCGATTTCTAACAAGGTTTGTCAAAAGACACACAGTTGCATTTTTTGGGTGGGGGGGATTATCAATCTCACCTCCTTCATGGCTGTGTGGAGTTCTAACACATTCTGCTCTTTGGCCAGCACCTCTTCTCTGAGAGCCTGAGAGCTGTTCTCTTCCTGAGATATCTGCTCCTCCAAAGCCTGCAGACACAAACATAACATTTGCAAATGTTATGAGACTATAAAACAGGACAGTAACCAAACAAATTCCCGAGAATCAGTGTGAAGAGATACACACCTGGATCTGGGAGCCGAGCTGCTCCATCATCCTGTGCTGCTTCTCAATGACCTGCAATTAAATAAAACTGAGCTTTTAAACAATCTTTCAAATTTTATCATCACGTTCTCCTGCTTATTCTTTGGGACTGGGAAGTTGTGACCTGGGCTTGATGGGAACTGTGTGTGTGAGTGTCCATAATTGTTTACTTTGAGGAAGCATACACCAGCAAAGCAAACATGGTAAACATTACAGAGAAGAGTTGCCTCGCTCTAAAAGTAATGACAAACCAGATGAATAAATATTACCAAGAAAATGTTTAAATTGTTTCAACAGCTGTTGATCATTATCGACAAATTAACATGTTGCTTTAACTACAATAAACAGAAATAAACTTTGATAGAACACTTCTCGTTGGTTAAACTTTAACTGAACACACACGTCAATCTGACCTCACTCAGATCGACTTTTTGAAGCTGGAGTCATTTTGAGTCAAACAGATAAACTATACTTATATCAAACAGAATGAGCCATTTTTGCATTCTAGTATTTGGTAGAAGTAAAGTCTAAACTAATTTACTGCAATATAGGTCTGCACAGGCGATACATGGAGGCACAGAATGACAATGTCTAAAAATTGTGGTTCTCAGGTTAACATGTGAGGTCCAGCTGCTGTATTAAAGTTACATTCAGTGCTAATGTTTTGCCTCAGCCCTACTAAATCAAAATTTCTTGTAAAACCACAGTACTTTGTGAAAGAAGGCATTCCAAGTATTCAAATGAGAGCTGCCTCCCAAGTACTACAAGTACCCAAATGAGCTTTTAAAAGAGAAAACACAGAACAGACAAATACCAACAGACCTTTTTCAGTCTCTGCTGCTCCTCTCTCAGAGTGTTGTTCTCTCCTCTGAGCTTCTCAATATCCAGTGAAGGCAGTCTGGCTCCATCCTCCAGGCCCTGCTGCACCCGCTGCTGCATGCTGATGAAGACAAAACGAAAAGAACACATTATGCAAAGTTATTTCTGAATTAATGTTCCCACTGAGAGGATGGCAGACTGTTGTAAGACTTTGTTCTGTGCATACTCAGTAATGGTGGTCAGCAGGTCTCTCTCCCTGCGTTTCTGGTCGTCCAGATGTGCATCTTTTTCCCGTAGTTGTGAGCGCGTCGTCTCCAGACAGACCTCCAACTCTTTTACTTTATCCTGGAGCTGAGCGACCTGCTGTTCAGCCTCTAGAAGCTGATGTAAAACAAAAAAACGGAAATCCAAATGTAATGATTTAAATCAAAGATGATGTAGTAAGATTGGACGAAATGGTTCTTACCTGCTTGTTCTGGCCCTGGTAGTCCTCCAAGGTGGGCAGGTCAGCTAGATAGCGCTCCAGAGTCTCGATACGCTGCTGGTTCTCTCTCTTCAGTTCAGATTCCTTCTGACACTTCTTCTTTAGGTTGTTGATGTGCTTGTCTCGACTGCGGATCTGTGTAAGTGGGAGAGTATGCTCAAATTTAGCAAGTAATAGGTGCAACACTCATTCGTAACTCAGAAAAAAGTGAGAAAACTTAATGTTCAAATGTGTGATTGTTCAATCAGAACACCATCACACATCAGCCACAGAGGAGCTGCTTCAGGACCTTTCCTGCATCGGTCTATATGAAATTTAGTGAGTGGACTTTTGTTATCAGTCCTACACAGCATGTGGGATCTATTTATGTTAGAGAATAACAGTGATTTTATCAACAGAATTTCTGCTCCTGTGGGCAGAGTAAAGAGCTTCCTGTACAGTTGTTTCCTGTAAACTGAGGCAGGAAATTTGATTGAATTTGACAGCTTCTCTTCATTACCAAGTATAGAAATTTAAATGCAGTTCTCATCCAACAAATGCTACTAAAACAGAAGCAAAGTGAACAGTTTGCAAAAACTACATGCAAATTTACGATTACAGTATATCTTCATTTTATCGTGCCATATTTTTTTGTTATACCCTTCAAATGCTTGCTTTCAACACTGTTAGAAAACACGTCAGGGAAATACCAACCCTCTCTTCCTGTTTCTTCATCTCCTCTGAGTGTCTCTCACAAGCCTCCTTCAGGCTGTCAGTCAGTCGGCGCGTCTCGGCCTCGACTGCCCCCAGCCTGCGCTCTGCCTCCGCCTTTTCAAGGGCGGCACAGTCGGTGCGCTCAGTAAACTGCGCCCTCAAGAACACGTTCTCCCTCTGAGCCTCCTGGAAAGCCACCATGTGATACCAAGATTTCAATAAATATTCTTGAGGGTAAATAGCTTGTAAGAAGGATGACAGTATAATACAGGGTTCTCTGTGTTGCTTTTACAAGATAGTCAATGTTTTCACTAACCTGCAGCCGCAGCATGAACATATCCCCGTAAGAAGCTCCTCTGCCCAGGAGTGCTCCTTGGACCTGCAGCTCACTTTCCCTCAGACGCTGCTCCAACTGGATCATATGCTGCTTTTGTCTGAGTCACGACCAGGTCCAAGCATCATCACAACACAAGAACACCAATAAAATCAGCACCCTTACCACAGTATGAGGTCAAGATTAATTTCCTTATTATCAGACAGGGAGACAAAGATTCTTTCCCCTCAACATAATGTCCCCACATGTAAAATTACGTGAGGCACTTGCCTCTCAATGATGAGCTCCTTCTCCTTCAGCAAACTCTCACTGGCTTTGACCAGAGCATCCCACTTGCCAGAATCTGAGTGAGTTGGCGTAGAGTACAGAGATGGGTACTGACCCACTCCAGCACTCATCAGCTGAAACAAAAAGACAAAAACCATCTGACAGTCAGAGCTGCAGCACTTGGAGAGCATATGTAATGGTGATGACAGAAAATAAATAAACTGCATGCTCACCTGACAGCGGCTATCAACTTTATCTCAGGGCAGTATAGACAGTGTGAAGTACAATTTACACAGATATTGACAGAAATACAAAAAGTAGTGGCATGAAACAAAATGCAGACAGCTTTGGAGTAACCCTTAGACTTGACCTGTCAGACAAATTATTCTTATATCACAGACAGCACACATCTGACAGTAGGAACTACGTCAATAGCAACATGGCAGTTTCAAATGGCGATCACAAAGGAGAACTAGAACTTGATGAGGATCCAGCCATGCCAATCTCTCTCTTTAGAAGTGAATGTAATTACACCTCAGTGACTATTTAAAGTCTTTTTTCCAACACACACTGAAGGAACTGCCAAATGTCAGCGTATTCTGGTGCCCTGAGGAATATGTTGAGCACCATGAATGAATGGATGCTTTAACAGTCAATCACTTCCTTTATGAGGCAAAAACTCACTTGAAAGTAAATATCCTGATGAGTCCAGTTAGATTTTGTATTTGATTATTCTACCAAGTCTCAGTCTTATCTCAAATAAGTTAACTTTTTCCAAATTGTGTAATGATACGCAAGTGTATTAGTCAGCACACAGCGGATGGAAGTGGCAACAGTCACTCCAGACTGGTCAGCATCTGTCAACATTGCTGAATTGGTAAAGAGCTGTTGTGCAACAGCTCTTTACAGCTTACAAGAGAGAAGCTGCGACAAGCGTTGACCAAGCATTGGATTTTCTGCATTAAAAGCATAATAACTTTTTCATAAACCTCACAAAAACCCTTTAAAGTTGTTGTGATTTAGACTTTGCTGATTAACTTGACATGTCCTTCTTCAAAATAGGACAGGGCGTCTGTATGGCTTCAGGCTTTATACAGTGGAGCGCTGCATTTCCAGTGTTGACCTATATATGTGTCGGGACCTAAATTTTAGATGTCCACAAACAACCGACTGCCCCACATGTCTACGCCAAAGTATTCTCCTCAGAGAACACACCTCAGCCCATTCACAACAGCTAAAACAAGATTAAGAAACTTTACTCTACTTTGGTTTGTTGTCTATATCGCTAGCATGTTTTTTTTCAATGAAAATAAATGCTTACCTGCATTTGTTCCACTTGCAGGCGTAAACTCTCCAGTTGCTGCTTATGTTGCTGTTGTTGCTGCCAGCTGGACATTTCACCGCATCTGTCCTGCCGCAGTGGATCGTAACCCTTGGTGCCTGCATGCTCCCTCAGCAGAGCCTGTGTCTGCAGGCTCAGAGGGTTTGCATAAACTCCAGGAGATCCAGCCGTACCAGACTGACCGCCCCTCTGATTAGAGGTTTCTGCTGTGCCGGGAACCCCAGGCCTTGCCTCAGGCAGAACTTTATAGCTGTGCTCCATGCCTCCTCTGTAGGCCTCAGACACACAGTCTGAGGGGTCTCTAATCCCAGTAGCTTGTAATCGGAGTCTGACATCAGGGCATAACCCCCCTAGCAGCACTGACTGATTTAGCGTAGGCTCCACAGCAGGAGTGTCAAACCTCTGGCCCTCGTCCACGCGCGTGTGATCCGAAGGGAAAAGTGAGTGGTCCAGTCCATTGACGAGGCTGCGGTAGCGGCTCAGGCAGTCTGGTTTTGGCCCCACGAAATCACCTCCCACACCAACCTGAGCATCCAAGTTGGGCGAAGATGCTGATTTGGAGAGAGAGGAAGACTTTGAGGTGGAGCCACTTGGGGTTCTGGAGCCAGACGAAGACCTGTGTCCCTCAGAGGACAGGGAGTCCTCATGGAAACATGACTGGGGCTTAGAGGCCGGGGCTCCGGCCGTGGATGGCATGACATGTGCAGTGGGTATGGGGATCTGACTGCGGATAGGCTGGAAAGGGGGGCTGCTGCTGGTGGTACTGCAGAAATCTTTAAAGAGTAGAAGAAGAACAAGTCATTAGAAATCCCATTTAACATACAGACAGACCTTGTTAAATCAGTGCAGAATATCTAGAGCAATACCGCAGGCCATTTTCTCTATTTTCAGTCAATGATGTAAAGGAGATGCAGCAGGGTTTATGGGTGGCCTACTTTGATGATGAGGTGTCACCACTGAAAGAATTAACTGGCTCAGACTGACTCAACCCAGGGAATAGGCTTATTATAGACTTAAACCAATGTGCAGAATAAAGACTTTGGATTACCTGATTAACAAAAACAATATGTTGCAGTAGAGAACTGATAAAACCTGGGTTAGTCTAACTGAGTTTACATGTAAGATAATTATTCTGTTACCATAGAACTGCTGACTAAACAGTGTTCCTTTTTAATTAGCAGAACCCCCTGTAATCATTCCCTTAAAGGCACACAAAGATAACCACCCTCAGAGTACACTCCCAAACCGCTTCATTAAATCATGCACAAAAATTTTAACTGTCTTCATTTGGAAACCTCAGAGATCACATTATACTTAGAGAAGACCTTCAAAAACACAGCAAAGATCACCACAACCAACCACCAGAGATCTCTGCAAGCTCCAACACAAGTCAAAGTTACATAACTCTGATTTCTACAAACCTGAGAGACCTGCTGAAGTCTGGAAATCTGGCATTCACTCCAACGCAACAAACATGTTATTAGCTGAGGCATTTTTTTCTAAAGCTGAACTGAGCAGAGCTGAGCAGCACAACGCTTTCGATCAAAACAGTCCGTTCTCTGCATTTCTGGACAGTACCAAAATCAACTTCTGAGGCTAAGACGGACAGCGTTGCAGTAGACAGTCCCTGTCCCCAAAGTTGTATTGTCCTCCAACAGTCGAACCAGCTTGTATGAAGCTCTGAGCACAAACAGGCGTACACAGGAAAGGTTAGGGGTATTAATAGCCCACATCTCAGGTTACAGAGTGATCTGTGGGTGCCGCTTATTTAAGCACCTTTCCTCCTCCCACTAAAATACACATCACACACACGTACATGCAAAGTCAAATAATGAACATTCTGCTCAGTTTAAATCACAACCTCATCAAACTAGAGACTCTTCACGATCACATAGAAAACTAATTGGTAAAAAGGCATACTGAGAAATCAACATGAATCAAGATTTTGGGAGGGTATAACTACAGATATAAAAGAAAGCCTCCAGGGTCCACCTACTCATGACTGGCTCAAACAAGTCTAAACTGCTCTGCAAGAAGAACATTTGCTTCATATTTGCTCAACAGACATTCCTTTGGAGAATATATAACATAATGCCAATTACCTGTAGCTGTAAAACCCCAGGCCACTAACAACACTTACTTATTCTTTTTAAAAAAAATGTGCATCTAAAACTGGTCATTATTGTGGCTAAATTTGGGGCTAACTGTCATGTGGCTAGGCACGGCTGTCAATTTAAATGCTGGGACAAAGCTCTACCAGTTGCGTGATCAACAGTTGTACCAAACAAGTCCTGCCTGTAAAAAAGAAGTTACATTCAGCAATAAACCCATGCAAAGACAACAGCTTTAAGTATGCACAGACTACATAAACATGTAAGAGGGTTGGAAAAACAATGTGCAAACTGTACAAAAGATGTAAAAATGAGCTGGGTCACCATGTGCTTGAAGGCAACTTCAATCATTCAAGTAATGTTGTCCTACAGGTCCTCAAGGGTTGTGAGAGAACACTAAACACCTCAAGACATGTCTTACTGTTCATTCGGAAGGTGCAGGAGATATGCATCTACTCATATTACTAATTACTCTCTACACCTTCCCTTTCAGCTTTAGTGATGTTTATCTGAATACTGGACAGGTGACGGGAGGTGTGCAGAGGTCGTTACATCACCATGGGGATCAGGGAAGTTCTAAAAACACACAGCAGTTTATGAAGGAGTGAGCTCAGAACAACATCATTATAGAAATGTATAAAATTGAATCATACAGCTTGGCTACTAGTCAGCTATTCAGAGCGATTATGGGTGCTATTGTTTAGACATAATGTGTAAAAAAAAGCTACAATAGAGGGATTTGTGTTTCATTTATCTATTAATGTACAATCAATATTCAAAGTTAATTGTTTAGTGTATTAAATGTCAAACAATTTTGAAAAATGCTCCTCATAATTCCTAGAGCCCAAAGTGGTGGCTTCAGATTGCTTCTTTTGTCTAATCAACATTACAAACCCCAAAGACTCTTCATTTACTCTCATGAATGACAGAGAACAGCAGCACATACTCACATCTAAGCAGTTAAACCATCAACATTTTAGCTTAAAAACTAAAAACAATAAATCTTTTATCAGAATAAATAGCAACTCATTTTCTTTAAAATCAACGGATCATGGCAGCTCTAGTGTTAAACGCATCCTTAGGACGACCTCTGGAAGGCAAACACACACCACTGGAACGAGAAGCAAGGAGAAAAAGACTGTTGACCTGTTTGAAGTCATTATGAATAGTCCCCAACAGGCAGCCCTGCCATGAATACCAGCTTTGTGAAGTTCAAACCCCACAGTGTTTATACACTTCTGATCATTTGCCAGTGTATTATTTTGTAATGTTTCCTGTTACACATGGGACCAGCTGCCCCCAGCGGGCCAGCCATTACATGGAACCTTTCTGATACTGCATGTTTGCTATTCTTTCCACTCAGTCTATGAATGCAAATACAGCACATACACACACCCCATCTCTAGTGAGATTACACATTTTCTCCAGGAGGATACTCCCATCTAAAAATCATACCAGTATTAAACTAAAAACTCTTTCAATGTGACATTTCTCTCCATAGACAAGGTCCAGTATCCAACAGTCCAGTCCTAGCAACACCCCGTTCTCCTGATCAACCCATAACACCAAAGTAGTGCAGCAGAGCCTTGGGGCCTTTTAGGATGGGACTTTAATCTACCTCTGCAAATCTCCCGAGCATCCTCAGTGGATCATGAACATTTTTCTCACTCTATAAATAACGTAAGAAACAGCAAGAGAAATGTGAAGACACGGCCTGGCATGACTGTTCTCTTCATTTAAATCAGCTTCAACACCAGTCTAAAAATATAATAGTTTACTCATTAAAAAGCACATTTTAGAATACAAAAATCCTGTAAAGCTGACAATAATAGAGATAACAGTCACCACAAAAGAATCTAACTCTAGAGTGCAAACTGGAGCTTCATTGCTGACAGACATACTTCATAACAACGTTACGCAACACATGCTACAGGCAGGGAAGGAACAAGCAAAAGTCATCACCTTCTGTACTGTCAGATGCTGAGGTGCCAAGACCAGTGTCCCCACTATCCGATGTTCCAGGCCGGCGGCCAAAACGGCTTTGGAACTTCTCCGACACAGCTGGTGTCTGCCACTCCATGTCAGCGAACCGAGCTAATGTGTGTTTGTGAAACGGGACAATGGCAACAGAGAAGTATATCAACACATGATGAACTGACGTGTAGATTGTGCCTTTTGACAGCAGAGTGTCAACTTACCCGCTGGTTTGGAGTCAATATATCTCTGTGAGGTTGTCATTCCATACAAGACAAGGTCACCTGATTGAAACAAATAAGTAATGCATTATTCATATTGCACAGACACACTGAAAAGATATTTTAAATCCTTGTTTGGTTTTTGAATCACAGGATCTACTTAACACTTAAGATGAAGTTCAACATATTCTAAAGGTTTGGTTAACTGGGAAAACGGTGGAATATGCTGGCAAATGGGATTCAGTGATCTACTAAGGACTGCGATCTGAACAAAAGCTCCTTTCTTGCAAACTGTATTTAATGAACTGCACGTCCACGGCCTCGGACTACAGCAGCTGCTCCCTCTTGACTGACACGCTCACCTATCAAACTCATCTGCCCCTCAACATGCCTGAAACAACCTCGACATGTCTCTCTGGGTAGCAACGAAAATAACAACATGAGCACATGTCTTTGCGTTACATAACCGGTTACACAAACATTTCTATCCCTAAAAGAGGTTACAGGAAGTAGTGCGTTACATTATTTGTGGCAAAGAGGATTACTGATGGATATACGGAGTCCGAGATGCAGCCTGGTTGCTACAAACTAATCCCCCACACAAGCTAATTCATAAAGGAAATGACTCGCTAACAGTTATACAGCCGAGACGAGCCATTAGCTAAACGTGACTAATCGCTAAATTGGATTTGTTAAAATTACACCATGTTAGCTCAATGCGACAGCCATCTCTACCACGATCTGGGCTGTTTTAAAACAAACGTTTGAAGGTTTCCTCGCCATAACCTTAAACGCTGTTATACTACGATGCGCTGCACCGTTAACCATTTTAGCTAATCCATCAAATCCGTTTCCGTCTAACAAGCTAGCTAACGGCTAACACAACGCTGGCGTTCGCTGAGCTACCTGAGTTCACATTAACGTTACAAAAATCTGTGAGCTTTCGTGATAACATTACTTTAGCTCATCTTGTTGTCTGTGGTGACAAAAAAGGTCACTTTACCTTTCACACAGAAACAGAAAGTGGAAAGAAATCTCGGTTTGAGGATGGCAACCGAAGCCGAATCTGAACCATCCGCTGCTGCCGCTGCTGCTGTTGTTCCGCTAGCCAACTGAACAGATTCCCTCTGATGGCAGGCAACCCGTCAAAGGCACAATAGCCGCTTGTTTATCGCCACAGCGCCGCCCGTTGAACAGCAACGCTTCGTGTTGTGTGAGAAAACGTTTGAGGGTTTCCTGTCTGAAACCAGCAAGCGTAGGCAGTGGTTACATGTGCAGACTACAACCAGCAAAACTTAAGCGACGATTTCAAGACTCTTTCTTTAATGTTAATGTTACTGTCAATGCAACAACAAAATGGCAGGGCTCATTCTGCCATATGACAGAAAACGTCGACGGTCACCCAAAACGAACGAACCCAACCGAGATGCGTTGAGATGCATAGAATAACCCAGAAAACGAGACTTTCACGAGGGTTCAAAAGTGTAAAAACACATTAAACAGGTTTAAAAACGTACTTGATCAGATTAAAACATATTAATTGGGCATTGACGTAAATAGTATTCGGTATAATGCAATAACTCGTCACTTTTGTCGCAAGCGGCGCACAAACCAGAAATAAACAACACATTACGTTAAAAAAAGACCCCATTGTCATCAGCTGTACTACAGGGCGAAATGTATTCTACTGATCCTATTTGCATGATTGAGACACTTCTCCTTTTTAGTTTGAACGCTTGGGATGACAAAGAAGTGAAAATACCACAACTGCTGACACGGGTTTGTTTTAGGAAGTTGAGACATTGATGATAACTTGTGTGACACCTAACCTGTAACACACAGTGACACACAAGGTGCAAGTCAGGGTTTTTTGGTTGTTTTTTTTTCTGAACCACTGTCATCACAAACTTGCATCTGTTTTCTTTATCTTGGTACATGCTGTGAATTCCTTTTCTCAGTACAATAATGAGTCATCCACAATAACTGACTAAAGATATGTGTTTGTTAAAATGTCTGTCCTAAAAAATATGATAATACCTTTTCTTCTGTCATCAGCAACATGCCTTTCTATATTGCAGAATATCCCATAACAAATACAGGACACATAAAGTGTAAAACTTCATTGATATTCTATTGATCTGAGAGAACAGGAGTTTGGCCCTTGACAGTAGTGAAAATAGTGGAAAAGACAGGATGCCATAGAAAAGTAAATGCTGTTTCATGTGCAGTACACACCAACAATTCTATTTTGTCACCAGGGTATCTTGTTGAAATGTAAATATATGTGAATCTAGCCTCCAAGTAAGAGACAATTTCTTCAATTCCCCCACCACTGGTTAAACGCAATAGAAAAATAAACATGTTTTAATGCTTGTTGCTGCAACAGTCTCATTAGATGACTTCCACCTGTTCTTATAATTCATCATGTCCTCTGCCAAACCATTTACATTTCTCTGTCAGTGCAATACATACATTTGGATGTAACCCATTATTGTGTTTTGATATGATTTAGCCCATTCATTAGATCTTTACATCCACAAACTGCAACTGAAACGTGGTCAGACCATACCAGTGATCTACATCTCTTATTTATCATAGGCCATTTTTTCTTCCTCATTCTCACTGCTGTCATTATCACTTCTCAGAAGTAGTTAAGTATATTGGTAGTGGTATATTTTTATTTTGCGTTTTGTGAATAATTTTGGTCCCAATAGAATAATATGCCACATTTCAACTGACTTGTATTGCATATCCATGCACATACATATAGGCATCCATATTAAATCCCACAATCCTACACACATTTTGAGTAGTGTAATCTACAGTAAACTGATTATTCCTAACACTGTTTGTGTATGTTTTACACGTGTCAGAAAATATACCTTGAGATGAGATAGGGAGATTGTAACTTATTATCACACATTACCCTATGTAAACTGTTAATTTGCTGGTTAATTGCTTTTGTTTGCTTCTTGTGCTTTAATGTGAAAGGTTTGCTAATGCTAGCTGTAACTTGTAGGGAGAGCGCTTTTATTCTGAAACGAACAGGGGCGGAAGTGTTTGCTCTGTTTTAGCTGGCGGAACAAAGTTGCGTGATACGCTCAGTGGGAGGAGGTTTGTGTTCAAGTCAGAGAAGGTATTAGCGTGAACCCTGTCAACAAACTCACACACAGTGTGATTCATCACGTCTATTAAATGGACATTTCTTGACAGAAGCCCCTTTAGTTCAAGAAAAGCGGTGAGAATTATTTTACAGTCACAGATTGCAATTAAAACGTTGCAAATGTTAGCGTTACATGATGAAGACGTTATGTTTAGCTATTAAGGTAACGCAAATACGCTAACACCAGCTACTTGGTTAACGACAGGTCCGTTTAAAGGCCTGATGCATAGGTGGCTAACGGTTTTGGCTGGCTAACAGCGACTTAACGTTGAATTCATTGTCATTGTGTGCGAAATGATCAGTTGATTATAATACTGAGACGCCTGCATAGCTAGCATTAGCTAGTTAGCTAAGTTGTTGGCGTTCGTTGACGGGAGCAAACCCACTGTGCAGGCACTGGTGTAAACAAAGTCTGTAGACCAGCTTACGTTTCAGCTGTTTAAAAAAAAATTACACGGAGTGAATAATCCAAGTACCTACTGACCACTTTGTCTTTACTCTTACTTTATAAAAATCATTGAGCCAACGTCAAATCACTGCCTTGTGTTCCTCCTGGGTGATCTACAATAACCTAATGATTTCTACTTCTCTACAGCTGTTTCTCGAGAAAAACAGAGTAAATGTCATCTGAGCTCTGACAACTGGAACCCTAATTTATGTTTTGTGGTGAGGCCATGACTACTGTCAACATCACCAGAGACATCCTGCACAGGCAGATCAGAGTGAGTAAACAATTCTCAGAGCATCCTAGAAGCCCAGTCTACCAGTGAACAGACAATGTGTTTATCAAACACAGAAATGATTTTGGTTGGGATAATCCAAACAGATCGTCCACAACTGAAATGATTGATTACAGTTTTGTAATAATTCTTTCTTGTGTGCGACACTGTGATGGAGACTTCATGTCTTGTCCTCAGGACAAGAGAGCATCGGGCTTTCAAAGGGCCTATCATGTGACTGACCCCTTCATCAAGAGACTTGGACTGGAGGCTGAGCTCCAGGTCAGTGACAGCAGCTGTGTGTGTGTGCATGTAGAGGGAACAAGTTGTGAAAAGATGGTATTTTTGTGTGTTATTATATCTTCTACTTCTTACTGTTTGTCTCAACAGGGCCACACCGGCTGTGTGAACTGTCTGGAATGGAATGAACGAGGAGAGTAAGTCTCCTTTTGTACAATTGTCTCTGACCTGGGATCAGTGGCTGGGTCACTGTATAATCAAAACTCTTAGTCTGAGGCAGTGTATAGACACAGTGTGTACAGCAATGGACTATTGTTGTTCTGTTATGTATATAAATAAAATATATGTGCTTTTCTACTTGTGTTTATATCTAAATATTGCCGCTGAAACAAAAAATGACACATGTCACAACTCTGTCATTGGATTTGAATGCCTCCAATGGCTCTTTCATAGGCAAGTTATTATTTGTCTCATCCTTGACACCTTGGGTGCTCATGGAGGAGCTGATCTAAATCGCCAAAAATAAATTACTTCAATTGGAAGATGACAAATCCAAGACAATGGATTCAGTTAACAGATCACAATTTTTGGTTTATATATTCTAATTTCTAATCCGAAGGTCTGTAGACAGTAGCTGTAATTTATCTTATAAATTAATAGCATATGTATACAGAGAGTCCATTATTACTCATCCTACTATGTTCCAGAGTGTGAGATTTAAAGTGGCATTAGCAGTAAAGATGATGCTTGCAACTGTTGCCTGACCCAATGGTCGTGTTTGTTTTCAGTTTACTGGCCTCAGGCTCAGATGATCAACATGCCGTCATCTGGGATCCATTCAAGCACAAGAAGCTTACAACTATGCACACAGGTCATGCTGCCAATATATTCTCTGTAAAGGTAAGGCGGACTCAGTGTAGGATGACTGTGTTGTACGGTGGAAGGGAAAGCGGGCTGAAATCTTTTCACAGTGGCTTTATTCACATGCACATTGATAGCTTCATCCTAATGTGATTAAGGCAGTGATGTGAGTAAGGTGTAGCACAATCAGACACCATGTTCTGGTTGTGTTATTTCATTATCTAGCCATCAGCAAATACTCTATGATAGAAATACACTTCCTGTACATTAGATGGCACTGTTGGCTATTTATTGAGTGGCATGTTGTTTGTTTGAAAACCGTCTTTGTCCATCTTTGACTGTCCTTCATGCAAAAATTGTCCTGAGGGCATGAGGTTAAATACTGGAGGCAATATATCAGTCTATGGTGATGTGGAGGTGATGTTAAAGCCTTTAACTATGATCTATGGCACAGAAGTGTCAATAGCAATGGATTGGCTATATACGTTCTCTATGTAAACACCTTAGTAATGCCTTAATATGTGGTTACTGTTGGCATTAATAGGACCACTATGCGATCTTTAAACAGAATGCACCGTGAAACATTGTGCCTGTATTTATCGCTTGTGTTTTTGTCTTTGCGCACAGTTCCTCCCTCACTCGGGGGATAGGATATTGGTAACGGGCGCAGCCGACACAAAGGTCCATGTGCACGACCTGACGGTGAAGGAAACCATCCATATGTTTTCAGATCATACCAACAGGGTCAAACGCATCGCAACAGCACCCATGTGGCCCAACACCTTCTGGAGCGCTGCGGAGGATGGCATCATCAGGTAAGAGCCCAGGGATCAGTCAGAAAGCTGTCCCATGCCCGACCCTGCCACAGGTAACGTGTTCACTCTCTCCTTGTCCACTGCAGACAGTATGACTTGAGGGAGAGCAGCAAACGCTCCGAGGTGCTGATTGACCTGACAGAGTTCTGTGGTCAGCTGGTAGAGGCCAAGTGTTTAGCTGTCAACCCACGGGACAACAACTACCTGGCCGTGGGAGCCAACGGGCCTTTTGTTCGCCTTTATGACATCAGGATGATTCACAACTACAGGTCGGTTAAGTTTGGGTATTTTTGTTTTGTTTTTTTCTTTTTTCTGTCAGTCTATGATAATAAAGACTCAACAGCCAGCCACTGAAATGTTGTACTTTCCCCATTCCAGGTTTTGACATAAACATGCCCAGCTAAGTTCCAATAATGTTTTTCTTTACTTACACAGGAAATCTGTGAGTCAGGGCACATCTGCAGCTGTGCACACATTCTGTGACAGGCAGAAACCCATCCCAGACGGAGCCGGGCAGTATTATGTTGCAGGTGGAATTTTTGTTGGTTATCAAAATCATTAAGTGGGCACATTTCCATTGCAAATTATTGACTGTGAATGATGTGGATGAATAAAATCCCCTTTTCTTGGAATGCTACAGGTCACCTGCCAGTTAAACTCCCAGACTACAATAACCGCCTGAGAGTCCTGGTGGCCACCTATGTCACCTTCAGTCCAGATGGTACCGAGCTACTCGTTAACATGGGCGGAGAACAGGTAAAGCATTTCAGAGCAGACAAGGATTGGTGAGTGGAGTTACTCATTTCTGTTTTCATATTAAACGTTTGGTTTTTGTGTATTCACGCTGTTCTTCCAGGTCTACCTGTTTGACTTGACATTTAAACAGAGGCCATACACCTTCTTGCTTCCAAAAAAGTGCCAGACATCAACAGGTAGGTCTGTGCCATTTAAGACAAGTGACAATGTACCGTATCTATATGTGTTGTTGGTTTTTAAAACGTAGATTTTTCAGGAGAGGTACAGAATGGAAAGACAACTAATGGTGTCGCCAATGGAATTCACTTGCCAACCAGCCATATCCGCTTTGCCGGAAGCAAGCTCTGCTCTAGGTAATTGCTTTTTCACCTGTGATTGTCTTTTAGATACAGAATGACTGGTAAAAAGTTTGAGCATGAACACACTTGAGTTCACGACTCCCATCCCAGTCTTATAGTCTGTTCGCCCTGTTGCCATCTGGCAAGGATTACAAAAGTATCTGTGGCCATCCAACTACAGCGGCTGCTTTTCTCAGGCTTTGACGACGCTCATCTTTACCATACCACCTAAAAAAATATTTATTTTTATGACTTAATCATATATTGTACATCATTTTGTTCGATTAATGAAATGATCTTGATTCACATTTCTTCTGCTCTCCGTTTCAGTTCTGCTGAGCTCCCCCCTCACTTGGAGAAGATCAAACAACAAGCCAATGATGCATTTGCGCGGCAACAGTGGACGCAGGCGATCCAGCTGTACAGTTTAGGCATTCATCAAGCCAGCTCCAACGCCATGCTGTACGGGAACCGTGCTGCGGCCTACATGAAGCGCAAATGGTACGCATCATGGTGTCACTGCAGAGAGGCGATTCATCGTCAACTCCTGAAGGCTCTAAAGCCTTTGCTCACATGTGATTTACAGGGATGGAGACCATTACGACGCCCTCAGGGACTGTCTGAAGGCTCTTACGCTGAACCCCGCTCATCTGAAGGCTCACTTCCGACTGGCACGGTGCCTCTTTGAGCTTAAGTACGTGGCTGAAGCTCTGGAGTGCTTGGATGATTTCAAAGGAAAGTTTCCGGAGCAGGCGCACAGCAGTGCCTGTGATGCCTTGGATAAAGACATCAAGGCTGCTCTCTTCACTAAGACAGAATCAGGTATTTTTGTAAATGCGTTTTTATGATGAATTTGATGTTTAAATCTGTTGGGACAGGGGCAACAAAAGACTTGGAGAGTTGTTGAATGCTCAAAAATCACCTGTTTGGAGCATTCCACAGGTAAACAGGCTCATCGGTAACAGGTGAAAGAATCAGGATTGGATGTGAAAGAGTAATGCGTATTATCTTTTCCTCCTCACCAGCGGACGATAAGAAGTCCAACAGCTCAATTCGATTCCACTCATTCAGTCGGAAGGAGTCCATCCCTGAGGACGAGTTGGTTCTGAGAGAGCGCAGCTTTGACTACAAGCACAGATACTGTGGTCACTGCAACACTACCACTGATATCAAAGAGGCCAACTTCTTTGGAAGGTCAGTCCCCGCCAGTCTGATGATGCCTCACTAGGGGGCAGCCACGAGCTCTGTTGCTTGATACGGACTGTTACATCTATCGTGGAGAATAAGTAGGGCAGAACCCATCAGTGGAAAAATAGCTTTTCATTCATAAATGTATGCTCTAAGAACTAGGTCATTGTGCAAAAGTTAACTATTCCAGTTTAAGACCTGACGTTTCAGTACAGCCACATATTTGATTATATTTGCCAAAAAAGGTGATTATTTACAAACAAAAGTATCATAGATCTGTGGTCACCTTAGTTTTTGTTGTTCAAACGTGAGATTGTAAAAATGCATGTGTCATATTGAGCTTGGAAAAAGCCGGTATGGTGGTAAAGTGAAAAAGTGTTTTGTGAAGGTATTGGTGGCACAATGTTGTGATTCCATGTATATCTGACATGTCTCGTGAGCCTGGCTGGTCAGGCACGTATGAATGGTTTCCTTTCTCTATACAGCAAAGGCCAGTACATCGTCAGTGGCTCAGACGACGGCTCCTTCTTTATCTGGGAAAAGGAGACAACGAATCTTGTGAGGATCCTACAGGGAGACGAGTCCATAGTCAACTGCCTGCAGCCCCATCCCAGCTACTGCTTCCTGGCTACCAGTGGTATTGACCCTGTGGTTCGATTATGGAGCCCCAGAGCAGAGGTAAACAACTGCAGTGTGTTACAGTGTATACATTATGTTACATTTTAACAGAAGTTGGGGAATAGCATGATCTCATTACATTATTCAAAAATCATAGGGATTATGTGACCGATAGAATGGTTTTGATCTATCACATGGTGAAAATATTTGTTGATATTTGTAACTCAGAATGTCTGCTCGTGAAACGTGAAACAAATGTGAAGCACAAAAGATGTTCTGGCGATGTTCCCAGATTCCTGCAAAGACGGCTGCATTTGTCAAAGCCTTTGGCCTAGTGAAGGCCTTGTTGACCAGTTATGTGATCTTTGTTGTCAAAATTCACTTGGTGCATTTAAAGGTAACAGTTGAACATAGTTCTGTGGAAAAGGAGCGTATTTGTTTGTGCTGTCAAAAATGACTGAAAAACCCAATTTAAACCTGATTTTCTACTACATCTGATTCTGTGTCCCTATCTCCTTCCCTTTACTTTGTCATGATGCAGACAGAGTGTGAGAACGGGCGAGTGGTGGAGGACATGGACGGTGCTGCTCAGGCGAACCAGCGGCGCATGAACGCTGACCCGCTGGAGGTAATGCTGCTCAACATGGGCTATCGTATCACAGGCCTACGTGGCGTCGGCCCCGATGGCTCGGATGACGAAGACAGCTCAGAGGGACAAGTTCAGTGTCGGCCAAGCTAAACAAACTGTCAGCCATTCTATAGAATGGATATAGGAAGCAGATCACTCTCCCAGCTCCTGTTTGAATCTTAATTTACCCCCCCTTCTGACAGAAACATTGAAAGAATGTCATGTCACATCTCTGCACTATGCATCGCCCTCCCCTGTCCAAAGAGAGGACTGGTGGAGACTACATTTGGGGAGAGGATTTCATGCAGGGTGGAGAAGACACCCATCTCGCCCCTTCAAAGCACCGACAACACCTCAGCCTCTCCCTCCACCCCTGTGATGGCGGCGGCGGGGAGGGGACACCTTTTGAGGAGAGAGCACCTTCCACTTCACTCCCCAGTTTCTCACGAAGAAGGAGGAGTTCAGCACTTATCCCTCCTCAGGTTTATGTTGGAGAGACACACAACACGTCGAAGGAGAGTCCTGCGGTCAGGCGACCAATTTTCAGGTCAAAGTGGCCACACAGTCACAGTTTCCTCCGTGGAGGATCGGATCAGAGACCAGAAGACGGTGCTCTGTTGCATCTCTGGTCTGCCCCACAGTCCGAGCTAAGAGTCTTAGTGCCCGCTCATCTCAGAAAAAGGCTGCACACCCAAGTCATCGATTCTGAGTTAGACCTGATCATATTTTCAGTTGGAGTTTTGGTCACAGGAAGCCTAGAATGAATTGTCACTCGCCAAGTTGTGAAAGTTGCACATGTTGCTCCAATGAAATGTATTTATGAGCTTTGTTTAGTTTACAACTATTGGAAGAAAAAAAAACAGCAAGCGGTTTCTTCTGCCAAAGGTTGTCATCGACCATTTTAATGGCCAAGGATTAATGTTTGTTTTCTTTGTTTCATTGAAACATAATTTTGGCATACTGTGCTCCTTTTAGTTAAGAGGTTTTACTACAGTAGGCTGTTGACAAGATCAACAAAAAAATATTTGTAAAAAAACAAAAAAAACACTTTCTAATACAGCTTTTTGTTTTACATCAAGTCCCCAATGATTGCAAATGTTTGGTGTGAGATGTCAGTGTGAAGCTTCCGTTGGGTATAAGTGGGACACAGATGCTAATTTGTGGTATATGGCAACTGATGTGCTAAATATTTGGCAGCGATGAGATTCCTGCCTAATAGCTGCATGGCTCCATCACCTGCTGCAGTCAGGTGTTCAGCCCTGCTGGCATAAGGCTTTTTTTTTTCTTTTTTTTTTTTGACCATAGTTGTGGGCAGAAAAAGGACACAGAGCCATCCTATCCATTAAGTCAGAGAACGGCTTATTTGCTCTTTTCTTTGCCCCCAAACATGGTAAATGTTAAGGAAGGGGTCTTCAACAACATGCAACACTAGGCTTCCACATGTTTTACTTTGTTCATGAATTTGAATCACACTGTTTTTCTTTGAGGAATCCTATAATAACATTTGTTGCATACAAAGCAAAGAATAAAATTATTGAACACCGTCTAGTCTTTTTGCTTTTTCTTCTTTAATTCGGCGATGCATTCATTTGTCCTTCGAGTGTAACACTTACACAACACGTACAGCAGTGACACATACACATGACAGTACACATGACTAACTAGGCAGGGGAGATACGATGTAGGTGAGGCTACGGTATGAGCTTTATAATGCTCGTTCATCAGTGTCTGCTTTTCTCCATGTTTTTGCTGACTGCTAAGCAACCAGCACGAGAACAGTACATCACAAGCATGAGCGGTCGGGGGAGCGTCTCATGCCCCATATACTGCGCATTAACGAGGTGACCCAGCTTTAGGAGTAGTGGAGGTTACAATGATGAAGCTCCTCGCTGACTGAGACTGTGAATTTCGCTGCCAAATAGGGCAGACATGATACAGTTTCCTTGCCTGAAAAACTGGCTTTTTTAACAAAAATCTTTTTTTTTTTTTTTTTTTTTTTTTTTAACGCCATTAAATTCACAAAATAATTAAGAATATGTGTTTGGTTTGAATAATTCATAAAATGTGCCACAGATATGTATCTCTGTAGTTATGTACCTTTGTATTAATTCAACTATTGATTTACATAGAGAAAAAAGTGTATGATAAATACGTTTAAATGAAATGGGAATGTAAAAAAAATGTATTGTTGAATAAATACAGAGGAAAATCAAAGCAGAAACATCTCTTTGTGTCACATTTGATAAATTACTCAATGCCTTAATTATTTTTTCATTTATTTTTGGTGCATTTAATGACATTATGGCAGGTTCACTCCTCCATACTCTTGAGCACTTTGAACATTAGAAAACAGCCTTTTACACAGAAATAAGATAAAATACACCCATTCTTCGAAATAGGAATGCTCGGGAATCATTACAAATCATTAACAAATTGTGGTAAACACTTAACGACTGTAACCCTGCGTTATTTACAAAATCCTTAGATTAAATCACGATTAAAAACAAAAAAAAACGAACAGATGGACGGTGATGCGTTCACGGCCCAACGGTTGGAGGCGACTGCGCGCTTCCGCTCCTACTCCGCCGCCTCGCGCCGCCTCTGCGTCACTGTCAGCGCCTGTCACTCCGGGCTGTGATGGCGGAGGTGGACGAGACCGACGTGATGATGAGTTACCACGGTGACTTCCTGAAAAGCGACCGAAAAAGCAGCCGCTACCCCTACTGCATTGTCTGGACACCTATTCCTCTCTTATCGTAAGACGCTAACACGTTGTCTCTGTCCTGCTAGCTTAGCGCGTAACGTAACGTAGCGTGTAACAGATGGACGCTAGCCACTGGTTACATCTCTGCTACATTAATAAAAACTGCACTAATTGCACTTTATAATGTCCACTCACTTTAAAACGGACAATAAGTGACTCATGTATGGACGTATTGTGTCTTGTGGGTGCATCCTGCAGGTGGGTGCTCCCCTTCATTGGTCACATGGGTATCTGCACCTCATCTGGGATCATCAGAGATTTTGCAGGATCGTACTTTGTCTCGGTGAGTTTAAAAAAAAAAAAAAAGAAGCTTTAAGCAATTAGAGCAATCTATCCGTGTTTTTATCGGCTACAGTAAGCGATTCCACCTCATGCAGCACTTCACTTCATTGTAATGGCTCAGTAGCTAGATGGGGATTAAAAAGGCGAGCCTGCAGTCTGTGATGTCATGCTGACGTGCTGCTGAATTATTAATTATGTATTGTTTTTATTGATTATTGAGCGTTGAAGCCTGAATCACATTGACCAAAAGCACAAGATCAGTTGAATGAGTTAGAAAATGTTTTTCAATTCTGACTCTTTTTTTTTTCTCTAGGAGGACAATATGGGCTTTGGTCGGCCAACAAAGTAAGTTTATTGATCAAAAAATTGTATTTTATAGGTGTGTTTCAGCTGGGGGGGCAGCAGTTAAGATATATATCGTGGTATGTAAACTGAACGTTATCATCTCATGTAATGTATATTACCTAAAAATGGTATTGAATTATATTATATTGCTGTCATTAAACGATATATTTCCAGTTTATATCAGGTTTCACATCTGTGATGAAATCTTATTTTGTGAAATTGTAATAAAATGTTTGTTCAACCAGAATTTCCCCTTGTTTTCATGGCTGTAAGGGCACGGTAACAAATTTAAAGGCGCACTACTGTGTGTAGTTTTGAGGAAGAAATTCTTCAGGCAAGAGAAAGATGACTTCACTTCACTGACTGATTTTCTTTTAATGCCTGAACAAACCAAATAAACAAACGCTCTTCACTTCCATGACTGAATAAACAAACTGAACTTAAAGGGCAGCCCAATTTCATACCGTTTTACTTTGTTTATATTTGGCGGACCCTGCCACCTTTCTAGCTTCAAGCTGTTTCCTGGGAATATTTCTACAGTTTGTATTATTAAATTATTAATATTGTAAATGTTTAAATTCTGAGTTTGAATTAATAAAAAAAAAACTATATTGCGCACCTTTAATCATAGTTATAAATATGATTGTGTATGCCGTGATCATACCATGACATTCCGCTGACAATGACAGTACGCTTGCAACCCTGATTTCCACACCGGGGTTACACCTAATCACTGATTCAAATAATAATAAACTAATATTGCAGGTATTGGAAACTTGATGTGGACAAAGTGTGCGGTAACGGTCCTGCAATGTGGGACAAAGCAGTGCAGGACGCATCTGAGGAATACAAATGTAGACCGGTAAGACAAAATTCAGATTTTTGAATATACACATTTCAATATCAGTGTTCATATAATAACATCTTCTGTTTCTGTTTTGTTGAAGCACAATCTGTGCTTAGACAACTGTCATTCCCACGTGGCGATGGCTCTAAACCTCATGCACTACGACAATTGCACGTCTTGGAACATGGTGAACCTGTGTGTGCTGTCTCTCATTCATGGAAAACACGTGAGGTAAGTGTTTTGGACCAAGTCTGACATTTGTGTTGCCGTTAGAAAACAGAGTCCTGCCTCCACTCGAAGTTCACATCTTGTTCTTTATTTAGGTAGAAAGTGTTTCTTGAAATCTGTCTCTGGTGGGTATTTTCCACTATGTTTGGCAGTGATATTTAAACACATTATTATTTTTTAAGTTTCTCTATTTTTCTCTAATCTGAATTTATTTGTGTCTGTGTGTTGCTGTAACATCCTAATGTCTCCTCTGTGGATTATTGAAAGATAATTTAATCATCAAAACAACAATTAATTACAGAATATTTACCAGATTTAACTCTCATTGTCTTACACTTACATGACAATTATTTGGCAGATGCTTTCAGGGTGTCCTGGTCAAGGTCCAACCAAGGACTAAGTAAACCTTAATGGTCGAGTCTACAATATGATTGCAGCAGCCCCCAGGCAAGCCAGCAAAACCTCACGGCAGTGAATGCAGCACTTCCTTGTTTCTCATGGATATGGTTCGACAAAGCAAGTCTGATTTAATTTAATAGCCCGACTGTACAGATCACAAAAACCACTTTACAATCTGTACATCATATGCCCTCTACACAACTACAGGTACCGTCCACCCTTAGACCCCTGATTCGTATCGAGGAAAAACTCTGATATAACAATTTATCAGAAAATGGGGGGAAAAAAAGATTCAACACAGAGGGGATTCTTCTTCCACAATACTGTACCAAACACACCTGAAGCATCTTCATCACAAACATGTACGCAGTTTTTTAAAGTGCTCCGCTGCCGGACGCTCGTGAGCATTAGGAGACATATGGCACAGAGAACCCCCCTCATTATTCTCCGCTGACCCACATAGGGAGCTCTGTCGTCACAGTTTGTGCTGCCTCTGCAAATACACTCCTACAGCGCAGAGGAGGGGAGTCGTGTAATTCATCACTGACAGCAGCGCTCCCCCTCTGTGTCACCGCTGAAGGTCACCGCTTCTGTGGGGCTCCCTGCGCTGGCTGGTTGGAAAGGACAGTAGGACGCCGGCTGGGGTGCATTCACAGAAGGGGAGGGAGGGAGCTGTGGGCCCGTGGGAGTAAAGCGATTGGATAGTGTGATACTTCCACACTCCACACATGTCCTTGCCTGTCCAGGAATATTTGAAGAGAAGTCGTTTTGCCCTCCCTGTGAATATACAGGTGTGGATGATTACTGTAACACACGTTTCCCTCTTTGTGTCCTTCAGCTGGGCAGCGTTCCTCAAGACCTGGCTCCCCTTCTTCATGCTCTGCGGAGTCCTCGCCACCTTCATCCTCACCTTCAACCTACAGTAGTGGAGCAGGCAGCCCACTGGGATGACTCATAGACATTGGTTGTACATTGTAACTGGCTTTTTGATGACGTGTTTTGGCAGGACATTTGGTTTTAAAGTGAAGGACTTCATCGTCTGTTCGTGATCTAGTCTTTTGGAATGTTTCTTAGGGGCAAAACCCAGCTGTGTGTGGGTCATTTCAGCAATCAGTCATTCATTTATGGATTAACAGTTAAAGGATAAATTCACCCAAAAATAAAAAATGTGGTCATTATCTACTCAGCCCTGTACTGATGGAAAGACGAACAGCTTTCTCCTAAACAACTGACGTATATTGGAATTTGTTAAATTGTAAAAAAAAAAAACAACAGTGGCTCCATACAGCTCATCCTGCATAATCCAAGTGTCCCAAAATCCCAAACTGATTCACAAAGATGTAATTTACACTCTGTACAAGGCTGAAATTTTCAACGTAGCGGCTGAGCTAAAAGTGTGATCATGCACCTCGCCTGAAGAGGGTGCACCAGCTTGACTGCCTGTCAAGGGTCTAAAAAAGATCTTCTGGAGACTTGGATTATGCTAGATGAGCTGTATGACGTCATTTAACATAGTTTTTCACATTGTTTATTAAGTCCCCATCTGTTCAGTTGTTTAGAAAAAATGCTGCAATGCCGCTGTTTCATGTGAAGCCCCAGAACTGTTTTGTGGACATGGAAACCCCACTTTCCAATTGTGAGTAGATAATGACTGAATGTGGGTTTTTGGGTAAATTTATCCTTTAAGATTCATTTGTTTTTCTCTTCTACCACAAGTATTTATGATTGAACAAGATGCATAAGCTACAGTGTCTGCAAAACGTCTCTTCAGATTGAACCGCAGCCACAGCTTTTCTCATGCTGGGTTATAAAGAGTGTTACACAGGAAGATGATCTGTTTCCAGAGTACACCACAGCAGAGTAATGCTGTTGAATCCAGAGATGTATATTTCAGGAGTGGCAGTGATGAATGTGATTCCAGGCCGGCTAATGTACATTTCAGTGATGAATCACTACAAAATGAGGCAAGAAATCTTAAAACCGAAAAGTGTTCATCAATTATTTGTCTAAGAGATATGAACCGCTACCAAAGATAGAATGATGTAGGGCCCACATGTGATAAATAGTGGTATTGTGCTGTACAAACGCCCTCCTCCCTACATTCCTCTTTCCGCTGCAAATATGTTAAGGGTTTTCTTTACGTGTATTATTTGCTTTGCTAAATGTGCATCCTCATGCTGGAATGTTAATCTGCTGAAAACATACTTATAACAAGCAATACAACATTATGTATTATTTATTTTACTGGTTTCTTCTGATGTTATGTACCCAAACAAGTATTATTTATATTGTATATCTCTATCAGTGTGATATTCCTTTAAGTTGATTTTTGATGTGCTGTGTACAAAGCTTTTAAAGTCTCCCCTGGCAGACTGCTGGAGGTCACAGGCTGTGGACGCCCTAATTGTCCTCTGTACCTTTAAGGGAACCACATACCTTCTCCATCCGGCAGATAGTGTGTGATATGAACTCCCATCAATTTCTTTATTCCCAGAGTGGAGCAGATTTCGAGGGGCTGACACTGGAGTGCTCTTTGCCGCCTCTGCAGCATTCGTGTTCGATATTTGACATATAAAATTCACGTGGAACTGTTATTTTATTTTCCCTAGTTCGTTCTTGTGACTTACTTTGTTTTGTTTTGGGGTTTTTTTGTATCATTCTCTTTAATTGGCTTCACTTCAGAGATGTGTGTTTTTGCACTCCGGGTGTTTCTGGGAGTCCTTCTTTGCACACCGCACCTGTGCTCTGAGTGTCCTTCTGGCTGTGAGTGTTTTGCTGTCACTCGCACAGTGAAATGCGTTTCCAAGGATCTGCTCGCGGTGCCGCAAAGTGTTCCAGGATATGCAAGGACTGTCTTCATCACAGGGAATGATATACATCAGATTGGACCTGATTCTTTTGCAGAGCTGGAGAATGTCACTAACATCATTTTAAGCAATAATAGGTGAGATTGTCGGTTGTTTTTTTGCTTCGTGTCATTCATGCATACGAAGCCATATTTGGATAATATGACTAACTTTATTGATGTATATCTAATAAATACATTTTCTCTGAGTTTTCTCCTTTCTGTGGTTTTTATTTGCATGAAAATATAACATTAAATGTCCAAGAACAGATGTTTACAGTGTGAGTCATCTTCACAGGATCACAGAGATGGCTTCCCACAGCTTCTCTGCCCTCCTCAACCTGCGCTTCCTGGACCTCAGTGGGAACCAGCTGGTGCTCATCCATCCAGAAGCTCTCAGCATACCCGGCAGTCCCCTTCAGGAGCTCAGCCTGAGCTGCTCGCTCTACAACTTCTCCGCCCTGACCGACCTCGCCACAGCTCTGCGCTGGGGCAGCCTCAGAGGGCTCCTCCGCCTCGACCTCTCTGGGAACCAGCTCTCCCTGCTGCCCCCGGGCATGTTCTCTCACCTCCCCAGCCTGCAGCAGCTCTTCCTTACTAACAACTCTCTGGTGACGGTCTACAGCGGAACCTTCTCTGGCATGAACCAGCTGCAGGTGCTGGACCTTTCACACAATGCCTTCAGCAAGTTCAGCGCTGATGCTCTCCGGGAGCTGGAGACGCTCGGGAACATCCAAGTCTTCCTCGGGGACAACCCCTACACCTGCTCCTGTGAGATCCAAGACTTTGTGTCCTGGCTGAATGAGTCAAGAGCTCAGGTGGACGTGCACGCTGTAAGGTGCGCCTCACCAAGGGGGTTGAATGGCACCTTGCTGCAGGGGCTCAGTGTCCAGGCCGTTGGATGTGTTGTTCCAGACCAAGCAGAGGTGGCTGACCTCAGCCTGCAGACGTCCTATGTCTTTCTGGGACTTGTTCTGGGGTTTGTGGGGATGGTGTTTCTCCTTGTTCTCTACCTGAATCGAAAAGATATGAAGAATTGGATCATTGGGATGAGAGATGCATGTCAAGACGTCCTGGAGGGGTATCACTACAGATATGAGATCGACTCAGACCCTCGACTGGGGCACATTTCAGCAGCGAATGGTAACAGCAAGGAAAAGGGGCAACAAGGATTAACTCTGTCACAGCAGCTGCCGAGTGACACCTGTATCCTCTAGGTTCCTACAGACACACACGTCAGACAGGTGACAGCCTCCCCACCCGTGAGCCTATGAAGCTCAAATACTCTGAGTAAATAAGAAATACATGTAGATGTGAGTAGTTTATTCTTGCAGATGAACTTCCTGTACATACTGCACTGACTTATTAGCCATACCTTAAAAGTGCCTTTGTGTTTCCAAGGAACTGGAGCATTTTATCTCTAAATAAGCATTAATATTCCGTGTTTATTGTACATTTTATAAAAAATATAATACATAGACTACGTTGAAGACAAAATAGATCGTCAGCCTGTTGATTTTAGCAAACTGTGGTTCCCTTTCTTCTTTCATATTAGTGCCACTATTTTAAATATCTTAATAGAGCAATTAATTGATAAGTTGGGCTTTGGAAAACACTGATCGACATTTTCCCCCATTTTCTGCCATTTTACAGCGAAAATAACGATTTATTGAGGAAATGATAATAATAAATTATCTGCTCACCCTGATGGAAAGCCAAACAGTGTTGCAGCATTCTCCATCAAAAAAAAACATAATGGCTCCAAACTGCTTGGGCAAAATCCAAGTCACAGGAGGCCGTGAGATTTCCTCGAGACTTAAATTAGACTGGGCCATTTTTTTTTTTCAGTGTATTTTTTTTATGTTTAAAACAAGTCCCCATCTGCTTCAGTTGGAGAATGCTGCAACATTGTTTTGCTGCCAAGCAAAATGGAAATGTTTTGTGGACCATGATGTAACTTCACCTGACTTTCATCGGTTTGAGGGTGAAAAGATAATGATTGTGTTTTCATTGTTGGCTATCATATCCTTTAATAGTGTGTGTTTATCATTGCTTTTGATGGTGTCATGACTTTAAATATATTAATCATGCTGCAAATTACTGCCAGAGAGATAGATGACATAGATGGTAGATCAATGGCATGGAAAATGTGTGTTGACCTAAGAAACTGTATATCCATGTGAGAATAGGTCTTTATAAGAGTATGTATGCCTTAGTAGAAACAAAAAATTAAACAATAAATTGTTTGTTTATTATGCTAGAATTTATAACGTGATCAGTATTATGATATCCAAAGGAATAGAGATTAACTCTCCTGTAATTTATGAAACTTGTATTTGCATCACTTATAAATAAAATACATTTTTGTTGTATCCACCTGTAGTGTGCTCATGTTGTATTGTGACTGCAGTGAAAGCCACCTTCCCACACAGACTCATATATTTCTCCAGGTGAGGTGACCCTACTATTTCAACCCAAAGAGTGGGTGATTAAGTGTTTCCGTGGAGGGGGGGGGAAATAGGGCAGAATGAAAGATATGGCTGTGGAAAACACCTGCTGGCTCTGCAGCCGTGCACCTCTGTGTGACCTACCTTGCATGTGAATGTGCGTGTTTTTTTTTTTTTTTTTTCACATGTGGAAAAGTACAGAGTTTCACCATCATTTCATATGTTGCATCACGTGGCACCAAATAACAGTCAGGTTATGAAACGGTAAAAAAAAAAATGTTCCCACTATTTACAGCAAGTGTCTTTTCCCGCTCTTCTTCCGTTACATTTATTTTTTGTTCCACCTCCTGCTACCCCCCTTTTTTTTCCTTCTCTGCGCGTATATCCGCCTCGCGTGACGTCACGACTCACCTGTGGGTGGGTGTAGGATCTGGGATTAGCTGTAGCCGCAGGTAATAGCCAAACATTGGAAGACTCTCGGCAACACACGGCTGAGTTTTCCAAAAAAAAAAAAAGAAAGAAAAAAAGCGGAGACTACGCGAACGAACTGGAGTCGTGTCGTTCGGTCGAGGCAGCCGACTTCAGGTGTGCAGAGCCTCGTTCTCTCGGTGAGGTGAAGTCTCCAGGGAGTCTGTGGGCGGCCGGACTCCGAGTCTTTCCTCTCTGTGTTCGAAGGCGCGAGTAGAAGTTTTCCTCCGTCAAAGACTTCCGTGGTTGGCTCGCCGAACGAGTCACCTGGATACAGAAGACGGCCGCAAGTGTTTCCTCTTATGCGGCAAGTGGACGCTTTGTAAGTACAATTAAACACGGTTAGAAGTTGAATGAGGTTTGGTTCAGAGTTTTGCTTTGCTGCGTTTTCTGTGGGCCGAACGAGCTTTTAAGGGCGCGACGATAGTAGCCAACTTAGTATCAGGCCAGCAATCACTGCACTCACTTTTATTTACATTCTCAGCGTTTGATGGGAGGTGACTTTACTGGAAGCGAAGTGTTTACTTCTTACGGTTATATGAACGCAACACGGTGCGTTTAATGCCACAAGCCTGTGTGGCAACAACAAAAAGAGGTGTTTACACCTGGTTAATTTTTTTTCTTTCTCTCTTTTTCTTTTTTTTTTTTTTCCCTAAACATGCCTCTCCCACTCCAGGTCCCAGGCATTTTGAGCCATGCCTGGCCACAGCTCAGGGGCTCCGCAGGCATCCCGCCACCACAAACACCACGGCTCCACCTCCAGAGCAGACAAGTACAGACAGACTCGGACTATCTCCAGGGAGAGCAGCCAGGAGTCCTACAAGGATTCTCATGGGGAGCACCGCGCTGACCACTCCCGGTATTCAGAGAACAAGTATGGTCGCAGCAGAGGCCAGCCGCGCAATGGCACGGGCCGGAGCTCGCAGACGATTGGGTTTATTCCTGGCTCGGCGGACAGCACGCCCACCAGCAGACATGCCTGCGGCTCCTGCGCCTCCATGGGCTGGAGTGGTTGTAAGGCTCTTATCTGCTGTGTACTGACCTGTGGATTTTATGGCAGCAGGGAGCCCTGCCTGCCTGTTAACGAGAGCTCCACAGACCACCCCCCTAAAGCAGGCAGCGAGCCTCCTAATGGCATGGCCGTGACCAGCCCCACCTGTGGCATCCCTCTGGAGCCCAGCAAGTCCACCAAAGCTTCCAAGCTGCCAACAAGCGACAGCTTCCGCTATCCTGATGTGCGGATCGCGGGTCAGACAGTGAGGTATCCGGTTGCCGCCCCAAAACGGACCCGTACGCCTGGCAAAGGGGAAAGCCAGCGGCCCGTGAGCAACACCAGCCTGTTATCCCGGGAGGACTATGACTTGGATGACCTGAGCGACACGGGCACAGACATTGACTCTCTCATCACCAAGAAGCTGCTGGAGCTCTACGCCCTGCACCAGATCGACCAGCTGGCCAAGTGCACTTCCGACTCCTCGTTCTCCCGCAAGACCAACGAGATCAGCGAGCTCATCTACAGCATCGCTCAGGACTACAACCTGGAGGAGCAGGAGGCCGAGTGCAAGCTGGTGCACGGCGTCATCCGCATCAGTACGAGGAAGAGCAAGAGGAACAAGAGCCACCAGCCGGCGGGGCAGCGTCCGAACGGGAGGAGCGACGGGACCCTCCCTGACAGCGGCAACGAGACCATGACCAACACGTTCATGAGCAGTGACTGTGAGAACACCACGCAATTTCATTTTCTTAAAACAATTAGGGTTCACAATAACGCAACTGTTTTTACCACCTGGCTGCAACATACCAAATATACCAATCATCTCATCTGTCTTCCCTTAATGACTCACCGCTTCTGTTGGAACGCTGCTCAGGCTCTTTTGTTTGCCTCATACTATTAAGTCCTAATCCACCAGCCATTTTACAGGCAGTGACCTAATAATAATAATTGGTAAATCTGAGGCAAGTTCAAACAGGCGCGTGCTGTCTTCCAAAGCATATTGCACAATAGCAGAGATGACCGGATTAAATTCTGTCGCAGCCGCTCGTCTGCTCGAGATCATTTAATTTTTTTTTTATGTGTGTGTCTGTTTCGTCCCCTGCCACAGTTCCAGAGGTGAAAGTGTCAGAGCAGACGCCATCGGACGAGCTGGCGAGGAAGATGAGACATTACAGCGGGAGAAGTGAGTACATAGCGGGAGCTTCCCTTAACATGGACACATTTCTGTCCTGCTTTTGTAAATGCATGCATAATAAAGAGTTGGACAAGATCCAGAATCAATCAGCAGCAGAGAGTACGAGAGCGCGAATTGCGGTTGCACATATCATATTAATTATAGTCATCATGCGTTCATTCGCCGTGGTCATTGAGGTATAATTACTACTTCGGTGAATCAGTGTGTGAGGCTCACTCTTCGCAATCCATTGTAGCTGCTGCAGCTGCAGGCATTTTCTCACCTCCTCTCCACTTTCCAGTTACATACCAGGCTTTAAACAGTGAAAGCCCTGCATTCCTGTCCCCTTTTTCTCTGCATATTACAATCCCTCGCTCATTAGCTGCGACCTAACACCCGCCTATCAATCTGCCTCGTTCTCCCCTCCGGCTCAGCGGTCATGCTACACCACCTGCCAGAGCAGCAGATCAGGTCTCATTAAATATACAGCGCAGAACGTCCCAGGTTTTTTATGATGTCACTTCAGCGAACAACTTTGGTTACAGATGGATTAGCTCGCAAGAGCCCCTGTTGTTCTGCGAGGAAGAGCGGGGTGTCCTGTTACATGTCTTTCAATGAGGGTACACCACATTGTGTTGCCACAACTTTCACATAACAGCCTGGGAATGCACCAGAGGACCAGGTCGACTGTTCTTGTGCAGGGCCCCGTGGTGCGACCGTTCCCAAAACTCTGATTCTCCTGAAAGTTAGCTGGTCTGATTGCATAAATGATTCAGTAGCCAAACATTGGGAGGCTGCACCAGCACATGGGTGCACCCTGATGAGGATGAGGAGCCCTGATGTTGCATCTACTGTATTTTTTCTTTTTCAACACAGTTTTTATTTAGGTTTTTCAAATATAACAGAAAACCCCAACAGTGACACAAGTCGACAATACAAAAACTCACATAACACTCAAAAGTAAAATAACCGACAACAAAGATAAATCTGCACAAGATGATTAAGATGAGAATGTAAACAGTAAAAAGAAAAAATAGATGGGTGGAGAGATAACTTGGCTTCAGTCAGATAATGTGATGGCCTTCTGCAGCATTAGTGTGTGAAGATGGAGAGATCATGATCGTCCCATAATGTCAGAGTGGAGATTCTCCATGTGACTGACTAGAGGTTGCTATACTTCATAAACATTTTCCTTAGCGAGGAGGTTATGTTCTTGAGAGTTATGCAACTCTTCACCTCTGAGAGCTACAAACCAACTGACACTGCAAGATTTGACTTCCATTTCATTGCAGTGCATTTTGGGGCCATGAGCAATATGTATTCTGTAAGCTTGAAAGACATGTTCTCAAAATCTGTCAGGTGCGACTAAAAATGTTCATGGGGCGCATCGGTGCCTGAAATTTAGCAGGTATGCTTATAGAAAAAACTCAACCTTTGAAGCACCTTTGTTACTGTTTACAATCATTTATGTGTTAAGAACTTAAAATGTGTTACTGGGTGCATCCACATTATGTAGTTTGTTTGTTTGTTTGTTTTTTTTTAGAAGAAATTCAAACTCAGAGTTGTAATATTTAAAGTATTAATGAGGTAATAATACAAACTCAGAAATATGTATGTGTATAACTGAATAAACAAGCTGTTCTCATAGGAAAATAAGTTCTCCAGAACTCTGAAGCTAAAAAGGTGGCAGGGTCTGCCACATATAAACAAAGTAAATCTGTGTGATACAGCGTTGTCCTCCAAGGTCGGCTTGTTTTTTCAGTCGAATCAGTCGTGAAAACACTGAGTTTGTTTATTTAGTCTGTTTAGGAATAAAAAAAAATCAGTCGGTGAAGATCTTTGTGTCCTCCCTAAAACTACATAGTGCACCTTTTTAGATGAAAACATTAGGTGCATCAGTGGAGCCAGTGTATGGAGTTAATAGGAAGGCCTGATTTAGCATCTCCTGTATTTGCTTTTTCTTTTACTGCCTTGGGTTTTTTTTTTTTTTTGCCTTCAGTGTATTAAATAAAGCTGTTTCTCCCACAGCGTACTCCTCCAGCAACACCACGGCCTACTCAGCCTGGCACCATGACACCGAAACAGACTCTTCAGGTGCTCCTCTGCTTCTCTGAAGGCCAACACCAAGACAAAAGTACATACAAAGTGATGTAGCCAACTAGATGGACAAATTTCTCCTTGTGCTATGATTTTTTTTGTTTTGTTTTGTTTTGCTGTTACGGACTGGAGCGCCTTTTACCCTGAGTGGTTGTGCTCTTTGTTTTCTTTTTCTTTTTTTTGCTTTTGGAGTGTCATTTTAAAATTCATGGACTGTTTATCTTTGAAGCAAATGCACCAATGAAACACAAACCTTTTTTTCTTACGCAGGGAGAGAATGCACGTTCTTATGTATTTGTGTGCAGTGTTTAACGTTACTACACTCCATGCAATCTCAGCAGTGAGGCCAGAGGATTGACTCTGATGGTAGAACACAACCGTCCTCATTCTTGTTCCTGTGCGACTGTTTATGCAAGCCATTGTACATGCTCTGTGTGGGTTTACTGACTCCTGCCATTTAAGCATGTTTTGACCTGAAGACTGCGTTGTTAAGCCATATTTTGATGTACATATGTTTGCGTCGATGTTCCTTTCTGGGTTGTTAAACCATTTGTGGCCACAGTTTTTTATTCACGGGTAAGTCCTATTTTTAACAAAATAAAAGTCCCCATGCTTGTTTATGCCTTTTAATGTGTATTCAATAAGGACATATCTTACATAGTAATGACGTTTCGGTCATTCACTTCTTATTGTAGCTTACAGAAAATATGACATACTGCCATATGCTTGCAGAGCTTTGTGTCAAACCAAAATAATATATTCACTCAGTTTGAAAGTAAGCAGCAGCGGCTTTATTTTGCAACAAATTATTGTCCCCCATATATCAACAAGTCTTTGCTGCGCCTGGCTGGCTGTCTCTTTAGCCTACTTTTCCTCTTTATCTCTTCGGTTATTGTTGTCAAGCTCATCTCCCCGAGGTCACTGTGTTGTACCAGCCAGGCCTTTTCCGCCCTCAGCGAAAGAAGAAAACTTGTTCGGCTGGTTCTGACAGAAAGGAAATAAAATCCCGGGGTTTGTCTTTGTCATTTAAGGGAAGAAGCAGTACTGAGAACCAGCCCAACTTTAGGGACTTATCCTAAAATCCTCCTTTGGATTACATGACTTAAACATGTATATTTTTAAGGTATGCATCAGCCTTAAAGTATTCTTTATCAACAGGTCTTTCTGCTAACATATATTTCATATCTACGGAGGTTATCTGAGTGAAATGTGTGTTTTGTTCAGTAATGAGTCACATTTTCAGCCTTGAAAACTTCTGAAATGTGCTGTCAGCATCTTAAAACAACTCAGAATAAGTCAGATAGCTGTGCTTGCATCAAGACAACGCCTCTAAAACATTGTTGAAACACTGATTTGTACTAAAAAAAAAAAAGCAGGTGATGATATTTTTTGCACACACTGTAGGAAAAACAATCTACCAAACAAAGCCTGGTGAGCTACAACCCGTCTGAACTCTCCTGCGCTGAATGTCGAGCTTTCAGACTCGCTCTTGTGTTTGTGGTGTGTTGCAGTTGCCCTGTGTAACCCCGTTTCCTCTGGCTCTCTACCCCCACCAGCACATTCCTGTTTTACCTGTATAGGTGTCATGCAAAGGCTTACTGTTTCACAACTGACATACCACAGGCTAGGATGAATCAGGAGGGCCTGTTCTATGTCAAATATAGCCCGCAGGATATTAACAGCATTATTCTTTATACTTCCATCAACTTTTGAGCATGACACATGTGATTCGTGACGGGTTCTTATTTTGCTAAATGTTTTTGTACGCGAAAAAATGTCAGGACAGGTAAGTTTGAGTAAACTCTTAACATACTGTCTCTGATTGTGTGTGTGAGTTCCATTAGTCTCCATTAGAGGGAGACAAAGCTCCACAATAAAAACATCGCACACTACTGCTTCTACATGTGAGGTAATAACAAACATTAAGGGGGGTTACTGATTGTATCAGTCTTTGTATCTCAGTGTGAAGTGGTCAGTCTGACACAGACAGTTAACAGCGTCCATGAGTCAGATGTGGTTTTATGCAATATGAGTGGGGCAGCACACTTAATCTAAACTGAAATATGGCCAAGTGCAATAAGCAATAAACTGTTTTTGATAAAGATTATATGTGTGTGAAATGGGGTTGCAGTAACATACTGTTTACAAGGTATAATATGCAGCAATATAACGTTTACATGGTAGGACATTTTATGGTTATCATTACCCTGTAGATTGAGTTAATTGCTTCATCTAGTCTCATTTTACACCTGTAAAGAAGATTTATATCATGACAGTCTTTTTCTCATTTTTCTGTGATGAAATGAGAGGAGCATGTCATACTTTGTCCCAGTAAACAATCATGAAGTTTGGTTCAATTATTAACTTATTATCGGTCTTCCAAAACCTCAATACCTACTGTCGAGCATGGTGGTGGTGTTATTAGGCGGTGAAAACATAAAATCATCAGCCAGAAGATCAGCTGTCTGTTGGGTGTTCCAACAGGACAGTGATCCCAAACACATCAGGATGACGCTATTTTGCTGTGAGGCTCAGCAAATGTTTTGCGGACTACGAAACTCCACCAGACTTTCCATCAGCATGAGGGTGAGTAGACAGTAACTGAATTTTTATTTTTGGGTGAATTTATCCTTTAAGGGTCAATGCAACTGATAATAGTCCTGATATTTGTGTAATTTGCTGAGACTGTTGCTGTACCATGAAAATCTCCCAACAAACTCGTTCTCCGGGTGTAAGAAATCATGTTGGTTTGGTTCAGACCTCAACAGCATCATCATAATTTCAACAGTCTTTTCAGTGAAAATGAAAATTGTGACGTAAAAATAATACATACATCATTCTTACTAATCTAAATCTTTAATATCTGTTGGAGATAATCTCAGTAGGTGTACAGCTCTTGTTTAAAACTCAGTATTGGCTTTAATAGTTTGAAGTCCCCTCGCAGTTAAAGAAAAGAGAAACCCTGTCAGGCTGTATTGCCATACACTCTCTGCTGATGCATTTTCTTGTTCCGTCATTAAAGCTGCACCACATATTGTTGGAATATCTTCTCAAACCTATAATCACCACATTTTTAGTGGGCTTTTGCTGCATTTCCAGAGAATTCACTCTGACATGTTCTATCTTTGGGAACCCTGGCATCTTGACAAGAATTTAAAATAAACAGGATTGAGCAATACTTTGCTGTGCAACATGACCGTAAAGCGGTACGTGCCAAACGAAATGTAGGGAAGCTGCTGTTCCGAACAAAGTGTCATTATCACATGGTACAGAAGACAGATACTGCATCAGGTTTTGGCCTGCTCTGAGTCCTATCAAAAGATTAAGACAGGACTTAACTGTTAAGTTCGTGTACAAAAATATATTTATTTGACATATTCTGTCAATGCAGACAACACTTATTTACAACATTAAGATCACAAAAAAGATCTTTAACATGAAATACAGTCCGGAAAGTCAAATCTCTCCACTTTCAAGGATCAAAACATTTCAGACTGGGCTAAAGTGACCTTAGCTTTAACATAAATGTAAGAAATTCATAGTCTTGTGTTTTTGTTGTCTTCGATAAGTCCACTGTCAAGCATTTCCTTCATTCAACGAGCAAACATTGCATGGGTGGGTCAACAAAAAGTTCTGCAGCACCATTGTTAAAAAAAACCCCTGGATTTAACTTTCTCCAGGACAGTTGCATAAAGTCCAGCCGTCTTCTTCTACCTGCAGAAGAGCATGTCGACCAGCAGCTCCAGCAGATCAGCCTGGCCTATCACGGGCCGGAAGAAGAGTTCAGAGATGAGGCCGGGTGTGATGCTCTGCAGCGTGGAGGCGGTGAGGAGGATCCGAGCGAAGCGCTCCCCGTCCCCCGGGTGGAGGAGCCGGACCACCTCGCTGAGGGCGTGCTGAGCTTCTTGTTGCAAGCCTTCAATGAACAGAGCTGCCTTTAAATCTGGGACGTCTGTTGAAGGTAAAAGCAATACATTAGTAACATGTAATGCAAATGTTGTATTCTTGCAGCAGTGACTGAAAAAACACCAAGATCTCAGAACATCACACGCATACACACCTGGATTAAATATTGTGGTCCCTTTGAGGTATGCGTACTCCTTTGGACTCAGATCCAGACTCCAAAACTTTTTGAGGCAGGACTTGAGTTTGCTGACACCAGCTATGGTGGGCTGCTCCCTCTCCATCCCCGGGCTCTCCTGGCGGTTCAGTAGAATCTTCTTCAGCATGCTGTCCGCAGGGCTGTCCATCACCTCAAAGTCCACACACTCCTGGGCCAGGCCCAAAATGAAGAGCGGTGCCCAGCAGCTTTTGAGAAGTGAGAACTGGTCGTTTGGTGGCATCTGGTTAAAAGCAGGCAGGTTCCTCATGAACTGGACGGTTTTAACCAGAACGGCTGAAGCTTCTCTGCAAATCTCAGACGGCCTTTTCAAGCACACTGTCCGCCGCAGCTCACAGTTGCATCTGTGAGGTACTGAGCTGTAGTTGAGGCTGTTTTGGCTCGGCTTGCTGTTATCCATTTGGCTCAGGATGTTGAAGAGGATGGGATTCGAAAGCCTGTCGCTGTTGGCCGAACAATGACACCCGCTATCCATTTTTAGAGGCTGTAGAGATCTGTGCAGTTAAATGTCAGTGACCCCCTGCAGGACGTGCTCTTCGTGAGCGTCTGAGTGCTACTGCTGCCTCCTCCAGCGCTCCTGTATTTATAGGACAGCCCGGCCTGCTAAGTGGACCTTGACTTGTCAATACACTCTGTGAAAAACAACTATGTGCTCTGCCAGGTGACTGATGGTATAACCCTGGACAACTGATAAGCTTTTCTCAATGAAGAGGAGCTGGTGGAGTAACGCCTGGGTATCAAGAGGGTTGGGCCTTATCTCAGAGCCGGTGTCATTAACCCAGGCAGTACCAAGCTACCAAGGACTGCAGAGGTAATCAGCCCCACATCTGTCCCTGCACCCTGCCAGCTCACACCTGCACAGCAGCCAGAGAGGCCATTGACCTGTGAGTTAAGACCTCATCATGTATGGCAAGGTGTTTGTTTTCTAGTTCTTTTTTTTCTTTTTCCTTTTTCATTGTTGTTAATTGTGGAGTTTTTAGACCTAATCTGGAAGTCAAACTGTCCAATCCAACCTTTTATTTTATTCCATATAAACAAATCCAAAGAATTCAAGATTTACTGAGGTCATTTCTACCCCAAAACACACCACTAATATTCTGACAAAGAATAAATAATCTTTTATTAATATTTGGATTTTTGACATCATTTCTATCAGTTCATTGTTAATTTCTGTATTCTGTAAATTATCATTTAACGCAAAAAGTACAGACCAAAGTGTTCATTAAGAAGATATGACTTGACAATGGAACCAGAATAAAAAGTTAAAGATGCATTAAGTAACTTTTTTTTAGTTGTATACTAGTATATTCTTAAACTGTAGGACTTCTAGAATCTTTTTGCTATCAATGTCTATTAAAAGCAAAAATCTTCACAGCAGCTGCAAAGCTAAATAACATCTTTTAAAATTTATTTGCAATCTCTGGACTTTCAGACAGCTGGATCGTGCTGTGCAAGCAGCATGGAGCCATTCTGTGTTTTTTTTTTCACGTTTTTAAAAATATTCTTTAACAAGTCCCCATCTAGTTCAGTTGTTGAGGAAAATGCTGTCAACACTGACTTACAGCTCCAGAAATGTTTTGTGGGCTATGAAACTTTCCACTGACTTTCCGTCCACATGGGGACGAGCAGATTATGACGGAGTTTCCATTTCTGGGTGAACTTATGTGAACTTATCCTTTAACTGTACTTGTTTTAATTGTGACACAATCAAAGTTGGCAAGGGGAAATGTAAGGAACTCCAGTTTATGGGGTCTATAACAGGTAGTACTGTGATCCACTTGTCATTTAAATAAGTTTACCCTAATTTGTTATCTTCCTGGTGCCTGGCACAGAGGTTGCAGACTGATAAGAAAATTGCTTTATTATTGTCATGGGTAAACAAACAGCATATTTCAATGTCAAACGCTCTTGGTTTTGACATTTAGCGCAGAGAATCGACTTCACCACATTCTACCGTGACAGGTGACACAATATATAAGATATTATGTTCTTTACTTTTGTCTGGACACCTGCTGCACAAGCCAAGAAGCCTGAAAGCGTCACAGGAGGGGAGTCCCAGTGGAAGACATGAACCACAGAGCGCTGGAGTCAAGGTCAGCCCACAGAGCCATTGACTGCAATAAAGAGATTACGAGCCAGACACTACTGGCAGCACCAGTCACCGAATGTTTGTTGTACTTCGTCAGTCTCTCTGCTTCAAAGGATTCTCTAGATTTTAGAAGCCTAATTTTCTTTCCTGGAGTGATTGAGTCATTATGACATGCTTCTGTTCAATCGTGTCAGACGAGACCTGTCGACAATCACAGGAGCTGAAACGTCACACGCCAGGTCATTCAACACATGATGTAAGACTACGGTATTTTGAAGAATTTCAGTAAAGTGACCTGTAATGCCCTCAGCAGCCCTCAGGTTTCATGAGGCATGTGGGCAGTTGTAAATGCCGGTGATAAGGCTTGTGTTTATAGAGTTAGGAGCAGGCAGAGACGGACACGGAGGACAGACGCTTATCTCCAACCAGGACAGTAAAAATGAATTGTCCTTCGTTCTATAAGTGGAACAACCGCTGCATCCTGAGGCCAAACAAGGAAAACAGTCCAGGCCTGATGAGGCATGATGTAATGACGGGAACCTGAAGAGTGTCCAAGCCCTTTTTTTAATTTAATCAAAATACATACATTCACTCAATATGTATAAGACACTTGACTGTCCACTCTAATTCCTAATCTAATATCAAATCTAACTCCAGTGACCATTTGAAAGACCGATAATGAGATGATTTATACGACAACTGTGTCAACATATCCCTCTACCCATGAAACTTATATAGTTTGCTTTTCTTGTGAGGTTTCCCCCAATATATTGTCTTATATGTTCCCTCTGGTTTGAGTTTTCCCAGGTCGTTGAACTCTCAGGGTTTGATGGACACCACATCTGGTACAGCACATGACACCTGACCTTGACCTACTGCTAATACAGCACAGGTTCATCAACCCAAAGGTGACAGTTATGTTTTAACAAGGTGGGGTTGTCTCACTCCTCGGGAGAATCACTCGATTATTCTGGAATTCAAATTGATGGAATTCAATTCACATTTTTATAGATCGTTCTTTCAGGTTCGCCATTAAATGACATACTGTGTGTGACTTTTCGGACGTTCTTGTCAACAGCAAAATAATCATGAATTGAGAAAAAATTATGAATACAAATGGAATGATCCAACCTTTGAGATGAAATTAGTAACTGAAACACAACAAACTGAAACTACTGGTTGATTATAAGGTGCTACCCATGCTGGTCTGCACCAGAAGAGTTGGTTAAACGCATCATTTCATTAACGTACACATTTAGATTACATGTCGACAGAATTGTCCTTGAAAATCTGTTTACTCATTATTTTTTGTTGTTGTTCTCTACAAATGCTGTTTTGTTGGATGATGTGTAATGTCCATAAAGTGTCAAACATTTCAGCAACACTTAAAATAAAATGTGGTTATTGAAGAAAGTCATTAACAGTTTCCAGTGGCTCAAGTATTATACACAATGATTGGTTTGGACAATGTTTAATCTTATAGATTAAATTGTGACTGTTTTCTGATAGTGGGGCCGTTAAGTGTTAAACTTTTAAAATATGAACAATCTTGCTTTCTGTGAAAGAAGCATGAAACAGTGAAAGTTGTTGCAGAGGCCTTAGCTTTTGGGGGTAAGAAAAATGTAGTCCTACAAAACAGTTTTAGCCACCACAGTCACTAGAACATGTGCAGAGTGTTAATGCTGCCTTTTTGCATTTAAAGTGCCTGGTGCAACCCTTTTTACATCCACAGTGCACAAGCTCATAGCAAGCCTGTGATGCCTCAGGGAGTGTTGTCTAACATGTCTGCCAGCCAGAATCTGTATCAGTCCATTCCCAGTCTGAAGGACTTGGTAACTGTGGGCTTGGAACCAAGGCAAGCTTCCGTATGTTAGCCTGGTGCATTGCTCTTTTGATGTGTTGCCTCACAGCGGCTTGTGTTGGGGGGATGTCTTCCAGTGATCCTGACCTCTGGGTAAAAAGTTGTTTCCTTGCCTCATTGACATCTAAGAATGCACTTGTTCTGTCATAGATCAGCACCACAAAATGTTCTAGTTGAGACAAGGAAAGATCACTCATCTCTTGTGGCATATGCAACCATTTCATGGAAAGCCTCTGTAACTTCTGGATATACACGCCATGTATCCCAGGCAGTCTTTCTACCACGACCACAGAACGAAGATGTTGTATCACAGCCAGTGAAAGCATGAAATGCTAGCAGTGCAGAACCAGTGGAAGGACCCAGTGCAGCAACCACATTGTGAATGCCTATGTAACAGAAATGGTTTCCAGCTCCAAAGACAATCCACATTTCTTCCAGTTTGACCTTCTGAAAGACAGCAACTGCCAAGATGACGCACTATCACCTTCTTGGTTACCTTGTTGGCAGCATCCGCCACATGAAGGTAGAGACGCTTCCTCATGAGTGCATGGGAGCAGGAGACTCAAGTCACAGCCAGTTGGAGAACAGTGGACAGTGTTTTCTTTTGTGGCATACACTTCTTTGTCAGGATTTAATGGTATGTTCACCACCTGAAGAGAGAGGAAGTGAAAAAGTTTGGCTTTGTTTTCTTCCACAGACAAGAAATCTTTCCAGTTCTTTGGTATTAATGTACACGGTTCGACTCTTCTTCTTTCCCCTCCTCTGTCTTGTCATGGCTTTAAGGCTATTTGTTTGGTACACATCCCAAACAATGTCAATGCGTTTTGTGTCTTTCAACTGTGATACTATGTATGGTACAAAAACATCGTCAGCATGGGCCTGGAGGGTTTTAGCAGTACCTGGTTTCAACACGTGTGCGGCTGCAGCGCCATCAATAAAAACAGCCAGACAAGCCAGAATTCATGGAAATAAGACAATGAACAAGGTCTGATTTTGTTCCCACTCTTAATGCACCTCCTTGAGATAAGGATGGTGGTGCTGACTGATTCTCATGGCTGAAAAACGGATCGAGATCACCCTCCCTTGTTTGTCATGATATCTACAGACAAGAAAACAGGCTACAATCACTCCTCAGAGCAACAAGTTGTGCCTTGTGCTTTGACTGTGTCTTTACAGGTGGAGACCTAAATAAGGGCAGCTTGTTCTTTGGGATTGTGTCTGTAATGGGTTTAGGACATTTAATCAGGCGCTCCTCCATGAATTTGTCATACTGTTCCCTGCCCAAGGCTTCAGCTATCCTGACAGTGTTGGCTACAGAGGGATCTGCTACATCTCTATTATCCAGAACCAGGAGATCTTGCTTGATCTCCAGAAATGGGTTTCCCAGGGCATCAGTTACACAACTCAGACCATGAATTTCCTTAACAGAGGTATTTTGCACACTGGGTATCTGATCGTGATGCTTTGTTCTTCTAATTTTACTCTGTTTTTTAAAATGTATGCAGATTAGCGCATTTCTAATAAGATAAGGCCTCATTTACATATTTAAACATTAAAATACAAAAAACTTGCAATACTTTTTTTTTTCTTAGCTTAACATGAGTAATCAACTAAGAAAGTTTCATGGTGATATCTATTATTTAATGTTTTTCCCCTATTCACCTATAGTGTCTTGCCTTAAGCCACTCACATTCCCAGTAATCTTCACTGCACTTAATGATGTTGACCTCTTACAGTGCTATCAATGGCATAAATGAGTTCTTCATGTCCAGAAGCTTGGAAATACAAATTTGGTTTACATTTCTATCACATGTAGATCCTAAGATACACACATTTACAATTTTGTGCATGAAAATGACATATTAGAGACCTCAGGGGTCAAACTGAGAATGCCTCCACATCTTAAATTAAAGCTTATGTCCTGAAGATCAAACCCTGAGCGTTTCATGCTTCTTTCATAAAAAGCAAGATTATTGAGCGTAACAGCTCCACCATGAGAGTGTTTTTACTTTTAATCTATCAGACTTGTTTGAATGAGATTGACAGTAGCTGTCAGACATATTCCTGCTCTCTACACCAGAATATCTTTTGGTTTGTAATGCAGGTCCTCTCTTCAAATGTTATGGATCTTAGCAATGACATATTGTACTGCTAGGCTGTACTGTAGTGGTGACCCAGTAGTACCTGGAAAAGCACACATACTAAACTAGCATAATGCTAAACTGCAATACTCTTATTTACACTGTATTCTAGTGAGGCAAAGTTAATATACGACTGCCTCTTGTTAAGACACACTGAGCCATTTGAAAAGTTCTTGTAAAAAAATGAATGTCCCACAATTTGAGATATAAACATACCACAAACAAAACTGAAACCCACAGTTTAATTGTCTTCATTTCATAAAAGTACCAAAGGCCAAATACTCCAGTGTCATGACTCATTATGATGTTTTTTTTGTGACTAGGTGTAACATTATTTATTCAGTCTGTGGAAAGATAACTTTTTTTTTTTTTAACTCTTCCACATTATTTTTATTCCTGATATGAAAGATATTTAACCAGGCTCTAAGATGTATGATATGTCTGCAAGGCAGTTTAATACTCTACAAAGGAAGTTACGTATCACTCATATTTGTTGGTTGGTTCGTCAGGAGGATTATGCAAAAACAACTGAATGGAGTTCCATGAAACTTGGATGGAGGATGGGTCTCGGCCCAGAACAGAGGGGACTGTTGGGTCTTGGTGGTAGTATGAATACAATTCTAGTAATTCACCTCCAAAAGCACAAATCTTATTAGATTGTAAACCCTCAAATCAAATTTCTGACTTACCTGTATTATCCTGTCTGTAAAGTCAGTATGACCTACTGTATGTATGTGAGCCTCTGGAGGATTGGCAAACATTTCCACAGTCCAAAGAAGCTATGACTAATGCACAGTCAGTTTGTAATATGATGTGTAAAGTGATGTCAGTGTCTGGACCCAGGTCTAGTTTTACTGCTTATTACTATCAAAACACAACGATAAAAGCTGAGGTGAAGGCCAGAGGAGGAGTTAGCCTCGGGGTTAATGAACTCTGACTGAATACATTTCTTGGCTTTCTCGCTGAAAGAGTTTAAACAAATGCAGTGATGTGGAAAATGTAAATGACATTTTGTCTTTTGTCCTATTCAGTGAGGGTACAGTGTCACACTGGTGTTATTGTGTTTTTGCCTCAATTGAAAATGTATCACCAACCCACTGGGATATGTCTTTACAATTTTAAGGGATCATGCCTGATCTGACTCACTTAAGTTGTCTCATTGAACGGTCACCAAAACTTGTAACTTAAACACTGCTGGACTTTCCCTTTCACTTAATGTCCATTGTTAACATGGTTAGTTTTAATGTGATTTTCACATTTGTCAATACTCAATCTGTATCAGAGTTGGCAGCCATGTTGGTGTTGGTGATGCATGTTGAGGTCATGGGTTGAGGTGGACAATGAACAGTTTAAAACAAATCTAGATTATATTTTAGTTTATTATTTATTATTTTCACTGTATATTGTACATATCCAAGATTGTCTGTTTCATTATTTATTTCATTGTCTACTTTAATATTTTAATTAATTGTATTGTCTATTTAGTATTTTACTTATAGGTTTATCTTTATCTGTTGTTTCCATTCATGCTGTATTTCTTTTTCTACTTTGCACAGGGTATTGGAACAAAAATTTCCCCCTGGGGATTAATAAAGTATTCTGATTCTGATTCTGATTCTTGACAAACTGTGACTTTCTTCAGTTGGAAATTATCTTTTTTAATTGACAAACATCATACGTGTGATTCATGGGATCAAACAATTATTAATTTCTCTTGATTCCCTTGCATTTAATTTTTTTTTCTAAATAAGGTCCCAACAGTAAAACCGGAAGAGGCGTGGCTCCATAGGCGGTTCTTACGTCATTTCAGAATGTCGTTCTGATGACGTTTTCCGTCTAGGGAAAAAACAAACATGGCGGACTCTGAAGACCTCTCTCCGGTGTATTTTTCCGTTAACAACATCCCTGTAGCATTTCGCTCAGCCGACCTGAGGAATTATTTCAGTCAGTTCATAGAAAGCGGCGGTTTCCAATGTTTTCACTACCGACACCGGCCGGAGGTCCTCAGGGAGTCCGAGCGGACCGAAAACACACCGTCCGGTGACGGCGGAGAGGGCAGCTCCAACTCCCCGGAGACTGACCAAGACACAACGGAGGGCTCTGGGAAGAAACAGACGGTGAAGACGTGCTGCTGCATCGTTTCTGTCCGCGAGAAAGAGGCAGACAGACTCGTCAGGATGTATGCGGGGAAACACTGGATCAACTCGAAGGGGAACTGGCTGGCTAGACGTTGCGTTATCAAAAGAGTCAAAGTTTCAGATGACAAAGGTAAGTGATGGGTGCTTCTCTAAATGTGCCTGTCAGTCTGTCTGCTGTCAGTCAACCTAACATGAATCCGGGGGCAAAAAAGAGACAGCCCCCCGGTGTAGTCTGTATTTGATGTAACTCTTCTGTGCCATATTTAAGGGGCAGTCCGCCGAGTTTACATAGTGGTCAGTACAAGTGACGTGACAGTGACGTTACCACTCAGCCTGCACCTCTTTTATAATAGACTGTGTTCTGTGGCTCTGCAGGGGCCTTGATTATACTTTAATAAATATGATGGGTAACTAAAAAAAAAAGAATAGTTAAGGTTTGTGTTTGCGTTACAAACTCGGGTTATGAACTTGGTTGCATTAAGGGACGTGGAGGATCAAGTGGTTTGGGAGCTTGTGTCAATCAAATGATTCACTGTCAGAATTTATTAGCATTTGTTGCTTTGTTAAGTTTAGCACTGTTTTTTGTTGTGTGATTCCTGTGGGTATTTCAACCATAAGGAAGAATGCCATTCGCAAGTTATCGGAGGCCAAATTGTCATCGGATCACCTCACTCTGTCACCTCCTTGTTCCTTATAGATAGTAATTATATAAATAAAAGAAATGTAAATGTCTCTTCATATTTGTGAAGTTGCTTGTTGAGAATAGAGTTGCATCAATGAAACGATGAGCTGTAACCTGTGAATTTAATCACCAACTATTTCAATAATTGATACTTGAACAGAATACTAGAGCCAAAAATTATCTGATTTCGGATTTTTGTTGTGAATGTTTTTTGCTTTCTTTACCGATCTATGACAGTAAACTGAATATCTTCGGCTTGTGGACAAAACAAGACATTTAAGGACATCATGAAATTATAAATTATTCAACAATGAAAATATTTGTTAGTTGCAGCTCCAGAACATACCAAATTCCTGATTTCTTTCTGTCAAAACTGACTTGAGTAACAAATGATAGAAATAAAACTACTATAATAAAACTGCTTCTAAATGGAAACAACTTTTAGTTAAAGAGTGTAGAAGTTACGTCATGTATGTCATGGTTTCTTCATCTATGTATTATTGTTTATACCTTGACATTTTGTCTAATTTTGACATGAAGTCTTATCACTGTTTGTACATTTATTTTTTTTATTATTATTTCAGATGATGGGTCCTTCCCGTATAAAACAAAGCACGAGCAGCGCCACCGAGTGTCCTTAACAGAGCGTTTCACAGAGGCTGACCTCAAAACCTTGCCTGAGCTGAATCCACCTGCTCTGATGCAGAATGGAAACGTGGGCACACCGGTGAAAGTGTTCCTACAGCTCATCCAGTCCTGCCGATTGCCTCCACGCCTCATCCGAAAGTTGGGCCTCACCTTCCCAAAAACCAGCTCTAACCGCCGTTACGGCAATGTACCTTTTCAGTATCGCAACAGTTGGACACTTCCAGCCACAGAGGAGACTATATTAACAGCTACTGGACATGAAATATCAGGACCAGGCTCTTTGGCTGCTCCACCATCAGGACAAAGAAAATTAGCTGATGAGAGAGAAACTATGGAACCCGATGAGCCACAGAAAGAAGAGGAGGAGGATGCACAGTCAAATGCAGATGACGTGGGTTGAAATCCATTTGTATTTATTTGTATGTTACATATTGATGCATTGTGATACAGGGCTGTGTGAATTGTCATCACTGTGGTTTTCCAATTATTAATCTTGTTGGCTGTAGGATGATGACTGGTGTGAGGAGTGGGAGCGCCATGAAGCTTTGCATGATGATGTAACGAGTCAGGAACGAAGTAAAGAGAGGCTGTACGAGGAGGAGATCGAGTTGAAGTGGGAGAAGGGCGGCTCAGGCCTGGTCTTCTACACAGATGCCCAGTACTGGCAGGAGGAGGAAGGAGGTATGCAGCAAAACCATTAGTCATACAGTTTTCCACGCTTGCCAGAAGCAGCTGGTATTTCGTGATATATGCTTATGTTATCATTTTGTCTTAACCACAAAACTAAATACCAGTCAACATTAGGATAAAAGTTGATACATTTCCCAGCCTCATGTAATGAGTGTCCAGACTTTATTATGATCTAAATCCACTTAAAATATTTATATTATTCTTTTGTCGCTATTACTTCAACTATTGATAAAATGTATTCCTCCTTCTGTCTTTTATTTTAGATTTCGACGAACAAACGGCAGACGACTGGGATGTTGACATGAGTGTCTACTATGATAAAGGTAACTCAAGTTTATTTTCAAACTGTGATTGATGAAGGGAAGCAAACTGCAAATTATCTCTGCAGAGTTCGATTTCCTTAAACCCATCTCTTGCACTCACAGATGGAGGTGACATGGATGCCCGTGATTCTGTCCGAATGCGGTACGAGAAAAGGCTGAGGGAGGGTCTTGAAGATAGATCTGGACACAGTCAGTCTATTGGCAGCTTTGAGAGGTTCACTAAGGTAAGGAGGAGGTTTATAATCTGACTGCTTTGTTTTCTACCATAGCCTATATGAGCAGATTTGTAATGTTTTTTTGTTGTTGTTTTTTGTTTTCAGGGCTTTGGTCGTCGTGTGATGGAAAAGCAGGGCTGGAAGGATGGTGAAGGATTGGGAAACAGTCAAATTGGAATTCCTGATGCTCTTGAGAGTGAGGGTCAACACCCTAATTGCAAAAGAGGCTTTGGGTGCGTATGAACACTAAAGACCGAATCAACTCAATTTAATTGGTTCTGGTTTTTCACAAGTGTTATTTTATGCCCTCTTAATCCATTTTCGTTTCTACAGGTACCATGGAGAGAAATTGTTGTTACACTCAAAAAAGGCCAGAAAAGATTTTCATATATCCACAGTGTATGATAAACCCAAAGATATTGATGAAGGCGACACGTTATTGAGACGTCAACCAAGCACAAGCATGAAGTACAGAGGCTGGCAGCCAGGTGGCACCATTGGACCACGAAGATGACCTTAAATAAAAGACAATTATTTTATGTGAATTTTACTCATTGTTTGTCTGACTTTGATATTAAACACCCCTTTCCAACTTTTCATTCCACTTGTGTAGATTTGTGTTTTACTTTTTTTGTTATTCTAATGAAATATGCTGAGTCACTATCGCAGCAAGTAAGTTGTCTCTCTATGTTAATGCGTCGTATGGGAAGTATTAAGGATTTAACAAAAGGTCAAAACAATGTATGAGGTACCCTCACAGATATGTCGAGCTCTGAGGTTAAGTGAAGGTCCTCATGTGAAATGAAAAAAAAAAAACAACAACAGAAAAACAAACAAAAAAACGAACCAGCAATGCTTTTATTTTGAAATGTCATGTACGTAACCCGGATGTAGTTAGCCGGTTAGCTAGCATCCGTTGTACGCATGCAAACATATCGGAGGCAAACGGTAATTATCTATCATTAGCAATTACTTTTAGAAATGTTAGTTCACAATACAGTGACAGAAATTCCCAGTGGTGTTAATAAGACTTTTCTTTTGTCACATAAACTTTTCGTGAGCTTTGCGTTGCAGTTAAATTAGTAGAAGTTCATTAATTAACTTAGCTAGCGTTAGTTAATGTTACCTGAATATAACGTGAACAGTCACTGTTTAGAGATGCTCCAAGTTATCCGTGAAAAGGCTAAACTTGAGCCTCTTTCATCATATTATCTGATGTGACCCTGTCAGGTTTCGCACTTGGATGCTGACACCCTGTGTAGGACAACACATGTCACCCCTCTGACACCCTGGTCCCGTCCACTGTGATCCTCAGTCCCCTTCACACTGAAACCATGTCCAGTCAGTCAGGAGTGAGACCCTCTCTGCGCTTCGGCCAGGTGGTCATCGGACCCCCAGGCTCAGGAAAAACCACTTACTGCCAAGGAATGCAGGAGTTCCTGACTCGCTTGGGACGCAAGGTGGTTGTGGTGAACATGGATCCAGCCAATGAAGGACTACCGTACTCCTGTGGGGTAGATATCTCCGAGCTGGTCACTCTTGACGATGTCATGGAGGGGTTGAAGCTTGGGCCCAATGGTGGGCTCCTCTACAGTATGGAGTATGTTGAGGCAAATCTGGACTGGTTAGAGAACAAGCTGAAACAGCACAGTGACTGCTACTTCTTGTTTGACTGTCCTGGACAAGTGGAGCTCTACACCCACCAGAGTTCAGTGAAGAATATATTCTCTCAGTTGGCCAAGTGGAATTTCAGGGTGAGCTTTTTAAACAGTCAAGCATGGGAATGAAGGAAAAGTTAACCCAACAATGACAATTCAGCCATTGTCTTCTCACTTCATGTGGCTGGAAAGTTGGGTGAAGTTTTCTGGTCCACAAAGACTTTCTGCAACGTTTACAGTAAAACAGCGTGGCATCATTCCTCTAAACAACTGAAGCAGCTGGGGACAAAAAAACAAAACAAAAACGCATCAACTTAAAATGCCTCCCGACAATGGCTTCCTGAGCAAAACTAATTCTTTGGAAGTGTGCTTAAACCTTAAGCTAGAACATCTAGTGAAGATTCTGGCTTCTCAAAGTGTGTAAAAAAGATCTTTTCAAATAAATTTGGGGGTTTGGGTTAAGAAGAATGAGCTGTATGGAGCCATTATATTTGATTTTTTTCAGTTGTTCTCTGACATTTCAAAACAAGTTCCAATGTACCTGAATTGATTAGGTGAATGCTGCAACAGTGTTTTTCTCTGAAGCTCCAGAAAAGTTTTGTGGACTACAAAACTTCACCTGACATTCCATGTCCAGCGTATGGGTGAATAGTTAGTGACTGAGTTTAAGTTGTCCCTTTAACTGATGCTTTATCCATACAATTGTCAAGTGTGGACAACAATAACTTGATATTACAGTGATTCTAGCTTGCATGAATTACTTACGACTGTGGTTTTCCTACATTCTCACTTGTCTAAGCTGACAGCAGTGCACCTTGTGGACTCTCATTACTGCGCTGACCCGGCGAAGTTTATCTCTGTGCTGTGCACCTCCCTGTCCACCATGCTGCATGTGGAGCTTCCCCACGTCAACGTCCTCTCCAAAATGGACTTGATTGAGCAGTATGGCAAACTGGGTACGTTAAAGGTTTTAGGCTTCACCTCAACAATAACTAATGTTACTGAACACAAAACACCAGTGATTTTATACCATATTCAGAAGTGGATTTACAGAATGTACCGTGGTAACATTTTTCCTGTCTGTATTCTTGCACAGCCTTCAACCTTGACTTCTACACAGAAGTCATGGACCTGACCTACCTTCTTGATCACCTGGCTGCAGATCCCTTCTTTAAAAAATTCCACCATCTAAATCAAAAATTGGCAGAGGTCATTCAAGACTACAGCCTTGTCTCCTTTGTGCCTCTCAATGTACAGGTATATCAGCTTGTTTTTCTTTTAGAAAATGACACTCAGTGACTTGGGCCCACTGTATTATATGTGACCTAACTTTTGTTATAACGCCACTGCAGTATGATACAGTAACTTAAAAGCAGAAAGAAGTACCAAAACAAAATAGAATCACAGAGCATTACTTGACTCAAGGCCAACAGCACAAGGCTGCCTTCAGTCCTCTGTATTTGAATTAAAGCTCCTGTAAACATTGTTTTTTCTTCAAGTGTTTTTCCTCACTTGAGACAATTTTTCCTGTTCCGTCACTGCCCTTGTAAGTACCAGGACAGGAGAATCCTGCTCTCTGTGTGTTCACCAAGCAGCCAAGGCAGTTTCTTTAGGGAGTATTCTTTTTATGTGTGAAAAGTGACAGTGTCACTCTTTAACAATGATCATTGTTGGAATCCGGATCTGTTTTAATAGAAAATAATACCTATGGCTACTGCATAGACCTTTGATCTTGTGTTGATTTTCTGTGGGCAAAAGCTGATGATGATGAGACAAAGTAAACTTTGCTTCATTGCTGAAATGTGCTGCCGCTAGCAGCTTGTCTCCTTGGACTGTGGGATCCTCAAGTTACTCTGAGCACTCGGCCATAGAAAATAGTTTGAATTTTATGACTTAAACGACCCTGATAAGTTGGAATTTGACCCAGTGAAAGGTATTAGGAATAACTCTTAATAATTATGCAGAAATAGTCATCTCATTGATTCTCTTGTTTGCTTAGTGAGTTCATATAGATGGATCCGTAGTTAATGGAGTCTGTTTTATAACCATTTGCTTGTAGTAAGTTTAATTACTGTGTCTGGAGTTTGAGACATGCTATATTTGTTTTCTGTGGAATGACGCAAGGCTGCTGAGAGATGTTGAGTGAATGGCATAATAAGAATTCCTTCGTTATATTTTTCTAGATGAGTCGTGAAGGGATTACTTACCCACAAAACACAGAGTAGAACTGGCCTGAACATGTTGAACTCCCACATTAATTCACAGGCTATGCCCAAAAGGCGCCCTTCCAAGAATTCCTAAAAATCACTCACCAGGTATTGATATCTCTTCACAGGTAAATCATAAATCATTTTTAGCATTTGCAGCTGAACACTGGATCAATTTTCTGCAGATGGATTGGACTGTTAAAAGGGTGTGGGCTGTCTGCACACTGTATTCGTTCCCTGACATTATTTCTTTATGGAGACTGATATGATCCTGTGTGTGTGTGTGTGCAGAGACAGGAGTCTAGACTGCTGTGCCATCACCTCATATGGGACTAGTAATTTATACAAATGGCAGGTTGGAGCAGTTGTTTCCATGATGGGGAAAATGCAGCCTTGATTCATTTCTGTTTTCTACCCCATTTAAAGGGCAAGTCCAACAATTGTGGGGAAGCTGCAAGTAAGCTGTTTCACAATCAGCATGTGTGTCTCCCCCAGTTCTGTGCCATCACAACTCCTAAGCCTTAACCACAAACTATTTAGTGTTTTAATTTTTTTATTTTATCTGTTTGATGAGGAGAAGCATAATGTAAACATATCAGAATTAGCAAGAATACTTCTTTACATATGTAGTTTCTAGGCAGATAACAGAAACGGTAATATTACGAATATCAATATACAGATATACAATACACTTATACAAAAGGAACAAAAAAGACATTAAATGACAAGTCCATTGAAGGAATTGAAAGTCCCTGAGAAGTCACTGGATTTGATTGTTAAAAATCTATGGGAACCCTGACTTAATTTAAAAGGCAAAAAACACTTGAGAAAGACAAGATTTTAGTCAGTGTTAAATGTTGGGCATCGGAGGAACTTTGGGGTATGTACTTTGTATTCATGTGTAGTATTTCTTAAAATATGAAACCTTGATGCATGTATTCTGCAATGGATTGGACTGCTAGAAAAATAATATTGGAAAAGAGAATAGGGACATACGAATCATATCAACTCTAACACTGATTTGTGATACTGAACTGGAAAACGGAAGTATGTAAGTCTTTCAACAGCACATTAAGTGAGCAAATATTTCATCATTGGTGAGTTTCTGTAAATTTCTACAGAGAAAACCCCCTGATCAAATGCTTCTGTTTTCTGTCTCCAGGACAAAGACAGCATGATTCAGGTCTTACGAGCAGTGGACAAGGCCAACGGCTACTGCTTTGGAGACCTGGAAGAGAGGAATTTGCAGGCCATGATGTCAGCTGCTGTGGGGGCAGACTTCCAGTTCGACTCGTATCCTTTCCTAATCACGTTGGTGACTCACTGTGACTCATCTGATTTAAAATCAAACCTTAAGATTTACGGGAGTTGGCTGAAATACTGACTGCTCTTGTGTTTATCGTGCTTAATTGTGTTTAAAGTAACGTGAATCTTAAAATATACATTAAAAATTGTGTTATTATGTTTTCCTTAACAGTACCACAGTACTCTTGGAGTGCAAGAGCGGTATGTTGAAACCGGTGGAAAGTCTGTGGAGGAGGAAATGATGGACCTGTAAATTGAAAAAGCCCAAATAAAAGGACAAAACAGTTTGCCTTTTAAGCACCAGTATACCAGGGGAGTCTTGGCAACATCCATCTCACTTGGCCTGAATTCTGAACCTCTCTACAAAAGCAGTAGAGAGATGGGAACTAAATTTGGGTGCTGAAGATGCTTCAAGGTTGCACCATAGCGCTTACAAATCGCAAAGAGGATGACTGAAGTGAGTAAATGGAGAGATTTTCTTCAGGTATCAACGAGATGTGATTAATTGTACCTGTGGACAACAAAAATCTTCAGTTTATGCAGATACTGTTTGTTAATATGTATTAAATGAAAAGGCCTTTGTTTAGTCTTTGTGTAACATGTTCATGGCCTCCTATTTTTAAGAAAACACAATGGTATGCAGGGGGCATGTCTACACCATCAAATTCCTTCTGAAACAATAAAATGACTGCAGTTAATACAGACATTGTTTTGTGTGTTCTTGATTTGATTTGATTAATTAACTAACTATAAGTTCATGCTGATGTTCTATGCTTCTTATTTGAGATAAATGCTGCATAATTTGTTCCCAAAATGTGCTCTTCTTTCCCTTTTATGATTGGTAAAACTATCATGGCAAACATTATACGGACGACTTTCCTCCTGCAGGACTTTCCTCCTGCCATGTGCATATATTAGTGAAGAGCATGTCTGACAGGAGGATACAGAGAACAGACAGCACATTTCCCTTGATATGCAGCGGAATATAATAGAACTTGACAATCAGCAGTGCCTTAGAGATGCAAGTGCAATTTGAGTGCGTGTGTGTACAGCGGCTGGGTAAATAATAGCACAAGCACTACATCTTTTATGTTGACGGAACAAATTATAATTATCTTATGCATGAATCAAATACCGAGCAGATTAATGGTAAAATATGTACGGATTTTAGGTTAAAACACTCAAAATGTGCTAAAATGATCAACCGAATGTGAAGAAATTACAGTTTTGACATAACATCAAAGACGACTGTATTGAAGTTAGCATGCTAACCAGCAAGCCCTTGGCCTGAAGCCTTTTTCTCCCAGCAGTCCAAAGATCCTGTGCTAGCATCAACACTCCCATGGTAGCCAAGCCTGCAAGGCTAGCTGAGCTAACAAGCTCAGAGTAGTGACAGTAATGGATATATAAAAAGAATACAGTTAGCAACAGTTACTGTTATATGCTGCCCCTGTTCATTGGGAGTATACATTGAAGGCGGTCAGTTCTTACATAGTGCATCTTTAATGTCCACTCAGTTTGATTCCTAAGATTTAAGAACTGTTTTGAGCGTCTGAACAAATACAATACCTAACAAGGTAATACAAGACTGACAGTGCTCTTTTAACACAATCAGATATTAGCAGATCTTTGTGTTCAGTACAAAGGAGCATAACACAGTGTGCTGGGTAAAATGGAAAAATTTAAATAAATCGAAAGTAATAATGGGCTCCTCAGTAAAAACACAACTGTATTATGTCCAACAGGCAATTTCTGACAAAGGTGAATCAGAAGTTTGAGCTACAACAATTAGTTGTCAACTGTTAGGTTAATCAACTATTTTGGTTGTTTTTTTGTTTTTGTTTTAACCACGAAAAGTGTAAAACATTTGTCTGATTTCTTTGCCAACAAACTGAATACCTTTGGGGACGTGAGACATTTGATGACGTCATCCTGGGCTTTTGGGGACATCGATCGGCATTTTTCGCCATTATATTTTATCTACCGATGGGCTAATCGCTTCGACAATGAGAATAATCCTGAGCTGCAGCCCGGTCACAAACATGAACCAAAAGTTACCATGACTTTGGCCAAGAGCGAGTCCTTGTACGTTGGCTGTGTCCTTTTGTCCAGCAGGTGGCACATGTGTATTCAAATCCTGCTGCCAGATCCAATAGAGTCTGCTTCGGCTTTTACCGGCAGCCGGAGCAGAAAAATTAAGTCAGGCGGGGAGAGGAAGCTACATTAAATCTGTTTCTGCACAACTGGCCCTGTGTCTGGTCTCGGGGATGGAAGACCCTCTGTCTTTGTAAAAGCACCTCAAACTCTCTCTTTAACTTTTGGGACTTTTTTCCAAGGACCATGTCTTTACTATGAAACCCCCTTTACATTTTAAATGCACCACCACAACATTAGAAACACAGGCTCGACGCCTCTTACACACACACACACACACGAAACATGCGGCTTCGTGTGCGTGTGTGCGCGTGCATGCACTTCTCGTGCATCGTCGTGGTCCGCCTAAAATAAAGCGCGATCCACTTTGCGGGCTCGCACTGATGTGGGAAATCACATTAATCCCGCGCGTATGATGTGGCTGTGAAATGATATGTGGCCGGCTTCGTGTCTGCAGAGCTCGGTGCTCTCCGTGCATTAGGGGGGTGTGTCAGGCAGAATGTTAAATTGTGTTCCGATGTTTGTACATGTGATCAAGTATGCCTTCTCACTGGTGCTTCCTGCCTTTTTTCCACCCTTACAAGCCCCCTAGAGGTGGATGTGTGAGTATGTGTACGTGCGCGCCCGCGAGTAAAAGAGTGTGTGTGTGTGAGTGAGCGAGAGAGAGAGAGAGAGAGAGAGAGACAGTTTCTGTGTGTCGAGAGGGAAGAGAAACCGAAAGGCAATCGTGTCCCACTTACACTCAAAACCTGAATTTTAATCAATGCCCAATCCAACCATTAAACGCCTCATTAACCTTTTCACGTATTTGCATTTTAATATTTTTAAGAATACAAACTCCTTCAGCTCACACACACACACACTTCTCATTACCATCCCAGCCCTGCTCAATGCTGTGCACACACCCTGTGGATGCCAAAAATGTCTGCTTCATTTGACTGAGGAGAGATGGGGGTGTAGGGGGGGCAAATGCTCCATTTTTCTAATTGTTGGGAGACTTTGAAACTGTTCATGCATCCTCTGTCTGGTAGATAAGGTTTTTTTTGTTCCCTCCCCCTGTACAGCCAGTGTAGTTCAATGTTAGTAGGGTGAGAGAGGGAGAGCTGGAGCCACCCATCCCCCCACACTCAGCAGAGGAGTGTGTGTGCTGCTGGAGTGAGAGACAGACAGAGAGGAGAGGAGAGGAAAGGAGAGGAGAGGAGAGGGGGTGGTAGAGGAGAGCAGAGCAGGCAGGGGAGGGAACAAGAGGGAATGTGCATTGGTAGTCTCGTTTGCTGCAAGGCTTCCTCCTTCTGCTCTGGAAAAACCAGTGTGTGTTGCCTTTGCTTGCCTGAATACCACACGGAAACACTGGTGGGAATTAACTACAAGAGCCAGCATACAAAGGCACATTTCTTTTGGCTAAATACATTTCTAAATATGCCCATTAGTGAGTTGGAATTAGAATTGCGTGTATGGAAAGCCAGGCCGAATCCATGTGTGTCGTGTTGTAGTGTGTGTAATAATAGTTCCTTACAATTGCAGCCGTGGCATCCACATTCATACACATGCTCACCTAAAAAAAATGTGCACATTTAAGCAATGGATTACTTTCCTCTTTCACAGATCACTCATTAAATCTTTCGTAATGATCATGAGTCTTTATGTTTACAAGACCACAGAAAAATGACTTGTGAGGACGTCAGACTCTATTCGTGCAGAGAAAATATTCAACCTTATATGTAAAATAAGGGGACAATGTGAGGTTGTGAGACAGAAGTCCACTCCGCACTGGAGCGGATCCAGCCCGTGTCTTGCAGCCGTCCGTGCGGCTCAGTAAAATGGCTGTATGTAGCGGAGCCTCGTGTTGGTTGGGCTCGCTCCCTGCCTCTACCCGGGCTCAGTAACACAACTCCCACAACAATTTCTGTCGCTTTTTTACGCATTGTATGGAGCCTCCATCAATTCTCTAACCCATTTACGGAACCGGAACCGGTGGGATGGAAGCCGGATTCGGTCCGGTGTGAGGGGTGGGAATGAATCGGCACAAGGATAAATGGTTATAAACAATTATTTATATGCAATGCTAGCTTTTGATTGTGACTGACTCGCCGAGAGAGGGAGAGAGAGGTGGTGGTGGGGGGGTATATCATGGCCGCTCAGGTCGCCAGCGCCGCCACTCTTAACACTAGTCCGCCTTCCGAACTCAAAAAGCCGGATCGAGACCACAAGGAGGAGTCGGTACCGGGGGAGAAGCAATCAGACAAAAAGCAGCCGGGCTTGGACAGCGGATCGCCGGGCCGGGGGGATCTGCAGGACGGGGCCGACGGTGGAAATGCAGGGGGAGGAGGGGAACCTGAGATGAAGAACGGGAATGGGAACCCGCCCAGGGCTAACAATAATAACCAGAATGACTCTGTCGGACCGGAGGGAAATAACCACCCCGGTTTGGTGCATCACCACGGCCCCGCTTTTCCTCCACCTTCGTACGGATACAGTCAGCACTACGGTCGGGCCCCTTTTCATCAACATGGCGGACAACAAAGCCCTGGCATGGCAGCTGCTGCGGGTCCGGTCGTGCAGTCGAGCAACATGATGGACCCGTATCAACCTAATTCACACGAACATGGCTTTTCAAACCACCAGTTCAACAATTACAACCCGTTCCCGAACAGGACTCCCTACCCCGGCCAGGCGTACGCCATGAACTCCCCTCGCAGTACCCAGGCGCCGACAGCTGGGGGGCAGCCAGCTAACGTTAAGCAGCAGCCACCAGCGGGAGGACCAACGGCAATGGCTGGATCTTACAATAACCAGAGATATAACATTGGAAACCCCCAGCCTACGTCCACGCCGACACTCAACAAGCTCCTAACCTCTCCGAGCTCAACGCGGGCATACCCAAACTACCCGTCTAGCGACTACAGTAGCCAAGAAGGAGCTAGTAAGGGACCAGCAGACATGGGCAGTAGCGGTCTGTATGGAGGGAGCACCCCGGGTTGGCAACAAAGAAGCCATCTCCCGTCGCCCATGAGCCCGGGAAGTGCCGGGCAGCCGCTAGTTAGAACCCAGGTAAAGTCACATTATTACAGGCACACGATGTGAGCTTTAGCATGTCGCCTTCCATCCTCCTAGCTAGTTCACAACGTAGCAGGCCAGCCATTGTCTGATACTAGTTCGCAAAGACTCTAAAATGGCTGCCTCTCGTGTGTGTTTTTTTTCCTTTACACCACACCGTTTAATAAATGTTGTGTTAAAATATAGGCGTAAGGGTACGTGGGAGTACAAGAGTGCCGCTTGCGGAAGATATAAGTTGTTGAAACGATGTAAGGACGTTCAGGGAGCCAAGAAGGCCCGACTTTGAAAAGGGGCGAAAATACTCCGCGAAGACCAACGTCTCGTTTTTCTGCTAGCTTTCCTACATGTATTAAATGTAAAAATCGCCATATAATCGGTCACAAATGTGTTCATACTGTATGGCTTTATGCAGAGTAACAATTCTCATGTATATCGTTTGTGATAGCAGCTTATGTGCTCACATTTGTATTGTTTTCTTGCCCGGTAAGCTATAATTTTGTGGCCACGACGGAAGGAATGCGTTGCATGCCGAATCAGCCTCTCACGGCCAGTTAAATGGTCCGCGTATGTTCACTTTAAATCCCTTAAATGTCCTATGAGACATCAGGAAATAGTGTATTTTATCAACATTTTGCCCACATATTGATTAATTGACTTTCCCCCGCGCTGAAAACCTTCCGGGCTTCCCACGTATGCTCGCCTGTAAACAGTCAGCCCAGCCACAGATGAGTGACTGCAGCCTGCAGATTGCAGTTTGCACTGGGATTTGAATTGTGGAGGTAAAATCCTGCTGTCAAAGCCAGGAGATAGTTGGTCTTTGGTTGACATGCTAGCTGAAATCTGATTGGCTCCTCATCCGCTGCTCATGGCCATTTATAATTACATGTGATGCAAGGCAACAGTTGCTGATAAGGGAGCGCAGCATTAAGTCATCACAGGGTTCACCAGAGGCATTACTGATTCACCCCTCTGCTCAGATTTTCACTTTCAACAAAGCATGTAGTGTTAGAGCAACTGGTGATCATATGTAGTTTGTGTTTATATATATATATATATATATATATATATATATATATATATATATATATATATATATATATATATATATATATATATATATATATATCTATCTATCCATCCACCCAAATATTTTGTTCTGGGGCAATGTTTTCCTCTTTTGAAAAAAAATTGGTTTTAGCTATTTGTTCCAACATGCGCTTATCATGGGTTTAATATTACCACCAGAACCCATCCTGTTACATACTTTGTAGCGTGAACAATAACGTAGGAGCTCATATGACACGTCTGGTCTGCATCATTGTATATGACAAGTACTGTGTGGTGGTGCTGGTATCAAATCCAGTTTTTACAAAAGCTGAAACGGCATTGCTACAGTTATGAAATGTCTATACCATAATGGCTAGGAACAACAGTGGCTGTTATTTGAGTGTCATTGATTTACATACCACCTTATTTGTTATCCACGATGTTCCATAGATAAACAAATTATGGGCTGACAGACACCTTTTGTGTATTCATATTGTAACTTGTTTCACAGTCGCAAAAGGGAAATTTGACCTCAGCCTGCGTGAATATGAGTGTATGTTTCTGCTGTGTCTGGCTTGCCACACAAGTTTGACTGTGTGACTGCAAAGAATTTCCCCCCAATCCCCCCCAAGCCAATCAGAAGGCAGTCCACCATCTCTCACCAGCCAAGGGAGTTTCCTCTCTGTCTTATGCAGATTAGCCATGTGCTGCTCTTATTTATTTCACTTCATTATCTTGGATCTGCAAAATGTCACATAAGGCATTTTGCATACTCTTTGTTAGAGGGCTGCTGTTAAGCTGAGGATGCTCTTCTGCTCAGCAAAGTGAACATGCAAATTCACTCAATGTAATGAAAGGGGTTGCTTTTAAAGTAGATGTTCTTAGTTTAAATTGTTCCACAATTCCTGACTTTATCATGCCCAATACCTTAGTTTAGGTGAGGGAATAATCCGATCCTACATGTGATGCAATAGCATAGTCTTGTAGTACCTAGTTTTTACCAGAGAAAACATGTTTTTACTAACTTTTGGTTTATGGACACAGTGTGCTCTTGTGCATTTTTCACTCTCTGGGGCTGTTGTGAAAGTACTTCCTTCATTTCTGGTGTCATTCATCCTGAGCCAAGCTGCCTCCTCTGGGGGAAAAAAAGCTACTTGGACCAGACTCAAAACAGGAGCACAGCTGGGATATGTTTAAGATTGGGCAGACTGCCCTCCATTCGAAAGTAGATATATATAGCTCTGTTGACTTCCGAAACTATGGCAAAGTGAGGTGAAAAAAAATCAGGGTAATGACCGTGGGAAATAAGGTGAAAAATAGCACAATTTCCTCATTCACTGAAGCTTGTGTTTACATCTTGTAGTGCTGTGAAAGCTCCACACTGCAGCCAAGTATTGATGAAAGCACTGTAATGGCATAATTAAATTGTTTAAGATTAAGGAGGGCTGCATGTAAATTATCACACTGGCTGTTTAGATTTCTTCTGTACTGTTTGGATGTTGTCTTACTCTATTTTTCTCAATTTCCAGCCACCTGGTCCCATAGACCCAATGAGCAAAATGAGAGGTCAACCATACGGAGCAGGCAGTCCATACAGTCAGCAGACGCAGCAGGGGCCTCCCACTGGCCCACAACAGGGGCCCGGTTACCCTGGCCAGGGTTATGGTCCTCCAGGTCCGCAGAGATATCCAGTTGGAATGCAAGGGCGTACACCTGGAGGCATGGGTGGCATGCCTTATGGTCCACAGGTATTTACATGATTTATCTTACTCAGAAATAAGTTATCTGTGTCTTAATTTGGTCTTTTTTATCAGTGTTCTCTTCAGTTTTTTTAAAGTTTTATGTATGTTCTGTTTAGATGGGATCATATGGACAGCAGGGACCAGCAGGCTACGGCTCCCAGGGCCAGGCACCGTATTACGCCCAGCCTGGCCAGGCTCCTCACCCGGGCCAGCAGCAAACCCCCTACTCCCAGCCCCCACAAGGACAACCAAGTGGCCAGACTCCTTACCCAGGGCAACCCCACCCTCCGCCAACTTCTGCGACACACACCCAGGGAGGACCACCCTATCAGCAGCCCCACATGCCCCCCCAGTCCCAGGGGCCACTGCCAGGTCCATCCCAAGGGCCCCCACAGTCTCAGCCACCTTATTCCCAAGCCTCAGCACCACAGTCTGGCCAGTCTCTGTATGCCCAGCAGCAGGGTCCTCCCAGCCAGGCCCCGCAGCAGCCAAGTTCACAGGATACCCCTGGATCACAGGGTCAGTCCAGCTACCCGGGATCCACACCAGGGCCTCAGCAGCCACCCTCGCAGCAACAGCAGGCACAGTCTCAGCCTCCACAGCAGCCACCAGGACACAGCCAACACCCACAGGGCCAGCCTGCAGCGTACCCGGCGAACCCGCAGCAGCAGCAGCAAGCACAACAGTCACCTTATCAGCGCTTCCCTCCTCCACCACAGCAGGTAATACCCTCAGTCTGGGATCATAATCATCAAACTTAGTTATTTGTGTGTGTGTGTGTGTGTGTGTGTGTGTGTTCACAGACATGCTTCCCATAAATATAGCATTATACTTTAGCGCATGTTCTGATGTCTTTTCAGGAGGTGTCCCAGGACTCATTTCAGTCCAGTGCCCCTCCATCCACTCAGACTAAATCTGGCCCAGAGGACAGTCAAGGCCGCCCCTCCAGCCTTCCGGTTAGTTATGCTCGTTATGTTACTGCTGGACCATTTAAAAGCCTTTTTCACACTGTGTATTTGCTTTTCACCCTCATGTAAAAGGGGTAGTTTCTATTTGTGACTTGTAGGTTTTATTGTAGGACATTTATTTACAACTCATCAAACGTGGGACAATATAAGGCACATTATTAATATAATCCCCTTCAGGGCACTTTGAATGTCATGTAATAATGTTTTAATTGTTTGTATTTAGCTGCGTGCGTTTGTGGTTGCTGTGCTATTGGCCCCTTCGAGCAGGGTTTGTGAAAGTGTGGAAAATACTTTATTAACCATTTCAAGGTTAGGATTAAGCTTAAATTTGAAAATCCGTGAAAAACACTTTATTTTAAGTTTGATATGGTGTTAGAATTAAACAATCACTCATGTATGCAAAAAAAAAAAATATTTAAAGTGCAACAAGCCTTTTGTCATAGTTGTTGTCTCTGGGTGTCGGAATTGGCAAGCATAAATCTCTATTCTATGCCCTTGTCCACTATTTGGCCACTAGATATATATTTGTATAGTAGCGTAGTTCATATTACAACCATGTCAGAAACATACAACTTCTGAACAGCAAATGACAACATACATTGACTGCTGTGCATAGAAAATATTATTTACATTTTATTTTGCCTAATTGCATTTATAGTAAAGTTAGATAAGGTAAACTTTTTGGATTAGGTATTTTACAAGTGCGCAAATATTATTCTCAAAAATTTGCTTGTGTTACGTACAACTTAAGGTAAAAACTATATTTTCCTAGTGTTGAGGACACTGTGCTCTTCGTCCCTTGGTGATGTCAGACTCTGTGTTGCTGCACATCAGTGTTAGTTGGGAGACGGCTGTGTGGCTGATGCTTGAGGGAAAGGTGCTGTGTAAACGAGTAAATCTGAGATGAATACAAGAGATATTGTTTGTGTATTGAAATCACATGGCCAGGCTGCTGCTACATGCTGACTCAGCTTGCATCCTACAAACCTCGGTAACCATGACAACCCCCTGCACTAATGTGCACTCTTTTGTTTTTTTCTTTGAAAAAAATAAATAAGGACAAAGGCCTCTGGGTGTGTGTGTGTGTATGTGTGTAATATTTGTGTGGTACTCATATCTAAACAACAGGGAGGGAGTTGCAACAAGCTAATACTACAGCCAGTATATGAAATATATTTTTCAGAACTATAAAATGATGTATTCTTGTAAATAATACAGTGTGTTGAAATGCACGGGAACTGGATCCTCTCAAGAAATACATTGTCATTGAGTTGACTCAACCTCTGCTTTTCTTATGTGTGTTTGCAGGACCTGTCAGGGTCTATTGATGACCTGCCCACAGGTGCAGAAGGTGCCCTCAGCCCCGGTGTGAGCACATCAGGTGTGTCGAGCAGCCAGGGGGAACAGAGTAACCAGGCTCAGTCGCCCTTCTCTCCTCACACGTCTCCCCACCTGCCAGGCATCCGAGGGCCTTCACCCTCCCCAGCTGGCTCCCCTGCCAGTGCCAGCACGCCCCGCACAGGACCGCTGTCACCTGCCAACATCCCAGGTGGGCTGATCCCTTGCGCACATAAAATGAGAAATATGATCGGGAACACAATACTAACATTTGTCATCTCGTTGGTAAACTGCTTTTCCTTTAGGTCAGCTTTTGTTCTGTTTATTTAGCATTTTTAGCTGCATGATTAACTGAGCAAACTACGTAACAGCAGCTAACACTAGCAGCAGTTATTTGGGGGTCTGATGATATGCTAATGCTGGCAGATGCACAGATATTAACATTATTTAAAAAGTGTTGGTGTTTTATTTGCTTTTTCTGCACCAGCGCTGTTTTCCGGTTAATATAAGAAAGGAAAACATATCCTACTTAGAGTGTCAAGGACCTTTTTTGCTGTGGTATCAAAAGAAGAGGTACAATTTATTAAAACTTGTGTTTTATTAAAGTTCAGGTATCGTGAAAGCTCTATTATATACCCAGGTTCTTGGCACCACTTTTGTCGGTTGGACAATGCTAAGTCACCGATTTGTAAAGATATTAATATAGTGATGCCAACTTGGACTTGTTGAACAAAGGTCTGACTAAAAGATGGAAATACTAACCCCTGGTTTCCTTTTGACATCAACACATTTTTCTCAGCCGTGGTAGCTACATTATAACCACAGTGGCTTTAAAGGCAGCGCATGTATTTTACCTTCTTTGAGCTCACACTATTTCGACTCCATTGTTGTTTAGGGACCCAGATGCCTCCCAGGCCCTCAAGTGTGCAGTCAGATGGGAGTCTGCACCCTGCTATGAACCAGTCTCCTATGGCCCAGGACAGAGGTATGCTGCAGTCTGAACTCCAAGTGTTCATATAGATTAACCCATATCTACTGTGGTAACTGAGTCTGAACACTGTCTTCCCCCCCATGCCCTCTTTTTAGGGTTTATGCAGAGAAACCCTCAGATGCCCCCTTACGGCTCCCCCCAGTCAGCTTCTGCACTGTCGCCGCGTCAGTCTTCAGGGGGACAGATGCATCCGGCAATGGGCCCATATCAGCAGAACAACTCCATGGCTGGCTATGGACAGCAGGGTGGACAATACGGCCCCCAAGGTGCGTGCCTTCAAATAGTCTCTGTTGGGGTTTGAATTGAAGAGAGAGTATAGATGCAGTTTGTCTTAAATTTTTGTTGTATGATTTGTTGTAAATTGTGAATGTATGGCTTATATTTGGATTTGTAAAGGTTTTCTACTTCATGTACTATCCATTTGAGTTTTTGCAAGTTCATGTCCCATTAGACAGACATATGGTATGTATCTCTCTGCCTCATCGGACTACTGTGCTATCGTTGGTCCCTCCCTCTGACTCTGTTGCAGCTATTTATAGCCGTGAAGCAGAGAGTCAGCTGACGTAGCAGAGCCTCCTGTCAGTAGAGCTGAGACTGTGACGAAGGCTTGTTGCTCAGGGTGCATAGCTCTCTCTGCTAGCATACTGTAGGGAAAAAGTCTACCTCACCACTGCTCTTCAGGACTCAAAGCTATAATGATCCACTTTAATAAACTTATTTGTGATTTTGCTGTGTCCCCCCCCCCCCTTAGACCAGCAAACAGCTATGATCAAGAGATTATTTTACATAATCATTTTTTCTTGTAATGTCATTCTTAGGTTATCCCCGGCAGCCTGGATATGGCAACATGCCCAACGCAACCTACCCCGGGCCGGGCATGGGCCCAATAAACCCCATGGCAGGACAGGGTGGGGGACCGCCATATAGTGGAATGCCTCCTGGAAGGATGCCTCCTAATCAAATGGGGGCACGTCCCTATGGCCCAAATATGGGCCCGAACATGGGTCCAAACATGCCTCCTAACATGCCTCCTAACATGGGCAACATGCCACCCCAGGTAGGCTCAGGAATGTGTCCTCCTCCAGGCATGAACAGAAAGCCCCAGGACCCTGCAGCCATGCAGCACCCCGCCACCAACTCCATGCATAACAGGTTGGTTTGTTATGGATCCTGAAAAATGCCCACCTTCTACTTACCTCATGGACTTCTGCTAGATGCTCATATGTTTTCTCCTCTGTCCAGGATGCCTGGCTACCCCAACATGTCTCCAGGCATGATGGGCTCCGGCCCACCATATGGCCCTCCCATGAACAACATGCCTGGAATGATGAACACACAAGGTGGATCGCCTTATCCAATGGGGCCAAACATGGCCAATAACTCAAGTGGTAAGTTATAAAGCAGTGACTGCACCTGAACTTTATTTTCTTTTAAATGGTGTAATTTCACAGCTTTCCCTCTCAATGTGTCCAGGTATGGCCCCCAGCCCAGAGGTAAACAATAAAATGAATAACAAAGTAGATGGGACTGTAACACCTAAGCCAGAGCCCAAATCTAAGGTAACCTGGTCTACTTGTATATGTCTGCATGTTTTAATAACACATCAAATGTCTTCTTGCTGGTGGATCTGCAGTTTTCACTCAATTTTAAAATAGTTTTTGGAATTCTCTTGTGCAAAACAGAAGTCCAACTCTTCCACCACCACCAATGAAAAGATAACAAGGCTGTACGAGTTAGGACCAGAACCAGACAGGAAGATGTGGGTGGACCGTTATTTGGCCTTCATTGAAGAGAAAGCCATGCCCATGACCAACCTGCCCGCTGTAGGACGCAAACCCCTCGACCTCTTCCGGCTGTATATGTCTGTAAAAGATATTGGAGGAATGACACAGGTTAATATGGCATTAAATAAGAACAATGAATTCCATAGTACTTTTATTGCTTTTTCGCTCTTCTAAATATGTCTCGCCGTGTGTCTTCCAGGTGAATAAGAATAAGAAATGGCGTGATCTGGCTGCTTCCCTGAATGTGGGTACATCCAGCAGTGCTGCCAGTTCTTTGAAGAAACAGTACATCCAGTGTCTTTATGCCTTTGAGTGCAAAATTGAGCGTGGTGAGGACCCTCCTCCTGAAATCTTTACAGACAACAAGAAGAATCAAGCTGCTAAGGTCCAACCCCCTTCTCCAGGTTAGGGCCGTACTTATGCTTGTATTTATGTTTCAGTGCTGTTCCAATTCAGTAACTCGTATCCATGCACTTTCCCACATAAATACATAGTTTGTCGTATTCTTGGTGTCAGTAATCCTATTAACCATTTCTCTCTTCTTTTGAACTGAAGCGTCCCTGTGCTCCACAGCTGGGTCAGGCTCCCTGCAGGGTCCTCAGACTCCCCAGTCCACCAGCAGTTCCATGGCTGAGGGAGGAGACCTAAAACCTCCCACCCCAGCCTCCACTCCTCATACCCAGATGCCCCCCATGCCACCTGGCTCTAGGTGACTCTTGCGTTATCCTCTGATTTAACCATTTGATTCTAGCTTCCATAAGACATTTTAATCAAAGAAACTAATGTCTTTCTGCCATTTCCTCCGTCTCTCCCACATTTCTCCTAATTTCCCCTCCCCCTCACCTCTGCTTCTCTGTAGGAGCAGCGTTAACCTGCAAGACCCCTTCTCTGAAGGTAATGACCCTGCTTTCCCCAGGAAAAACCTGACGCCCAACTCCACCTATCAACCCGGCATAAACACACCAGACATGCAAGGACGCATGGGCACCTACGAACCCAACAAGGACCCCTTTGGTAACATGCGGAAAGGTGGGTACACTTAATAGACATGAGCTGAATGAATCATGTTGTCCTAGATATTTAAGTACCTCCTTAATTACCTGCTCAATTAATAAAGGGGCTTTAATTCTGAATTTATTTCCAGTTGGGGAGCAGTTTCTACCTGCTAATCAGGGTCCTAACAGCGGGGTGGGTGACCAACAGCAGCAGCAGCAGCAGCCGCCACAACAGCAGCAGCAACAGCAGCAGCCTCCATTCAACAGGGGACCACCCGGGGCTATGGGCACGATGCCAATGGGGCCCAGACAGCAGTATCCTTATGGACCAGGCTACGACAGGAGGTAAGAGTCATTGAATGGTAGATGGCATTTCCATTTTCCATTTCATTTGCTCATGGACCACTGCTGATTAGTACCATTGTGTTTTTTTTTTACAATGTCCTATTGACACCTTTTTATGAGTGGATGTGATTACATTTGATTGGAGTCTGCAATAGGATTGGCTGGCTTCTGACGCTCAAAATTCTGCTTAGAATTGATGATGTACTGTCAGGTGCTCTGTGGTTTGTTGCTAAAACAAAGACCAAATAAAATCTTCAAATTCTATTAAACACACTTTAACAAATATGTGGTTGGACTGTGGTACGTGTCATGTTTCTGCCCATCCTGTGAGTCTGCTGAACTCATTATTGATGATTCATCCTGTTTTTACTTTCATTCATTCATTTATAATTCATTTTGAATTATGATGCTGCTCACTTATATGAGCTTGTTGACATTTTGGATTTGTGCTGCAATTAAAAATGAATCAACAGAAATATGTTTCACAATTAAACCCCAAAATTCAGAGTCTGGGTTTAAAATTCTCTATAAAATATTTGAGTGATTGTTATTTCATTTGTTTAGTTGAGACAGACTTGAAAAGCTGTGGTAGTCACAGCCTTAGGAGCCAGAGAATTTTTTTTTTTTACAAGTTTCAGCTACTAGCTGACATTAAATTGCAACCAAAGTACTCATGTTAAAGTTATCGTAAAATTTGTTATCGTGTTTTGTTTTGTTTCTTTTTTTTGCTTTTTGTTTTGTTTTTCTCAATTAGCTAATCTGTATCCTGTATGTTTGTGTATATCAAAAATGGGAGAAATTTACCATGTGTTTTGTTCTGATTTCCACAGATCTGAGCAGGGAATGGGCCCAGAGGGCAACATGGGATCCGGTGCTCCTCAGCCAAACCCTATGATGCCTGCCAACGCCGACACGGGGATGTATTCGCCAAATCGCTTCCCACCACAGCAGCCACGGTCAGTTCACAAGATAATTTTTTGCCAATGTTTTCAGCTTTAAAGCAACTGGTGATGGAAGATGATTCCTCAGATAAAATGTACGAGGGTTCTTCAGTGTTACAAATCCACGTATTTCATCTAGTTGTACAATATACATGATGTACTTTCAGATCACTTTAATATTTGTTATTGTGACTTATAGATCAGAACATGATCACATCATGTACATCTGGATTTTGTTGCCATCCTTAATGAGTAAAATATATACTCAAAGTCTTAATCAAATTCACAGCTCTTCGGTCTGGATTTATTGTATGTGTATGTTTTGATATAAATTTTTAAACAGTTGCAGTCATTGTGTGAATTTCAATTGTCAGGCAGCTGGTATTAATTAGTAAGGTGTACAGTTGACAAAGAGTTGGGTATTTGTTCAGGATTCACATGTGCCTATTATAAATAGGGTAAAATTATCGAATCACACTGATTTAGACAAAGACTTAATTAATAGAAATTGAGTTTTCAGCTGAAAACAAAGAGAATCCCTTGCAACTGGATTCTTATTTCATTGTTGATCATTACTATATGCAACAATATTGACTGTGTTTATGACTACACGTGTAACATTGGGCAATGACTTCAGACACTGAGTAAGACATGTAAAATAATCACATGGTCAAACTGACGAAGCATAATGTTTGCAGGCATGATTCCTATGGTAATCAGTATCCTGGACAGGGAACGCCCCCTACTGGCTCCTACCCAAATCAGCAGCCTGGAATGTACCCACAACAACAACAACAACAGGTCAATGATTCATCTGCACCACACTGACTCTCACTATTGTCAATACACCGTGACCAAATAGTGTCAGCGTTCTAGTATATATAATTTTTGTGTGATTCTTCTTTTTGACAGAGCAGCTTTCAAGTATTGTACCTGTGTATTAATTTTTATAACACTTCTTCTGAAATACTCTAAAATAATTGTCTCTTTTCATGTATAGAGTTACAAGCGTCCTGTGGAAGGAGGCTACCCTCCGTCAAAACGTCATGAGACAGAGTACAGTGGACCCTTCCATGGTGGACAACAGCCGCAGCAACAGCAACAGCAAGGAGGTGCCTCTGCACCCTCTTCAGGACAGCAGGAAACATACAATCAGTACAGTGGAAGTGGGCCCTTCCCCGGCTCTGATCGCCGTCCACCTGGCCCAGGCAATCAGTACCCCTTTCCCTTTGGTCGTGAACGAATGCAAGGAGCGACAGGGCCCAACGCTCAGCCCAACATGCCCCCTCAGATGATGCAGGCAGGCCCTGAGGTTCCTCAGGGAGGAATGTGGCAGGGACCGAGAGATATGAACTATCAGAACTACCCCGGTCGGCAGGGTGGCCCTGGAGGCCCACCCCAGGGACCCGGTTACCCTGGCATGAACCGCTCAGAGGAGATGATGTCATCAGAACAGCGCATGAATCATGATGGCCAGTGGGGTGGTCAGATGGGCCCGCGGCAGCCTCCCTATGGTCCTGCAGGACCTGGCCAACCTATGCCTCGATCAGTACAGTCCAACTACCAGCCCCCTCAGGGAGTGCAAAACCACATTCCACAGGTGTCCAGCCCGGCCTCCATGCCTCGCCCTATGGAGAGCAGGACGTCACCTAGTAAATCCCCCTACATGCATGGAGTCATGAAGATGCAGAAGGCTGGCCCTCCGGTCCCTGCATCTCACATAGTGCCCCCTCCAGTGCAGTCGCCTCTAATAAGGCGAGACATGCCTTTTCCCCCAGGCTCTGTAGAAGCTTCCCATCCTGTCCTGAAACCCCGTCGGAGACTCACCGTGAAAGATATTGGTATGATTGTCATTTCTTTCACATCTTTTCAAGTCCATCTATATTGTCCGAAGTTGATACTTAGTGAGTTTTTGTCTTCATTTCTCAGGAACTCCTGAGGCCTGGAGAGTAATGATGTCATTAAAGTCTGGTCTATTGGGTGAGAGTACGTGGGCCTTAGATACCATCAACATTCTCCTGTATGATGACAGCACTATTTCCACCTTCGATCTCAACACGGTGAGTATCAACATTGAGTTCCTAATCGTGGTTTAGAACGGTACACTGCATATTAATCATGTCTAATATTTTATATATTTATGTTTTTTCTTCAGTTGCCTGGCCTATTGGAGTTGGTGGTCGAGTATTTCAGACGCTGCCTCATTGAAATCTTTGGCATTCTACGCGAATATGAGGTGGGAGACACCGGCCAGAGGACACTACTTGATCCTGATGCCTTGAAACGGGACTGGGACAGAACAGAAGAAGAGGAACCACGGGCTGAGGACATGGAACAAGGGGAGGAGGATGATGAAGAAGAGGAGGAACAAGAAACTGAGGGGCCAGCTCATGTGAAAGAGGAGGAGGAGCAAAAGCAGTGCTCTGAGTCTCTGGGTCGAGATGAGAAAGTGCAGGATGATGAGAGGAAGAGCAAGAGTTCTTCATCTGAACAGACAGGCACTTTGCAATCCTCTGTTGCCCATGAGAAACCCAAACAGGCCAGCAAGTTTGACAAATTCCCCGTAAAGGTGGTACGAAAGAAAGATCCATTTGCGGCTGGCCAGTCCAATAATCATGGTAAACTGCAGGAGTTTGACAGTGGGTTGCTTCATTGGAGTGCTGGAGGGGGAGACTCAACAGAGCACATCCAGACTCACTTTGAACCATGCAAAGACTTCTTGGAACCACGAGAACGAATACCTGTGCCCCCGGTTTTGCTTAGGCGACGAGTCCCAGAAGAAGAGATGCCGGAAAACTGTTTGCCAATAGAGGAAGTCAAAAGGAAGCATCAGGATGAAGAGGAACAGCCCAAAGAGACATCTCCCTCAGAGAAAACAGCAGTCTCAGAGAAGGCCAGCTGTGAGGAGGAGAAGACAACTGATTCTGAGACAAAGACAGTTGAGAAAGCTGTAAAAAGTCACCAGGAGAATAATAAAAGCATTCTTTCTGCCATCAGTGGTCTAACCCAGAAGTCGCAGCAGTCTGGCACCATACTGGAGGATGAGCCTCACAGTAAAGATGAGGGGCCGCTCATCGCACTGGCCAACTGGCAGGATTCTTTAGCCCGCCGCTGCATTTGTATCTCCAATATTGTCCGCAGCCTGTCCTTTGTGCCAGGCAATGACCACGAGATGTCCAAACATCCAGGGCTACTACTGCTACTGGGACGCCTGATCCTGCTCCACCACAGGCACCCTGAGCGCAAGCAGGCCCCGCTTACCTACGAGAAAGATGAGGATTCAGACGAGGGAGTGGGCCAAAGGGACGAGTGGTGGTGGGACTGCTTAGGGCTCCTGAGGGAGAACACGCTGGTCACTTTGGCGAACATCTCAGGCCAACTCGACCTTTCCGTCTACCCTGAGAGCATCTGCTTGCCTCTGTTGGACGGTCTCCTCCACTGGGCTGTGTGCCCGTCAGCAGAGGCCCAGGACCCCTTCCCCACTTTGGGCCCCCACAGCGCTTTGTCACCTCAGAGACTGGTCTTGGAGACGCTAAGCAAATTAAGCATCCAAGACAACAATGTGGACCTCATCTTGGCCACTCCACCATTCAGTAGGTTGGAGAAACTATACGGGAACCTGGTGCGGCTAATTGGAGACAGGAAGATCGCAGTCTGCAGGGAGATGGCCGTTGTCCTACTGGCCAACTTGGCCCAGGGTGATACTATGGCAGCCCGAGCCATTGCTGTTCAGAAAGGCAGTGTGGGCAACTTGCTAGGCTTCCTGGAGGATAGTCTTGCTGCCACACAGCTTCAGCAGAGCCAGAGCTCTTTACTACACCTACAGGGGATGCACTTCGAGCCCACAAGCCCGGACATGATGCGGCGAGCTGCCCGGGCTCTGCACGCCTTAGCCAAGGTGGAGGAGAACCACTCAGAGTTCACACTACACGAGTCCCGACTCCTCGACCTTTCGGTGTCTCCCCTAATGAACTCGCTGGTTTCTCATGTTATCTGTGATGTACTCTTTTTGATTGGCCAGTCATGACAGCTGTAGGGAGCCGTGGCTCCACTTTTTGGGGGTTCTGTCCCCGATCCCCTCTTCCCTGGAAGCCTGGCTTGTGTGTGTAACAGGGCAAGGAAAGTTCAAGTGACTGTCTTTAATTTATGAAAATCCTTCAGATTCCATTCTCTGAGCCCTCCCTAGGCCATCCTTGCTGGAGGGGGGTAATCACAGAGCTGTGGTGGATTACAAACCAGAGAGATGCCCACAAAGTGACGCTACTCGCAACATGAATGCCAACTGGACGACACAGAGCAGAGCACCGCAGTCGGGAGACTGTTCTGCACTTGGGGGAAAGTACTTTTTAATAAAGAGAAATAAATGAATAAATAAATAAATAGCTGAAAAACAAAAACTGTAACCAAAGTTGCTGTCTCGTTTACAGTGAGTTTGGGAGACCCAGTGTGCCCTAGCTCTCCCCTTGAGGGCACAATGAGTCTGTAAGTGGTTGACGTTCTGAGGTGAAGCAGACTGACAAGTGGCCTACTGGTTCTCGTTGCTGTAGTTGGATTCTCACCAGTCAGCCCGACAGTAGACTAAGTGCTGTCGTCAATACACACCTTCACCGGGGAGGCCTGTGCAGTGTGCAGTAGATTGTAGGACATTTTCTGTACCGTACTGCTCTTGAGTGTAAGCATTCTGTCACACATGTTTCACACAGAAGCAGGAGATGCAGCTCTTCTAGAGTTTTGAGGTCATTTTAGTTTGGTGTTAAACAGAAAATGGCTTTCTTCCCCAAAGTATCAAGAACCTACAACACCCTTACCTCCTCTTATCCCTTGATTGTATGAATACCCTTATGAAAAGAAATCACCTCTTAGGACTGGTTTTCAACTTCAAATACAGCTTTGCTGTGGTGTATATATAATGTTGTACATTACACTTCCTTTCTCTGTGTCTGTCTCTGTCTGTGTCACTATTCTCACACTTGTTATCGGTGAGGGATTGAGGCTGACATGTGAGTTTGGTCTGTGACCTCCAGTCCCCGCTGACCCACTCCTCTGGTCTCTCCACAGCTCAGTAGTACGGCAGACGCGGCTCAAACCTGTTATCTCCTGGTACAATGAAAATAAACTAGATGAAGTACACATTTGACAATTTTTCTTCAGTCATGGATTCTGCATATTTGTATTTCAGACTATGTAGCTAAGACAACATGTAAATTCCTCCCTTTCCCTTTTTTGGCTCAATGAATATCATCTATTCAGTATGAAATCTTTATACTATATGTTCCACGTGGTAAGAATAAATGTACATTAAATCTTCGTAAGCTGTTTGATGGTTTTGTTCTTCTGGAATGATTACCTCTTCTGGATAAAACAAAGCAAACAAAGGCGTGAAATGACACAAAATAAGGTCAGAAGGAATTTATGAAATGCATGTTTCTTTACCTTCAGGAAACTTGAAGGAAACATGTTAAGACTTTGTCACTGTTTGCATTAGCTTTATCACTGTTTCAGTAAAATACTCTGCATCGGTTCAAAAAAGACTTTTCACAAAATTGTACAGGTTACAAAACAGGAACACTGAAGGTGGAGGACTGCACACTGGCTTTCTGTCTGTACGAATATATTCATGAGCATCTACCTTCATGTACAAACCCAATTAGTTCAGGTTTAATGGACATTAGATTTCAGATCTACAATTAGTAAGGCAAATGTAAACATATCCACCTTCAATACAAGCAAAGCAAACGTAAATGAATACAATGATGGGTAAACACCATGCTTTCACATTTGTTGGATACATTATGCCATGTGCGTCTTAAAAATGGTTATGGAGCGCCATCTGCTGGAGGGGGAAGTAGGTTACGTCACGTAATGCCATTTTTAAAACAATAGAACCTTATCCAACAGATGCAAAGTGATACATCTTAAGTTAGCCAAATATTGATAGAAACCTCAAAGTCCTTAAAGCGGTTCCTTCTAAATAAATTAATTTCATGATGCATCTCTGGGAAACTGAACAAGCGCAGGCTTATCTGGGATGAGGCGGTTTTATTTTGAAGATACATGGTTACACCGGAAGTGAATAGTCCCATTCGAAAACGAGTCTGGCTGCTGCAGCAGGAGGAGGAGGAGGAGGATGTGAGGACAAAGATTGCACCTGGGCGACAACAAACCCTGCTACAAGACGGGTGGCCGTCCATTAAATTGAATACTTATCCTTTCCTAAATTTGTCAAACCGATGAAGACGCTTAACTCGCCTAAACACATTTCCCCGGACATTTATTTAAGCTAGCTATGTGTGGTAGAAAACATGACGAACCCAGCGGTGACTGTCTCGTAGCAGCGACAATGCTGAGGCCTGTCATAACCGGCTTGTTCACAATTTGCCCATCACGTCAATGACCATGGATGTCAGAGCAGTCGTGGAGTTTGCCACAGTCACCAGGGCTCTGTCACTGTTCCTGCAGGTAAGCTACAGGCAAGCTGAGGTGTTGTGACTCTCATAAAATCAGGCTTCCAGGTTGTAGCTCTAGCGTTATGTTAGTACATTTCCCCTGTTTGTTAACTAACCTTGTTTGTGCGTGGTGGCTGTTGAAAAGTGCACAGGGGAATACATGTGTTTGTGTCATGTAGGTCACAGACAAAGTATCTGGACATCTGTTTGTTTTGTTTTCAAGCTGTATTTTAATATGCTAAAATACTCCTCAGGCTGTCCTGAATGCTGCCATCCCTGACCATGATGCTGATGCGTTCAGGCCCCCACGGACGGAGGAACCTCTCTACTTGGACTCCACCGTGGAGTGGTTATTGGGTGGCCTCTCCCACTGGGACGCCGAGCATTTCCTCTTCATCGCGGAGAAGGGATACCTTTACGAGCACAACTTTGCGTTCTTTCCCCTCTACCCCGTCGTGCTCCGTGGCCTGGCCGAGACGCTGCTGTGGCCCCTGAGCAGCTGGCTGAGCGTGCGGGGGCGTTTGCTGGTGGCCGTGGCTCTTGGGAACAGTGCCCTCTTCCTGCTGAGTGTGGTGGCCCTGCATGCACTGAGTAGAATAGTTCTCCAAGACAGGCGCCTCGCTCTGCTCTCCAGCCTGCTGTACTGCATCACACCTGCCAATGTTTTTATGACTGCTGCGTATTCAGAGAGCCTGTTCGCCGCGCTCACGTTTGGTGGTCTGTTCCTCCTGGAGAAAGGCTTCACCTTCCGGGCATGTCTGGCCCTCAGTATAGCCACTGCAGCACGATCCAACGGACTTGTTAATATTGGGTTTCTGCTGTATCTTCCGTCACTGCACGCCATTTCCCAGATTCGTGTATATAGAACAACAATTAAAGGCCACATCAAAGTCTTCCACTACATTTGGGTCATCATCCGTCTCCTGGTCACCTCGCTCCTGGGAACGGCCATTATTGCTCTTCCCTTTTGTGCTTTCCAGTACTATGGGTACAGGACGTTTTGCACACCATCCGTCTCTTTGGAACGGATCCCCCCTGCCCTTCTGTCGCTGGCTGAACGGAAGGGCTACCGGGTGCCTGATGAGAATGGCCCACCACCCCTCTGGTGCATGAGACCCCTTCCATTGCTTTATTCTCACATCCAGGATGTATACTGGGATGTGGGCTTCCTCCGCTACTATGAGCTGAAGCAGATACCGAACTTTATCCTGGCTCTACCTATGGCTACCCTCGGAATAATGGCAGCTTATGCATATTTTCAAACAAATCCAGAATTGTGTATGAGACTCGGACTTTGGGAGACAAATAAAGGGCTGGACAAGCCCACACCGGGATTGTTCAACCCCAGAGTGTTCGTGTATGTCGTACATTCAACGGTACTTCTGGTGTTCGGAACATTGTGCATGCACGTACAGGTAAGCAAATCACTAAATATCTTTCTCGTGAAAGATTTAAGCTGTCTGGTTGTTGATTTTCACTCATTCCCATTTCCAATCCACGTTTCCAGGTTCTAACCAGATTCATGGCATCGTCGTCGCCCGTGCCCTTCTGGATAAGTGCTCATCTGCTCCTGCTCAACGAACCGCTGCTTCATCGAAGGAAGACATCCAACCCCAGCGTGCAGCTTCAGACTCATTCCAGAAATGGATGCATGCACACGCCTCAAAACCCAATCGTCGCTCTGCTGCCGCACTTCACCAGCTGTTCTACAACCACACAGAGCATCCTGGGGTACTTCCTGTCTTACTGGGTGGTGGGCCTCGCACTGCATTGTAACTTCTTGCCATGGACATGACTTAAAGCGTTACACTGATCTTTACCAGCAATACTTCTCCGTAGAACTGGGCCACAACCATATTGTACATAATATCAATCCGCACACATCATCAATAGTCGGTTTCTGTTTTCCAGTAACTGTTAAATTGTTCTGTAAATAAAGTTGAATGCAACATTTTGTCACATTTACCAAAAAAAATTGTGATTACGTCACGCAGTCCTCCATAGAACTTATTGAGATGATTACATCTTTGATGCCGATTTGTTCATGCAAAAGCCAACAAATCGTATTCAGCACATCTATCTTTTAATGTGTTTAAGAACAAACTCATATGTACAGTACACTTGAAATTTAACTAAACATTGGTTGTAAATCTTGGGAAGACGAAGGTTGTACTTACAAAAAAAAGATCTATTTTTATTTCCTGCTAAAGCATATGTTTTTGTTTACGCAGTTTAATATTGCACTGCATGTTTGGAAGACTTTTTCCAATTTATAAATTTGGATTTTTGGATGTGAATGAAAAAAAATGAAATAAAGATTTTGTTGCTGTCAAAGGATCCTCAGTTGTGTTTTATTTTTATATTAAAGCAGCCCTTCTTCTTGAGGCAATAATGTAAAACTGTTTGTCACTTTCATTGACTGTTTCACGGTTTCAAACATATGTACTTAAATGTGTGCTAACTTTTTCTCACACAAAATCCGTTCTGTCTCTCTCCTTACACATTGTGTACACAGTTACAAAACTGATCTTTGAAGTCCAGAATTAGCCCTAATGGTTGCAGACAAACCACCCTTTAAAGTTGCTTTTTATGATGTAGAAAGGACTTTTAGAAACAGATACAGTATGACAAAGAACACTGAACTACAACAGAAGATGTAACATTATAGATTTTAGCATGACAGTTTTGTCCATATGAAGTAAATATTTTGAACATGAGTTACAGTTGGGAGCCTGGGGCTGAAGTACTAAGTCTCTTAAAGTCTTGTGCTTTGAATAAATTTAACAAATACAAATAAATGAACTCCTCTATCCCCTCCTCCCTAATGAGTTCCAAAGTAAAGCAATCCTGGCATCACAAGGCTGGAAAAACACTGAATAAGTCACAGCTGACAAACACACAGAACACTGGCCTTGTGCTAAAACGGTGAGCCCAACACCTGTCAAGGCTCACTGGCTCAGAAAGCATATAAACATGGTGGCGTTGTGGCCCCTAAGTATATTTGAAGTCATTCTCATCAGCTGATGGTTTGTGCCCTGGAGCACTTACCTGAAACACAGTTAGGTCCAGCAGGAGTTGTGATTAGGGATTTATTACCAAAGTAAAAATCTCTGAAAATATAGCATATATGGAAAAGTATATGGTTCTACTTGTTTTTGCTTATTTGCAGTAAACAGTGGCATTCCCAAATATACTTGAGTAACAGTGAGAATATTGTGCTGTAAGTATAATACTTATACCAGAGAAGTAAATGGTCCTCCCTAATGATAATGCTTTCTCCCTATCCTCCTCATTTTGAAAATGAAGCAAAATATTAGATGAGACTACAAGAGTTTAAATAAAAATATCATGCTAAATTATTACTTTTACTAACCCTAACTCTTTGGAAGTCACCCATACAAATAGCAGTTAAAGTACAAGAGTACTCTTAAAATATTTAATTCTAAATGTATGACATATCTGATATTAAATAGTGACATTAAATCTGAATGTACTTCTGAAGTAGAAGTAAAAGTAAATGACGCTGTCATTTTAATTTGTAACAACAATGTATATGTATATTGATTGTATGTATTTTGGTTGATTACAAAATGTAATAACTTAACCCACATTAAACATGTAAGAACTTAACTGTGATTTTGCAAAAGAAATCCATTGACTGATTTTTTGTATGCCTAAACAAACTAAATAACCAAACTCTTATTATTTTCATGACTAAATAAACAAACTGACCTTAAAGGACAACACAATTTCATATTGTTTTACTTTGTTTGTATATTATATGTACATGTGTTATACTCTGCCACCTTTCTGACTTCAGACAGTGTTCTTGGGATCTTCACCGACTGATTTTTTTTATTCCTAAACAGACTAAATAAACAAACTCAGTGTTTTCACGACTGATTCGACTGAAAAAACAAGCCGACCTTGGAGGACAACGCTGTATCACACAGATTTACTTTGTTTATATGTGGCAGACCCTGCCACCTTTTTAGCTTCAGAGTTCTGGAGAACTTATTTTCCTCTAAGAACAGCTTGTTTATTCAGTTATGGAACAAAATAACTATTTCTCAGTTTGTTCGATTACCCTCATCGATTAACCTCATTAATATTGTAAATATTAAAATTCAGAGTTTTAATTTATTCCCCAAAACTACACAGTGCCCCTTTAATTTATTATTATCATTAAACATATGTAATGGGTGGAAAATACAATAAATGCCTACGAAATGTAGTAGAGAGGAAGTGTAAAGTTGAAGAAAACGTCAATGCATTTAAAGCACAACTACCACAGAATTGTACGTGTTATACTTGAGTAATTCTCTGGCAATGAACTGTCAGGTTTTCTGTAGAACACCACACCTCTATCGCTGTGCCAGTCCACACAGATAATCACACACAGGTCCTGCTGCTCAGCGCTGATCTACACATCACCTCCAGCCGCGCCTCGTGTCCTTCTCTACTTATACATCAGCGGTCTGTCCCGGCTGAGTGCGTCAGCAGCGTCACCGTGACGTACATTGGCTGACGGCGAGAAAAGGAAACGTGAACTGCCGCAAGAAGCCCGAGCCCGTCTGTTTGTGTTGAATGTTTGATAAAAAAAAGCCGAGCTAATATAACCAAAAAAAGTACCAACGTTAATGACTGGCTTTAATGTAACTACCAAAGATGGTAGTTAACCTCGAGTCAACACTGGAAGTGCTTCAGCTCGTTAAACTCTGCCTCGGTGAAGAATGCCTTTGCTGGTCCGTTAGCTAGCTAGCGTTAGCTTCCAGGATGGGCAACTGAACGCCGACCGAACGAGCAGAAAATCAGTGTGCAATGACTGACTCCTGAGAGGACTGTCTCTCGAAAAACGCGGCGAGAAAAGAGAGTTTTCGTGTGTGCCTTTAGCCACCTCCGAAGGGTGTCGGCGCTGTTTACATGATGAAGAACTGCGAGTACCAGCAGATCGACCCACGGGCGCTGTCTGTGTCGCCCTCGTCCGCACAGAACCACGCCGGGAAGAGTGCGCAGCGGCCGCGGAGGAAATGGGAGGTGTTCCCCGGGAGGAACAGGTTTTTCTGCGATGGACGAATCATCCTGGCCAGACAGAGCGGTGTCCTTCCTCTGACACTGGGCCTTATTGTTGTCACATGTGGCCTTTTCTTTGCATTCGAGTGAGTAACTAGAAACGTCGATTTTTTTTGTGTTTGTTTCCGGTGGTCCTTGAATGCATCATAGACGATCCTTGCTGCTTAATTTTTATATATATATTTTTTTTCAATAATTTATTGTATTTTAAGCGGTGTTTCGTGTCAGTGTACTGTGGGATTAACGACCTTTTCATTTCACAGTTGCCCATTCCTGGTGGAGCATCTGACCGTCTTCATACCTGTGATTGGTGGGGTGCTTTTTGTGTTTGTGGTCATCTCCCTGCTGAGAACCAGCTTTACAGATCCGGGCATCCTACCAAGGGCCACCCCAGATGAAGCAGCAGACATAGAGAAGCAGATAGGTAAGGTACACCCTGGAATTGAATACATGCTGTGGGACAGATGGGGTAAAAGAGCTTTGCCATATGGGGGATCTCTGAGGGATGCGTGTCTGTTGTTGTAGAGCAGACCAAGACCTAAGCAGCTTACTCTCTGTCATAGTTGAAAAGCACAAACGCTAGACACAGCTTTATGTATATTTTTTCACCCCTTATTGTTTTGATTGAGTGCTTCATGGGTCACCTGTTTTGATCAAGCATGCAAGTCTCAGTGGGTCTTCTCTATTTTAAGATACCTCAGGATCCTCTACGTATCGCCCCCCACCGCGAACCAAGGAGATCCTCATCAACCAGCAGGTGGTAAAGCTCAAATACTGCTTCACTTGTAAAACGTTCCGCCCTCCTCGGACCTCCCACTGCAGCCTGTGTGACAACTGTGTTGGTAAGAACTTGTCGGGAAGTTATCACTTAATCCAACTGGACTAATCAAACTCAACAACTTGATGTCATTGCCAAGATGAACATGCCATACTGCCAGGCAGGTGGGGTCCATTTGTTTTGTTCATGCTTCCTATATTTAACCCACTGATCTGTTTTGAATGTGTGATACCTCAGATTTAGACTTCAAATTAGTTGACTGACCGAGAACCTTCAGCAAAATTAAACTTGAGACTGCAGTGTTTCTTTTGCCAGCCCCAAACTTCTGTTCTATTAAAGGATAGGTTTACTGTTTTGTCTTAAAACTATACTTGCATATCCACATGTAGAATCTGTGTTGCTATGATTATTCTTCCTCTCTGTATTGGCTGTTGAATTATCCTCTCCTAATGCCCTGCCTGTAGAAGAAATGGGGGACAAAACTCACAGACCTCCTTCTATGCAAAAATGTATTCCAAAATGTGGCTGTATCCAGTACGATGCTGCAGCAATCTGGGTTAATCAAATCAAGTGTGTTCCTAACAAAGTTAAAGTATTTTTAGTACAAAGATCCCTCTTTGTGTTTAACCCAACTGTGTTTACTTGCTATATTGTGCTGGAGGGATAGCAACCCTAAAACAGACTGAAGATGCCCACCTGATTATTCTCACTCATACCCCTTTCACGTCAGATAAAAACACCCACTAACATCTGGCTTTTGTCTTCTGTGGGGATGCAGAAATGCATAAAATCGAGTACAGCATGATCTGGTAGCACAATATTTAGACACAGGTGCATATTTGTAGCTGAACTTAATCAGGATTTGGTCGCTCTTTAAGCTGATAAGGTGAATTGATCCTTACTACCACATTGCTATGACATACTTTGAAGATAAAGATTCTGGTGTGTGGATACTTGTCCAAATTGGCTGCATTGATGATGTCAAACATTGCATAGCAGAATAAAACATAAAGGCCAACATATCTGTATCAGTCAACATGTATGTGCTAAATGTGGTATAAATATGGCCCTGAAGCCTCACAATACCTTTCCTAACTTTGAAATTTTGGAAGGAAGTATGATTACAGCTACTAAATTGGTTTCAAATACCATATGGACACCTTGCATACTATAAAAGTGTGAACCCATACTTTCAGTGGAACAGGAAAGACCTCAGTTGATGCACATCCTCTTAGGTGTTATTAAGCCCTACTGCTGTTGTACATCGCAGCTACTATAACAATGCCTCTAATCTCTGTTATGTGTGCTGCTCTTTCACACCCAGAGCGATTTGATCACCACTGCCCATGGGTGGGGAACTGTGTGGGAAAACGCAATTACCGCTTTTTCTACAGCTTCATTATCTCTTTGTCTTTTCTGACGTCTTTCATATTTGGCTGCGTCATCACACACATTACCCTGCGTAAGTACTCTCACTTAATGGACCGACACAAGTGCACTCACCAATCATATGATGTTGTTGTGATGTTATCGAGAACAACTTTTAAAATAGCTTTTTTTCTCTCTGATTTGTTCTCATCTCTCCAGGTTCTCAAGCATCTAAAAGCCTTGTTCAAGCCATTCAAGAGAGCCCTGGCAGATATCCTTTTGTATGGACCAAATTATCACACAATCATGCCATTTATGAGATGGATGAGACCTTTTAAAACCTGCTGCGGTTTTGTGCCATGAAATAACACAAGTTACACTGTTGACAAGGCGTTTTACTGCTGCTCCTCGACCTAAGCCCCCGCTTAATAGGATCAGAGAGTTAGCATCCAGTAAAGCAGTGCTTTTAGGCAGATGGCTTTCCAGCAGAAGGTTTGCTGCCTCATGTCCTTGTGAGACGATGTCAGTGGCTTGACTAATATAGACTGCATGACTACAGAGTGGTTTGATTTGGCAATTTCCTCGTGGTATGCACGATATGCATGACATCATATCATCTTGTTGGACTCGGGGGGTGTGTGTGTGTGTGTGTGTGTGTGTGTGTGTGCACGCGTACGTGTGTGAGTGCGTGCGTGCGTGCGTGTTTATGTTAACTCTATTCCTTACTGGTTGCCCCAGAGAGCAGATGATCTGATTAGATTTATTTTTTTTGCAACTTTTTGCGTCAGTCTTCATTTGAAAATTAACTGTGACTGTCAGCTTAAATTTATCATGTTTACTGTGATGAATAGTACAGTATATCTCAAAAAGGTTCAAACAAAAGCTATTTCTATAAACGGATATCTGCATATGAATGCAGAATCTGGAGACAAGCACAAAATTTTGGTATCGGAAGAGTGCCAGTTTACGTTTGTAGTCCAACTCCTGTTGACCAATCATGTTTGAGTATGCTTTGGTGTCATTCAGAGGTCTTTACTAGAGAGTCACGTCATCTCCGATTCATCTGATGGACCCATCTGTTATCTGAATATCCACTGCTCCCATAGGTTAACTCATCATCAGACGTTAGCCCATGGGTGAGAGATTGAAACAATATGTAAACCAGTAAGTGAATTACTGCAAAAAGTATATCTGGGTCTAAATGGCAGCAATATGATGGTGGGTATCTACCTGTCATAGATGTTGACAGAAATGAAAACAGCTTTCACAAACACATTAAGCCATGTCATAGATTTCAGTCATCAGCTCTACATGCTGTCTCTCTTAAATAAGCATTCCTGATTGTCAGATTATGATGCCTTAACTCTTCTCTGTGCACTGTGGTGGAGTTGGTGATTTGTTTCTTCTCCATCTGGTCTATTCTGGGCCTCTCAGGCTTCCATACTTACTTAGTAGCCTCCAACCTCACAACAAATGAAGATGTAAGTACCTGTGTCCCTTTTTTATCTGGTACAGTTCAGTTCATTATTGTAAAAATAGACTTAAATAGACTTCATATCTGTTAACTGATTGTGTGTTTACTGTGCAGATAAAGGGCTCCTGGTCTAGTAAAAGGGCTGCAGAGGAGTCTGGGAACCCGTACAGTTATAACAGTATTATAACCAACTGCTGTGCGACGTTATGTGGCCCCATGCCCCCAAGGTGAGTACAGCCGCCTCCATTCCACACAGGCTTTGTACCCCACACACATTTAAAAACAATTCTCATAAAATGTACCTTGCTTCTCACACATCAGGCTCTAAAAAAATTTCCAGCTGAACAGAATCAGTGAAAATACCTCATGAATATTGACTTGATTGATCTGATACTGTACCTGTGCAGTTATGTTTAAGTACACCGTAACACAGTCTTCTCTCCGGCTCTGTAGTCTGATCGACAGAAGAGGCCTCCTGCCTCTTGATGAGCCAATCCCTGCTCCCTCTGCCTCGGAGATGGAGCTGCCGCCATTCGTCGCCAAGAACGACGCTCACATGGTAGGATGAACCAGCTTGTGGTCCCTCCCAGGTCCTGACTGTCCCATAGTCCCTGTGATGTTATTAGGCTGCCCCCCCACCCCCCGTGTGCCTTCTCCACTCTGTGTGCTCACCCCTTCATCCTCCAGACTTCCAGCTTCAGTCCCTCAAGCAGAGTTGTGAACATGCAGTTTTTTTTAATCTGTGTTCAGTGTGACGAAGCTGCACATCTCCAACTTATTACCATTACACAAGAAGGTAATGAGGAATGGCTGATTAGGGAGTTGAACCACCACACAATGTTAAGCCAGATGTCCATAGAAGAAATGATTAACTGACGTTCAGCAGAGACCTCCACTGAAGAGGTTGTTTATCACTGTGCAGCACGATGAAATAATACTGCTGTGTCATTTGTTCTTTGAGCAACAGAACAGCATGTCTTGGAAAGCACCTGTAAGAGTTTGGCTTCATTGAGCAGTTAATAATGCAAGAAAGAGAGCGGAGAGTTGTAAGAGTTTTTACAGCACAGAAACTTAACTGTTTGTTCAGGTCACTGTTGAGCTGCTGAGTTGTCAGACTGCTGCAGAAATATTCACCATGCACCTTTTTGATGTTTGACTTATCTTCGTGTTGCTTAGAAATCCAACTTGTTGCTGTAACTACCTCCTTGTTACTGTTCTACTGGGTTTATTTGTATGTTGTGGTGAAGGTGTAAGCACGCAAAGGACTTTATTACTGCTTTTGAGTAAGTCATGCAAATGGTAATGGATCATATTTTGTATTAGATTTATCAGCACTTTATCACAGATCATTTCTCACATGGCTTGAATACGTTTGAAAGTCAAAATGGTCAGTATATCAAATGTCTTGCTTTATTTTCTTAAATCTATTTCTTCTATTTTTACAAACATTTTATTCACCTAAAAAAAGTCTTCTTTTATGTGTTAAATAAACATTATTTTTGTATTTTGGGATTTTGTCTGCTTTGAGTTTTACTTTGTGTCTTAATTGTTTTCGCATCTTCATGTGCAGATTTTAAGGTCTTTGCAAAGTGTTGGTGAACAGATGATTTTATTTAATTCATATGCCTGTAACCTGATTTCTAGTGGAACGACTTGACACTCAGTGTTGTACTGTATCCATTCCACCCTGCTAGGAGGAGAACTGTCAGGATTTTGCTTTGTCCTGCACAGCCTGAGGGCACTGCTGCTTGTAGACGGGTTGATGGTAAGAGTAGGGTTCAACCGATCACCCTGAACATCTCTTCACCTGCCATTCACCTCTGCGTCTTTTCCTCATAACATTGTTTGTTTTAAAGTTTTGGAGTCATGCTCATCAAAACGGCTTGTTTGTTTTCAAAGACCTTTTTTGCTTCAACCCAAATGCAGTTGGGGCAGATCTTGTGACTGGCGTGCAGTGATGGATGTGGCCTCACTTGTGGATGTGCATGCTTCACTACCATGCTGTCATTAACGTTTGCTCACTCACTCACGATGGGATGGAGCTTGTCTTTTGAAAGGCTGATGATCTTTCTCCTGTCCGCATAAACTTTTCCTCCCTTTCTACTTTTCTCAGAGACGAGAAGAGTCACATGAAGAGGCAGCTTCTCACCACATATTTCACAGTCAACTCTTGTGGCATCGTCTGCATCTAACTCACTTCTTCCATTCATCTCCATCTTTTTCACACTGCTGCCGTCAGTGCTATTGCTCTCACTGTGCTTCCAAACTAATCATTTTAATGACATTTGCAGAGCACTTTACGTTTGTCTTGGTTTAACTGTTTAGCCTTTCTTAACACAAACTCCTATTTTCTCCTTTTCACTGACCTCTCTTTGACTTTCCTCCTCACACAGTGCACTCAGAGCACCAAAGACGTGCTGGAGAGGGTGGTCCACTCCTTTGACTTTCATGGCCTGTGCCCCCCTGGCACCCCAAAGACCAGCCCCCTTGGCCCGGAGGTTTCCTGCACGGCAGCGGCACCTTCCCCACAAACTTTGCCCTCTGCCAGCTCCTCACTGCAGCATGCCCGGCAACTCGTGCCCGCGCCTTGCCCTCCCTTCGGCAGTAGCGGCAAGAAGGAGATGGACTCTCTACACTCCATCAACCCAGCCTTCCGTCTGGCTTCTCCCTCGCCGTCCCTGAGCCGCACCACCCTGATTCTGGGCGATGCACCCGACCTTGGCTTTATCCCACTACCCTGAATACATCCAGTAACTTTGAGAGAACAGAAGGAGTTCTAGTGTGCTTGATGCTGCTCTGTATCACAGGCTTCAAAGAAACTTTAACATAGTGGTTGGTCATGCTGTGTTTTGCCATTCTAATGAGTTGTTAAAGCATCACCTGGAGGGGTTTTATGTTCTGTGAGTTTTATCAACACGTGTCCTTCGGGATGGAGGTAAATCTTAGTAATACTCGGAAGCACAATATAGAGATATTTTTTTAAACACCTTTTTACAAAGACACCCAGAACATGCCTCCACACCCTCCATAGAACCTCAAGCCATACGCCACAGCTGCAGTGTTTCAGTTCTCGCTAATATGCAAAATCTGGGAATACCTAAAGTACAAAGAGTGCAGAGAAGAGCAGATTAGATTTACTGAAGTGGTGCTCTGGATAGTGAGCCATTTCAGAATAACGAACTCAAGAGTTAGCCTTATATCATCATGTCCTGTCACTTCCTGTCACCTACATTATCCCAGTATTTAGATGAATGAGCAATCAGTGTTGGAAGACAGAGGGTAAGGTGGAGTTTTTATTTTATTTTTTTATATATACGTATCAAAGTCTTTGCTGCGATCAGTTCTTTATGTCTCGTGCATCAGATGGTCTTATAAATGGTAAATACTTTTTTTTTTGTGTGTGTATCACATATTTTAATTGGAAGTGGTACTATTGAGTGAATTTATCCAGATGTTTTCATGTATGACTGGATACTGAAATGATTCATTCATGTACTTTATAATCTTCACTTTGTTGCTTTATCAGATTTCTTGAATGTCAAATCCAAGTGTTTCACCTACAACACCTACACCTATCAATGCGCTGCCGTCTAACAAGGCTTGGATTGCAGTATTTACCACAGACTCACTGTTTCCTGAGTGAGTTACACGAATGCTTTCAGTACTAGCGTCTGTTTTTTTTCTTACCTTAAACTGTTATGAGCGTGTCTGTGGTTACAGCCTTGATGTTTGGATTGCGTTGAGCAGAGTAATGATTTGGAAATGTCTAGGCTTCTTTACACGCAGGGCAACCGTCATTTTTATGGCTGTGACCTTCTCTTCTTAGAGCATGAAACTTAACCCTCTTGTCAGTGAAGCTGGCAAGAGTTAGTTTGTGCCACTAGGGGGCAGCATGTGATTGAGGAGGGCAGGCTTGTTGGAGGACAATTTAGTATCAAGAAAATGTTTTCTTTATTTTTGTGATGTTTTATTTATTCTTTTGTAAGTGAGTGTTGGAGCTGTACATAGGTTATGAGTTCGTGAAGAGCCACCTTGCCATAGTCAGTGGGTCATTCATCTATCAGTCTGCATCAAGACCCATAGAGTGTGTACACAATTACAAGCAGTGCTTGTATGAACAAACTTGTTTGTATTTTGTAGGATGTGACAGTGGAACTGTAACATTTGGTCAATAAAAAGGATAACTTTTGTTGACTTGGGTTTTTTTCAGCTGTTGTTTCCCTCACAAGTGCACTATGTGTCTTTTTAAGTAAAAGCCTACTTCTACATTTCTCCATTCTTGAACTATATTACTATGATCACCCCCATAATTTAAAATATGAGCTGGTTTTGCTCTAAGGTCTATAAACAAATGTAAACTTTTGTCTTTGAATGTGCAACATAAGAATTATCTGTTGAATTCATACTCTAAACAAACAGGGGGCAGCATATCACCAAAGACAGCAGCTGTAGCTGCCATTAGCTAGTTAGCTCAGTAAGCTGTGCAACTAGCACTGCTATGAGCTGACTGTCTGGACTGGGAGCTCCCACTGATTGCATGTTGGTGTTGTTTACTATTGGTACAAAGCAATCAGGCGGTAGCTAATAAGCAAGCTAACTTCAGAAGAAACCTATATACAGTATTACAATTCAAAGGCGTCTTTGACATAACGCCAAACTTATTTCTTCATGTTATGTTGATAATATTAGTTAATTTTTTAATGTCTTAAAATCAATTTTTTTTACACATTGCACCTTTAAAGCACATTTAAAACTCAAGTTAGCTCTTGCAAACTGTTGCAAAACTCCTTCTATCAAAAGTGTTTATAGGCCTGTGAAAAAATTTACATTGTGCACCTTTAACAATAAAAGATTGCTACTCACTACCAAGGCTTACTACTTACTACTTGGTCACTTTATGTAAATTGCAATAATTTAAAACAGACCTGCGTCGAACAAAAGACAGTAAATCGGAAATAGTCGGCTCATCCCCTCTGACAGCTCCCTCGTGGAAACAATGAAGACATGCATGTCAGCTGCATGTAGTCTGAAAGGCAGACATCCAGCTATGAAACCATCTGTGTGTGTGTGTGTGTGTGTGGATACACAGCCAATCAGGAGAAGTTAGTTAAAGGAGACAAATTGTGTTAGCTAGTGATCAATGTAGGCTGGGTTCATAGACCAGTCATGCACAATAACAAAAACAAAGGGCATGACTGTCATGATAATGCTGTCTGCTGTATCCTCCCTCCGTCCGTCCAGAGTTGCTCTCCCACCTAATAATATTAAGTCTTTTGGACCGTGTTTTCTTTCCCCTCATAAATAGCCATGCAGAACAGAATATCATCTTTCACTGTGTGGTAAATTGTTCCCTTGGCATTGCTGCTGACATGATGCGTATTATGTGCCCAGGGTCATCCTTTTTAAGAAACCGTTTTCGCCTGTAATTATTGAAATTGAAAACTGCAGAAAAATAGCCTGAAGGCCGGTGATCACAGTGGATGGACCGCGGCAGCTGAGGTTTGAGTGTCACTGCACTCAATGCTGTGTGCAGCAAAGTGAAAATGTTGCTTTAAGGTCCTCCAAAGTTACTTTATTTGGAAGGCTTTTTTTTGTTTGTTTGTTTGACAGGGTGTCTGCGTGCGGCAGCTGGTGTTTCCGGTACACTGTTATTCTTATGTTTATTGTACGTGTTAATTAAGAGGCTGTACACCTTTGTGTATTTATTTGTAACTTCATTATGATCATTTTAGATAAAATCTTTAGTCTAGATAAGCTCTGACTGGATTCAGACACTAAACACCATGGCCTCAAACAACACAGCCGTATATATTTCTCTTGAAAAATAATCATTTTAATTCCTTAGGATTTTGATGCAGCTTTTACCTTACTTGACTTTGAAACGCTCCTTGTGGAGGTTTGTCAGTAAAAGACACTTACATTGTAAAACTAACATGAAACAGATGGTCGGACAAAAAGCCAACATATCGCTACCTCAGCAGCTGTGTTGCATTCTTCCCACCGCAAGAAGACCCAGAAGTGTTGCAGGAGAGGAGAAACGTCGGGACGAGTTTGGTTTAACAACAGCAGCAGTTAAAGGTAACAGGCCTTCAGTGTGGTGGTGGTGGTGGTGGGGGGGGTATTTATCAGCAGTGTTGACACGTGGATTATTTGAGTCCTGCAGGTGATTATTCGCTTGCTGGACTGTGTCATGCTCTTTGACCCTGACTGTTGTGAGACAGAGAAGGCCACCCAGTCAGCAGGGCTGAGTAGCAGGCTTTCTACTGAATTTCAGAATAAAAGGAGGCATTTTAGTCAGAATGGTGACTGATGGACAGTGTTAAATCCAACAGACTCTTTCAAATACTCTTTGACATCAGTTGATGTATGAGGGCTGGAAGTTCAAGCTGACTTTTTGCATTGTATAAGTAGTTATTATGTAGACTCAGCATTGACAACACTGACTTGGTTGATCCCACAGATATAGGTCTGATACATATTCAGAGGGAGGTCTAGCAGTACTCCCACATGAATAAAATTATCTTAACTTTTGAAAGGAAAAATCTAAAAATAGGGGCAGCTGTAGCTCAGCGGGTAGAGCAGGTCAACTAGTGATCAGAAGGTCACTGGTTCAAATCCCAGCTCCGGGCAGGGCTGAGCTGCATGTCGAAGTGTCCTTGAGTGAGACACTGAACCCGACATTGCTCACTAGTGAGGGCCCTGCGATGAGCTGGCGACTTATCCAGGGAGTACCCTGCCTTCGCCCTGAGACAAGGCTGGGATTGGCTCCAGCAGCAACACCCTGCAACCCCATGGAAAGGGATAAGCAGTTCGGACAATGACATGACATGACAAAATCTAAAAATATCTTATCCGACCTCTTCATTTTCCTTTCTGGCATCTCCATGGTTGCTTCTTCTTCTGTGTAAAGGTGCAATATGTAAGAATTTTAGTTTATATTTCTGTAGTTCGACAGTTCTTAAATACTGAACCTTTAATGGCCACCACACTCACTTAACTACCTCAACAAATGGGGGACAAATTCACCTGTTCTAAATACTGGAGGGGACGTTGGTTGAATCCTGCTCTTTATTGTAACACATGAGTGAAGCGCACAGGCACACACAGACAGCAGCCGGTAAAAGTCGTCCATTTCACTTAAAACTAATAAATTCCAGCTCTCCAACGAAACAACCCCCCCCACCACCAGTTCACCTCTGGTCACTGTCCACTCTGTGATTCATCGGGCCTCGTTCCTCTTCAGCGAGCCACGTTTGGCCCCTGCCATCATGTGTGCAGCCGTGTGTGTGTGTCACACTCTCACAAGTCTTCTCCTCATCGCTCGCTGATCTGACCAGAGCAGAAGTGAAGCACCTCTGTGAGCAAAACAGGTGACTCACGGTCAGGGCCGCTGCCAGCATCACCGCTGCCGTGAATTTTCGAGAGCGAAGAGTGTGTCTCTGTGCTGGGCAGTGAAGCTGGATATAATTAACCCTGTACAGAGCAGAGCCAGCCGGCTGCCAGCGGGCAGAGTTTGCTGCCGCAACCAGTGGAACAAGAAACAACTGAATCCTGTTGGCAACTTGCACACGGTGGTCAGAATTTCTCCATCCTGGATGTTGGATTGGATTGGTACACTGCAGTTTCCACAGCACAGCATGGATGGTGTTTGACCTCCCAACACGGGTCAGAGCAGATCAAAAATAGCTGACATTAAATGCTATAAAGATGTCTTCACAGGCCCTGTTTACACCTGGCATTAGGATCCATCCTGGCTGATCTGATCACTAGAGGACAGCAACAGCAACAGCAACAGTAACCATTACATGAATATACCAATATACCTTTTTTGGTTGCTTGTGAAGAAAGAAGACGTTATACATTCTGCTATTACTTCGTGTAAAAACAGCACAGTCGCCAACACAACACTGGTGTTCTTGTAGGTGACTTTGCAAATCATTGATAGATTTACATTTGTACATGTCATACATACAATATTGACATTTCTGCAATGACTGGATATCACCTCGATATGAAATTTTCATGAGGTAGTAGAACTGAGCCACACAGCTATAGGACAGCAAACCAGTGACCGCCCTTCAAGACTGTGCTCAACATTTGTGAGGCTGACACCACTGGATCTTTTAAGGTAGACCTTGAGACCAGCTGTGTTTGAGACATCAATCAAAATTATTAGGACATTTCCTACATCATGTCCGATTTTCTAATAAATGTACGTGTTTAGGTGCAAATAGTGCACCAGTGTACCAGGTATAAACAGGGCCTATGGTAATGTGAGTGCAACTGTGTGTGTAGAGTTTGGTCGGTACTTTTTTGTGTGCTGTCTTTCTTGGGTGTGACACGGCTAAATTCAATTTTCTGTGTTAGAGTAAGGTGGCAATGTATGTCTGAACATCCCGAGAGCCTCTTTGTACACACAGCTGATGAGAGATAAGTCCAGTGTTATTATTTGAGGCTGGTTTGTGCATTAGGTTCGTTGACCGATCCAATTTGTTGAAAGATTAGCGGAAAGTCTGTGTAGGGTGACAGATCGGACTGTATAGCCAAGGATATGTTACGTTAAGTAAATTACTGCACTTTGCTGCAACTGCGTCTCAGCAACAATAACAGTTATTATACGTAAAAGCCTTTATCTTGATATGTAGGTCTGGATCACGGCCTCCTATCACATCTCCCAAACAATCATAAATAACAATTTCCACGTTTCAAAGATACCATATCTGCCGGACTCCAACATTTTGTATTTGAGCATTTTGTTTTCTGAATGGCGATTAGATAAGTGAGTAAGTAAGAAGGCGTGACATATGCCTGATTCTTGCAGTGGAAAAAACATCGGCCGTGTGCTGAAGTGGAAAGAGCTCCCCATGGAAACCTGAATATGTGCCATGGACCTGGATTAGTGTACCAGGGACCACAGGGTCAGACATTATCACAGCTCCCATTATCATGCTGACTTCTGATATGACCTCAATCAATCTGCTGAACAATGCTTTGGTTGCTGTCAGCTCATTTTTATGATATTATGGGCTCGACATCTGAAGATGGATAAACTGCCATTCTTTTAATTCAAACCAACAGTTCTTTGAGGCCAGACGGACTTTGAAAAATGAATATGTCCACATGTTACTTCCTCCGTGCAACATGAAAGAAAGTTTAGTTGACCTCTGTACATTTCCCTGTAACATAGACCATTAAGTCACATTAATCAGTGAGCAGTTTATGATAAGAACACCGTAAAGTTTAATGTTGATGATAGCATTCCCTTTTCTTTTTCTTCTTGCTTTGTTGTGTTTGGGAAGCAACTTGCCTGTCTGGTCTGTAAGTTAATCGCTGATTTGACGTGCCACCAACTCGACATAGGAATGAGACTCAACAGTCAACCTTCTTTATCAAGAAGTTACCAGCAGCAAAACCTGCATAGTATCCCTCCTGTCATTCTAACCTAATGACGTGACTAACTGACACTTTTAATTTGGCGAGCCACCAGCGGGGAAGGAGACTCAACATTCAACTCTCTGGCCAGTATTGCTGACGCTCGGGTTGCCAAATTGTTGTGCAAGCCACCAAATCTTGTGCTTGCGTTGGTGGCTTGCCAACTGTTGCTCAATGGTTAACAGTATTACTGTCTGGGAATGAGATAGCAACAATCAGTTATCATTGTGCATAATTGCTCACTGCACCTGGAAGGTTTTTGAAACACCTACCAACAAATCCTGCATACTATACCTTTAAGTACGCTACTTACTTAGGTACTTATGTTTTCCGTAAGTATTTCAATTTGACAGAAAGTTGGACAAAGTTACATCATCCAAAAAACGTTTCTGAAGCTTCACAGTAAAAGAGCATGACAGCAATTTCCTAAACAGCTGAAGTAGATGGGGACTAGCTTTAAAATGTTTCGAAAACAACACAATATCTACATCACATTTATTGGCAAAATCTTTAAATCTTGATTAAATCAACTGTAGCTGCTAAGCTAAAAAGCATTAGCATTTGTCCTGGGCTGGGGAGGCACAGGCATTCCAGGAACATGCTGATGGCGTCCTTGCCTCTAGGGGACCCAGACAGAGGGGAGAGGGGAAGACCATCAGCTAAATTACGTAATGTTTAACATACATTATGTTTTAAGATATTTTCAAATATCTATCTAGCAGGCTTTTTTAAAAAGCATAGACAATGTTAGTATCAATGTGCAGGAAAAGTCAAGATGTTTCGCCTCATTAAAAATCAGGTGAAAGCAGGTTTTCCATTTCAATATCTAAATCTGAATCAGTAAAAACATATTAAAAGGAAATATGAATATATAATAACATCTTGAATAGGGCTAAACTTTTCCTATAAATACCTGACTAACAAATTGTGCATGATTACCAAAGAAACTTCCCCCTTTTGATCGGCACAGGGCTAAGTGTATAATGAAAGAGTAGATAATGACTGAATTTTCATTTTCAGGCGAACTGTTCCTTTTAAGAAACCCACTGTAAAATGAGCACATGTGATGCAATAGGGGACTGCACAGTAAACGCAGCCACTCAAACTTAAATATAAAGATGGCTGAACGAGCTCCTTGTCCTGGTTCCTTGTCTTGGAGGGATCCCTCTCACAGCACTCACTGCAAACAAACACGTCTCACTTTACGCTTGAAGGCAAGTACGCGATCACACACCGCTTCCTTACCCTCCTGTCCTCTGCTTGTAATGGACTATTTTTACAGCGTAACGTGGCTCCTTCTACTGAGAGGTTCTGAATTTGCCCAACAGGTGTTATGTGAGTGTAGGGATCCTTAGGCCGTCACGCATTGTAAGAATGTGGTTATGTACAGATGACGGTTGCGCAATAACTAATAAAAGCTGCTGAACGTCAGGCACTTGGTCGTGGCCCCGGGTTTATCTAACAATCACAATAAAGTGAGAGGGAAAAAGAGGTGGGACGAGGCGACTGACGGATAGATAGTGCATGCTGAGTCACTGTAAGGGCATGACCAGACGTATTCCCTGACACAGTACAGCTCCGAATTCTCTGTATGGCTTATCATGTTTGCTTCGAAAAAAAAAACGTTGCGTAAAGGAAACTCAGAGAGATTCAGAGTTCACTAGGTCTTTAATTGTACAATGTTGGAGGCTGTGAATGCTGAGTGGTTCGTGGAGCCCCCCGGCTGCTGCCAATAACTCTACCGTATGTAACTCCGGAGCAGCTTTTGGCCATGTGTGCAACACGCTGGCCTCCTGCCTGCCTTCAGTTACAGCACTACATAAAACAGCATAAAAAAGAAGCCAGGTTTGTATTTCTTGAAATACTTCTTTTCTTATCAGCACTCACAAACACCTGTCACGAATGCGGAAATGCCCGCAAATCACCAATCATAAATGTATTACTCTAATGAGCGCACTTTGTTTTGTGGTATCATAAAGGGGTTATGTATCTGCTGCTGGAACTAAGCAGCTGGCTCTCTGATCCGTGGCCTGATGGGACACTTTCGCCCGATCCCGTTATCCTTCAGGAGGAGGATTTAAGATGTCTGGACGGTGATCAGAGAAACGTACTGCTAACATATATTTTATTAGTCGTTGGTTTGGACGGAGGCTTCAACCCAGCTGGGATAAAACCGCCTCTGCTCTCTTCAGATGCCGAGCGGTATCAGTTACGTGAAGTCAAGCTGCGCTGGTATGATCATGACCTTAACAGACATCGTCTCTGCTGCATATCTCCGCTGAGCTTGACCCCAAAGGTTTCCAGTACGTTTACACAATCGCTCTCTGACGTGTGACACCTCTAATCGCCCCTAGGGCCGAGTTTTTCCTCTCGGCTACTGGATGGGGGGGCGAGGAGAAAGGATTTCTGGGAATGAAACCGGAGCTCGCTGCTAAATAGGGGTTCCCTCTCGCTTCTGGTAAACGCTCCGGAGAGCGGATAGGGCCAGTTCTCTTCTCTGGTAGCTTTTAATATGCAATGTCCACACCAGGCACATGTGCTGAGAAAATTACAGAACATGTTTATTTTATAAGCTTTTATGGTCGCGTTTGTTGACTCAGCGGTATCTGCACATTGTAGGCAGCTGTCGGCTTGTTCCTGCGTCCCTGTAGTGCAGTTGGGTGTGTGTGTGTGTGTGTGTGATCGGTGGAGAACGATACCCACAGAGAACCATTCATCCAGCAGCACCAAGTGAAGCAAACTGGGGTTTATTTTCTTTTTGTGTAGCATTTGACAAGGTGATTTGCAGCAGGGACCCTTTAGTGTCCTATCAGGGTGGGTGTGGGGCCCTTGCACAACATGATTTAAGCTCCAGTTAAGGAAGCTATATCCAAGTTAGGCTGTTGCAGACCTACAGAAGGAGGCGATGGTGTTTTATTACCGAGGCCATACATTCCTCTCTCCTACACCGGCTCTTCCATAAGCAGGACTAAGTCATGTGAGGTATCCATGTGCTTAGCTAAGAGGACAAAAAAAATTCAGTGTAGCGATTTAATTACAAAGGAATTTCCTTGTCATATAAATCCAAGTTTGAAGCCACTCAGCCTCTGTATGACTTCCATACGTTCAACTCATTGCACTTTCAGTGTATTCGACATGCCACACAAATCCAGTGAGTCAACTTTTTTTTTGTTTGTTTGTCCCCTTTCATCCCATTCAGGGAGTAAAGTGAGACGTGCCTTACGTAATACGTAGCCCAACACTAGGCCTATATTTGACCGTTGAGCTTCAGAGCGCTTCAACTATGCAATAACCTCTCTTATCCAGAGATACTGACACGACTGTGGCATAACTTTGGAGCCTGTAGGAGAACAGCTCTCGGTGTTTCGCTCTTAACTTGTACAAAGCAAATTACTGCAGAGTCGTTGAAAAGATGAGAAAAACAGAGGTCACTTGGTAACAGTTCCAAAAAACAACTGAAGGGGTCAACCCGTAATCTTTGGCAAATGCTGCATGACCACTAACAGTGTTGTGTAAGGTACTCAGAAGTCCTACTTGAGTAAAAGTAAACATATTAAGTTCAGATTTTACCTTGGTGAAAGTGAAAGTCACCCATATGAGTAGTACTTGAGCGTTAAAGGTGCAATATGTAAGAATTGGACACCTGCCAAAATCTGAGTTTTTTATTTTTAAATTCCAGTTAAGTAAGTTAGTATACACATTGCTGCTGTGACTCTGGTGTGGTAGGAACTCAGCAAAGTTACTAATATGAAATACATGTAGTGCAGTATAAGTGCAGTATCTGCCAAAATGTAGTGGGGTGGAGGTATAAAGTAAGAGAATATGAAAATGCCTCAAATTAAGTACCTCAGCATTGTACCTAAGTACCATTCCAGGCCAGCTGTGGACAGCAGAGATGATGATCTCACTAATATCTACAGTGTGTTTTGGCGTGTTTAGTTTTTCCAGCAGCGGCACTATACTGTAATCAATCAAGCAGGCAGCGGAGAGAGTCCGACGTCAGCGGCACGGCTGCTTGCGTAACCCTCGCTTCGACGTCCAATGGATTTGTCGTCTGTAGCAATCCGGAAAAGCAAATTTACTCCTCTTATCGCCTTATCACGATCTCCCTCTATGACATGTAGGCCCCGTGGTCCAGCCTGACAGGTCAACCCAGTCTCAGTCCTGGCTGGCCTGTTTTATGTGCCGTCACGGCCCGCTGAGCCTGAATCCTGGAAACAAACACGCTTTTTAATTCATTCACAAAATCAGAGTGGATTTTCAAAATCAAACATGCGCTGTAATGTCAGACGCACAGCAGCTGCATCGTTATTTTAGCTATAGCAGTACACGTGATGCACACTCTAATAATAGCAAACACTTGGTCCTCTAGTATGACATGTCTGAATTTGCTCAGAGGCAGAGGATCTTTTTGGGGGGGAATAATAATTCACTTAGACTGCAGGAGCCCTGACAGACTGGTAAGGAAAGAGCTTCACTATTCACCCCTTGTGACGGATGCAGTGTTAGCTATCCGTCTTCCCAATATTGATCCTTGTGACACTTCACCGCTTGTTGTTTGGCGACATGGATTGTCAGCCGTGCCTTTTACAACGCACCGTGACGTCCAATCGTGGCCCTGCATGCTTCCTCTTCTTGTCACTGCCCATCAGGTGAAGACAGATTGAGATATCTGACAAAAGATAAAGCAGCTGTCAAATGTCCTATGTCCAGCTTTGAGCGCAACCGCGCAGACGGAAACAGATGCATTGATGGACTTTCACTGAAGGTCTTTCATATTGATTTATTTATTTTATTGTACACGTATTGTACCGGGGAAATCCCACAAAGGGCAGCCATACAAAACCCACATCATAAACAAAAAACCATGCTAAAAGAGAAGAACAGCTATTCCTCCCTCACCACCCTCTTTATGGTGCCCTTAAATTCATCAGCGGATATACTGTAAATGTGTCTCATTTTAGATAGGATGCACTCACCGACTACAAGATTGGTTCATAATGTTTGATCATGGCCAGGACAGGAACATACGCCTGTCTAATGCATCATTTGTTTAAGGTGTGTTTAAATACAGGCTATCTCACCGCGCCTACTAGACTCACAGTCTCGGTTGTCATGACTGCAGCAGGATGTTAACTGAGGGATAAACAGAGGATCCAGTGACACTGGCACAGATCAAAGACTTATGATATGTAAATATGTAAAATCAAATGTAAAATGTATAAAAACGACTGGACCCTTGTTATATATTTTGTATTATATCTATCTATCTATATAGATAGATAGATAGATAGATAGATAGATAGAAGTTTACTCAAGGTGATTTGGTCGCCTGCTGGTCGCCTGCTGGTCGCCTGCTGGTTGCCTGCTCTGATCACTTCCGGGAGAGTTGGAGAGTGCAGGAGGAGGTGTGACTGTGACTTAACATAACACAACTTTAACACATTGCCTCATCCATGAACAGTTCAGACTGTCGCATCCGTTAGATCTTCCACGGTGATTCTTTGACACATGATCTATTCACGATGTCATCAAACTACCTGTTTTTGTGTTCATGTGGTTGAAATTACATTCATTTAGATAAAAAAAAAAAAAAACATTACATAGGGAATTACTCGCAAAGCAGTGAAAGCATCTCAGGCGTTTTATGTTAATGGGCCAGTGTGCAGGATTAAATGGCATCTAACTGTGAGGTTGCAGACTGCAAACCAACAGAACAACCCTACTGTAGAAACATGGTGGTGCAACGTAGTGTGATCTGTGGAAGAGGACCTTGTCAAAACCTGATCTGTGGAGCACATATCTGAACGGCTAGGTACAGCAATACCACTAGGACATCCACACACGAAGACGATATTATTTCAACATTTCCATGTCATGACCATCTCTGGCGGCCATGAAAGGTGAAGAAGAAAGAGGGTTAAGTATGTAATCACTGTTTTATGAACCCTGGATGAACATCAGATGTAAATACTGGTTGGTCATCTGGGGTTCATAGAGCTGGGGTTACATACGTAACGTTTTTGTTTCTGATTGGGCATCAGGTGACAGAACTGCTCCCTCTGTAGATATAAAAGGTTCATTCTAAGGCAACAAGAATAAAACTTATCTTAGTTCTAGGTGATTACACACTAATCAAGACATTATTGAAAGTATTATGTTCCATTTTCTGCCCCTAAATCTGACGCGCTGGACCTTAAATTGTTTTGTTCCGCTGCATGAAGGTGTTGACTTCACATCCGACGGACTCTCTGTGACACAGTGCTGTGAGTGAACCTGAGAATGTCAACTGGCCTAACAAATATCTGCGTTCATTGTTCTCCCTCTTCCCCCGAGTGTTTCACATTCAGGTAACGGCTGGCTCTGCTCCCAGGACGCACAGCTGCCACATGGCTGGTTATTTATAGTCAGATGACGCAGATGTCTCACATCGGCACCTGGCAGGACCCTCAGCTGGAGACGCCTCTGCCCAGCAGCCCGATAACCGGGGATGCTGTTGCCGAGGTAACGGGATTATGTTGACATCACAGGATCTGAAGTGATCTTCCGTGGAGACCAAATCCAAAGTACGCCCACGACCTGACCCCCTCTGAGGCCTGTGACACACTGTCGGTCTCCAGCTGCGTGTTGGAGACTCCAGCAGAGTGAAGTGTGTGAACAAAACACAAACACACATATGCTCGAGGAAGAAATGATGCCTGAGTGCGTAAGAGCGTGCCTTTCCGTCTGTCCGTGTTTTATTGCTGCGTCACTAAAAACCAACACAGGTCGATCATGACATGAACTTTAGTCTCTTGTAAACCATTTTACAGGTGCGCTCACATGCTGTGTGGACAGGCCCGAGCAGTTAAAGATTTTATAAATTACAACGTGTTTGGGTCATTTTAAAAGAGGAAATTACTCTTCACCTGTATTGTTCACCTGCAAATTACACAGTGGGAGACTCTTCTCACTGAAAGGAGTAATGTCTGCCATTGTGAGTAACGTCTGCCATTGTGCCAGGTCTATCACAAAGGGATATTTAGTGCATTTAGACACATAATAGGCTGCGTGCAGGACAGGATGAGATGTAAAAACAGGGACAACATGACCACAGTCCATTCCTGCAGGAACTGATGCAAAGAAGACTGACAGATCTCATAAACTGGGAAGACTATAAGGACACTGAACGCATCTGACAGCAGCTAAATAAAGCAATTATACATGAGCGCATTGTTTAACTCCTCTCACTTTTGGTGTCTTTCATATCTCAGACGGACCATCACGTACAATATTTAACGTATAATGCTCGACCAATGTTCTGCTGAGACGGCAGGAATGTCTCCATGTCTGCACCAACTCAAATAAAACAAAAACACTCTCAGATAAGGAAGCGGAGTGGAAAGAAGTGGCAGCGAGGCTTTTCTGAAAAATACAAATGGAAACCTTAAAGGCATCACAGGTTATCACAGCCTTTTCATAAATCCCTGCACTATCATGAGCAAATTAAATTAATGTTTGCTCGTGTGGTTGCAGCCTTTAATTTTCCATCGGCCGCACACACGAACGACTCAAAGGTTAGACGCTCCACTTTCAACAGGCCGTGCTAAAAACGATAAGACCTATAAATATGTGTGATTTGTGTGATTAGCAGGCAACAGTTAACAGGTTTAATAGCCTGCTATCAGAGTTTAAATATTCAGCGGCTGACCTCTGGAGTTTAGCGAAAACATTCTGTGCAATTTTACAATCTTGTTTATTCACCATCCGCAACACTGTCAACTGGTATTGTTTTCACTTTTTCAGTCTGTGTGTGTGTGTGTGTGTGTGTGTGTGTGTGTGTGTGTGTGTGTGTGTGATCATGGTAAAATGTCATCCTTAACACACCTACTCACAGATCGTTTTCATGTAAAAATGGCAGAAATAAAGGTTTTCAATCTCTCAAATGTGAAGATTTTCTGCATTCCCTTATTTTAGATCATACTAAAGGGGGTATCTTTGAGTTGTGGACTAACACAACTAAACATTTAGAGACAACACCTTGGACTATGTGACACTGGGTTGGACATTTTTCACTATTTTTTGAGACGAAGTCCAAACGATCAATCGATTAATCTAGACAATAATTAGTAGATTACTTTATAATACTATGCACTAAGGTTATCAACTGGCCACCTGATTAATGTGATAGTCACTCCACTTTTAGCTCCATCTTTGGTCTCCACCAACTCCTGAGAAATGTTTTGGCTTTTCAGCTGCTACACACTCCGCTATGTATTTGTTACTCTGTCTGCCTGCTGTTTGGTGTTGAGCAGATAGCGTAGAGTTGGTTTTAAAAGCTCTTTTAAGTAAATCTGGTAAAAGTGTTTTTGAGTATTTTGACAGGTGTTCCTATGTCTGTCTGTAGCC